>NC_068279.1:11521279-12721279 GCF_025860055.1 Xyrauchen texanus
GTATGTTTGCCTTAAGTCTTGAAGGCATAGCAACAATGAATGCCCTGTTTAATTCGAAGGGTTAGAGTGGGTGAAAAATGGTCCTGACTAAATTGACTATTTTGGGACAAAAAGCTTCACTAACATAACAAAAATACAGAAAGTATAATTTAGGGCTACAATTTAAGATTATTTTGATAATCGACTAATCTAACGATTATTAGAACGATTATTAGACTATTTGGGCGATTAATACAATGTTTAATCATTAGCTCTTAACCAACTATTCAGCTTGTGCCCTGACTTAAACGATTGTATTAAATGTGCTTGATAACAATAAAGCGGACAAAATCATCTTTTAAAAATACCTCTAAATTACATTCACTGAACTAAAGGAATTTTATTACGTTTAATTCAGTAAAAAAATCACAGCAAAAAATACTATTGTTATCAAGTGTTTTGTCTTGTTTTCCATTTAAAATAGTCTAAAAATACATTTACTTGAAGCAACATATAAGATATTTAGACTTGCTTTAAAAGACAAAGGTAAGTGTATTTTGTATATAAGTGTGTTTGTATATAAGAGTGCAGTAAACACAAAATATACTTATATTAAGGTCTATTCTCTAAAAGCAAGTTGAAATATCGTATATTCAACATTTTCAGATAACAATTATTTCTTCTGTAGTATAGCTACTAAAGAGAATGTATGTTCTTTTAAAACTAAAACAAATCAAAACTTATTTTTGGCAGCATATAATGGTGTATAATGACCCTTTCTCAAATGTTTGTTCTCTTCAATCCATCTTCAACTCACAAACACTCTCTTATTAATAAAGCTGTGTATTGCCAATTTTCTTCACTATAAGAAATGCCCAGTGACACATATACTGTATTATGATACAATAAGTCACGATCCATCATGTAATAATCTAGCTGCAGCAAGCAGAGTATGCATCAGCCGGGTGCAGTTTCAATCTCTCCCCCTTAGATCGGGACACTTCGCACAACTCATAGAAGAGGTGCTGAACGCACTGAGAAATGCCAATTTCAGAGTTTGTAGTTATTTACATGACCTGCTTCCTTATTAATTTGAACTTTAATAAATCTTTAACACAATAAATATAACTGCTTTAAAGATGTAATGCTGGGGTGTTTCCTTCTAAGACGCTCGACACGCAAGTTTTGCTTTAGCGGAGCGGCAGCTCCGGATTTGCTTATTCCACAACGAGAGTGCTTCTGTATTTGCTTATTTGGTATTTTTGTATGATTCCCTCATACTTTGCGATGTACATCACCTGATGCTGTGAAAGTTGAGAGTGTGTCTGGACTGTGAGCTGTGTTTTTTTCCTCTGCTCAGTGAAGAGCGAGCTTCAGTGCTGCTCTCATGTACCATCATTAGAGTTTCGTACAAGATGTTAAATGACATCAAAGGACTATTGAACAATTTTTTTATTGTCTATGTTGCCAATAACATCGACTAATTATTTCAGCCCTAGTATAATTTAATTAAAAAAAGAACTGTATATGAAATGACCCCTTTAAATAGAGCAGTATATGGTGACTGATTTAGGCTAGTAATGTCTTACTAAGTTATTTTAAAAGTGTGATTTGGAGTTGACATATTAAAACCAAGAAAAGCTTTGTAGCCTTCATCTGCTTTTAACATATTATTGTGTTAGTTGGTTAGTGGATTGGATTCTAATTTTAAAATCTATGATATGTATATTTTTTTCCTGTAGATTGACAACAAAGAGAAGGAGAATAAGGTTTGTTTTGACCAACAAAGTCCCCTTTTAACCTTACAAAACATGTTTTGTTCCAACCCCTATTTATTCAGTGTTTGTATCCTGTGGACCTTTCACTGGTCAGTTGCTGTTTTTATCATGCTCCTGTTAGAGTTCAATTGTGTTTGTTTTCTATGGTTTACATTCTATCACTTTTTTAAAGAGTTTAGTGGCAATACTATTTTTAAGGTGCAACTGAATGACTTTTCAGGACCCAGTATTTTCTGGCATATAGGTCTTGACTTCTTTCCAGATTCGTTTTGGGCCAACACGGATGACAACTTTGAATCCTGCTCAAAACGGCTGGCACATGGTTTTAGAAGAAAAAAATACAGAAGCATTTGGCTAAAGTGTGTGTGCGTTTGTAGATTTTAACACAACAAACCCATGCACATATGTGAATACTATATACATGTTTTTGTGTGTTGCCATGTCAACTGATGACAAATCTCCTGCTGTCCATGTTTTTGTGAGTGTGTTGCCAGTCTGTCAGTCTCCGTTGTAACGTAATGTGTGTGTGTGTGTGTGTGTGTGTGTGTGTGTGTGTGTGTGTGTGTGTGTGTGTGTGTGTATATATATATATATATATAGTTGAAGTCAGAAGTTTCTGAACCTTAGCCAAATACATTTAAACTCAGTTTTTCACATTCCTGACATTTAATTGTAGAAAACATTCCATGTCTTACATCAGTTAGGATCACTACTTTATTTTAAGAATGTGAAATGTCGCAGGGGCCTGGGTAGCTCAGCAAGTAAAGACACTGACTACTATATCTGGAGTCGAAAGTTCCAATCCAGGGTGTGCTGAGTGAATCCAGTCAGGCTTCCTAAGCAACCAATTGGCCCGGTTGCTAGGGTGGGTAGAGTCACGTTGGGTTAACCTCCTCGTGGTCGCTATAATGTGGTTCTCACTCTCGGTGGGGCACGTGGTTAGTTGTGCGTGGATGCCGCGGAGAATAGCGTGAAGCCTCCCCACATGCTAGGTCTCCGCAGTAACACGCACAACAAGCCATGTGATAAGGTGCACAGATTGACGTCTCGGACATGGGGGCAACTGAGATTCATCCTCCGCCACCCGGATTGAGGTGATTCACTATGCCAGCATGAGGACTTAGAGCGCATTGGGAATTGGGCATTCCAAATTGGGGTGAAAAGACATTAAAATTTTTGTTTCATCAGACCAGAGGACATTTCACCAAAAAGTATGATCTTTGCCCACACTTCCAAACTGTAGTCTGGCTTTTTTATTGTGGTTTTGGAGCATTGGATTCTTCCTTGCTTAGCAGCCTTTCAGGTTATGTCGATGTAGGGCTTGTTTTGCTGTGGATATAGATACTTGACTACTGGTTTTCTCCAGCATCTTCACAAGGTCCTTTGCTGTTGTTCTGGGATTGATTTACTCTTTTCACGCCAAACCATGTTCATCTCTAAGAGACAGAATGTGTCTCTTTCCTGAGCGGTATGAAGGCTGCGTGGTCCCATGGTGTTTATTCTTGCATACTATTGTTTGTACAGTTGAACGTGGTACCTGCAGTTGTTTGGAAATTGCTCCTAAGGATTAACATGACTTGTGGAGTTCCACAATTTTGTTTTTGTGGTCTTGGCTGATTTCTATTGATTTTCCCATTATGTCAAGCAAAGAGGCACTTGGTTTGATGGTAGGCCTTAAAATACATTCACAGGTACACCTCCAATTGACTCCAATAGCCTATCAGAAGCTAATTGCCTATAGGCTTGATATCATTTTCTTGAATATTCCAAGGTGCTTAAAGGTACAGTTAACTTAGTGTATGTAAACTTCTAACCCACTGGAATTGTGATATAGTCAATTAAAAGTGAATCAATCTGTAAACAATTTTTGGAAAAATTACTTGTGTCCTGCACAAAGTAGATGCCCTAAACAACTTGCCAAAACCATAGTTTGCAAATATTAAACCTGTGAAGTGGTTAAAAAATGAGTTTTAATGACTAAGTGTATGTAAACTTCTGACTTCAACTGTATGTTTATATATATATATATATATATATATATATATATATATATTGTGAACCTTTTAACTGGGTGATCAGGACCCCGAAGCAGAAGGGGTCTAGTAACACCCTGAAGGGGTTTATTGTGCGATAACAACCGGCTAACTGTACAATTTCCCACTTATTACATGTCCATTAATCAAGTAGATAACTATATGGACATAAAATATTGATTTGTGTTGCAATTAGTTTATTAGCTTACTTGTAGAGATTGTGCATTGATCCGAAAAGCAGGAGAGACTGCTCGCCGAACCTGAACGAGCGGACTGATAAATCTAAATCCCCGGACTATTGGATGACACCATTGACCAATCAGAATGGAGTATTCCAGAGAGCCTTGTAATAGAGAAATAAATATGGATGGAGAGAGAGCTAAACACATCACATTGAATTCTCTTAGCACAGTTCATGAGCTGTTTCTGTTTTGCTGCTTCTATTTAAAATCCCAGCTTCCTTCTCTGCTTCCCTCACCCCTTTCCATTCATCCATCCGTTCATTATTCACTGTAGTTTTCTCATCTCTACTTTCCTCTATGTACAGCTCGACAAGCAGAAGGTGGGTTTGTGTGAGCTTGCAGATTAGTTTGATGTGTGACAGTCTTACTGAAGTAGTTTTTTATTATCCAGTAGATTTATTTGGCTAGTCAGATGCCACCATCCCTTCAATTTTGTATGCGGAACTGTTTGGAAATGGCCTGAATGTCAAGATATCGTGGTAGCTTCATAAGCAACTTTCTGTTCGTCTTTCTTTTTGTTTCTTTGTTACTGACCTGTTTTCTTTTTCTTTTACAGTCTGTTTCAAAGAAGGAAAAGGTGTGTTCTTTAAAAGTACAGTTTGGGTAATAATGCATTGTAAAGGTATTCTTAATACAATAGTTCCAAAAATGAAAATTACTACTTTTAGCATACTTTTTGGTCCTTTTCACTGCCATTGTATTGAAAAGACAGATAATTTAATATTCATAAAAACATCTCCTTTTGTATTCCAAATAAAGCCATTAGGGTTTGGAATTACATGAGGGTAAATAAGAGTAGATCTTGACAGAATGTTCATTTTTGGCTAAACTATTTCCTCAGTAGGAATGGCAATGAAAACCCGAGTACTCTGCTATTTTATTTTATTTCTAAGCTTGTAATTTTTAATTTTGTGTTTGGCTACTGTGGCATTTTGGGCAGTACCATATGGTCCAATTGGTTAGAGCATTGACCGATATTGCACACAGTGATGTTCAGTATGCTCTGCAGAATTGAACAGGACGCAGGCTCTTAAGATGCATCTTAAGATGACAAAATGACCAAAATGCACATCCGTATTTCGTAATACTTTATAATACACATTGTAATTAGGTGTATGTTCTCATGAATGATTATAGCCACAGTTAGACTATGTAAAAATACCTATCCATATTCATAATTTCAGTGTATAGTGCATTAATACTCATGACCAGCACCCAAAGCAATGTATTGTTATTATTGCATTATGATCTTTAAAGATATCAATATTAGGTATTATAATGTATTACAACTGTGGTTAGTTATTTGGATTTATTAGTTAAGATGTATTACAATGTATATTATAAGCCATTATGAAACCTTAGTGTGCTCATTTAAAGTCAACCTATGTGTGCATATACATCTTTTGTTTATGTGTGTTCAATATGACTTATACGTTTGTTTACATGTTATGGCACCAGGGAGAAAAGAAAGACAAAGAGAAAGAGGTTTGTGCACACTGCACATACACAGTGTTATTTCACCCCATAGTCTCTGGATCAGCAGAGCTCAGTGTGATACTGAATGTAATTTTGTTTCTCTGTCTCAAGGATGAGAACAGGACCACAGAGGTGAGTGATGGAGCCGAGGTAATAAGCTGATATACGAGTTCTGTTTGTGCTTGTGTGATGTACTTTTCTTCTGAAATATGATAAAACAAGTTATCATTAGTCTGAGGAGTGAGAGTTTATATACAGTCTGATAGAGCTCAAGGATTTGTGTGTGTGTGCGTGCTATGTGTGTGTTGAGCTTTGATTCTGCCCAACTGTGATCTAATATGACAAAAGAAAACATCACCCACTATTCTGAGCTTAAATAATTATTTGCTTTAGGCATATACAGTAATATGATGTAACTGTTGTCAATGAATAAATTATCCTTGTTTTGGTAAACACAGTAACAGATGCTTATTAAAAAGTACTTAACTCTTTTTTTCTGCTGTCGCCTTAGAGCACAGAAATTAATGCAAGACTGATGTTCCACATTTTACTAGTGCAGATGTCAAGATCACTTTAGGGCAATCCATGTAGTTTAAAAAGCTTATCGAGATTTACGCAAGTAGGACATTTTCCAGAATCCTGTTCCACATCCTTGTCAGTCCTGGAACAACATCCCTATCATCCAGTCTGATTTTAGAGGTTGATGTTAGGAGCTTAAACAATTTGTTGTCATCCTGCCATTTAGTTCTGATTTTAGAATGGGTTAGAGTTAAGGTAGTCTTGCATAGTCTTGATTTTTGACTATTGGTCTGATTCATTTTGCATCTTATTTTAGCCAAGATCTGCCTGCTTAGTGCTATATAGCAACCAACCACAGTTCATTCTGTTTTTACTTCAGGTTGGGTGTGGGTGTTTAACTGAAATAGTTGATAGCCCATGGGGGAAAAACTCCCTGAAGGGCCGATTGCCTGGGTTGTATTATGCCAAATCATGGTAGTCTGCTGCATCCTACACAACCTAACGCACAAAACTGGCCTGCAAGATGTGGAATTGTGCTGTGAAAATTGAATTCAGCACAGATTTTAGGGCGTTTATGGCATTACTTGATTTTCATAATACCTTTAGTGAATTGGGTGATCAAACAATTCAAATAGCATGTGCAAATAAACAAAGCTATCAGCAGGTAGCTTTGTTTATTAAAATAGTTGACTAGTTGATCAGCTATTCAAAATACACAAATGGGTTTTCCCCCTTTTATATACCTTCTTTTATCTTATTCATCAGCTCCAAGATGAGGGAAAAGAGGTGCGTCAACCATCTCTGCATTTATCTCAAAACTAGCATTCTGAAGGATTATTTATTGAGCATATTGATGATTTCCTCTGCTTTATCAATTGTCTCTCTATGCCTTTTCTTTTGTTTTCCTATTCTATTTTCACTCGGTCTCTCGATAGAATGAGGCAACATTCAACACAAAAAAGGTGTGATAATCATCAAGCATATGTGTGGGTGTGCGTATGTATCAGTGTGTGTATGTGTGAGTGAGAAAGTGTCATACTGTTTTGTTTGAAGTCCGACTGTGTCTTCCCTCCTCCTGAGACTTTCCCTATCACTGTGTTAACATATACACTTTTAGAGACACATCTATGCTTTGGTCTACTCCTTTTGTGTGGACATGTAGACAGAATGCAAATGCATCTTTTAAAAGATTTATCCATGCCTTACTGCTTTATATCTTCTAAAATCTCTCAACTAGAATACACGAATCAATCAAGATCTACTTGAAAGGCTTCTCCTTTCTACCTTTTACTCAGTTTGTCTGGACAAGTCTATATTACTTACTTACTACTTACTTATTGAATTTCAGTAAAACTGTCAAAAACATGCCCAAGTCATGCCCAAGTCAGAAAAGAAAATAATTTTGCCTTTTTGTAGGACCCTATTTTAGGACCTGATTTTTTTATATCATGGTTGCATATGGTTGCAATAAAGCCTGTTAGGTCTATTGTGAATTATGCATTGTGATATTATTTTCATGCTAATTAAGCATACAAAATAATCCATTACTGTAATGCGAGAAAAAAGTTAATTTGAAATTGATTTATCAAGAAATCATCATGAATTTTTATTTTTACATATAATGGAAGTATTTCTTTTGCTTATTTTAATTCAAAAAAATTATTGTATCTATATAGAATGTTGTTTTTTTAATTCATGAAAATAATATCATGTTGTATAAATTGTTATATTCTTCAACACAGCCTTCATTGTCTTATTTTTTGCTTTTGATTTTAAGGTGTAACATGACCTGGACATGTCTTAGTGAGATTGACCCATTTCATTGCTAGGCCTACGGTCTTAACTGCATAGAACTGAATAACCAAATCTAACTACTGTTAATTATAAAAATAAAACCATTACTACTGCTGTCTTCATTTGGGCATTCTTTATTCCTGCTGTAATTAAACTGTTGTTGAATGTGACAGATATATTCTTCCAAACTGTTGAAAAATAGCTTTAATAGAAAATGTTTCCCATTTTGTTCACCTCGAGAGGCTAAAGTTTTTGCGGAACCATGACAAAAAGACACAAAGTGATTTTCTATATACATATTCTCCTCACCTCTCCAGTTAAGTACCATTATTTTTTTTTTTATCAAACTGACACTAATTCCTGTGTGCATGTGTTATTCTCTCTCAACAGCTTGACACAGAGGCAGCAGACATCCTCAATGACCTGCAAGTGAAGCTTAATTCTGTTTTAGAAAACCTGAGTGCCATGTTTGCCAAGAGGTAAACAAATTTTCTGAATCTGAATAGCATTATTGCAATATTCATTCAAGCACTGCTTCCAAATGTTAATTTGTCATTGTAGTTTTTTGAGAAACTAGGTAACAGCAAGGCTGGGGAGTAACGGAATACATGTAGCAGATTACGTATTTAAAGTACAAAATATAAGTAACTGTATTCCACTACAGTTACAATTTAAATAATTGGAAATTAGAATACTGTTACTGTTTCTAAAAACAACACTGCGTAAGATATTTAGGTTATTCAGAGAATGTATTTTTAACATGTGTATTTTGTCTTACTGTACTGGCAGAGTTTTTATAGTCAAAACAAGTTAAAAAAATCGAATCCAAAGTATTTAGAATCCATTAAATACTGTAAAGTGCATTATGAAAATATTCTTAATGCATTATAATGTATACATAATGCATTATAATACATCTTATTTTCTCTTGAAAATGTGTAACTACAGTTATAATACATTATAATACTTACATTCTATGGTAATGCTTTTTATGCTCAACATAACATTTCGTGTGATATGCCGTGTTATAAATGAATGCATTATAACTATGGAAAAAATACAAGTAATTAATTATTTACTGTCAGATCATTATAATCAATACAAGGACCCAAATGACTATTCATTATCCCCTTTAAACTTCCTACTTAAATTAATGGACATTAACTAGTGAGTTGAATTGAATTTACTTTATGATAAGAATGAGATCGAAGTGTGAAACAAGAGACATGAAACTAGCACAATAGTGTAGGAAATTGGTTTTCAGGGACAACAATCAAATATACAGTTTAGCAGTCATTATATGACAATATATGACCACACAATGTAGCGATTGACCAATCAGAATCAAGTATCCCAGGGAGCTGTCTAATAATGTACAGTATTATAATGTGTATTAAAAGGCATTATGAATACCTTTTGTAATCCATGAATAAAACCTGTATAATGCATTCATTACAGTATACAGGCTTTATAAAAAGTGTTACTGAAAACTATTTTTCCCATTTTTTCATTTTTTTTTGTAAAACTTTAATCATTGTTACTGCCACATGGTTTGTTAGCCTGCTTTTATTTTCCCATAACCCTGTCCCTCTGTCTGTATGTATATAGTTTCCAGGCCCGTATAAATGTGTGCATGCGGCAGATGGCGGAAACCCTGTACCAGATAAAAGGTCCTCTGAATCAGAACACTCGTAACACAGCAGAGGCTGATGCGGATAACGCTTTGAGACCACTTATGGAGTTCCTCGATGCCAGGTCAGTTCAGTTCAACTCCCTTCAATTGGATTTAGTACAGTTCAGTTTCAAATGTGTTGTCATGTATGCCTATTTCTATTTCTTGGCACGTTTCATGACAGAAGCTAAATAAAATAACTTATCATTAGATGAATGTTTAAGTGCAACACTATTCTAAAGAATGCGCCAGACTTCTACATTTCACATGTAAAAACATCATAATGTTGCTATTGATGGATAACTGCATGATTGTTGCATGTGTGCATGTACAGCCTCAGCATCTTTGCGGATATATGTGAGAAGACTGTGTTGAAGCGTGTGCTGAAAGACCTCTGGAAAAACGTTTTGATTTGCATGGAGAAAACCATTGTGTTGCCTCAAAGCAGCGACAGTATCGTGAGTTTCTTTAAACACACAACTCTCCAATGACTACAGTTACTGACAAATACAAAGCAGAACTCAATTTGGGTTCATTTGCCCTAAACACACTTAGGAAAGGTTTCTTTTGCTGCCACAGCACAATAAAAAATGTTTGCTAGTTTAAAGTTGTAAAAATCTATTATTATTTCAATTGTGTCAATATACTAACGCAGTCCTTTAGACCTTAATATCATGCTGATTTCATTCAGTAACAATCTTTGGTGTCAGAAATGTTTGCTTTTTTCACCACAGGGAGCTCAGCTTCTTACCGCTGCAAAGGAACTCTCTAAACTAAAGGTATTACATTTACATTTATTCATTTAGCAGACACTTTCATCCAATGAGATATACAACATTTTCAACATTTCAAATGATTCTTCCTAAGGAGGCAATAATATGAGAATGTGCTAGAATATAAAGCAGGCAAAACAAAGTTACAAAAAATTGCTTAGAGAGGTACAAGCTAGACCAAAGAAGAAAATGAGAGACGTTAGTAAAAATTAACCAGTCAACCATAAATACACTTGTAAAACCATAAACAACAATATGTACAGGCTGCTCTATTAAGAGTTATAATCTATAGTTGAAGCAAGTGGGTGTGGCTAATCCTTGTCTGTCATTATGTTTGTCAAAGGGAGGGGTGGAGCCGAAGAGTTTGTCACCCAGACAATGTGTGATCATGGAGGCAGCACTGGACACAATCAAGGTGTGTTGATGGAGTTGCCATGCCAGCTGAGTTACAGAATGGTTTATTGGTGACTCTCTGCTTTATAACAGAACTGTCATGCCAAGTCAACATACTGCACACATAGTGTTTGGTTTCATTGGTATGGTGCGTCACCATCTCATCAAAATGAGAATTCAACTGCTACTAAAGGTGCAGTGAAATTTTGGCCAACAAATTTAATTTAATTAAAATTTCTATTTTTTATTAATTTTTTTGTCCCGAAAGAGGAAAAAAAGGCTGATAATCTTTGCTGAAAATTTGAACTGAAACCGTTAACGGAATCCAGTAACGGAAACACTCACTTGGTGTAAAAGCATTGTTTATGTTGCGCATTAATGTCCACATCCCCAGAGGTGAAGTGATATCTCTCTTCATAATTAGCACATTAATAAAGAGCGTTTTCCAGTGCTCAGGAATTGTGTTATTATGTGTCATGGTCGATACTGTCAAGCTCCAATATGACTGTGGCAGGGCGGAGGGCGGGGCCGGGTCGTGATCCTACGCACCCGGTCCCGTATTAGGCTAATCAAGCCTCTGAGGTTTAAAGGCCGACTGCAGAGTATCGTGCGGGAGAGAGAGATCGTTTACGAACATGTCCATCATGTGTGTGTAACGTAATCAATGGAAAGGAGGAGGCGAGAACCGGCTTGACGATATAAATAATAGTTTTAATGATAAACTTAAAAGAAGACATAAACACACACATGACGGACATGTCCGTAAACTATCTCTCTCTCTCCCGCACAATACTCTGCAGTCGGCCTTTAAACCTCAGAGGCTTGATTAGCCTAATACGGGACCGGGTGCGTAGGATCACGACCCGGCCCCGCCCTCCGCCCTGCCACACTGGCATTAAAGAAGCATAAAAGCACCACTGAAGTAGTCCATATGACTCATGCATTATATTCAAGGTCTTTTGAAGCCATACAATAGTTTTGTGAATCGCAAAAGGATGCGTTTAATAAGTAAACATACTTCAGTGAATGAACACTGCTGTGTTGTTGACACAAACATAATACGCACTGCTTGTGATGCGCTCATTATGATCGCTCTCTGTCTCTCATATCTGGGCAGTTGTTCTTCCATGCTGGTGGGAATGGTTTAAAGAAAGTATATCTGGAGAAGACCCCTGAGCTGTCATCACTGCGTTACGCTCTCTCCCTCTACACACAGACCACAGATGCTCTTATCAAGACATTTGTGACAACACAACATGGTCAGGGTGAGATGCGCGCACACACAACACACACACACACACACACACACAAATATCCTGTTGCTCTCTTTTGTCAAACCTTGCACCCACAAACATTTTTTAACAATTGCCAAGCTGATGTATTTTAAAATTAAACATATTTCTTCTCTCACCCAGTTCAAAATGGTATGGGCATGAGGATCACCCCCAAAGAGAATGTTCGACCTGATAGAGGTGGGCTGAATATTAATTCATCTTTTACGTTTTGAAGCATGAAGATCCCTCTCTGTCTCTCACACACAATACATTTGCATCTGCACTGTAACTTGATCCGATTTTTTTTATATGAGCGTGTACATATACACATCTTAAACTGATTTTGTTTAATAAGCTGACTGTGTGTAAGGTCATACAAATGCAAACAATGGTCTTCTGTCAGGGAAATCATTGCACCACACCTAGATTTTTTTCTATGCATCTAAACACCTTTATTTCTGCTTTATGACTTTGTTCTTGTGCACATGTTCATTTGCAATTTGACATTAAGGCTGGAACAAAAACAGATAACTTCAAAATATCATCTAAAACAGTCAGGTTTTTATTATGGGCTGTTTTATGATAGTTATCAGCGTTTTGTTGTAATACAAGCACACGGAGAAAAGTCTTGCACAAAATCTGTGCATGCAGAAAGCTCCATAAGGGACACATCCCCTTTTCCTTTGCATGTTTGTTTAATAAATATCTTGGCTAATTTGATAATGCTTTAACTATCAATCAAGTGTAGTACTACTATCTGCTTGATTTTTATAATATCTGATACAATGTATTAATATAAAAAAAAACATTTACAGCACATTTTGGCATATTTAGATTCATTTTGTAGATTTTCCACCACAACGGCACAGAAAAAGTACACTGGTCCTTTGTGAGCCTCCTTGTTGAATGGACAGTATTTTTAAAGTGAAGTGGTTTGATTGACAGGCTCTGGGGTTGAGCGGCAGATAGGGGAGGCAGTGATCCAGCTGGATTTGTCGCCCCCAGCTGGCAAAACTGAACAGAAACTCAATGTCAAAGGTAAGAGCACTACAGAACAATGAAAGAGCTAAATTTAGGATGGTTCTAGGAGTTCTAGTGCTGGAAGTTTCTTTTTCTCTCCCAGTGATTGCAGTAAATGACATGAAATGGCAGACCTCAGGGATGTTCCGCCCGTTTGTTGAGGTCAACCTGGTCGGCCCACAGCTTACAGAGAAGAAACGAAAGTTCACAACCAAATCGAAAAACAACAGCTGGACAGCAAAGTATAATGAAGCTTTCCAGTTGTGAGTGAAAATTATAAACTCTTAATGTTATTCATGGTAAAGTTGTGGGGTTTTTTCAGCAGGTGAAGTGTGTATTCTGTGTTAAAAGACTTTCTAAGTAATTTGTCTGTAAAATGCATAATTATAAATGTAAACTATACATTTTTGTTGCTCTGTGGAAATATCAGAACATTGCACCATTTGATTTAACTTAAAGGGATAGTTCACCCAATAATGAAAATGATCTTGTCATGTACTCACCCTCATGCCATCCCATATGTTTATGACTTTCTTTCTTCAGCAGAACAGAAACAAAGATTTTTAGAAGAATATCTCAGCTCTGTAGGTCCATACAATGCAAGTGAATCGTGATTAGACCTTTTGGTAGCTCCAAAAATCACATAAAGGAAACATAAATGTAGTCCATATAACTCCAGTGCTTAAATCTTTTTCTTCAGAAGCAATATTCTAGGTGTGGGTGAGAAACAAAACAATATTTAAGTATTTTTATTCTCTAAATCTCCACTTTAACTTTTATTTTTATATGTGAAACTGAAACTTAACAGGTACCACATGTGACTTTCAGATGTAAAAGTGAAAGTGGAGATTTAGAGTAAAAAAAAGGACTTACATTTTTTGTCTGTTTCTCACCCACACCTATTATATTGCTTCTGAGGATGGATTTTTGTGGATTACTTCTGGATTACTTCTATTTTTCATTTATGTGATTTTTGGAGCTACAAATGTCTGATCATCATTCACTTGCATTGTATGGACCTACAGAGCTGAGATATTCTTCTAAAAACCGTATTTGGTGTTCTACAGAAGAAAGTAAGTCATACACATCTGGGATGACATGAGGGTGCGCAAATGATGAGAGAATTTTCATTTTTGGGCAAACTATACCTTTAACTACTGGTGTGAGGTTGGAGCAGGACCATCTGTTTTGACTGACCATTGGTAGGCCGGTTTACAAATCTAAATTTAAAACTTGTTTGAAAATGTTTTTAAAATTCTGTTTGTTGACAACAATGGTTGAGAAAGAACACACTTCATTTAAACTGTAGTAAGTGTATTAATTTTATAGTTACTTACATGGTTAGTAGAAAAGACAATAACAATGGTATACATTAATGTCTGCTAATGACTCGTCTTTTTGAAGTTACAATACTATGAATGACACACTAGTGTATTCCATCCCTCTTATCACAACCTCAAATTTCTCTCTCTCCTTTTCAGTGTGTTGGGTAAAGGTGTGAGTCTGGACTGTTATGAGATTCAGATAACGGTAAAGGACTACTGTTTTGGCCGCGCTGACCGGGTGGTTGGAATCGCAGTACTGCAGTTGCGTGATGCAGCAGACCGGAAGAGCTGCGTGTGCTGGTGCCCCTTGGGCCCACGCATCAACATGGACGAAACCGGGACCACCACGCTGCGAATTCTCTCTCAGCGCTCAGCTGATGAGGTTGCCAAAGAGTTCGTCAAACTAAAATCTGAGACTAGACCAGTTGAGGAGGGCAGGTGAAGATAAGACAAAGAGAAAGTTGACCTCTCCAAACATTAGTAATGATACAAACTGACCAGTTGAAATAGACCAAAAAAGGGAAAGGAAGAGAGAGACATAAGACTTTGTTAATACTGGACACTGTGTTTAAAATTGTGAATCTTTATTCAAAGCCTTAAGAGTTATGTACTGTTTGACTGGCTTTGCATCTATGCTTATGAATGTCAACTATGCTAGATGAAGTGTTTGCAATGAGAAGAGATTAGCAGAAGAGAGAGTATTCATTTGAAAGAATTACATCATTTAAGGTTATTTAAAGCATATCGAAAGGCTTTGTGACTGAATCATGCCTGTGATTTCAGATAATATAATCTTATGAAATGTGCTAGACACATTTCAAATATAAGACGGTTCAAGAGATGTTTTGCCAAATCATGAGTCTATGGGCTCATTTCACACTGTTCGTTGTGGCCTTCTATGTGGGAGAAGTCTTATAGAAGGGGGAGTGGTCTAAATTACATCATTTACATTAATCTCATCATTGGCTGCTCAACCTCTGACTGACACATATGCACATTTAGAAACACACAATTTTTCATTGGTCTTATTACTAATGCACTACTAACTTCATATTAATATGAATGTGATATCTTGAAAACACTAGCCATCTTTAGATGGAAAGATATTTTTTGAAAGATATTTCTGTTCAACTTGTAGTAAAACTACTCCAAATACAATTATCAATTTATGTTAGCTTGGAACAGATTTTTTTTTTATTTGTGGCCAAAAAATGTACAACTCACCAACCAGTAGTGCCAGCCAATGAGAAGAGAGTCATGAAACTGTTTACCTTGTGCCAAGTAGTTTGTATGTTCACTTTTGTTGTGGTCTAATTGAGCTATGTCATTTCGATTTTTTGGGGATATACAGTATGCACAACCAAACAGATGTGCACATAATCTGTAAACTAGACTACTACGTGTGCATGTATTAATTGTAAAAAGTTAAAATAACAGGTTTTTAGTCAAGGTTTTTTTTATGTTTTGTCAAAATGTGGGAAGCTATTTGTTTATTTTAAATGATGGACAAAATCTTAGTGATCGAATATAACTTGTATCGATATTTGGAATTGTTTATAAACTGAATCTCTTTGTGATTCTGTTTGAATAAATAGCTAATCTTTTGTTCCATAAAATCTTTGATTTTGAATGTTATCACTGCTGCTAATAAGCAGAAAAATTAAAAACTTGAGTGTAACAAAAAATGTGTGCTGTATTTGTGTGTATACATATATATAGAGAGAGAGAGAGAGAGAGAGAGAGAGAGAGATCTCCAGTGAAACGTTTGGGCACACCTACTCATTTGTTTTAAGATTTTTTTTTTCCACTTTTTGAATGACAGTGAAGTCATTAGAAATATGAAATAAGACAAATGGAAGTATGGGGATTATGCAGTGCACTGAAGTACAGGAGAAGATATTTCCCTGTCTTGTTTTTTATTTCAACTCTGTCATTCTACCTCTTAACATGATTCTGGCTTTTCCTTTCAAATCACTTCCTTTATTCTGGTGGAGGAATCATGTCAATTGCAGTATAGTTGAAAGTGTTCCTCTTCTCTTTAGAGGTTTCTCCAGAGAAATCTGATCCAGGTATGGCAGTATCACCCTTAATGGGCTTGTTGTTTGGAAGCACCTGAACATTTCCTTTCCCTGACCACTGCCTTGAGTGATCTGACCATTTTTAAAAGTTATTGCACTAGAGGTAAGGCCTTCTTTGTTGTATTAAAACTGCTTTCTGTTGAATGCTGGTCCTTTTTACTAATTGAAGAGCAAACGTAATTTTGTGACATTTGTAATTATAAGTATAGCTATTTTGAGTCCCACTCAACTTATTTCTCACTTCCACATTTTTGAGAAATTTTAAGGTCACCAATCTATAAATAACAAGGTATTTAGATTTTATATTTATTTCATATAATAATTCCATATTCATTATTCATACAATCATATAATAAAAAAGCTTCATTTTGGTTTTCTGACAGATGGAGAATTGTTTATGCCAAGTATATTCAACATGGATAAGCATGAATGCTCTTATAAATGTTTACTATAAATATGCAGGGAATTGGACACTGTTTAATATGTGTGTGTGTGTGTGTGTGTGTGTGTGTGTGTGCATGTGCGTGGCAGTATGTCACAAGTGGGTTTTTTTAGGAGTTCGGATAAAGGTATGGTCTCAAACCTTTCTTTTCTCAGGTTTTCTTTTCTTTTTTTTATTTGTTCAATATAAGGTTACCAATATAACCTTTTCCTTTTATTAAATGTGGTTGCCCTTAAAAGTATTTATACACTGAAGTCACAATTTGAAATGCATGAATGTTATTGCATGAGGTACAAAATATCAAACCAAGTGGTATCTGCAAACAAATGATGTTAGACCTTTTCTCATAACTACACTTTTCTTAGCCATTTTTTCAATTTCTTTCATGCAACTGGTCTCAATGTGATTTTTCATAGATAAATGATGTCAAGTTCACACAGGCGACCTAGCAGAGTAACCACAGGTGTAGTCACATTACTTATGGATATGCTTATCTATGTTTGTCAGACTGAACCGGAAAGTGTCAAAATACTTTTTGACTGAATTTGGAACAATAATACATATTGCTTTATCATTTTCAAATCTTTTTTATAATTTACATTTTCCGTGAAATGTGTTTGTGCGAAGTTTCTTAAAAATAAATGCCATTTGGTTTGACAATTTTGTAATATACTGTAATGCAAAAAGTTTATTTTATTAAGTGTGTTTCCATTATATGTTTGCTTTCTGTATGGCTCTCTGTGTGTTTGTGTGTGGTCTTGTGGTTGTAGAGAGCATACTCAGTATTGCTGTTCTCTGTGGAATGAGAAGAAAAAAGGTTGCTTCCTTTTTTGGCATGCAGGAAATCAATACTTTGCAATTAAGTTTGAGAGAGGGGAGATGTGTGTTGTTCCAGACAAAAGTTTGACAGAGTCAGAGTTTGCTACAGAGGAACACGTCAAGTAAATATTACTTTAAACAGATAATGTGACACTAGTACAGACAGAAAGTTGACCGCCCCTTTTCCTTGTTTATCTTGGGTGTGTGTGGTGGTCTATGTGTGTGTGTTTGTGTAAATGAGTCTATGCTGGATGCCTGCACTCCCTGTTTCCCATCAACACAAAGTGAGAGCAGATGGAAGACTGTGAAGTGGGAGAAGGGAGGAGAATAAGAAAATGAGACAAAGAGGAGGAGACTGTAGATGACTTCTGGTGATCTCTGATTGTAGTAAGGATTTGGCTGGACCTACATACACTGCAGTGTCACCGAAGGACCCTTATGGTAAGAATCTCAAGGCTAAAGGTTAGGGGTATCGCCAAGGTCAAGGTTAGGAGGGGGGAATCGGCAAACAGTCCTGAAAAACTCAGGAAGTTAGATAGCGGGTGTGAGAGTGAGAGACTTGTTCATTCTCCCCCGTATCTCAGTGGAGTTTTGAAAGGGAGGTGGAAAGAGTGAGCAGTTTATGTTGGTACACAGACCTTGGGTGAGTTTCTGCTACAGATACGTTCTCTACAGTAGGTGTCTCAATAGAATTGCGTTTTAGTTTAGGTGGTTTGGAAAGTTGCTTTCTATTGCCAAAGTTCAGCTGTATTAGAGAGATTATTTGTGCTGAGTGTTACAGTACAGCAGGTTAAGAACTTTCTGAATCACTGCTGTCTTGTGTAATAATGAAATAATATCCTTAAATGCATAGTTCACTCACAAATTACAATGTAGGCTATCATTTACTCACCCTTATGTTGTTCCAAAGCTGTATGACTTTCTTCCGTGGAACACAAAAGGAGGTATTATTCAGCATGTTAGGCTCAGTCACTATTCACATTCTTTGTATGGAAAAAAAGATGCAATGAATGTGAACAGTGACTGGGGCTGTAGTTCTGCCTAATATCTCCTTTTGTGTTCCACAGAAGAAAGCAAGTCAAATTGACAGCCTGGTCTCATTAAATTTACGTGAGCATTGCAACATTTTTGCAAAACTGAAATGACGTGGTTCAGAGGTAAGAGCAATAGAGTGAAAAAGGGTTTTTATAAAGACAAACTCATCAATTGTACTCATCATTTGTGTGACAATGATTAAACCACAACGTTGTTGTAGCGCTTCATGTGTTCATTTTATAAGGAGACTGCAGAAAAACTTAGAAAGTGGCACATTTTGCAAAAATGTACATGTTTTTAGAGTGACGTTCATTCTATGAGGCTAGATTACATATAGATAAAAGATGACAGAATTGTCATTTTTTGGGGTGAACTATGCCCTCAAGATGAATATTATGTTACGTTTTGTTATTTCTTGACTTGACCTGAGCCATCAGACTCCTCAATACTCAGAGACTGGACTGACAATCACACACACACACACACACACACACACACACACACACACACACACACACACACACACACACACACACACACACACACACACACACACACACACACGTCCATCCAACTTTTGCTCATGTCCATAGTTGCACTTTAATTCATTGTCACTCTATACCTGGCTGCACCTGGCTGCTACCTCAATAACTGCTATGTCCATAGAACATTATTTCATAGTATGTTATGTTTACATTTAGCATTTTAGAAAGTGTCATCTTTTGCACTACTCGATTACAGATGTGTACTGGTCGGCGCTGCACTGTCTCTTATTGTGTCTATTGTCCTGTTCCTTTTAGTACTTTATTGTACTGTCCCGTACTTTTTGCACACGTTTGCACATGCACTTTATGTAGAAATGTTATTTAGTCTGTGTAGTCTCATGTGGTTCTGTGTTTGTCCTATGATGTTTTATGTAGCACCATAGTCCTGGAGGAATGTTGTCTCGTTTTGCTGTGTACTGTACTAACTATATATGGTTGAACGACAATAAAAACCACTTGAATTGACTTTATTTTGAAGGCAGCAAATGTGAAAACATTAGAAATGAAATCTTTGAATCACTTCCTGCATTCACTGTAGGTGTCTTAATTTTAGTAGATTATTATTATGGTACAACACACCTAAAACTGACCTTTTCATGTCTGTCTTCTTAATCATGTCACCACCAGCGATGATCAGTAACTAGAGACTAGCATAGAGTCTTAAACCCCTCTTAATCTGGGGGCTTTATTAATCACTCTTTAATGTGAAGATTTTTTGGAGCATGTCTGAGCCAGGGTGTTTATACATTATCTCTGACAACTCTTAAACTGTTTCGCATCTATGTGTATGTCAGTCAGATATGAAGTGATAAAATGATAGTTTAGTCATTTACTCACTCTCATGTTGTTCCAAATTTCTTGGACTTTCTTTCTTCAGTGAAACACAAACATACATTTTAAGCAGCATGTTAGTCTCAGTCACCATTCACACTCATTGCATCACCATACAATAAAAAAATATTACATTCTGCTAAATATCTTTTGTGTTCCATGGAAGAAAGAAAATCAAAGGGGTTTGAAATAACATGGGGTTGAGTTAATGAGTACAGAAATTTTATTTTTGGGTGAACTATCCATTTAAAACCATCAGATAATAGCATTTTTCTACTGACAAACTACAGAATCCTTACAATGTGTTAATTCTGCTGAAGCTTCTGTAAAAGTTTTAATTGCCTTATGAACTGATGAAGATAAGAGAGTTTTGCACAGCAAGTACCACTCAAAATTTTTGCAGAATATGTCAAAATCCTCAAAACTCCTTAAAATTCTTAAAACAAGGGCCCAATTGCAGGGTTGTAAATGTACAACTATTGCCACTAAGGGTTTACTTAACTAAAGGAGTTTCTTGCAACCAGCTAAATGTCTTATAATAATTATTTGCAGCACCTATCAAG
Organism: Xyrauchen texanus; assembly: GCF_025860055.1. NCBI lineage: Eukaryota > Metazoa > Chordata > Actinopteri > Cypriniformes > Catostomidae > Xyrauchen > Xyrauchen texanus. The sequence continues at coordinate 11,541,871 of NC_068279.1, forward strand.
AACCATTTTTCGCTGCATAGAGTTCTTAAGAACAGGTTTGATAAGACTTGTTGAGATTGAGACTTGTTTAGTACAGTTTGAGGTCTGGTTCTCTTCAGGTGTTGAGTTTGTCCATGACTCTTAGTGCTGTGTAATGTGTGTTATCGCTTTTGTTTATATCTGTGTCTGTAGCTTGACCCTGAGTTCCACTGGTGTTCCATATAACTCTTCATGTCAAATAAAGCTGATAAATAATGTAATGACAACACACAGCAGACTCTGTTTGATCAAATATGATTATCTCCTTGACAGGTTGTTATTGTTAATGGATAAATAATTAAATGGTCATTCGAAATTACATGCCTTTATCTGGTAAATTGAGAGGCCAATATTCTCTCCTTCTTTTGCTGTTACCTAAGCACCGTTGTAAAGATTTGTATGAATTATTTAATCATTGTGTGCTCTGGTATTATGGATTTTCCATTTAGTCTGGATTAATAGATTTGATATCTTCCTATAGCCTACTATCTGTTTGCTTGTTTGTTTTTATTTTTGTTTTTAAATATGTAATTTGTTTAATCGATAGCTGGCCACAGGCAATTTAAGGTAGTTGAAATATCAAGTGTTCCCATTATCTGAGAGTTTTCTAGGAAATCAGTTTATATCGATATACATCAAGTAATAATGTACAAGGAGGTTTAATTGTTCACATTATTAATCCCATGAGGAAATTTGCAATCAAAGCAAAAAGAAGTAACCCAGTTCCTTAAAATCCATTGTATTATGAATCAAGTGAAATTGCTAATAATTGTAAAAACCAAACAATATCAATAATCACAAGCTAACAATAAAAGCACAGAGCTAGTATGATGGTGTCTTATTATTTGTGATGTTTGCTAAGTCATAGTAATGCTTAAAAAAAAAATAATTGGAACATTTTCGAAAGAGCAAAACAATTCCCTGGCAACCACTTAAAACAACCTTGCATCGTGGTAGCGATATATGCTTCGGACGAGGGGAACACGAGGGTGTTTGTTGGTGTAGAATGACTAACTAAATTGTCCCCAAGACAAAAAGTGACCAAAATGGCAATTGCGAGTGGAGTGGCCAATTGGATGGCCAGCCTTCATCTGTGGTGGCCACGTCCACCCCTGGCCACCCCCTTAGCTCCGCCCCAGCATATACACACTTATTACAATGTCATTAGCTTGATTGGTAGCTCACCAGGTATAGCATTGGATTTTAAGCTTGACGGGCGCAGTTCGAGTCTAAAGATGCTCAGAAGTGAAAGTGACATAGAAGTGACACAAAATGTCATTTTTGCTTCAGTTGATGCGTCGTCTTATTTTTTCCGAATTTGCATCTTAAAACGCAATAGATTAGGGTTCGGTGTTGGTTAAGGTAAGGATATCTGTTTTGTTAAACTCTAATATATCTTTTCGGACACTATTGGTTAGGTTTAGGGTGAACTTTTACGTTTGGGAGGTACGTTTTTACTTACTAAAACCTCAATTCGCTCAGTTTTGGCTCCCCCTGCTGGACAATTCACTTAAAAATTACAGCCAAATGTGTAATGAAGCACGTAATTAAAATTTTGCAAAAACTTTGTAATGCTCACATACATTTCATAAACTTATCTTCAGCTAACAAAGAGGTTCTGCTTCAGGACGGGTTTCGAAATGATTAGTAGTAAGCAATTATTTTGTCTCGCTGATTAATTGGCTGACATGAGTGCATTTTCAGCTGAAAATTGTTTCCTCTTGCATGTTAAATCTAAGTTGCTCCCTTGTATGTGCTAATATACAGACAGCCTTGTCAATGGAGAATAAATGTTTTCTGTAAAATAAGTAATTCATTTCCACAATTTTATATTTATCAGTCTTTAAATTGCATTATGTATTGCAAATTACATTGGCTATTTACCACCATGCTCAAGATATCTGCATTGGCCATTGAAAACCCATATCAGTCTACCATTAGTAGAGATGACACTTTTAGTCTTTAATCTCTAGAGGTTCTCCAGGACTCTCCCATTGCATTAGTGTTGCATGAGTGATTGTGTTTATTTGTGTGTTCTGCTTGGAAAGCACCGGTTTAAAACAACATTCCTTAACTAAACATTGAATCTGAAAACTACAGGAAAAGTTGCGTCTCAGCATGAGCTGCTCTCTGTGCTGTCTTGATTCATAATTATAGAGCCAATAGCTCTATCAGCCCTCCTGCAGCTCTGTGGAGGAGTTTTGCATGTATGAGGGACACTTCCCTAAACACAAACCTAGAGCTTCAAAGAGAGTATACTTCCTTGCCTTTTAGTTCCTGTCTTGTAATCTTGTTCATGACATGATGTTTTCATCACTAAAAAGGAACATGTGGTTTACCAAATTTGGAAAAATTAGAATAGCTTTTATTTAGGTATGCATCTTCAGTTTGGAGTGGCACAGTAGACAATGAATGCATTGCTGAAGAATCTTGAACTCAATGCATGTTTCATACTGATCCATTAGAGACTTATAATACAGACTTATGTTTAAAAAAAAAAAAACATGGGTGTTTTTGAAAATTGTGTATGTGAAAATTCATTGTTCCCATTATTCTCCTATGGTTTTTTGTTTTTTTGTGTGCATTTTGTGCATTTACCATTTAATCAATGTTGCCAATCACAATGCTTTCCCCATTCTCTCACAGTTTACCAGACTGGAGATTGAGTTGCAACATTTACGGTCTTAGAAAGTTTAAAATACTCCTCAGGGCCCTGTAGATTATCTGAAGTGGTCTGTAGATAGAACAATAGTGACCAGAGTATGCATCACACACAAGCATGTTAAGTATTCTGAGATGCCACACTGAGCTCAGCAGCATTGCCTAAATGCCTAAACCTCCCTAAACATGATCAAAGATGAAGGATTTTACTCCATTTCCCCTCATATTTCTCACACTGTATTCACTCAGATAACCGTCTCACACATATTTACATTTACATTTATGCATTTGGCAGACGCTTTTATCCAAAGCAATTTACAGAGCCCTTATTACAGGGACAATCCCCCCGGAGCAACCTGGAGTTAAGTGCCTTGCTCAAGGACACAATGGTGGTGGCTGTGGGGATCGAACCAGTGACCTTCTGTTTACAAGTTATGTGCTTAGCCCACTACGCCACCACCACTACTGCATATACTGTATATCCCTTTGGGATTTGACAGATTGGAGTTATCATCACGTTACTCAAGATCATGGGACAGACAAAACAAAGGTTCAAACAGTTGTTTGGCTTTGTGTCAAAAGGAAAGGTGGAAAACAGAAAGACACACAACAGCCTCTCTGAAAACGTATACAGTTCGACATTTGCATCTGTGTTTCTTTGTATGTGTGTGTGTGTGGGTGGGTTTCTTTTTTTAAGTTATAAACTGGTAATTACAAGGGTATTATGCCATAAATGTGGTTTATGAGGACAGTTCTAGTTTCCCCATTATCCAAATTTCTTAGAAAACATACTAAACTATGTTTTTTTTGAAAATGTAAAAATGTAGGGCGTTTTTTGTGAGGGTTAGGGTTAGGGGATAGAATCTGTAATTCATACAGTATAAAAATCATTATGACTTTGGAGAGTCCTCATAATGATAGCAGCACCAACGTGTGTGTGTGTGTGTTTGTGTTTGTGTGTGTGTGTGTGTGTGTGTGTGTGTGTGTGTGTGTGTGTGTGTGTGTGTGTGTGTGTGTGTGTGTGTGTGTGTGTGTGTGTGTGAGCGTGTATTTATCACTTTGTGGGGACCAAATGTCCCCATAAGGATAGTAAAACCTGAAATTTTTAACCTTGTGGGGACATTTTGTCGGTCCCCATGAGGAAAACACCTTATAAATCATACTAAATTATGTTTTTTGAAAATGTAAAAATGCAGAAAGTTTTCTGTGAGGGTTAGGTTTAGGGGTAGGGTTAGGTTTAGGGGATAGAATATAAAGTTTGTACAGTATAAAAACCATTATGTCTATGGAAAGTCCCCATAAAACATGGAAACACAACATGTGTGTGTGTGTGTGTGTGTGTGTGTGTGTCATATCAAGCTCTCCATGCATCTCAAGACCTCATTTAACACAAACATATGACAACCAATTTAGATGAGTGAGAAAGTTCTTATGCCAAATTCCATAAAAAACTTTATTTTGCAGTTATTGAATAAATAATGTATTTGTTTATCATACTGTTTACAATGATATTTAGAATCTGACATAATATCCAGTATTACAATGTTAAAAAAAACAACAAAGATGTTAAAGGAATAGTTCATCCAAAAATGTAAATCCTGTCATCATTTACTCACCTTCATGTAGTTTCAAACACATATTATTTTCCTTCTTCCACGTAACACAAAAGGAGATATTTTGCATAATGTCAAAGCTGCTCTTTTCCACACAATGAGATCATAGAGTGACCAGAGGCTGTCAAGCATAAACAAGCACCATAATATAGTAACTTGTGCATTGTTTCCAAGTCCATACAATGACCTTACGTGAGGAACAGGCCAAAATGTATGTTTTTCACAGAAAATCTTCCCCTCTAAAACAGCACACAAATCATCATGGACTTGGGTAGATAAAATGTTAGCACATTCAGCCATCTACAATATAAATATGTATGCACAATTTTAATGGAGCTTCGTCATTATCCAAAATATCTACTTTTGTGTTCCATTGAAGAAAGTAAGTCCTATAGGTTTTGAGTGACATGAGAAAGGATTTATTTATGGGTGAACTTTCCCTTTAAGTTTTCAAATTGAACCCAAGTAGGACATGTAATCCCTTAAATATGTATTTTTGGTTTTCATTCAACTTGTTATTTTTCAGTGATGTGAACAAGCTAACCAAGCTGCGGTCGCAGCGGAAAACAGCTCTTACAGAGGTGCCACTAGCATGTGTTTTTCACGCATGTTTCTGATGCAGCGTGCCTTTTCAAAACACACATTCTTAAACACCCATGTGGTTTCTATAGGTAACTCTGCTAAAGTCACTCTGGAATCCTGTCCAATGGGCAGGTTTCACAAATACTCTTTCCTCAACTTGGAATCTCTGAATGTGGGTGTATGTGTCTTTGTTCGTGTGTGTGTTTTTTTTTTTTTACATGTGTGAGATAGATGTACAACATTTATTGAAACACATAATTCAATTAAAACACTGAGAAATTGACTTGTTTGTGTTATTATTATGGGACAATATTTGCCCCTTGTAACTAGCTATAAATATTGCACAAGCTCAATTCTAGGCTTAAAATATAATATTGTGAAATATATAAAAACCAAAAACCAAGTGGAATTCACAACAAGGACATTATTAGCCCCCTTGTTTTAAATATATATGGCCTTTTTTGTCACATTCTGCGGAATTTTTGCCCCTCAGCAATGGTTCATTTCTGACATAAATGTGTAATTTTACATTGATGTGTAAAGCAGCATACACACTCCTCCTCAAAGAGGTTCTCACACAGTACTGTATTTTCTTTTTAGAGAAATCATGATTAATCTTTGAGAAAAAAGGAAGCCATGTCGTTCTTTGGCTTAAACTGTACGCGGAGGAGAGAGAAAGGTACAAGCATTGCACACAGCTTCACATCAAACCTCAAAGTCAGACTTCACACAAATGTCTTATTTACTCACCCTCATGTTATTCCAAACACAAGTGCTTTTAAAAAGTAGAGAGAATTTTTTTATGACAGTTCGTTATGACAGGACTGTCAAAAAAAAGAAAGAAAGAAAAAGGTAAACAAAAACACCATATAAGTAGCCCATATAACTTAATGCCCTATATTCCAAATCTTTTGAAGTCATATGATAACTGGTGTGAGGAACAGATAATATTTCCTTAGTAAAGTCCTTATTTGGTAATAACCTTCACCTACACCAAAGCTTGTATCTAGCCCATGTCGGTATCAGTGTCAGAAATTTATGTTCCATTAAGGGGAACCCTGGATTGGATTTTTGGGGGTGTTTTTAACCTTTATCATAGGTTTTCTAATGGTTTAAAAAAAAAGTGTGAAACACTCCCATTTAAAGGAATATTACGGGTTCAGCACAAGTGAGCTCAATCAACAGCATTTATGGCATAATATTGATAACCACAAAACTTTTTTTCATCACGTCCTTCCTTAAAAAAAAAGAAAAAGCAAAGATCACGGTTACAGTGAGTCACTTCCAATGGAAATGAATGGGGACAATTTTTGGAGGGTTTTAAGACAGAAATTTGAAGTTTCTAAGAAACAGAGGGGCGAGTCAAAATACATTTTTGTGGTACTCAATATTATGCCACAAATGCTGTCGATTGAACATAACTTGTTTTGAACCCGGAATATTCCTTTAATCAAATTACAGACACAAATTCTACTTGTCTTGTGTTTTATGCAATAATATTTATACCAAGGCCTAAAATACAAATTTAAGAAATATGTAAAATTTTACATATTTTACAGAGCCCCAGTTTATTTCTGACCCTGGTTGGCATTCAAATCTAAAAAATTGACAGAAAAATTGCATTGGTCCTTTCTTGTGTAGTTATGGAACACTGTGCACTATTTATGAATTCTGGACACAAATATTGGCTACATGCAAGCTTTGGCTGTGGTGAAGATTATCAGTGAATAAATGCTTAAATCTCAGTGTGCTCCTCACATAAAGCTATTGCATGACTTTAGAGGACTTGGTATATTGTGTACAAGTAATATGAACCACTTTTATGGTGTTTTTTTATTGTTGTTTTGTCCTCTTTAGAGCTTGACTGCTATGGTCAGTCTTTAGTTTTTAGAATTAGTTTTCCCGACATGTGTCTAAAGTAATTATAACTGCAGACGTCTGTAATGTTCACCATTGATTCGCACAGGAATAACGATGTTTGTATGAATTGGAGAGAGTGTGTAAATGTCTACTACATTTAAACACTGCCATCACACACACACACACACACACTGTAACTGAGCAATCAGAAAATGGATAGTTGTGCTGATTAATTATGTAGTAAGTATTAAACATGATCATATATTTTATCTGTGATTATTAGAAGAAATTTATTGGAATATCTGGCAATATACAACTGAAGTGGTGACATTAGCGAGCCTGTAGTATTATATTGCACTCTTGAATAAAAATATGGGCAATCCCTTCACATTATTATAGGGCTTTTGTGTGCAAGAATTATGTAATGATTCTTTAAAAAAATTGTCCATGTGTTGACATGAGGCTAAATGAATGACAAACTGTTTCTTTAAGCTTCACACCAAAAAATGTGCTTTTGAGATTATTGATTAATTGTTTCAAATCAGAAGGTGCTCTTTTAACACACTTTTTTCTATATATTTTTCTAGAGGTGGAGAGGAAAATCAGAGCAAACGACAGAGAATATAACTTATCTTTCAAATATGCTGTGAGTATCAAATCAGTTCAATCCAGTCAAGAAAATCCAAACCAGCAAAAAGTATGCATTTTTGTTTTGTCTGATCTTATAGTTGGCTGAATGTGTCAAAATGGCATTTTATTTACCCAACCAATTTCCTCTTAGCCGATCACAACCACAGTGTTTCATTTTTACTCTTCTGGTTTCATGTTCCGTTTAAAGAACTTGAACTCTCGTTATTATGTATATTTTATTGCTTCTTCTTATTTTTTCTTTCTGAGATTCAGATGAGCAACATCTTTATTCATAAATGCAAACATACAGTACATGCCATGTCATCAGAAAATGAAATAAAGCATGTGTGAACATAAAAAAAAAACATATTCCACAAATGACATTTTTAATTGTCAAGAGGTGTCTACACAAACATTTTCAATAACTATATGGTTAATATCTAACATCTCATTCTTTTCTTTCTATAGACCAATGCCATCAAGACCTCCAAATACAACCTCTTCAACTTTCTGCCCCTCAACTTGTTTGAGCAATTCCAGAGGATTGCCAATGCCTACTTTCTCTTCCTGCTCATTCTACAGGTGCGTAAAATCCCATTTTTTTGTCTGTCTGTCTGTCTGTCTATCTGTCTCTCTGCCTGTCTATCTATCTATCTATCTATCTATCTATCTATCTATCTATCTATCTATCTATCTATCTATCTATCTATCTATCTATCTATCTATCTGTCTGTCTGTCTGTCTGTCTGTCAAATTGATTTATTACTCAGAAAAAAAAATGTATTCAGTCATTTTCATTCTGATTTAGAAGACGGTGTTTCTTCATAATTTTATATTTTTGTTTAGTCATGCATTTTGCTGAGAATGTGACCAAAACATGACCCTGACCGCCTGTATCATGCACCAAATCACAACTCACACATCCTTAATTACTAAATGCTTACATATTAAGTGTCCCATGACCCCTGTAACTTCATAACCCGGTGAGCTCATGCTGAAATGTGGCTTCCGGGATGTTACTGAAATGTGAATTTATTACTCTGATATTGCAATCCAACATTGCCGAAGCACAATTGTAAAAACAATTTTGTCACTTTTAAGTTTTCTGCTTAGAATGTCACTATACCGGTTTTAACTTAAAACTTTTAAGTTCTGAAAATCCTGAAAATAAAACATCACAGAGCTGAGTTGAATGACGTTTGAATAGGAGGCAATGACAAAGAGAAATTCTAATGTGTCCCCCAAGTATGTTTAGGAATAAAAAAACTAACAATATTTGAATATGTATGCAAGGCAATAATATATTTCATGCCACCACATCAGACAGCACTCCTAATGCTCCTTGATGGCACATCATGAGTGTTTGGCTCGTATGCTGTATGTGCTGTTCATATATACAGTATGTGTGTGTGTTGTAGGTTATTCCTGCTATTTCATCTCTGTCGTGGTTCACCACTGTTGTCCCTCTGGTGCTGGTACTGTCAGTGACTGCAGCCAAAGATGCCATTGATGATATTGTAAGTATACACATGGGACTGTATGCAACAAAGATCTTAAATCTTTTTTTCTCATATTACTTTTTTTTTAATCCCATCCTAAATGAAAACAGCAAGACCTGAATGTCCCTTGACTGTTTTGTCTGTTATTGTTTTGCCTTTTGTGCTTATATGAATTGTTTTACTTTGCTGTGGCTCATAGCTATGTAATACTCTGGTTCGTCAATGTATTTAACTGTAATTGTTGACATCAGGCTACAGTGAGACTCCCACTCTTCTTTGCTGTCCCACTGTTATCCAGAGAAGCTGCAGAACCCTCAGCCAGAACCCAAACTGTGCCGAGTCTGTTTTTTACTCTGTCTGGCTGTGAATCTTAAGGGAGTAAATGGCATTTACATTATGAGAGTGACAGCATGTCCACGAAGCCTAAGCATATGTGTAATTTAAATGGCCTTTACTTTGGCACATGGGCATCATTTAATACACCAACCAAACTTCCTCCGAACAGCAGAAACTCGTAAAGTGAAAGGTTATGGGTCTGAATATGTCCACAGTGGACTGGAAAGTATGATCGAGTGAACATTAGCCACCTTAACAGAGCACAATAATCCTTTATGTTCCTGCTGACGGGAGGGAAGAAGAATCATGGAATCTGAGAACATCACACACCCTCACTCCTTCATTCCTCCCTGTCTCTTTTCCTTCATTATATTCTTGCAATATTTATTGTACTTTCATTTATTTGTAGAATCGCCACAGAAGTGACAGGCAAGTGAATAACCGTAAGGTGGACATGCTCAGCAATGGAAAGTGAGTGGCTGCAATATTTACTGTGTTTTTTGCCTCGTCCCTGCAGTTATTAATATTATGAGTTCAGTGGTATACCAACAATAGGATGGCATCAATTTGGATGAGGAATGAGTGAAATCTTCAAAACTAAGCTTACATTTTAATAGAATATGTCAGAAAACACAAATAAAATTTGACAACAGTGGTGTCATAATTGTTGCATCTTTAGCTCAAATGAGCCTAAAAAAAACATTTATTTATCAGTTTTCATGTTTGTCCTGTGCATTACAAATACAGTTGATGCCTTTATAAGTTAAGTGATAAAGTGTCTCTTTCTTAACGGAAAAGTGTGACTTCCATCACTTAAGCCTCCAATATGATTCCTTTTGATTTCTTCCATTCATTTTTCTATAACTAGTCATTAAAGGCAAGGGTGTAGCCAGGAAATTACTTTTGGGTGGGCCTCAAAAAAATGGATGGGCCAAGTTTTTGCTCAATTCTATTTTATGTTTTTTTGCTTCATTGTTCTTAACAACAGAGAAAAGCCACATTCAAACAGATCTTTCACAGAAATCTGAATTTATATTCTGTATATAATATGTATGTACTTTATTTTGCCTGGGTCTAATTTGGATGGGCCCAGACCCACCACAGCCCACCCTTGGCTACGCCTCTGATTAAAGGTCTTTTCCACCTTATGCTGTCTCTGGATTAGTCTAGAATATTCACATTTTTCAATGTAAACAAACAAATAAATTCTAACAGGAAGCAGCTGCAGACACATAGAAAGGTTCTTCCTGTTGTTCTGACTACTCATGTGTTATTATATACTGTTTCTAGTAACCACAACTAACACACACACATACTCACATGCACAATATGTATGGCTACTGGAATGATTAAAATTGTCCTTTTGTGCTCCTATCACATTTGTATGCATGTAAATATCAAATCCAATGGGAATATATATTCATAAATGTAATTAGTTATAGAAACACATTATGCACACACCCTAAAAGCATTGCAGCATGTTGATATCAGTAAGATGTTTTATGTGCGTGACATGATGACTTATTTCTCTCTTCTCTCTCTCTCCCACAACAGACTGATAAGTGAGAAATGGATGAATGTGCAAGTGGGTGATATCATCAAGTTAGAGAACAACGAGTTTGTAACAGTAAGCCACTTTAAGATATAACTGAACATTGAAATAAAAAAACTGAATTTGCTGAGTCACATTGTCTGTTTCCTTCTCTCAAAGGCAGATCTGCTGCTGTTGTCCAGCAGTGAACCTCTCAACTTGGTCTATATTGAGACTGCAGAGTTGGATGGGTGAGAGAGATAGAGAGAGAGATGGTATATTTGATACATCTGTGTATCATGAAGTAGACCTATCCTGCCTTTGTTCTGTACAGAGCCACGTGGAATGCTCGCTGCTGCTCTTTCATCTCTGTGATATCATGTATATTTGTTCTCTCTGTTGCTTTTCCACACAGAGAAAGCAACCTGAAGGTGAAACAGTCTCTAACTGTAACAGGAGACATGGGAGAAAATTTAGAGGCTTTGGCTGCATTCAATGGTGAGAATTCTTTGCTCTGGATGTCCCAATTTACATAAAAGCATGCCTGGCATTTACTGTGACAATACATGTACACAGAGAAAGGTCTGCATACAATCTTCCCCTTCTTACAAACTAATAATTACTACTTTACTAATATTACCTGGCACTTTATTTAGCTGTGACTTTGTACTTGTATAGAAGTGCACATTTTCATGTTTACAGATTAATTTTGCATTGTATTTACTGTATGTTTGTCATAGGTACACTACTCAGATACTTGTATCCAGTATAGCATACAAACGTTTTCTGATGGTCAAAGACTTTTCTGTCTGAAGAAAAGAAAAACGTTCATGCTGTTATTTTCACGCATGAAACAATGTCCCTATAAATGTGTAAAACTGAACAATAGAAAGGGTGAAGAGCACATATTGTCGTATGTCTCAGTTTTTTGCATTAATGGAGAGCCGAAGTGGGAATGCATGTCCAAAGTCCCACCAATCACAGCGATTGTATGAGGGTCTATACAGTAAACAATCATTGAGATCGCCTCACTGTAATAATTGTTCCTGCATCTCTCCTCCACCCCAAATCCACCTTTAATATAATGATAAATTTGTTATAGTTTATAGTTGCTTAATAAGAAAAGAAATTTCAGTCACTCTAGATTATGAATGAACAGACAAACTTATAAATGCTGCTTTGGTTTTTATATTTTCTCTTTGGTTTGACCTCCTGTAGAACAGACACATCTCATATTATCTCTCTTTAATATCCCAAATCTCATTATTTACTCACCCTCATGCCATCCCAGATGTGTATGACTTTCTTTCTTCTGGAGAACACAAATTAAGATTTTTAGAAGAATTTCTCAGCTTTGTTTGTCCATACAATGAGCAATACAAAAAGCACATAAAGGCAGCATGAAAGAAATCCATTCTGACAGCAATCCATGTCTTCTGAAGCTATCTAATTGGTATTGGGTGAGAACAGACCAAATTTTTACTTTGGGTTACGTTTGTAACCTCAGTTCTCTGAGGGATATAAGTGAGACATCTCACAATGGGACACGCCTCTTGTGCGGTCATCCATGTAGCCCTATGCAATCACGCCTAACAGGCTGATAGCTAGAAGTTCCGTTTCTGCAGATGTGGATGCAATATCATCCCATCTGCCAGAGCGAGGAGGTCCCTGCACTGGTGTACTCACCACGGGCTAGCATTCGATAGTTAGAAACATAATCGATAGTGTTGGGTTGCAAAAATATATTATTCAGGTTAATTATAAAACCCATGAATTGAACCAATCTCCCCTCTGTACAGAATGAGGCAGGGATTTGTATGTCAACATTCTGAACTTGTATTTTCTCAGATAGATGTAAAGAAATCTGAGGTCTGAAAATAAGAAAATACCAGCTGAAGAAATCATTCTGTGATTCTTCTGTCAGTACTATTTGTATTGCTTCTTTGAGGAGAAGAGCAATTATTTCTTCTCTCAGAATTTTGGCATTTTTTCCTCTGCAGTTTTGATTGCTTTATTCCCAAGAAATGTGGGGGGTTCTTGAGAATTGCAACCTGTACCCCTTTTCTATTGTGTTCAGAGCCCACTGAAAGTCTGTGCATCTTGCCAGATTTGTAGATTGGCCTTAAAATTCACTTTCATAGCTGGTCCTACAGTGGCCTCTAGTGGCGATAATAGGAAAAACACGGGGATCTTCTGTGTTTTGGGGTTATTAATAGATTGATGTTTGTCACGGTTTTTACAGGGTGCTTGTATAACCGTGTTGTGGGGAATTGAATTTTCTCATTGCTTGACTGATCCACACAGGTGATAAGTATGTGTGTGACAGTACTCTATGCATTTGACTGATCCACATAGGTGATAAGTATGTGTGTGACAGCGCTCTATGCATTTGACTGATCCACACAGGTGATAAGTATGTGTGTGACTGTGCTCTATGCGCTTGACTGATCCACAAAGGCAATAAGTGTGTGTTTGACTACACTCTATGCATTTGACTTATCAACACAGGGCATAAGTGTGTGTGACCGCATTCTGTCCGTAGACTGATCCACACAGGTGATAAGTATGTGTATGACAGTGCTCAATGCATTGACTGATCCACACAGGGGATAAGTATGTGTGTGACAGCACTCTATGCATTTGACTGATCAACACAGGGGATAAGTGTGTGTGACAGTGCTCTTTGCATTGACTGATTAACACAGGGGATAAGTGTGTGTGACAGCACCCTATGCGTTTGACTGATTAACACAGGGGATGTGAGTGTGTGATCATGCTTTATACTTATCATTGACCAAATCCCAGGGTTTGTGCAGGAATTGAGACACATTTATTTATTTTAGCATTGCTGTCCTGGGAATTTGAGGAAAAACCATACACCAGGACACTTGATGAAAGTGGTTTCTCCCAATACTTCATCAGGTCCTCCATACAATCCTGGAAAAGTGAGAGGGTTTGATGAGCTACCAGGGTTGTGGGGAGGAGGAATTTACCATCAAGTCTTGAGCGTTTAGTAGCAGGGAGAGCCACTGGCCACTCGACAAATAGTCTAGCCGCCGGCCATTGGCAAGCCTCATGTATGGTTGCATTCCCTGCTGCTGATGGCTATTAATCTGACCTGGTAGGCTTTCGAGATGGCACCACTTGGGACACAAATGTCTCCTATATGTTGACATCATTGTTCGAAAGCCCTCCCGAAGCAATGAAGGAAACCGAATCCTTGTCCGGTGGGACTCCTATGAACTGTTTGATCTCCATATTGAAGCCAACAGGGTCCCGAGCTCATCCAAAGGAGTAAGCTGGTTCCCACAGATGTAAGCATGGCATCTCCCTTTAAAGGATCTCGACAGACCTCCTGAACAAACCATCCTCTCCTGCACAGGATTTCTGGAGAGAGTGTACTGCAATCTCTTACAAGAGATCAGCGTCAATAATGCTGCCCTTGCATGCTCAACGCCCAGGCAAGCTGGACACATACCGTGCAGATCTTTAGATGAAATCGAAAATCCTCACACTCCTGGGCAATGGTGAGATGGCAGCTTTGTCTTGCCAGGCCTAGAGGAAACCATGTTCAACTGGTAAGTCAAACAGACTTTCTGCAGATGTGGATGGAATATCATCCCATCTGCCAGAGAGAGGAGGTCCCTGCGCTGGTGTAGGCACCACGAGCAAGCATACAATAGTCTCAGTATAACTTGGTTCACTTTGGCTTGACATCCTTAACTGAATGGTTACTCAGTCCTTAGACAGCTGAATCCAGCCAAATCTATAAACCGCAAGTGCACTGAAAAAGGGCTTGCAGTGGATGCCGCGAGTGGAGAGATGTAGGATTCCGTTTTGTGCCAGTGCTACTGATTATGTAGGGAAGGGGCGGGGCTTCCATGGTTCACTGGCCAGCAGCCTATTAGATTTGATTGCATAGGGCTTCATGGATGACCAAACAAGAAGTGTGTCCCATAGTGAGATCTCGAGCAAGTCAACCAAAAGAGAACCCTTTTTTCACAGTTAAATTTTTAATTTTTTTTTGCAGTCTCTAGGCATGATAATGATTTCAAGCTTGATTACACTTCCTAGTGGTTAATGCATGAACAGAGCACTAGATGGTGCTAGGGAGGGTAATCGAGCTCAAAATCATAATTGTGCCTAGATGCTGCTGATGTCAAGATTTATAATGGAAAAATTTGTTACAGTACATTTGTGTTCTGACCCAAACTGATTTGATTGCTTCAGAAGACATGGATTTAACCACTGGAGTCGTATGGATCATGTTTTTGCTGCCTTTATGTGCTTTTTGGAGCTTCAAAGTTTTTGCCACCATTCACTTACATTGTACGGACTTACAGAGCTGAGATATTCTTCTAAAAATCTCCATTTGTGTTCTCCAGAAGAAAGAAAGTCATACTCATCAGCAAAGGCATGGAGTGTGTACATTATGATAATCTTAATTTTTGGGTGAACTATTCCTGCAAGTTTCTTGCTTCACATACTTTTCAAAGTAGAAAAAGACCCTAGTAATGTAACACGAGTCTCCTCTGGAGTTTCAGTTTCATTCTTCCATGACCATTAGCTGAGCTATCCACATTAATTTTATAGTTCTATACTCTTACTCTATTTTAACTACTGTCTCATTTGTTTCTATTTATTTATTTATTTTTTTACTTTTTTGATACTTAAGTAAAAAGTATCTGAGAACTACATTAAGACTCCTCTGAGTAATTTCCTCTGGACTGCTCGGTGTCTTTCTTTAGGGGAGGTGTGTTGCGAGCCTCCTAATAATCGTCTGGATCGATTTACGGGCACGCTGACTTCCGGCATGCAGAAACACTCATTGGACAACGAACGAATTCTACTGAGGGGCTGCACACTCAGAAACACAGACTGGTGCTTTGGCATGGTGCTGTTTGCAGGTAGTAAAGTCAGATCGATGCAAGGGTGCTTAACTTACCGCTATGGGTTCTGGAGCTGTTCAATTTGTCTTTTATATTAATACAATGAATGTACCAATCCATAGACTAAATGTACTAGACCCTTAAATAACATGCTGGATTTGGATTGGATATATTCTGCTCATTATGTTGCTTTGCTTTCCCTAATGAAGACTGTTGTGGTTAATGTACACTACCGGTCAAAAGTTTTAAAACACTTACTAATTCTTTATTCGATTTCTTTATTTATTTATTTTTTACACATTTTAGAATAATAGTAAAGTCATCAAAACTATAGAATAACATAAATGGAACTATGGGAATTATGTTGTGACTAAACAAATCAAAACTATGTTATATTTGAGCATCTTCAAAGTACTCAACCTTTGCCTAGAATTTGCAGACATGTACTCTTGACATTTTCTCAACCAGCTTCTTGAGGTATCACCCTGGCTGCTTTTCTTTATTATTTGGTCCAAGTCATCAATTTCAAAAACCTTTTCTAAATTTTAGGTGTATAATTAAATAAATTAATATGTTGACACAATTATATTTTTGTCTACAAAACTAATTTCAAACTTTTAAGCATACACCTTCAGATCTAATTATTTTTAAGATCATGAGAAACATTTCAGTCAAGTGTTTCAAAACTTTTGACCGGTAGTGTATATGTAATTCCTTCAGGCCCTGAGACCAAGTTGATGCAAAATTGTGGAAAAAGCATTTTTAAGAGGACCAGCATTGATCGGCTCATGAATGTATTGGTGCTCTTTGTAAGTAAACTCTTTTCACATCAAGATTCTGTATGATACATTTTCATATCAATAGTATTGCAACCAATCCACTTCTGATATTAAAAAAAAAATTATAAATGAAAGTTCAGGAGTACTATGTGCATCTAATCCTGTCAATAACAATGTAGGGGTCTATAAATGGCTGCTTACTTCACTCCTGTGATACCTCCTCCAGCATCCCTCCACCACCCAAACTGCACCTTTATTTCTATTTATTTTTATTGTAATTAAATGGGATGTAGAAGTCAAGTCTTGTGCTCAAACCCTCCATCACAGACACAGTCTAATTCTGTTTACCTTTGCCTCACTCAAAGATTATACAGTATCAGGATGAAGCTAAAAGTTGTGAAATACTTTTGTTGAAGTTATCATTTTCATATGTTCTTAATTTAATTTATTCAGTGTCTGGGATTTCTTTCATTTAAAAAAAGATGTGTAATAAAAGGAAATAAATTGCCATTCGTTGTATCACATGAATGTGAAAAGATTAACAGAACAATATTTGCATTGTGAGTGGTAGCAGGTTGGTGTGTAAGACAAGTTTGATTACTCTTTGGCTTGAAGGTTTAAAACATTGTGTTGTCTTTTCTGTAGATTTTTGGTCTCCTTGCTCTGATGTGCATTATTCTGTCTGTGGGGCATGGGATCTGGGAATACCAAGAGGGATCAGAGTTCACTGCCTTTCTTCCAAGGGAAAAGAGCACAGCATTTTCATCATTCCTCACATTCTGGTCCTACATTATAATCCTCAACACTGTGGTGCCAATCTCACTTTATGTCAGGTATGATGTACAGTATGTGCATGCGTTCTTGTTTGGGTTGTACATAAAGTAACATGAATTCAAGTTATTTTCATATACTTATTTAAAAATAAAGGTTATAATTAGAATTAATAAGGCATTTATAGTGCAATGCTGTATAAGATAAACTTTTAGAACTCATGTACAGGTATGTACTGGTGCTTTCAATAACCCAGAAACTTAAACGCTGATCTGAAGAACTTGTAAGAAACGTTTTTAATCTCCAAAGCATCATATAACCAACTCAAAAACCCTACACAGCAAAAATTGGTTCTTGATAAAAGAAAAGAAAGCTTTTGCTCATCCTATGGTGCTGCAAAGAACCTATTTTTTAAATTGTTAACCTAAAAATGAAAATTCTCTCATTTACTCAACCTCATGCCATCCCAGATGTGTTACTTTTGTGTGAGTATGCTAGTATGTGACCAATACTTTGAAGCTTCAAAAGCAGATTAAGGCAGCATATAAGTTATATAATCAGATGCACAGGTAAATGCCTAAACCTGCTGGGCATTACTGCATGCCGCACCTCTGCCGGTGCCTTCAGTTGTCAAGCTACAGTGTCATCAAGGTGGTCTTTCACCCAGGCAACATGTGCTGCAGGTTTGCTCTTTGGGCCTTGCAGAGGGGAAACTCTCCACTTTATCATACCACAGAGACAAATTTCCAGGGCTTGGAAGAGTGTCATAGGTGGATCTTCCACAGGTCAACCCGTCCAAAAACTCTGATGCACCTTCCCATACTTTCCAGCGAACTTGCTGCTGCTGGCTAACTGCTCGAATCATAAACCCAGAGGATATAAAGATGGAAACTGCCCTTTGCCATTCCAGGGGTATGCACTGCTTCTTACATTTACATTTAGTCTTTTAGCAGACACTTTTATCCAAAGCGACTTACAAATGAGACACATAGCAAGCAATTTGTCATACAAAGTTGAACAATATCTGCAGTATAGGACTTTTTACATTAAGTACAGGTTAAGTGCATTAGTAAGTGCAATAAGTATAGGATGGTTAAGTGCTCATGGAAAAGTTGTGTTTTCAGCTGGTTCTTGAATGTTGAGAAGGTAACAGCAGATTGTGTGGAGGTTGGAAGTTCATTCCACCACAGAGGAGCAGAGAAAGTTAATGATCATGATATAGACTTTGAGCCTTTTTGTGATGGGACCACCAGGTGCTGCTCATTCTTAGACCGCAGAGAGCGAGTTGGAGCATAGACCTGAGAAAGTGAATTGAAGTAAGAGGGTTGGCTGTCCTGAAAGCCAGAGTCAAAGCCTTGAATTTTATGCGGGCAGCTACAAGTAGCCAGTGGGGTGAAATCAAGAGTGGGGAGACATGAGCCCTTTTTGGCTGACTGAAGACCAGACATGCTGCTGCATTCTGGACCATCTGCAGTGGCTTAATTGTGTTAGCTGGTAGGCCAGGCAACAGAGCATTGCAGTAGTCGAGACTTGAAATGACCAGAGCTTGGATCAGGAGCTGTGTAACACATTCAGACAGGAAAAGTCTGATTTTCCCGATGTTGTAAAGTGCAAATCTGCAAGAACAGGCGGTTGATGAGATATTTGCAGTGAAATTAAGCTGGTCATCTACCACCACTCCCAGGTAAATGTAGTTGAACCAAGATGAAAAGAGAGGTAGTGGTCAACAGATGGGTTGGATGGGATCACGAGGAGTTCTGTCTAGGCAAGGTTGAGCTGAAGGTGTCGTTCCATCATCCAGGCCGAAATATCCGTGAGGCAGGCAGAGATACGAGACAGCAGGTTCATCAGGCTACAATGACAGGTAGAGCTGTGTATCATCTGGTAGGAAAAGCCATGTACCTCAATGACCGGTCTGAGTGATGTTGTGAACTTTGAGAAGAGGAGGGGGCTAAGCACTGATCCTTGAGGAGCCCCAGTGGTCAGCTGGTGTCTTGGACACCTCTCCTCTCCAGGAGACCTTGAATGATTTGCCAGTGAATATGACTCAGACCAAATGCAATTCCTGTGATGCCCAGGGCAGAGCGGGTGGACAGGAGGGTCTTGAGGTTCACTGTGTCGAAGGCAGCAGACAAGTCAAGAAGGATGAGGATGGATGATTTTCAGTTAGCACTTGCCAGTCGCAGGGTTTCTTCCAGGCAACTTTCAGTAGTCTCCATAACAGTTTAACAACTGTTTGGCACTGCTTATACAACTTATAAGGGATCCTGTTCAGGCCTGGAGCTGAAGTTGCCCTGGCTTTTTCTACAACTTGCCTGACCTCACTCAACTTGGGTGGAGCTACATCAAATCCCACAACTGGCTCCACTGGCTGTGGGATATATCCAGGTAAGCCTATTGGGCTTGTTGATCTTTCATGTGATCTTCCATCTTGCTTCGACATCACCAGCATTCCACTCCTCTTCTCTTTGTGAAGATTTCTGACAAATTTAAAAGGATCCTTGACTAATTTCATACTCTCATGCTCCTTCCTTCTATTCCACCTTCAAAATCTCTCTGCCCTCCTCAAAACCGATAACCTAGCTCTAATGCCATCCCACAATATCTTCTTGGTGACCCTCCACAGCAGTGGATTCAGTAGCGCTGTGGTGTTCAACCAGTCTCTTTATCCAAACAGACCAAAACGTAACACTTTACATCTTGCCATTGCAGTCTCAATTGATTTTAAGCGCACAATCTTGATTTTAAGCTTGATAACACTTCCTAGCCCATCACGCATGCGCATGGTGCAAGATGGCACTAGGAAGTGTAATCCAGCTTGAAATCATGATCACCAAGGAGACTGATGATATCAAGATTTGTAGTAAAATAGGATTAATGTTTTGTTTTGTTCTCACCCAAAACTGATTTGATCACTTCAGAAGACATGGATTAAAACACTGGAGTTGTATGGATTAATTGTATGCTGCCTTTCTGTGCTTTTTGGAGCATAAAAATGTTTGGTAACCATTCATTTGCATTGTATGGACCTACAGATCTGAGATATTCTTCTAAAAATCTTTGTGTTCTGCAGAAGAAAGGAAGTCATGCACATCTGGGATGGCATGCGAGAGAGTAAATGATGAGAGAATTTGCAGTTTTGGGTGAACTATTCCTTTAAGTGTGCAAAGCTTTTACAGTTGTTCCTTTCTAGTTATGGAACATGCATGTCATTTTCTGTGTGTGTTTTTATTGCAGTATGGAGGTGATTCGTTTAGGCAACAGTTACTATATCAACTGGGATAGGAATATGTATCATGCGAGAACTAACACACCCGCTGAAGCTCGTACCACAACACTTAACGAAGAGCTTGGACAGATCAAATACATCTTCTCAGATAAGACTGGCACCCTAACACAGAACATCATGACCTTCAACAAGTGCTCCATCAATGGGAAATCTTACGGTCAGAACCAATCCTACATTCCTACATGTTTCAGTTGTTTATTGTTAGGGTGGCTAGATGTCCCATTTTTCCCAGGACAGTCCCATATTTTCTAGTGTTCTGACTTATTCTTAAAAAATTGTGTTTTGTCCTGTATTTCCACTGTCCTAAAATTGCTCTATCATCTATGCAGCTTTCTCAGTCAGGTGAGTATTCTAATCAAAGGTAGCCAAGGATACAGCTTGTAAAACCAATAAAATCACACTGTGTTATTTGAAGTACACGATTGGATTAAACTATCCAATAACAATCCCCTATCAATAGACGTCCAGTTAGTGAACTGATTGAAGAGTCAGTTTGAAAGAGCACACAGATGAAATTGTCAAGGAAGAGTGCATCTGCATCTGTTGAGCGTGTGTTCTCATTAATGAATGCAGCAAGGACACTGGATTAATCTCAACTCAGTATAACAGCCATGAAGGCAATGCACTTCATATGTCTTAATTTTGGACTGGACTGCTTTGCATTTTATGATAAAATGAAAGAAAGACAAGTGCACTGAGAAAAATTGCTGCTTGTGAAAAGTATAATGTGACAACAGTTACAGATGTGGATGCACCCTCTACTTCGCATTGATCTGCGCCTAGGTAAGGATACATCAATTTCATTTTCCACAAGCAGAAATCTGGTCACCCTATTTATTGTTGTTCTTAAGAAAGCCAATACAGGCATACTGAGACATAACACTCCCCTGGAGTGATCAAACAGTCTGGCTTTTTTAACTTAAATATGGATTTACTCTGCCCTACAGGAGATGTTATTGACTGCTGCAGTGGACAGAGACTGGAGATCACAGAGGTGAGGGGAAAAAAAGACTCAAAACACAGCGTTTTTTCTTTAATGAGTCTGCTGGGTTATTGAATTGGAGTTTTCTAACAGGATATGACACCAGTGGATTTCTCCTTTAACCGACTTGCGGACCCAAAGTTCCTCTTCTATGATCACAGTCTGGTAGAGGCTGTAAAGTTGGAGCTTCCAGAGGTTCATGCTTTCTTTAGGTTACTCGCTCTCTGCCACACTGTCATGGCTGAGGAGAAAAAGGAGGGTTAGTGATTGTGCATGCATCTTTTTTTTTTTTCAGTTTACATAATACATTACAAAATATATTTTGATAGATGGATAGATAGATGTTGCATTACTAAGATTATTTTGTATCTCTTTCTCTCTCCAGGTGACCTGGTGTACCAGGCCCAGTCTCCTGATGAGGGCGCACTGGTCACAGCTGCACGTAATTTTGGCTTTGTATTTCGCTCTCGGAGCCCTGAGACAGTGACAATAGAAGAGATGGGGATCCAGAGGAGCTATGAGCTGCTGGCCATCCTGGACTTTAACAACATACGCAAAAGGATGTCTGAAACTGGCTACTAACGATTAAGGAGTCTTTTAACAGCCATTAACTCTTTGTGTGTGTTAAATTTGTGGTTGTCTTTCAGTTCGTAATCCAGAGGGCAAGCTCTCCCTGTACTGTAAAGGAGCAGACACCATCGTATATGAGAGGCTGCATCCCTCCTGTAGCAAACTGAAGGAAGTCACCACAGATCACCTCAATGTGAGTCAACACCAGAGGGCGCAAGTGAGACTGAAAAACATTTTGTGAACTATTTTAACACGCTTCCTAATATGCGTTGGGCAGTGTGTTTACACACATATGAACATTTTCTGTATACGATAAATGATTTTCACATGCAGTGGTGTCTATGTCTATCTCTCTAGCTCTTTCTGTCTGTTTCTGAGCAAGACTTTGTTCTCTTATAATTTTCTTTCTGTTATTCTAGGAATTTGCTGGGGAAGGGTTGAGGACTCTTGTTCTAGCCTTTAAGGATCTGGATGAGGAATATTTTGCAGATTGGAAACAGCGCCACCATGAGGCCAGTGTTGCACTGGATGACCGTGAGGAGAATCTAGACAAACTTTATGAAGAGATAGAGAAAGATATGCTGGTATACACACTTACAGATTCTCACTAATTATATTATATTATTTCTGTTGTTAACATGTTAATTATGTGAAGTGCTGCTTTTCACATGTTTGTCACATATTTATTGCAAAACATTGTGTGGGTCTGTGGCTGGATAGACATATAGTATGAATATTATGGGACTTATTTACTCTCTTGCAGAGACTTTACATAATGAGCCATCTCACATCATATTCGCTATAGATTTTTGTTTTGGATTATGAGAACAAATAAGATTTGTTTCCTGCACTGTTAGAGGTTATAGTCTTCATGTTTGAAACTATGTCTTTTAAAGGGATAGTTAACCCCAAAATGGAAATTCTCTCATTTACTCACCCTCATGCCATCCCAGATCTGTGACTTTCTTTCTTCTGCTGAACACAAATTAAGATTTTAAAAGAATATTTCAGCTCTGTAGGTCTATACAATGCAAGTGAATAGTGGCCAGAACTCAGAAGGTCCAAACATGCCATAAAGGAGGCATAAAAGTAATCCATACAACTCCAGTTGTTAAATCCATATCTTCTGAAGCAATATGATAGGTGATAACAGATAAATATTTAAGTACTTTTTACTATCAATCGCCACCTTTGCCCAGCCTCAACCTGTAGATTGCTAAATAAGAAAGTGAAAGTGTGAAAATGTGTAAATGTACAGATAAAAAAGAATTAAATATTGATCTGTTTCTCACCCACATCTATTATATCGCTTCAGTAACCACTGGAGTCTCATGGATTACTTTTATACTGTCTTTTGGGAATTTAAAGTTCTGGTCACAATTCACTTGCATTGTGAGGATCAAGAGAGCTGACATTTTCTTTTAAAAATGTAAACAAAATGTTTATTTAAAATTTGAGCTCAAATCTAGCTTACAGTATTTTTATTCAAAAAACTAGTAAATAGAGGCGTTTACTATACCTATGGATCTCTGTAGACTTTTGTACTTTTTGTCTAGTTGATTGGCGCATCGGCCATAGAGGATAAACTTCAGGATGGAGTTTCTCATACCATTGAGCAGCTGGCCAAAGCAGAAATCATGATCTGGGTGCTCACTGGGGACAAGCAAGGTTCATGATTATTTTTTTTATCCTATCCTATAATTTAACTATCTTTTTGGTTTACCTTGTGTTCGGAGTTTGCTGAAATCTTGGAATGATCAAATCTCTCTTTGAAAACCTTTTATAGAAAAATCTCTTGTCCTTCCTTTCTTTCTCAAACAGAGACAGCTGAGAACATTGGATACTCCTGTAACCTACTAAGGGAGGAAATGAATGAAGTGTTTAGAATTGCAGCGAACTCACCCGAGGAAGTCAAACAGCAGCTGAGGTAATACACCTGTGATTCCAAAGGCATTATAAATATGTATCATCTAAGTAATCGTTTGGGATCATTTAAATGCTCTCAAAGATATTTCACATTTTACAAAATTGTGAATTGTGATTAAGTAGGTGTAAGTGGAGCCCACCCGTAGTTACGCACCTGTTAAAGAATAAGTTAGTATATGAAGTTGTGGCCGGCTATTGTAAATAGTCCTTGTCATATATTTTTTATAGAATTTACTTTTTGAGTGTATTCTAATATCATGTCACTGCTGCAAAGGGATGCCCGAATAAAGATGTGCCCTGCTACCGAACAAGATAAATTCCTTATTCCTGAGACAATACTGGGTAATACTCCTAAAGTGGTGCAGGATGAAAACGTGAGCGGAGAATACGGACTGGTGATAAATGGGCAAAGCCTGGTGAGAAAAATAATCTCTCTCCCTCAATGCTTTCGTCTGCCTGACATTCTTCTGTAAATTGCATTGGGTGCTGAGACAGGTGTAGTAGACCAGAGAAACCATCTCATTTCCTGTCTTGTTGTGTGTATACAGTATGTTTATACACAGAGTAAATGTCTGGGATGTGGCTTTGTGTGTTGATTGTAGGCGTTTGGTCTTGAGAGCAGCATGGAGCTGGAGTTTGTGAGGACAGCATGCATGTGTAAAGCAGTTATATGCTGTCGAGTGACTCCTCTGCAGAAAGCTCAGGTTGTGGAGCTGGTCAAGAAATATAAGAAAGCGGTCACTCTAGCCATCGGAGATGGAGCTAATGATGTGAGCATGATTAAAGGTAAATTTAGCATTGCAGCGTTGTTTTATAAAGCAATGCTGATGTATAAGAAAGTAAACATTTGTATTTTATTATACAAAATTACATTTTATATACAGTTTGAAATGCTATAAATTGTGCCTACAAACATTAAAGGAATGGTTCACCCCAAAATGAAAATTATGTCATCATTTACTAACCCACATGTCGTTCTAAACCAGGGTCAGAAAATAACTTTTCCATTTATGGGTGATATTGGCATATAATGCAATGAGATTTGGAATGAGGAGATTATTAAACAAAACTGTTATCAACTCCCTCATGCCAATTGAATAAAACTAGGTCAAAATAATCATTTCACACAGAGACAGATACCTGCACTCGGGCTTGATGTCACTCTGCTTACATTTACTATATAATTTACTGTCTATAATTGTAATTAAATGTTAACAAATTATACATCTTTTCAAATGTCTAAGAGTTTAGTGTCAATATCCGATCTCTGTTTCACGATAGCAATGCTCCAGAAACTGTCATTTAGTTATTTTTCTCAAAATGACACTTCATACCTTTATTATGAAAACGCGATTGCCAGATAAATCCAGTTCGACACACTTTATTTTAACTTATATTTTCCACGACACGCATTCAGTAAAAAACACCCAAAAGCACTTTTTGTCCATAAAAGTGATAAATCTGAGAAATATTTATATATTCTCTATTGTTTACATGAGATCTCGCATGAAAGAATCACCCTTCGTCATCGTTCTTCAAATAACTATGCAATCTGAGCAGCATTCATGTTGTAAAACTGTATATGATCTTAGATATCAGAGTCTCATATACAAAACAAGCCTGTCTCCAAAGTCTTTTTTTAAAAATGCGGCATAGTTTTATTCATAATAGCCAAGCAGTGTAGTCAGATTTTTTGACGTCTTGAAAGGCGGAGCCTTAATTTTACTCTGTACACCACCAGCTATTTGTCTTGTGGTAAATTGTTGAAGTATAAAACGTTTAGCCAATGAGAATATATGATTAACTGTATACTTTACTCAAATGCTCATTGCCTTCTCTCTTTTTCCCTTCAGCAGCTCATATAGGTGTCGGCATCAGTGGTCAGGAGGGGATGCAGGCAGTGCTGTCTAGTGATTTCTCATTTGCACAGTTCCGTTTCCTGCAACACCTCCTTCTGGTGCACGGACGCTGGTCGTACCTGCGCATGTGCAAGTTCCTGCGTTACTTCTTCTATAAGAACTTCACCTTTACCTTTGTGCACTTCTGGTACGCTTTTTTCTGCGGTTTTTCCGCTCAGGTGAGCCATCGTCTTTTAACAAAACTTCTCACCTTTTAATTCATTTGTAAGTCACATTGGATTAAAGCGTGTGCCAAATTAATAATACACAGTACTTGCATAGGTGGAAATCGTGGGGGGGTTGGGGGGGTCAGGACCCCCCCCATCTGAGGGTTGTCCCCCCTAGAATATCATTAAAATATGTGTATTTTAAATAATATAATGATATATTCTTAAAATAATTGTATTGTCCTCCCCAACATTTTGATGAAATTTTTGCCCCTGAGTACATGTAAATGTAATTTTTAATTGACTGGCTTTTTGGGGACAACTAGCATAGCTTGTGTGTGTCCTGTTGTTTTGAAGTATCTCTGCTAATCAGTTTTTCTAAAGATGGTTCGAAATTCTTACATACTCTGATTTTCATTTCTAATCTGCTTCTAGACAGTATATGATGAGGGCTTCATCACTCTGTATAACTTGGTATACACAGCACTGCCGGTTTTGGGAATGAGCCTGTTTGACCAGGTAGAATATGTGTGCAAAATGATATGATTGTTCTATAATATAATATATGAGAGTACAATAGTATTACCATGTTTTTGGACGTGACCATGTTATTCTTTGAAGTGTCTGGGAGTATAATGGTACTAACAAAGTACTTCTTGTAAGGGGAGTGAGAAAAGAAGAGGTTACTTAAGTATGTGTTTTCCCCTCAGGATGTGAATGCCGGCTGGAGTCTTGAGTTCCCTCAGCTGTATGTGCCGGGGCAGTTGAGGATGTACTTCAGTAAAGGTGCTTTCATGATGTGTGTACTTCACAGCTGTTACAGCTCTCTAGTGCTCTTCTTCATACCTTACGCTGCCACATACGATTCATCGAGAGACAATGGGAGAGATGGTGCAGATTATCAGTCATTTGCACTGATAACTCAAACCTGCCTCACTGTCACTGTGTGTGTACAGGTGAGTTTACCCTGTTACCAGAGAATTTCAGGTGTGTATATTGGATTATTTTGATTGGAGAGCCTAATTTCACCTTATTTCTGGTCCATCTTCTCTCTCAGCTGGGACTGGACCTCTCGTATTGGACTGTTGTTAACCATCTCTTTGTTTGGGGAAGTTTGGGAATGTTTTTCATTTTGACCTTCACCATGTATACCAATGGATTGTTCCGGTTACATCCACCTTCTTTTGCATTCATAGGTAAAGAGGAATTACATCATCTGCTATGGTGTAACAAAATAGCATATTTAATAGTGGAATAGCATACTACTTTAACAATCATGGTATGCAGTATTTATATTGTGCACAATACTTAAGTTTTTGTATGAATGGAATACACAGGTGACCTCACTACATTTGCCAAAACGTGCAGTACTCAAAAGAGTATGCTGCATGGAATACTGTATCCCAAAATGCAATACACTCAACTTGACCTTTAATGGAATCATATACTGTATATGTGATAATACTCACCCTCATGTCATCCAAGATTTGTATGACTTTCCTTGTTCTGCAGAACACAAATTAAGGTTTTTAGAAGAATATCTCAGCACTGTATGTCTTCACAATGCAAGTGAATGGTGACCAGAACTCTGAAGGTCCAAATATCACAAAAGGGCAGCATAAAAGTAGTCCATATAACTCTAGTGGTCTGTTTCTGACCCACAACTATCATATTCCTTCTGAAGACATGGATTTAACAACTGGAGTCCTATGGATTACTTCTATACTGCCTTTATTTCCATTTTGGGCCTTCAAATTTCTGGTCACCATTCAGTGGCATTGTGAGGACCAACAGAGCTGTAATATTCATATAAGAATCTTCGTTTGTGTTTTGCAGAAAAAGGAAATTCATACACACCTGGGATGGCATAAGAGTAGGTCATTTTTGGATGAACTTTCCCATTCATTTCCAATAAATGAACTGATATCAACAACATTATCAGCTCCAGCACATGTGAAGTGTATTTACTTCACCCATTATTTTAAATTAAATTCAATTTAAATTAATTTAATATGTGAATTTAATAATTATTTAATCAAACTGCCTAAGTTTGACACTTTAGATAACAGGGCAACACTCCCTCAATGACAACATCCCATGTAATGAGGTCCTGCTACAACAATGTTATATACTACAGTTTGAAATGTTTGTCATTGCATATTGCATGTTGTTTTACGGTAGATACTATTTTTCTAGAAGTAGTAAGCAGCATTGTATAGCAGTATACTAGTATTCCACTCCAACCGTAGCCCATTTACTTATTTATTTATTTTTCCAGGAACTGCCCGGAATTGCCTCAACCAGTCTAATGTGTGGCTGACTGTTGCCTTGACAGCTGTACTGTGTGTGCTGCCTGTGGTTGCTCACCGGTTCATCCACAGTCAGATCTCTCCTACCATCAACGACAAGGTATAGAGTTTCTTAACATTCACATAATATTTCTTCAATATAGCTATTGCATTTACTTACTAAATTATAAGCCCTTACCATTTATATTTTACTCAAGGAATTATTTGTTAAAAATGTTATACAGTAATAATCCAGTTTTAAGATTTAGCATTTGCAACACAGAATAAGCATATACAAACATCTGCATGTTCTGGAAATTCTTTCAGGGAAGTACAATTTTTTTTATGTAGAATTAATCCATCCATCCATCCATCTTCAACCACTTATACGAGGTCGGGTCACGGGGCAGCTGCTCCAGCAGGGGGCCCCAACCTTCCCTATACCGAGCCACATTAACCAGCTCTGACTGGGGGACCTAGAGGCGTTCCCAGGCCAGTGTGGAGATGTAATCTCTCCACCTAGTCCTGGGTCTTCCCTGAGGCCTCCTCCTAGCTGGATCTGCCTGAAAACCCTCCCTAGGGAGGCGCCCACGCAGCATCCTTACCAGATGCCCAAACCACCTCAACTGGCTCCTTTCGACACGAAGGAACAGCAGCTCTACTCCGAGATCCTCCTGGATGACTGAGCTCCTCACCCTATCTCTAAGGGAGAAGCCTGCCACCCTTCTGAGGAAACCCATTTTGGCCGCTTGTACTCACGACCTAGTTCTTTTGGTCATGACCCAGCCTTCATGACCATAGTTGAGGGTAGGAACGTTAATTGACCGGTAGAGCGAGAGCTTTGCCTTCCGGCTCAGCTCTCTTTTTGTGACAACAGTGCGATAGAGCGAGAGCAATACCGCCCCCGCTGCCCCGATTCTCTGGCCAACCTCCCGCTCCATTGTCCCCTCACTCGTGAACATGACCCCGAGGTACTTGAACTCCTTCACTTGGGGCAATACCTCTTTCCCTACCCGGAGTGGTAGAATTAATGAGTAGATTTAATTAGGCATGATGGAGGAATGAATGGATGGAGAAATAAAGGGATGGAGAGATGGATGGATGGATGGATGTAGAGTTGGGGTACTTGAGTTCAGATTCTGACATCAGTCCGAGACACGAGTCCAATTTTTTCGGACATTTTTTTCAGGGTCTGGCCATGAGTCCATGTAATTTGTGATGCAATGAAAAACAAACAAAAAAAATAACGTAACATAGGGTGACCATACGTCCGCTTTTCCCCAGACATGTCCTCTTTCAGACCTGTCAAAATTACCTCTAAATGTCCGGGATTTGGCTTTGTCATCATATTGATGTGCTCTCTACAGTTAGTACTATCATATACTCTGTGTATTTGATACTGTGCAACATTTTTCACACGTATATGTCCTTATGTTTGATTAATCTGGCTGAGAGAAGCAGCGCGCACTCTTTCAGAGTACTTCTTTAACTCTCTTGGCCACGTGCCCGTGCTGTATGTGTGTGCTGGAATGAGATCGCCATTCGCCAGACATGCTCTGCCGCTCTCATCCAGAAATATCAATAATGTAAGTACACTTTAAAAAGCATGTTCCCCAACTCTGCAAATTGTTAAATAGAACGCATGTTTTATCTGACTCATGCTTACTATGCAAAGTAATTTCTAACTGAAAATGTTGACTATATCAAGACAAAATCTAATTTACTACGTATCATGGACATTTAAACTAATATGATGGATGAAATTCACCATGATGGAAATTGTACAACTCGGTCCGTCACATTTTTGTAGCGCAAACTCAATGTGTTTGTTACCTGTAAAGCTGGCACTTGCATTTCAATGGCAAAAATGTCAAAAAATATAATGAAGAACACAAGTGAGGTGGGGAGAAGTCTCTATTCACCTATTATCCATACTAAATATAATGTGAAAAGAACGAAACGTCAGCCCAAGGTGAGTTTGATCTTGACTTGGGAAGTAGGCTAGTGTGAAGTGTAGTACTGTAGTGTAATAAAAATATATATATATTATGGTATCTGATCTTTTCAGATTATTAAATATATTTTTTTAAATGACATTATTAAATGTTTTAATATTACCATTTATTAAATGTATTAAACAAATTAAATATATTTAATTAATTAGATTAAGTGTATTTCACCCATCATTTTAGATAAAATTAAACTAAATTGAATGGACAAATTGAAAATGAAGTAGAAATAAAAACTCAATTAAAATTTGAAATAATAATAACTCTGGTTTTAATGACTAACACAGATTTCACTTTCTTTGGTGTATGTCTGAGTGGAGGGGAAAAGCAAAAACTTATTTAATTGTCATCAGAACGCAATAAGAAGTGTGTTGAAGGACAGTTTTGTCTTCATACACATAAAGCATATGCTTTCATTCTGAAACCAATTTGAAATTTGTTCAGCAGGATACTAATAATAATTTTTTGCATTTATATTGAGAAATAGTTTATTTTTAGTTGTGAAGGTTAAAATAAGCTTAAAATATTGATGTTTATGGTTGCTTTAATCCAGATTCATTCGGACTCGACTCGGACTTGGCCTGTTATGGACTCAGTCTTGAGTCCGACTTCGCCCCTTTTAGACTCGTACTAGACTCGGACTCGATTGTTTAAAGACTCGGATTTGACTCAAACTCTACTAAGGTGGACTCGAACCCAATGCAAATGGATGGATGGATGAATGGATGGATGGAATAATGGGTGGAGAAATGGATGGATGGACAGACCAATGGATGGAAAAATTAACAAATGTATCTTGTATGTATCTTGCCCTCTTGTTTGTTGAATACAGGTGAGGTATAAAGTTTGTCAAATGAAGGAGCCTGCTCCACGTCCACGGCGCACTAAGCTCAGCCGCAGGAGCACGCGTCGCTCTGGTTATGCCTTCTCTCACGCCCAAGGCTATGGTGACCTTGTGACATCTCGCAGGTTCCTTTGGCGACCTGCACCTGCCCGCTCCACGGGCTTCACTCCAACTGGGCGATCTCCTGGGTTCAAGCCAATGGGTCGGTCTGCAGGGTACAGTCCGGTCGGGCGAGAACAGAACCCCAAACAGAACGTAGAACCCACATCATTGCAGATGTTCCGTGCTGTTAAAGACCCTTCCTTTTGAGGGTGGAATTCGGGGAGCTTTTGAAGCAGAGCTAGAAACAGAACTTTAAAAGTTGTATACAGAGTTTGAACGCTTGGGGACAATTTTACTGCAGCTGCCCCTGCAGAAATGACAAGCTGAGACCTGCATGAACTTCCAGGCTTGTTTTGTGCTGGTTTGGTGCTAGTTAATCTAGTGGAACACAGCCGTTCTGTTTAACAGTAAAACTTAGCTGGTTGGAAGTCTTGCTGGTTAAGGTAGTTGAGACCAAAAACATACTCTTGGTTATCAGCTATGCTGGTCCTTTCATCAGGGGTGTTATGTAATTTTGATATGTATTTAAATGCACACTAAGAACAATGGATTCGATTCCTACATGTACAAAGTATTGTTAGGGACACTTCTGTCTGTTGCCAAACTGGCAAATCCGCTCCTGCAGTTTTCCTGCATAAGAAATTGTAACATTGCCAGAAATGTTCCTTGGTATGGGTGAACAAAGACATGAGATTTGCGATTTGAGCACAAGG
Source organism: Xyrauchen texanus (assembly GCF_025860055.1). NCBI lineage: Eukaryota > Metazoa > Chordata > Actinopteri > Cypriniformes > Catostomidae > Xyrauchen > Xyrauchen texanus. Next base: position 11,573,828 of record NC_068279.1, read on the forward strand.
TTCGGATGCTCTGAAGTAAGATGTCTTTTTTGGTTTAGAGTTCTGAAAGTTAGAGTATGTTTACATATTACATCAACCTATTTTATTTGTTTATTTTTTCATGGTGTGTCCCCTTTAAGGGCAAGCTGGAAACATATTTAAAAAGCTACTTGAATATAGAGACTTTAATACCTATTAAGTGCCTTGGATATGACAGAGAAAATGTTAGCACTAAGAAATCGTCTTTTTTAATTACAGTTTGTAAGGTATCAAACTTTTCCTATCCATTTTGAGAATACAAAAACTTTTTGAATACAGCTTTTCAGCATACTAATATACATCATATCCATACTGTAATTTTACTCTGCAAATCATTCTGTAAAAGCAAATTTTGTATACATTTTGTCTTAAATCTATTTTGTATAAATAAAACACTTATTTTCTGTTTAAAAGTTTAAGCATGACCAAGTCTTAAGCACACAGCTGTTAATTATTTTGATTGTAATGTTTGCTTTGTGTGTGTATATATATATATATATATATATATATGACAGAGAGAGAGAGAGAGAGAGAGAGAGAGACCAAGCGAGCGAGCTCTGAAAAAATGAAAGAGACCACTCCAAATTTTTCTTAAATCAGCATGCCAACATGTATGGCAGCCATTCCATTACCGTGTCTGTTGAATTCCAACACAAACACACCTCATTCAACTTAATGAGGTACTGATTATGTGATCAACTGAACCAAATCTTATTTAACGAGGAAAAGTATAAAAACCACTGCTGTGGTCATCACTATCCTCTTGAAATAGGACCAACTAAATGACAAAAACAGTGCTAGTAGTACTTTAAAAGTAATTAGAATATAAAAAAAAATAATTTCAAGGTTATCGTGGAAGAAAACTTGCTTCCTTCTACTCCAACAATGTTCCCCAACTCTGAGGATTGGTTTTTCCAGCAGGACAATGCTCCATGCCACACAGTCAGGTCAATCAAGATGTGGATGGAGGACCACCGGATCAAGACCCTGTCATGGCCAGCCCAATCTCCAGACCTGAACCCCATTGAAAACCTCTGGAATGTGATTCAAGAGGAAGATATATGGTCACAAGCCATCAAACAAAGCCGAGCTGCATGAATTTTTGTGCCAGGAGTGGCATTAAGTCAAAATGTGAAAGACTGGTGGAGATTTCTTAACTCTTCCTAAATTAAAACATTAGTATTGTGTTGTTTAAATATGAATATGAACTTGTTCATTGCATTACACGAGGTCTGAAAACATGGCATCTTTTTGTTATTTTGACCAGTTGTCATTTATTGCAAATAAATGCTTTAAATAACAATATTTTTTATTTCTATCAGGAAGACTCACAGACTTGAGTGAAACTGAAGATGACATTTATTTGATGAATATAAAACAGAAACGTAATGTCTCTTTTTGCCGTAGTCTGGTGGTCCGAAGAAGTTGTACTCAGAACCATCATATTATGCTGGAGATAGGAGGCAGGGGCGAGGAGCCTACCCCTGTGCAGGATGGGACTCAATTGGTGGTGTTGGGGTGGTGGAGGTTGCTGTGTTAGCACACTGAAACAGCAATGTGATAGATTGTGAGCAGACTTATAAAGCAATGGCTTACATGTGATTGGCTGGGAATTACCCCGCTAATGGTGTGATGATGTACAGCAAGTCTTCCCGCTAGAACTACGCTGTGCTTACATTTACCGTTTGAGATAAATGTTGTCAATAGTTTATAGAATAAAACAAAAATGTAAATTTTACTTAAATACATACCTATAAATAGTAAATCCAGAGAAACTGATAATTTTGCAGTGGATAATGATTAGCTACAGATAGATAGACAGACAGTCAGAATATCAAAGTAAGTGACATTTATTTTAAAGAAAAATGTATAAGCACACATTTCAAGCAAAACATTTCTCAAAAATAAATATATATATTTATCAAAATTAAGACAAAAATAACAGTACTGCGCTGTGCAAAAGTTTTAGGCACTTGCAAAAACAAATTTCATATTGAGGATGTCTTCAATGTCATAAATAGTTTTCATTTATCAATTGACATCATACAAAGTTCAGTAAACATAAATAAGCTAAATCAATATTTGGTGTGGCCACCTTTACCTTTAAAACAGCCCTAATTCTCCTGAACACAGTTTTTCTTGGTTGTTGGCAGATAGGATGTACCAAGCTTCTTGGAAAATTCACCACAGTTGTTTTGTTTATCTAGGCCAGACATGGGCAAGATACCGCCCGCGGGCCAGATCAGGCCCTCCACATGGTTTAATGTGGCCGGCGGCCACTTTTTATTTTTCATTGGATATTTCCGTTAACTTGCATTGGGATCTAAAGCGTCTCTTTTAACATGCTCAGGGTTGCCAGATAAGAGACGCAACATCCCCTGTTTGAGATTTATTCTTTCGGAAATATTCTGCCTAAAATTATACTTATTTTGTGCAATATGGCAACCATGCACACGAGTGCCCTTTTCTATCTCGCTTTCTTCTTTGAACAAACGTATAAAATATTCTGCTCAAGGAAAAGTGTTATATGGCTATTTGGTGTCCATTCTTGAGGCTGCTTGTGATGTTTGGTGCTACTTTGCAGGTAAACCTTCTCAGTGGTTAAATTAAATATAAAAGTAGATCTCAGCATCACTGACATGCGAGCAAAAGCATGCCAGAGAAGAATATATATATGTATTTTTTATTTGTGCAATTTAGAAATGTTGATGTCCCTTCACACCTGTATGTTAATCTAACTCTTGCAGTAATCATTTATCATATTCATGCCGTTGTGTTATTCAGTTGTGTGCTGAAAGTCAAACCATCGAGGAGACCCGCAGCATGACCCTTTTAGCGTGGAAACAGGTAATGTTTTAGAAAACAATAAGTAAACTCGCCCGCTTTGCCCAAACATTAAAAGTTCCATAAATTAAAAAAAAATGATGCAGAGATTGTTAAATTTAATAATAAATTAAAAGGGAAGTAGAGATGGTAAAATAAATGTATAAGCTCAGCCTTTATTTAGTTTTTTAATGCCTGATAGAAAAGTATCTATCTTTGCAGAGCAATACAATACATTAGGCAATTGCAGAATAGTCCCATTAGTCACAGATACACTTCAGAAAATTGAGTACACAACTATTTCTGGGCTTAAAAGTTACAACAAACCAAATCAATGCATAACATTGTACCTCAAAAGGAATACAATGTGGCCCTCTATGCACTACTTAAAGCCTGATGTGGCCCCTTAACTAAAATAGTTTGCCCACCCCTGATTTAGGCTCTCTCAATTACTTTTGTCTCTTCGTGAAATCCCAGACTGACTCAATGTTCAGTGGGGGGCTCTGTGGGGGCAATGCCATCTCTTGCAGAGCTTTCTGCTCTTCTGTTGTAATCTTTTCTATTTGCAAAAGTAATGTATAGGAGTCTAACATATATTTTTCCTATTGACACTAAAGTAGCAGATATAAATAACCATCATAAGACAAATGTTTTTGTGAAACAGTTTAAGTGCCTAAAACTTTTGCACAGTACTGTATTTGTACACTTTCTGGTTGTCAATCAGTGTAAAATGTCCATAGCTTTCACCCCAGTGTGAACTTTAGGGGAACTAACATCCATTAAAATAACCTTGGTACCAGTTGGTTAAAGTAATTGCAAATAAGGGGAAAGTTCTGAGAAAGGACTTCGTTCTGGGTCAAGAAAACAAACAAACATCATTGGTCAAACATAATTTGTTTGATGATGCCAACTGGTTTGATATTTTGGTATCTAATGCCATCCTAATCTAATTGGATTAATTCATGCTTATACTTTTTGGAGCCACTGTATTAATTCCTTGACTATCTGGCTTGTTATGCAAATCCAAGTGGGCCCAACAAACAGATGGACCTTTTCTTAAACCATTCATTGATACATGGTAACTATTTAAATCACGGTTCCTGATAGTAAAGGCAAGCATTCGGTGCACTGAACAATGACAAATGTATCTCATTAGCAATGATAACAGAGTAGGCCACTGTTTGACTCGCCGGCACATGAACAAAGAACTGCATGAGGACCATTACACATCCCAACACCCCCCACCTCCTCCAAAAGCAGTCATCCTGACCCAGCAAGGGATGTGATTTGCGTTCCAACACACTTACATGTAAACGTCAGCACTGAAAGTTACCCTGAACAAAACAAGAGACTCTGCAACTCTGACGCGAGCTTGCATCGCCCGGAGATGCGCGGGGGCGCGCTTCATCCTGACGTAGCGCCGCTCGCTTCGATCCAGCGCCGCTGTTGCGCTCAATTTACAGCCCAGCGAAATCAACACAAACGTGGCGACTGTTCACACTGATCTGACATCGTGATATCAATGGGAACCGAGGAGGTGCCATTTGTCTTAAACGTGAGTTTAAATATGCTCTTTATTTCATAATTATATATTAAAAAATTTGTAAACACGAAGGATCGTTGGTGGGGAACGGGGTGTCAGTAGAGAAACGCTGCCCGCTGGCAAATTGATTCAGATTTAACAGTGCTGGTGTTCATTAATAAGATGACACTATCGCAACATTAAGGAGTGTATCTTTTATAAGATGTAATCCGATATAAGATACACATGCTTTAAATCACGACCCTTTAATAAAAACATGTAGGCTATATTAATCTCCGCTCTTTACAAAAAACTAATCTTACAATCGAAAACATTCATGACCGGTACGATTGTTTTTACGGTCTTAAAACTCTTTGGATTGATCTACATTAATGTAGCCTATTAAGGGCATCATGGCTAAAAAAAATAATACAATGTGGAAACAAGCAATCATGGGCTGACTGTGAAGGCTCCGTGTTTTGGTGCAGATTTGATATAATTTAGGCTATTTATGTTTGGTCTTGGACTTCGTTATGATGATGCATTGCATGTAATAGGCTACTTGCGTGTAAAAGCAGCCAAATAGCCCCATAAATAGCCTACAGGGCGTGCTACCGTTATGTCAAATATGCCATTGTGATTCGCTTTGGGCGCGTTATTTAGGCCTTGTGTTTGCGCATTTCGAGCAGAGCGCACCAGTCACACCAGCATCCGAAAGCATACAGTGAGCGTCATAAATTAGATTAGAAGTAATACATTCAGAAGGAGAAAAATAACTCGATGGAGCGAATTAACATGAAAATAAAACACCAATACAGGTCTGTTAATTTATAATGTAAATAAACCTTACAGGTTGGCTATATTTGTTATTCGTCATTTGTTTGACATCTAGAGCTATATATCACAGTAGGCAATATTAGCTAGTAGCTACAAACATTCCGCGTGACCACCTTTATTATTATTATTATTCTTTGAGCGCGGCGTCAAATAACCTGATCTGTATATGTAGTGAGCTCAGAGAAACATCTCGGAGGATTTTGGCAGCTTGAGGGGCTACAGTAGCCTAGTGCAAATGCTTACTTCTGGAGGGTGATTTGAAAGGTAAAAGAGGCACTTTATTCATATACGGAGTACCATAATTGAATGTCGTTTATTTGTCCGTTACATACGCGGCATAGCCCGAATTCCGTCTTCCTGTCCGTTGAAAGAACTTTCTCGTCCGACACAATTTAACAAAAGCAGCTTGTGTTCAAGACAGCACCACGACATTACTGAGTTTATGAGTTGCTGTTAAATGTTATTTACATTTAAAACATGATATTATAATATTGTTTTTAGTTGGTCAGAGATAAAAAAATAAATAAATAAAAAAGACCATATATACTAGGGTAAAACTAACTAGTAAGTATTTTGGCGGGAATGTTGAATATTTATACTAAATAATCGGCTGAGGGAATCTGCTTAAAGGGTAACTAAACCCTAAACCAACTTTTTTTAGTTAATGATCTGTAAGAATGGGGCTTTATTAGTACTGCTCATTGATTCAAGTAATTTTTTTGACATTTGTGTATAAAGTGTTTTAATTCTACAATATATGGTGTAAAAACGTCTGAGTGCTGCCCTCTTCAGGTTGAACGGTGGCTACTGCAGTTGAATTTTCCTATTGGCTGTTTGCGGTACTTCGTGACGTAACCGGTGACAGCTGACATAAGCAGGTTCCAGCTCACCACGCCCTTGGTACGAGCTACCACGCCCATGGCAGTATAAAAACCACCTTGTTTCGTCAAAACCACTGTAGCGAGTCAGGAGTTGGAATTGCGAGTATTGAAAACGATCAGGATAGAGTATTTTAGCATCTATTTAGCATAGCATTTATATAGTTATTTAGATTATTTTGTGTAGCCTAGGTAGTTAATTAGCATATTTGTTAGTGTAGTATTGTTAGAAGCATAGTTAGTTAGTAGCATAGTATTGCGTCAGTTAGGATAGCTTCAAGTTAGCGTAGATTATCTGTATTAAGTACAGTGGTCAGGATGGTACGTAGGTGTAATGTTGCTGCTTGCAACAGCACTGCTGGACTGTATTGCTTTCCATATAGACTTGGAAATTAGGCACCAGGGGTTGCACGTCCTTGTTCTGGAAGACCGCGAGTTCCCGCCTAGAGCTGGAGGAGTGTGCAAACTGCATTTTACGTGGGATTGCTTCTCCAACGCAATGGAGGTGGAAATGGGCTTCTCCAAACAGCTTGCGCTGAAAAGCGACGCAGTGCCAAACACTGCTCATCCTGCATGGACTCCACCACCTCAGCGGCGTCTTGAGGTGAGTGATCATATATATTTGAATCACAATTTATGGTTAGGCTAAAGTTAATCCTCTGGGGTCGACAAACGCGCGTTCGCGATGCGGGAGTGTTAAACGTATTGCACCCTTATACATTGTATTACGGTATTGACTACCTGTATATTTTTATTTGGAGGTATACGGTTTTGTACATGATGACGTTACGCTTTACGTCACATTCTTCTAAGTTGAGAGAACAGCTAACTGATGTTATGTTCAAGTGAAGCTTGCTAAATAAAAATCCTGCTAAAAGGATAAACATCACTGAACAGCGTTTCGTTTGTTTTGCCTGCACGCGAGTGAAGGTGAATGCGCACTCGGATGCTCAACAGGGAGTTAAAACCGCAGTTTGAGCCAGCGGCTTGAATTGATATGGTTCCGACCCTGTGTCCACAGACAATTCACCCTCCTCCACTTCAGGTGAAGGTGGGGGAGAAAGGTCCTCGACTTCAAAAGACCACTCCGTGGCAAAGCTACTTGCGTCACTCCAGTCACTCTCCATTTTAGAGTCTGACAACAGCTGTCAATTAATCTGTCACTACGGGTCTCAGGTGCACCCCCGCTCAGCCCCGCCCTCGATTCGTCCCCTCTATCCCCGCTGGGGTCTGCCCACTTTTCGAGCATTTTTCAAATATTGCTAGTGGGTGGAGTCAGACTCTGAGCAGGGGTTTAGTTACCCTTTAACTTTTATTACAACAAGGTAAGCTGTATAGATATGTTCAAAATGTGTTACAAACAACAGGCCTAGTTAGCTTTAGGCCTTTTGAAACTGTATTTAAATTGATCTAAAGCATGGTAATGAGGAGCCATCCATGGGTTTACTTGTGGTTACTATGTAGACCTATACTCTTATTATAAAAACCTCTATGCAAGAGCTATGACACATAGTCATAATGTCTGTGAAGTTGTATGTTGTCTGCGGTCAGTTCGTCTTTATTTTTTGATAGGAGCTTTATGTTTGCCTTCATTCTGCTTGACTTTGACTTGGACTTGTCTGTGAATGTGTGAGACACAGAATTACAATCTAGCCCATCAAGTCATTATTTTACCTTGGTTTTTAAAAAGGATTACAGGAGGGGCCTGCCTGGGTAGCTCAGCGAGTAAAGAAGCTGACCACCACCCCTGGAGTCATGAGTGTGAATCCAAATTGTCCTGGTTGCTTGGGAGGTTAGAGTAACATAGGGTAACCTCCTTGTGGTCGCTATAATGTGGTTCTCGCTCTCGGTGGGGCACGTGGTGAGTTGTGCATGAATGCTGCGGAGAATAGAGTAAAGCCTCCACATGTGCTATGTCTCCGTGGTAATGTGCTCAACATGCCACGTGATAAGATGCGCAGATCTACGGTCTCAGATGCGGAGGCAACTGAGATTTGTCCTCTGCCACCCAGATAGAGGCGAGTCACTACGCCACCATGAGTACTTAGAGCAAATTGGGAATTGGGCATTCCAAACTGGGGAGAAAAAGATTACAGGGTCAATGCTTAATTTTAATACGTTTTTGGTAGGCTATTGTATACTTGGTTTTATATTTTGGTGTTTATGGTGGTGGTAAAGGTTTTGTTAAGGTTTTTTTTCTGTAACAACCCCTTACAGAAAGTAGCAGTAGAAAGTTGTACTCATTATGGAGGCCAATAATCTTGTATTTATATTTTGAAGGCTTGATTTGGCAATTATTAGCTGTTAACTTGGCATAAATATCTTTAATCATAATAATAATAATTATTATTAGTAGTAAACCAAAGATACAAAAGTGTACACTTTTTTTCCACATTGACCATTCGGGAAGAGCTATTGTTGCTTAAAAATCACACACGTCTTGGCCAGTGTTTTAATATCTGAGTACCTTCATAATCGTCACTGCATCGAGTTTGCGTATGTGTTATACGTTTAACAGTGTGTCAGAGGCATGCCGTCTTGTTGTGGTCTGGCTGCAGCTGATCTTGTAGCTAAACACACTTAGGGCTCTGGAATGTTGTGCCTGTCACAGCCTTTATTTATGTAACACAGAGACTCGAAAAGAAAAAATAGAGAAATAATTTCCTCCCTTCCCTTGACCAGATTCTCTGTCCATTTTCGTTTTTATTTTAAAGAAATAGTTGATAATGTTGTAATAAAGCTGGAGTATTTCTATTGTTATTGCTCCCCATGTCTCAGTAGTGTTTGACTAATTTAAAAAAGTCAGGCTGAACTGACTCATTTTTGCCATGAATTGCTGGAAATAGCTCCCTCAGTATGTGTGGAACTATTTTACTTCAACATACTCGTTTTAGAACTTGAGAACCAAGCGTTCATTTTACTTTCATTTAAAACACAGTAGCTGTGTTCGAATTCCCAGACTGTCAAAGTAATTTATTTGATGAAGAACATACTTTTTGTGTTTGATAAATTATGTTCTTTAGTAATGCAGGTGAGTAGTATGAATATATATTCGCAGACATCTAAAAAGAATGGGATTCAGAAATATTTAAGATGTTTGTCTTGGAAAAAATTAAGATTTTGTTGACAGGAAAACATGAGTATTAATAATTGAGCTTAATCTGCCCCGATTTGAGCAGATAGTACAGTGAGGGGCGTTCATTGACAGACGATGTTGTATGAGAGATTAATCTTTCAGGCTCTGTACTGGTAAAATCAAGTTTTGTTGTGCATTTTAATTGTTAGTAAGATTAACAGACATTTTAGACATCAGCACAATACAAATATTTAAAACTAAATTAAAGTGGATTTAATGCAAAATCTCTGTCCTTTGTTTGGTAGGAACCAATAAATAAAATACTGCAATCCATTCTTTCACCCATCAGTGTGTAAGAGAAGGATGGAGAAAGTGTAAGTGAACAACAAAAAGTAGAGATAGATTTCACTATTTTGACAAATCTTAATATAATGCTTTCATTTTACATGACATTTAGGGTACAACATTGCTAAAGGTATACCTTACTGTAAGGGGAAAAATATACTTGTAAAATGGATCAAGATCGGGAAAGAAATATTTATTTTGATTGAATATTGATGGAGCAACTGTTTGCTGTCCTTTTCTGCATATTGTGGCACCGTTTTGTGGTTAGTTCAGCATAACACGGCGGCTCATTTTAGCTTATAACGGCCCATTCGGCACATTTCGTGGCCGACCCACTGGCCTGCTCGGTTCCCCCGATGGCCAGTCCGACCCTGATCATCCCCAAAGTGCGTCGGCCCGCCGGGAATATGCCCGGTATGCCAGATTACCAGTCCAGCCCTGATTACACACAATTATCTCAAGCGTCAGGATAATTTTGTGTATAGTGACCAACAGGTCTTTAAGAAAGTGCTGTGGTAAATTGTATTGCTATTTAGTGGTTTTGGAGAGAAAATGTGCCTTTTCAAATATGCCCCCTACCTTTAGTTTTTAGCAGATGCTTTTATCCAAATCGAATTACACATCAGAGTTTGGGCAATTACAAAAAACAAATGCCTTTGTAAAATTCATATTTTTGTCACTCTTCCAGTATATGCAGTTGTTTTTGTCTTGTGACTGTATAATGGAAAAACAATCACCATCAACACACCCATGCATTTGGATGATGTAATGTGCTCCACTAGTGCACAGAGGGGATTTTAGGTCATTGTCAAAGCTCTTTGCTTTCTATTGTTTTCTGTCTCTGTCTGCCATCCTAGCGCTCCAAAAACATTTCACTGACCCACAACCATTTCCTTCTTCAAGATTTCCTCCTCTCTGAAAGGTCAATCTTCACCACTCACCCCTCCCTTCCTCTCTCTCTCTCTCTCTCTCTCTCTCTCTGTCTTTCTGACTATAAAGCACTCTGCTCTGTTTACTTACTCACAGATCAGAGAGCATCCTGTGGTGCATTCTGCACATCTATAATATAGGCATTTCGGAGCCTGATCGCTCTCGATGGGGTTGCTACTTCGACCCTGGAGCCCGCCTCAGCCATCCCACCGATCACTTTGATGTACCTTGGTGTACCTTGACCTCTTCGAGAAGACTGCCAAGGTGTGGAAGGGGCTGCCTGACCAGTAGGTGGCCCGGTTGCTGCCACTAGTCTCCAGGGAAGCGCAACTCGCGGCCCAACAACTCCCCGCTGTCAACCTCCTCGTCTATAATGACCTGAAGAGAGCCATCTTGCAACGGTTTGGCCGAAGCCCCGAACAGAGCTGTCAACACTTACACTCCTTGAGGTTTGGAACGCATGGCACAAATAGACGGGTGAAAGTGTGATGTGTGCAGGGGAATATACACACAAATCAGGTGGTTACCATTGAGTATTATTCAGGGGGAGAAAGCACAGAGTAGAGGCTGCGGTTAATTCCCGCCTCACCCATCCACAGATTTTGGGGACGAACTGTCTGATTTTAAGAATTTATTAAGGGAAATTTGTGTGGATTAGTCCCGAGAAAGAATGTCTTGGTGTGTGACGTGCGATGCTATGGCGGGTGAGGTGATGCCATGGCCGTATATGTCTGCTCTAAATGGCAAGTGAGGGAGTTCCCACCCTGAGCGAGTTCCCTGAAGGGGATTTCCCTCTAGAGCAGTCATGTGACGAGTCCCCCAAACACGCTTTTGACCAAGTGAGAGTAATTGATGGTCAACAGCTCCAGCCTAATGTCACGTTTGCATACCCTTATTTTTCAGTTATTAAAGATTGGTTGTATCAAGTGATGCAGGACACTCAAACAAAACAGAATACAACCCAGTTTTTTTTCACAATTTGGAATGCCCAATTCCCAATGCTCTCTAAATACTTGTGGTGGCGTAGTGACTCACTTCAATCCGGGTGGCAGAGGACGAATCTCAGTCTGAGACCGTCAATCCAAGCATCTTATCAGGTGGCTTGTTGAGCATGTTACCATGGAGGCTTCACGCCATCTACCGCGGCATCCACACACAACTCACCTCGCACCCCACAGAGAGCAAGAACCACATTATAGCGACCACGAGGAGGTTACCCCATGTGACTCTACCCTCCCTAGTAACCGGGCCAATTTGGTTGCTTTGGAGACCTGGCTGGAGTCTCTCAGCACGCCCTGGGATTCAAAATCGTGAACTCCAGGGGTGGTAGTCAGCGTCTTTACTCGCTGAGCTACCCAGGCCCCCTACAACCCAGATATTAGTGCCAAAGAGCCGTCTGGAAACTCTCTTCCAAGTGGCTCACCATAATCTATTTAGGACAGGAAAAAACACAGAATAATGGCCCGTTTTCTGGCCAGGCATTCATGGATAAATTCGCAGGTGGTGTGCCGTGAATGTCAGTTGGTGAATCCACTGGCCACCCCAAAAGCATCATTGTGCCCTCTACCACTAATCGAGGTACCCTTTGAAAGAATTGGCATGGACCTCGTCGGGCCATTAGAGCAGTCAGCACGTGGATATCGCTTTGTATTAGTCCTGGTGGATTATGCAATGCACTATCCAGAAGCAGTACCCCTGCGCAATATCTCAGCACATAGTGTTGCGGAGGCACTCTTCAAAATGATCTCCCATGTGGGTATTCCGAAAGAAATCCTTACTGATCAAGGCACAACGTTTATGTCACGTACACTACGCAAACTGTATAAATTATTGGGGATTAAATCGATTTGTACCAGAATTTATCACCCTCAAACCGATGGGTTGGTCGAGAGATGTAATCAAACCCTAAAAAACATGATGGGCCTTCACCCTTCAGATCACACCCCACTCCAGTGACTCCCCTGCATGAAGGATACCAATGCGTGGATCACCCGTTGGTACCTGGCACATCAGCCATTCAAATTTGAGGCGATCCACAGACCGGGCGCAGATGGCTGTGGTTGACATTCTCTCCTGAAATAGGCAGGGGGGGGCGGACCGATGTTGCCTCAGCCTGAGTTGGGTGGTGGGGGTATGTGGGGATGGGGGCATGGTCGTGTGTCTGTTTTGTCTGGGAGAGAGGGAGTGGTGTGGTTGGTCAAACTGGCTGGCTTAATTTCTAACAGCTATTTCTTGTTACAGTGATAGCCTCACTGAGACCACAAAAGCAGCCCAAACATGCCAGAGAGGAGAAGTGAGCGACACGAGAGTGTGGTGTTGGCGTGTTTACAGAGTTTATTTTATTGAGAAGTTGTTTAAAATTGTTATGTTTTGGTACTGTTAAGAAACCTGTTTGAGGTCCTTGAGTTAAGAAGTCACCAAGGACGATTGCGTGAACTGTGTGAGAGGGCAGATAATAAACACTTGCCTGAACTGCTTTGTTGCTTCCCGACTCAAACATTCTTGATAACGAACTTCCAACAATATCACATATACATTATATTCGGCATTATATACAGTTTAATAATGTACAATCGTCTGCAAACGCATTGCAGATTCACTCTCGTGCTGAAGAATCTCATTGTATTACATTTGCTTACATGGGGAGGAGAAAACAGCCTATACACTTAACACCTTGACCTCTGTGACATCAGTGTGATATCCATGATGAAAGCTGCATAATTGATTACACTGAAATGGAAATCGTGGTATGATGTTGCTTAGTTTAATCCAAATGATTGCACTCCCATTCTCCTTTGCGATCACTTTGATTGATGTGGATGCGCATGTTCGTTTGCTCAGTGAGGTATAACGGAGACTCAAATGTTGGAAAAACAATTAGTTTTATGAAATACACGCCTGATTTTGAATTCTAAACATGTATACATTATAAAACATAGAAAATAGCAATGAAATGTAAATTATGTGCTGGAGAGAAACAACCTCAAAAGGATAGTTCCCCAAAAATGGAAATTTCTCACCCACACATTAACGGTAAGCTAAATTTGGTGGATGGTGACAGTAGCTGTTTATAAAATAGACTGTACATTATAAATATGTTGACACAATTTGGTATTGATGTGATTCCATCACAACTGTCATTTTGATATATCGATGCGCTATTTTTTATAATTATAGAATGTAAATATTTTCTGTATAACCAAGTTACGTTGCATTATCTTGAATATTCTCTAGCATTCATGTCATGTGTTATTGTAGTTTACCTTGCTGAATAATTACAGATTAACATTGTTTATGTCAGTTACTGTGAATCAGTATACTTGACATTTAATATAAAGAGAAGAACATTTAAATGATTTGAAAGTTACGAAGCAGGGTAGCTTGCAATTCATCAACGTTAGCAGTCAAGATCAAGTTAGCTAAAATTACACAGATCAATCCTTATGGCACTATATTTCACATGCTTTGCAGTTATGTAAGCTTACCTGTCCAATAAGAAGAACGCCAATTCAAGGTTGGTTTTGATCCCCAAAACCGAACGAAGGTCCCTCCAGTTATAAAATGCGTTGCCGATATTCATTCTAGTTTTCGCTCGACCATGATCATGTTCCCGCTTAGCCAGATGGGATTAAGAAGATAAATGTTATTTTTTGGCTTACTCTGAGTTTGTGTAGGAGTCCATCTCTAAGATAACGTTACCTAGTGTTGCAGTTTGTTGTCACTGTTGAATTGCAGAAGAAAAGCTATTACTGTAAAAGACAAGGCTCTCAGGAGCGAGCATAAATGCCACATCCTTTGGATTTTTCCGGCAAAAGCGACCCGCTCCCTTCGCATGAAAATCAGTCTGTAAAAAATCAGGCTGTAATAGGCAACCTAGGAAGTCCGGGAAGGGCTGATGTTTTTAAGTTGCATTACAAACCGTTCACACATTGGCAAAAGAAAGGCAAATATTACATGAAAATTGATACATATTGCACCTTTAAAATGAGATTCTACCAACCACAAACAATGTACAGCACAATAGTGAAGCTTAAAAATACTTTAAGTAGGCCTAAACATTTTCAGAGTATCAAATAAAGGAAACATTCTCATGAGAACTCCAATATGCTACTAGTAAACTCAAAGTTTTTGTTGTTTTTTCTTGCCATTTATGCAAGAGATGTTATCTGTTTGTGAAAGGCTCAAAACATGCTGATTAATAAAGATAATTTTAGACAGGAAAAACCTGTTTTGTATCATTTAAAGGTGCTCTGGAAGCACATTGTCCTGTCACAAACCTGGTTGAGCTGAACAGGTTAATTTAAGACACATGAAGTTTAATTCACTTCGCTTCATTCTCATTTTCTGCAGTGTGTTTTAAGAAATATGCCAGTATCCATCTATATTGCTACTCACTTTATTTCTCCGCTATGGTCTATTTTTGTTAAAATAACTCTGTCTGCAACTCTGCACACAGCGAGCGAAAGGGTATAAAAGAAGAGTGTTCTGTAAAAGAGAAACATACACAGATCTGCAGTTTTGACGCGCTGATCACTTGAAGTATAGAAACAGTAAGATAAGGCAGAAAATGCCAAGATGTCTCGCAGCCCGAATGGAACCAAGACAAGGTCCGGACATGGACTGTGGTCTGCTATTTGGTGACTGCTGATTTCGATCATCTGTGTTGATTTAATTTAAATGCATTTCCTTTTATATTTTAATTATGTAATAAAACATGTAAATATTTAGAGTCACACCACATTCAATGTCCATTTCATCTCTGAGTTCTGAGCAGATAAAGGAGCTTGTGAATAGAGTGTACTAAATTAATAATGTTTTTTGCTTGCCTCTGAGTTTCATTTTGTCTGGTTTTTGCTCTCACAATTGGCCCTGGCAGATCGTCTTTCTGCACACTGCATCCTTACGTACCTAACGGTCTTTGTTGAAAAAGCTATGAATGCCAACATTACACAAGACACCTAACTGAAATCACCACCAACAGATAATTCATTTTAATTATATCTTCTTTTTTTCCAGATGTTTTCCTTCCGTCAAGAAATCCTGTTTAACATTTTCTTAAATGTCCCTTACTCTCCAAAATCACGGATTGGCATTGGATGTGTGAACTAAAATTTAAAACCACCTTTGGCAACTACACAACCACTCATCGCCCTCACCCATGCTAGAAAAAGATGGAAAGCCCACCTAAGCTAGCAGGGGAGACCCTTATTGTCCACCACATTCCGCTGGTTCACTGCCATGTATTGGGTTCGCGACAGTGCTGTGGTAGTCCATTGAAAAGGAGCGGGAATCCCTTCAGCTGTCCGGAGAACCTGGGACTGAGCCGGACTACCTCTCTGCCTGAGCGAGACATTCTACAGAGGGAGGCGCTGGTGTACAGTAGCCTAATTCAGACGTCCAGCAGCAGCCTTAGCTCAAGTGACACTTATGGGGATGGAGGGATGAGAGGTGGAGTGAAACAAGGAAGAGGTAGAATAGAAGGAAGCATGGCAAGCAACACTTCCTCTTTTACGTCAAGTACTTCTGAAGATCAGACTCAAGCCTTGCCAATGAAAACACATGAACGGTCAAACTCGCGGCGGAACCCCTTCCTGCTCAACACAGAAGATGAAGATGAAGAGGATGAAGACAATCTGAGTGGATATTTTGAAGACTCTTCTGTTCACTTGCATGGAAATTCACATGAAATCTCAAATGCAGTGCATGCAAATGAAGACTTGCTGCCTTTCCACCTACATGACCTTGGCTTCAATGCTCAGCCTTTCCTATTGCATGACTCTTCAGAAAGTGGGGCAGTAGAGAGCAGAGACAATACAATAGGTGGGACTTTTGATTTGTCTACTCACTTGGAAGGCCTGAACGTGCTGAGATTGGACAGCCAGCAACGTTTTGGAAGCAGTGGTTCCACCCTCTCAATGGACTGTGGTGAGCAAGAATGGGGTGAGGATGATGATGAAGAAGACCAGTCCATGCTGGGCGGCAGAGGCAGCTCAGAGTGTTCCAGTCTGGCAGCACCTCATTGCTCATGTTGCGGCCTATCCCAGCCATACCCTGAACCTTTCCCAGACTTATTTTCAGAGTGTCACCAGGGCTATGCCAGTGATTCTTCCTGTAACAGCTCAGATGGAGTGCTGGTTAACTTCAGCGCAATTTACAACAAGATGAACAACGTTATCCCAGCCAAGCTATCACTTAATATCAACAGTTCCTCCGACCAATCCTGTGCCTCGTCTGTTTCTGAGCTTGTTGGGATGCTCGGGACAGAATGTAGCAGTGGACATGGAGCTTTCTACCTGGACCTACACACCTCCCCGACGGAACCTCCACGGCATACTTCAGCTACTATAGAACATGCAAACTCTTCCTCTTCCTCTGTATGTCCATCTCAGCCACAAGATGCCAGAATTGAACTAGATGCCAACTGTAACTCATACCACAACCACCTTGGAAGCGAGGACCTGTCCTCTGCTGAAACCTATGCTAACGACCTCACCTCATGTCTTCAAAGCCAGGCCCGCTTGGTAGTAGCAACTCAGAATTTCTACAAGCTTGTGACATGTGACATTTCTTCCCAGTCCTCTCCCAGTCCGGCAGGGTCATCAGTCACAAGCTGCTCAGATGAGCACAGCAAAGGTAGTCCCACTCAGCCAACAGAGTACTTTCTATTCCAACAAATGAAAGAGGATGAAGAAGACACAGAGCTGGTATATAATTTTATAATTTTGGTGATAAATTGTATGTAGCATGTGTGCCATGATTTGTGCAGTTTTATTAAATGTTTAATTTCAAAAGTACAATTTCATTCATTCTCAACAATAAGATCTCACTAAATCTACATTCTTATATTTCTTCTTTCCCTTTCTTTCCTTTCCTTTTAGCAGAATAAAGAAAAAATAGGGGATGATCCAAATTTGACTGAATCTACCCATGATAACGTCATTGAGGGACAGGTGTATATCAACATCTCCCCACCTATTACAGCCTGCAATTCAGTTGGTGCTTCGGTAAGTCGTTGCCCTCGATCCCGCAGTTATGACCGAAACTTGGATAAGTCACCATCTCCTCGTCTCAGATCGCTGGAGCGCATGCTTAGCTGCCCAGTTCGCCTTTGTGAGAGTGCAGCTCCAAGCCTGCCCCCTCCACCACGGGTCACTTCTTTTGCAGAAATGGCAAGGAGTAAAAGAAGAACAGGAGGATCACCACTGCAGAAGGGTGGCATAGAGGCCACGTCTACACACTCCCATTCTTCTGGAGAGTTCTCACCTATCCTGGAAGACATTCCGCTTGGTCAGAGCCACAGTATACTGCCACTCAATCGATGCCAAAGCCAGGGAAGCTGTGATATGTCCTCTCCACAAAAACCATGGAGTACACTACTGCGAGAGTCACCAGGGGGAGCAAGCAAGCAGACTCGAACCAAAGCAGACGGTAAGGATGAGTTTTGTTTAGTGCTGCTGCATTCAGATCATGTTGGAATTACTGTTATTATGAGTTTCCTATGAGTAAAAACTGTTAATGTATTTTAATTACTACTTGTAAACTCAAAATTTTATGAAATCTCAGAATTCTCTTGACTTGGCCTTTGTGACGTCATGTGAAAGCAACAAGTGACAGCGGTTGTAAATGTTTTGATACATATTCCGAGTATCTTACGAATGTATCTGAAGCTGTAATGAGCTAAATTTTGTGGCAATACTAGAGTGTAGCTTATCTGTAGAGAAGCAACACAGCAAGAATCAAACCCCAAAAATTCCCTCAAAATCCTCCACCTTTTAAATGTTCACTTGGTCACACGGTTTTACTCCATTCTCTGTCTCTTTGTCTTTTAGCAAGTCTTCAGATTTTGTCGAAGTTACGTTTTTTTTCCACTGTACAAGTCTGCCATGGAAGTTCATATTCTGCGGGTTGAACGGTTTACTGTACTTAGCCACTCCCCAAACTCACTATAGGTTTAGATAGAAAGAGATGGGTGGAGCTGAGCCACTCAAAATATAAACATCAATGTTTTGATAGTGCCTGGGAGGCTCAGTGTTTATAGTTTTGGGGGAGTTAAACCCACAATTGCTTCCTTATAATTGTCAATGTACAATAAACTGGGATATTATAACGTCTTTTGACATCAAAAAAGTTACTCCACCTTTAACCGGTGTGCTTTCTTTGTTCTTAAATACTTTTCTCGAAAATATAGATATGAATTAATGTGATGATTAAGTTCTGCATTTTGCTGTAATCGCCACAAAGTGCACAGTAATCAATTTTGGATCCATGGTAGTTGGTAGCACCGCTACATACATTTTAAGTTTGATACTGTATTTTATTATAACCAGTGTAACCTAGTGTGCTTTCTTAAATATTTTGATAGAGCGTAGTGAGATTAATTGACTTAGTGATTAAGTATTTTTCTGTTATCAATAACAAAGCACACATGGATCCATTTTGTTATTTTGAGTGTTGCCATATAAACAGGATGTGAACAACCTCAAAAGAGAATCATCTAAATGCCATCTCGTAATAACAGTAATTCCAACAAAATTGTGTTTTTTTTTGTCTGTTAGTGCCAGTTGCTTGCTGGTTACAGGTTTAACCAAATGAGCAGATGTGAGGATAGCTGTTGTAGCTACTGATGTTGATGAATTACCAGATTGTGGTTGCTCAGGTGTTATTTAGCACATTGCTATGTGTTTTTTTTATTAAATGAGGTATCGTTCATGTCTATAACACAGATGGTGCAGGTTGATACAGTTTAATACATAGGTTTCAGGGTTTGTTCAAATCTGAAACAAAATGATCAGTAGTGACTTTAATTAATGCCCTAGCAAGCACCACTTAATATGTTCTGAATCCTCTGGAGGGTCGTACAGACAACTATGCATCAGTGCGGTAAAAAATTGCTACATCAATTTTGAATTGATTATTGTAAGGGATTTGTATAATATAAGGATTTACACACAGAGAAATAGACAAGAAACCTCTCTTTAATTATGTTTATCATCCCTACCAGTACACTGACAAATAAAGAAAAGAGAGCGTGAATAGAAAAGAGGAGTTTGATTATTAACAGGTTAGCTTTTGTGTGGGAGTTTATTCTCTCTGTGTTCTGTACAATGCTACCCCTGCTGGATAAGACTGTGTGCTGCAGACATGTGATAACAGGAGCATGTGGAGCAAACAGCTTGCGCAATTGCAAAGTGACGTTTCACACACACTGTGCACTGGTCAAAGCACATATAAACACACACACCCTGAGGTGTACTGAGAAAAGCTATAGAGCCTGTCTTTTCCTCACATTTTGGTCATGGAATTCTAGTTATCTTGTACCCATGTTGGATAGTAAGTTTTTGACGCAGTGTCTGCTGGTCTGTGTGTCTGAGATTATTTTTGTGCGTGCGTGTGTGAATAGGTTTGTTTCTCTTGCTTAATAGGATCCTGTTGTCTCCAGTGCTATTGCTATCCTGCACTACAGGCTTTTATTCCAACTGCTTTTAAATGATGTGTCATTGCCATGGCTTTTCTGATACAATTTAAATTCAGATTAAATAATTTGCTACATTAAATAAATGTGTACTAGGACAATTCATTATAGTCATAATGATTAATGAAAGATTAATTTAGATGTGATTAATGCCTGCACAGTCTAAATGCTACTCTGCCTGCCCTTTTATCTTTATAATCTTGGTCTGGATCCCTCTTATTTTCTTCTCCCCCTCCTGATCCATTTCTCTCTCTCTGTCTGTCTGTCTCTCTCTCTCTTTTCTTTCCCCTTAGGTGGCCTGTCTAGCTCCACAGACTCCTCGCAAGTTGTAGTTCGCTATAGCAAAGATCAGCGTCCAACCTCATTATCCATACAGCCCTTCACTTTCCAGCACCAGTTTGGAAAACCCCAGGCAAAGCCGCTCCTTCCACTTCTGGACGGATACATCAGCCATATGCAGGCTCGAGGAGTTGCAGCACCTGAGGGTGGTGAAGACAACTCGGAAGAAGGTCACGCTGCTTCTAATGCCCCAACAACTTTGCGGCCATCTCCACTGGGCAGCTACTCGCCAGTTCGTCTCCAAGCTGCACCCATCTCTTCTGGAACCTGCTCGACATGCACTCCAACACCGAGTGGTCCAAAACCACCACGTTCCCTCTGTTGCCCCATCTCTCCTGGTCTTCTTCCCCAGCACACCCCACCTGGAGAGGTCATACAAACGGAGACTCCTAAACATGCTCCCTTACCTCCTACGCCACCTCCACCACCACTGATGAAGCAAGGCCCACTGATACCTGCTTTGCCTACAAGAATGAACTTTTTACACCGTGGGAATTTGACAGATTTGCCAACGCTTCCCAGCTCTGGTCTTAGTCCTCTAGGAAATTTGGAGCCAGCTCCAGAGGAAGAGCCAGTTAAAGTTTTACCGGCGTGTGTGTCACAGCGACAGCCCAATGGTAGGTTTGGTTGAGGGTATCAGTAATCAGTGGCTGTCAATTCATCTTCTTATTCAGCCCTCATACGCTGGTGGGATGTTTTCAGGCTGCACCTATTATGATCTCAAGATCTGGATAAGTTCTTGATCTCAAGAGTGACTACGCTTTGCTCACACTGTACACAGTTCAGATTTGTTTTCAAATCCAATCATTAGGACAGGCTGTCTGCTTTGTCATTTTGCAAGTGATAAAATGTAATCTATTTGTTCATATAGATTTGGTCACCTGTCAGTATCCAATATATCTATATCAGTCGCAATAGTAAGACTTAAACATGATCATGATGCCAAAAGACTCACTCGTTCACTCATTTTCTGTTTACTACATACAGGGTTCGTACACTCCTTTAGAGTACTTGAATTTCAGACACGTAGATTTAAGGACAAGAAAGTGCTTGAATTAGGGATGAAACTAGGCTGAACGATTAAACGAAATAAAATCAAAATCACGGTATTACCTAGTGAGATTATCAAACTACACATATTTATTACAACCTTTTAACTCAAGGCAAAAACTGAATTGTTGGTTATGATTATTTATAGTTGCCCGAATAGTCAATTAATCATTGTAATAATCATTAGATAAGTCTATTATCAAAACAACCTTTAGTTGCAGTCCTAGTGGACAATCCTGCATGGGTACAAATTCACAAAGATCAGTAATTCCATAAACTCTGGAAAGTGTGTCATCAACTCCTGCTGTTGTCTCATGGGCAGGGACAGTAATAACAGATGTTTGTCTTAATAGTTGTGTCAGTCATGTGTTCAAACAACACAGGGTTTGTACGAAGCACTAGGCTCCTGTCTAAATCGAGTCCAATGAATTGTGCCTTCCCTTTGATCATAGATGGATACTTTGAAACATTCACATGACTGTTGACCTAAATATATTGACAAATTGTAACTAAAAATATTTCTATAGAAATTATTTAAAAAGATAAGTTCACTCATTAAACATTAAGTTTGATTTATTATCTAAAAGGCCTTCATTATGTCATGCATGCTGGAAGTTGATTTTGATAGGTGCCTGATATGAAATGAAAGGTTCTTGAAAAGGTCCTTGAAAGTCCTTAAATCTGGTGTTCATAAAAGAGTGGGAACCCTACATACATATCAAATACAGAATAGTTCAGTACATGGATGGAGAGCAAGCGAAAATGAGTCAATACATTGTGTATGACATTATATACACGTTGTAATGATATTACACATCCCCAATTACAAAAAAACTTTCTGATTTGACCATTCAGATAGCATTCAGATTTTTATCAGATTTAAACCCCATATTATATATAAACCACAACACGATTTTGATCAGTTTCATAAAGAGTTTAGACTACAAACAATTAAAAGGATTTGATTTTTCAGCCAAAAATGCATTTTAACTGTCTGAACAAAGTCTTAGTAAACATACTGTACATAGCATTCATACTTAAATCTTAGATTTTCTTTTCCTTAACTGCCGCTAACAACTTTTTTCTTGTCTTTTCTACCCTCATGTTTCTCCCTCTGCTCACGTTTTTTCTTTTGTTTTGCATAACATAATTTTGACATTTCCACTATTTCTTTTTACCCTTGTTTTTTTTTTGTTAAAATTTTACCATATACACACACACCCATCTTACTGTCTGTTCACCAATACTTCTTCCTCTATCTCTCTCTCCTCTTCATATTTAATTATTTCTTTGCAACCATACATCTTTCGTCCCGTAGTGCACCACCTGTCCCCTCAGGCACTGAAATGGAGAGAGTACAGGCGAAAGAATCCTCTTGGAGTGGAGCGTGGTAAAGACGGTCCCCCTCATTCTCTCTCTTGTGCTCTGGAAACAAAGAGACCTGGAACTCGTGTCATGCGACGCAATGTGTTTGATTTCCCTCCAACCAATCAACTGCTCAGCTTCAGCAGATTGAATGGTGCTGAACCAATTTCCATCACTCAATAGGAGTTGGGGGGTCGATAAATTCTGAAACAAAAAGGGCGGGAAACTAGTTTGTTTACTATAGTATTTCAGCATTACAGTGGCATAATAAGTGGAAATGACACCACCAGCATATTTATTTTTTCTTTTATGTTCATCTTGATGGTCCTATTTTGTCTAGCTGTGTGTCTATGTATTTGTTTACATCCATCTGTTTGATTTTGTTCTTGTTTATAGGTCAGTCGTTGAGGCAATTGCCAGAGTGCTACAGTGATTTCCTGCCTGATTATTTTTCTCAGACTGAGCGCCCCCCAGAGGAATTCTGCTTATCTCCAGATGCTAATACTGATGAATCCATCTCTATAGACCTACTGCAGAAGAGAGGTTTGTTTATGTATACATTTTATACCCTTTTTAAAAAGTCTTAATTTTAGTTAAAGGTTGACTAAAAGTTAAAGCTACTGTGTATTTTATTTACAATTTAAAAAATATGTTAAAATACTTTCTCTTTGCCCAATGTGCTTAGACAACTATAAATAAGCCATTTGTTGTTGAATTTTCCAGAAGCATTTAAGAATGTTGCTCTGTGGCACTTTAGTCCCTTTCCTACCTAAGTCTTGGTACTTTTCCCTTAGTAACTTTCTAAATTAGAACTTTTAAGAGGAACAGGACACCCGAGGAGACCTTTCTCCTGTTGCATTTGCACTCACAAAAATAACCCCCGTAGTGACGTAATCTAATGTCGACCATTTTTCTTTTGATGTTGTTTGCATGCGGATTCAATAGCAACAACAAAATCAACAACACTGACTGTTAGGGCTGTTTTACACAAACTTTGTCTGCATTGTAAAACGTAGGCAGCTGCCTAGGCAGTTAATGGTTTAAATGACATTGTTTTTGAATGAATTCTCTTAAGGAAATTTGTCTGAACAGTTTAAAAAGCACCTCATCCTACCTCCATCCCACAGCCTCCAAAGGCTACATTTTCCAGTTTTGGTTTTCAGGTTACAGTTAGGCGCATGTGTCATGCGTGCTGCGCTCTGTGCTGCAGCCGGAGTGAAAGGTGTGACGAGGCAGTGAAAGCGCTCTTTAACCACGCAGCACAGGCTGAACTCAGCAAATAACATGTTAAAAAATGCACTATAAACCTATTTATCAACACAATCTTTTACAATAAAGGCTTTTATGACTCAAATAAATAAATTACTACCGAAATAATCATTTACTTAAAAAAGACGTCTTGATGCAAGTTAAACCACACCGTAACAGGCACGCAATTCTTACCTAATGTAAACTAGATTTCATGACGGTTTAGTGTATAATAGAGTTCAGTTTCCCACTCTTGATAAATGTTATTATTTATATCCATCATTCCAAGAAAAATTTGTAGTAGAACAGAAATCACTTTATGTCCTGTATAGTTACTCTATATGTTACGCTCTTGTTTCTCATTGCTTTGTGCGTCATTCGTTTTTGACTAATCATAGGCTGCAGCACCTCCCACAATCCCTCTACACCCCCAAAAGTGCCTACCCCAGAGTAGGAGCAACAAATGTCCCTTAAAACAGCTTCAAGGGATGGGCTTTAGCCCCTGCAGTGGCATAGGGCCTTATTATTTATATTCGTCATTCCAGGAAAATGTATATGTAGTAATACAGAAATCACTTAATTTTCTGTATAGTTACACTGTACAAACAGTACAGATGCAATGAAAACTCAAAGCGTCTCTTTATGAAGTCATGCAGCAACTCTCACACCTCAATCACATAAAAACAAAATGTGAAATGGGTGATTCTCTTTAGATACCGTGTTGGTTTTATGTTTTTTATGTTAAGGGAATTGTAAAATTAGAGCAATCCTCTGAGTAGCAGGCTAGCACTGTTTACAAATGGCGGCTGTGGACTTCTCTTGTTTCTCATTGCTTTGTGTTGTAGGTTTTTGACTAATCACAGGCTGCAGCACCTCCCACCGTCCCTCTACACCCCCAAAAAGTACCTACCCTGGAGTAGGAGCTAAAAATGTCCCTTAAAATAGCTTTAAGGAACTATGGTTCCTCAGGTGTGAAAATTATGAAAAGTACTAGTCCCGGGTAAAAGTACTCAAAATAGGCTTTAGTCCCTGCAGTGGGAAAGTCGTCAAGTCATTTTTATTTGTATAGCGCCTTTCACAACACACATAGTTTCAAAGCAGTTTTACAGAAATTCAGGCATTAACAGAAGATAAAACTGTAATATCTATAATGTCTTAGAATCATCATTGTGTAGTTTGATAAAATATGATTGTGAATTGTGTTTAAAAATAAGTAATTAATAACAGTATTGTATTTATAACCCCAGTGAGCAAGCCGAAGGCGACTGTGGCAAGGAACATAAAACTCCATAAAATGTTGGTTAATGGGAGAAAAATAACCCTAAATAAGGGCCTTAAGACCACTGGCTTAACCAGTGGTCTTAGTTCAGGTTGGGACTGCTTGTTTTTCCAAAGAATGGAATACTGGGATGGGGACAATGGGGCATTAAAACTGTTGAAAAAGAATGTTTGGAAAACATAATTATTTTTCAATTCTGTTTGGTGACGTGAAATTACACACCACTATTCATTGGATATTACTGAATTGAATTTCGTTGATGGTTAAATTTCCATTTCAAGTTTAAAAACAGTCTAGATAAGGAAAACATGAGTGAAGAAATATTCAAAATCAGATATTCCAAATATTCTGATACTTTTGCATCTGAAAATATTTCCAGAGTGACATTTATTTCTATATAGTCATATATAGAGCAGTATAACTCATCTTTAAAGCTGGATGTGGTTATTGCTCACCTCATCAGACTGCAGTGAGCTCTGTAGCTTTTTAAATAAATTATAGGAATATTGTAATGCAGACACACTTCACTCCCACATATGGACCTGCTGATAATATTAAGTGTGCCCTTGTGAGTAAGGCTTTGAGAGAGTTTGGTGTCTCTTGATGTTATTCTCACGAGGGACAACTGTCAATCCAACATGGCCCATTTTACTACTAATCTCCCAGACTGACAGATCCATTCAACAAGAGATGCAAGAATGATGAAGTGTGTGTCTGTGTGTGCATACACTTAGTCATTGATTAACTTTATAATATAAATAGAAATATACAGTATCATAGAATCTTTTCACTTTGTGCTTTTCCTCTTATCTTTATGTCCTTTGCTTCTAGGTTTGGTGAAGGCCATCAATACAGCAGTCGATCTAATAGTTGCTCATTTTGGAACTAGCCGGGATGCTGGAGTTAAGGTAATACATTCAATTAACGTTGTTACTTTAACTAATTGTGTTTAAATGTCTCCCTATATTACTCAATTACTCAGGCAATCACAAGTAGAGAACACAGCAGGAAGCAGGAATGGCATTCTAAAAATATGTTTATTTTGTTGGAGGTGCAAAACATGCAAATAAGTTGTTTAAAAGCAACAATAAAAAAATAATAAATAAAAAGACTAAAAACTAGACCTGTTTTGGTACTAAAACAGTACCAACACCCCTTCTACAACTGTGGAGGCCACAGTTTCTTTGCACTCAAGCAGTGCTAGCATAACCTTGTCCATGTGCTCAAACACTCGTCGTCTATGCTGGGTTAAATAGGAACATTTTCCCACCTTTGCAAATTGGAAAATACCATTATATTCCCAACGTGACTCCCCAGCACTCCCATCTTTTCTCTCTTTCTTCTCTTTCAGGCCAAATTGGGGAATAGCTCTGTTAGTCCTAATGTGGGTCACCTGATTGTAAAGTATCTGTGTCCTGCCATTCGTGAGGTACTGCACGATGGACTGAAAGCCTATGTACTGGACCTGATCATTGGGCAACGCAAAAATCAGCCCTGGAGCGTGGTGGAGGCGTCCACACAACTCGGTAAGAGAGGAAAATGAACATGAGATGCTGATGTTAATGATGATTTAGATGAGGATGAAGAGCACGATGGAAAAATGCTTATGCAATCTGTCCTAGGTCCCTCAACACGGGTTTTGCACTGTCTCTTCTCTAAAGTCAGTCAGTATTCCGAGCTGACCAATCACAGTATGCGACTCAATGCTTTCATCTTCGGCCTGCTAAAGTAAGCCTCTATCATTCCTTTCTCCCTCACACTGTTTCTCTTTTCATCTTCCTGCCATCCTGATCACGCTTTCTAATTACGTTCATCTTCACAGTGCTTCTTTTCCCTTGACCTGTTGGGTAAAATGTTTGTCTGCAGTTTTATGTGTGCTGTTTGATTACATTTTTGTTTTTGGAACTCTGTGTAAGGTTTTAAAAAGCACCATTTCAGAGCTTTTAGACTTTTATGTTTCTTTTCATTACCCTATGAGAGATAGACAACATGACGTGAGATGTACAGATAGAAAGATGATGGTTGGAGTTGATTGACACTCCTGGTGAAGTTCTTCTTTATTCTTCACGAAGAGCCAAAAAGAAGTTTGAAACAGCTGAGCAATGGTATACTTTTCACAAACATTCAGACACTGGCCTGGCTGTAGGGAGAGGCCTTTAGAGTAGCATTTAAATATAAGGACACACAAGAATACATGTAAAACCTTAACTAATGTGACATTAAAATGTGTTATCAATGACTTTATGCCTCTGTAACATAGTTTAATGGGAAGGAGGAGGCGAGAACCGGCTTGATAATATAAATAATAATTTAATGAATAACTTAAACAAAAGACAAACACACACACATGACGGACATGTCCGTAAACAATCTCTCTCTCCCACACAATCCTCCGCAGTCGGCCTTTATCCCTCTCGGAGGCTTGATTAGCCCAATAAGGGACCGGGTGTGTAGAATCACGACCCGGCCCCGCCTCCGCCCTGCCATAGCCTCATTTTATAAGTAGAATTCACACAAGATCAGTAAAAGGAGCTGTTTTAACCACTAGATCATGATGTCATATATATATATATATATATATATATATATTACTGTGCAAAAGCCTTAGGCACATAAGATGTTTCGCAAAAACATTTGTCTTAAGATTGTTATTTATATCTGCTACTTTAGTGTGTCAATAGAAAATTTACATTTTATACTCACAATATTACTTTTGCGAATAGAATAGAATAGAATAGAAGAACAGGGAGACCTGCAACAGATGGCATTGCCCCCACAGAACATCAGGTCAGTCTGGGATTACACAAAGAGACAGACGTAATTGAGACAGCCTAAATAAATAAAAGAAATGTAGTGAATTCTCCCAAGAAGCTTGGAACATCTTATCTGCCTACAACCAAGACAAACTGTATCCAGGTGTAACTAGGAGAATTGGTGCTGTTTTGAAGGCAAAAGTTGATTTAGCTCTTTTTCTGTTTACTGGACTTTGTATGATGTTAATTGATAAATGAAAAGTATTATGTCATAATTTTTTTAAGAAACTTTGAAAGTGCCTGAAATAGGTATGTCCCGATCAGCTTTTTTGTCCCCTGATCCAATATCGAGTTCCAATCCGATACTTGTATTTGCCTAGATAATAGAGCTGCAGACTGTTTTTTTGTTTGTTTACAAAAATAACTAAGTATACAACGTAACTAAAAGATGTCTTAACTTAATGCATTTAACTTAGTGCAGCTAGCATTTTTATAAAACTCACATATAAAATCAACTTCTACTTAGAATGGTGTAATAGCTTATTTTAACTTTAATATTCAGGTACAAAAATAAATCAGAAATCCAGTTCTGTATGGATGAATAGAAATCTTACATAAACTTACAAATGGTGTAAACAGCTTGACTTGAATAGTCATAAAAACTTTCAAAATTCAAAATTTCACAATTCCACTTAAAAGTGGCACAAACATTTACACTTGAACAGGCCCAAATTCAACAATAATGAAACCGATATTGATAGTTCTGTTGTCCATATCAAAATGCCTTTGTGACATACTGACAACCAGTAAATACCATGAAAGCATCACACACCACAGAGATGCATTCAAAAATAAGAAAAATATATTCATAACAAGCTCTAAAACTGCTCCAGTGAGAAATCATTAATATCTATGGGTCTGTTTACTGTCTTTGAGTTTTGCTGTAACATAAATCACTAATTATTAAGCAAATGCATGAAGACGCGGTGTCGTTATTGAAGGTTAAACAATTTTATTTATTATTAGTGGTATTGTGACCAACATTAATCTGATTTAAATTGGGATGAGTGACTGATGATGAGATATTGAGAGCATCTGAAGAGTGCACGTCTTTGATTGACATTTTTGTTTTTGATGTTAAAGTGAGTAAAGCTAAAAGCGCTCATGATTGCTCAAACAGTCTCTATCGCTCAACGCAACGTTTGATTGTCACAACCCGTCACGTATCATGTATTTTATGTTTATTTGTTGTTTAATTTGTTTTTAAACCTGTTAGCAGCCTCTATATCCTCTTCCTGTTCACTTTGCAACGAGTCTGAATATCAGGGTGATGTCTGTAAAAGTACATTTACACGGCTCTTTTTGTTATAAAACAAAAGCATCCGGATGACAATTAATTCACGGTGGAGCAGCGAGTTCTGTCATCCTACGAACCCTAAAAATTGCTTCTCACATGGTCAGTCACAAGTAATATTTGTATTAGGGGTTGTACTGTCTAGTAGACAAGTATTTCTAGTAGTTGGGTTGGGTCCGTGCCTACTTGTCATGGATGACATGATTTCAGTTTTATTTGTTCCATATGAAGATAGAAGAAAACTCTTCAGTTTACAAACTGCATCCTGTGTACTTTGTGCAAATACATTTTCAAATTTAGGCTATGCAGATGTAATTGAAATTACACTAAAGTGTGAATAGAGTGAACACAATGCTTTGCTCAAGCTTTCGTTGCTCAAATGCTTCATCTCAGTTGTGTTCTCTCTCTCTCTGTTCTCTCAAATATTGTCATCCAAAGCACTGCAGTGCATTTCTAGAAGTATTTTGAAATCTTCAAAGGCTCCAGTTTCCCTTTGATGGGCCTTGACATATTCAGCTCATCTGCAGACTTTCTCCTCTCCACCCCCACTAAACATATATTCAGACACATCAATTTGATCATTAGTTTAACTAAAGAATTCTGCAGCATGTTGATCTCTCTCTATTTCTCTCCCTCTCTCTCTTTGCTGTTGTCTCTATGCTTCTTGAGATCAATACTTAGTACAGTAGTCACATTCCAGGCTCTTTGTTGTTGCACTTTCTTTCATATTTCTGTTTAAAATGTATTTCTCTTGTATAAGTGAAAGTATTTTTGGTTGTTAAGTAGCAATGTTCTGGATTTGTATTTGTTTACACAAAAATGTATTGAACTCTCTTCACATTCACTGTTTTTCAGTTTGCGATCTTTGGAATTCTGGTTCAATCACATTTATACACATGAAGGTATGACAATGTTTCCTACACACACGCACACACATGCACACACACACACACACACACACACACACACACACACACACACACACACACACACACACACTGCTCCAGTTATGTTCAGTGCCTTTTTTAAGAGTAGGTGGCTGGAGTCAGAGGGATGGTGAAACTTTGGTTCCCTTGTGTAGAGCCAAGATTTTCCAGGCCTTACACACTCAATTGCTTTGTGCCGGCATAATTCTAATATTTGCCATTTCTTGTGTCCTCCTGTATCTTTATCATTGGCATGGTTCCTCAGACATCATTGCAGCACATTATCAGCCATGGGGTTTCCTATCCCTATCTCAAGGGGCATGCAAGCCACTGTTTGAAGAGCTTCTTCTCCTCCTACAGCCGTTGTCACTGTTACCCTTTGACCTTGACCTGCTATTTGAGCCACACCAGCAACAAAAAGGAGAAGAGCACCTGAGACGCAAGGAACAGCTGTGTTCCACCCGCCAAAGCCTCGACCAATCAGATCGCTCTACTTTCCAACTCATGAGAGGCTTTGGAACATTGGAGCCTTCACAGAAAGTAGGGATGGTGCCTTCGAGAGAAAGTTTTATATTGAGAGAAGAGGATGCTCGTCTTCGAATGGAGGGAGCATTAAAAGTGAAAAGAGATGGGCGAAAGAGTGATGGTGTCAACTGTGAATCACTGGGTAAGGTGGCTGGAGTTGGTAAAGAGTTACGAAAGAGTGATGCAAGACAGATAGAGGGAGTTGGAGGAGAAGTCAGTGAGAAGGAGAAAAGGAGAGAAAGAGATGGAGACATGACCAAACAGAGAAACAGACAAGATGGGTGGTGGTACCAGCTCATGCAGAGCTCACAGGTTTACATCGACAACTCAGCTGAAGGGTCAAAATTTGTGAAGTGGGAGAAGAGGAGGAAGGGAGGCATTGAAAGTCACAGGCAAATCCATCCACCTCTTAGAGAAGGTGTAGTTGAGGGGGCCGAGGCCATTCAGCAGATGGATGAAAAGGTGGACCAAGGTTGGACCAGCAATAGCAATAGGAATACCACTGGCAATGGGGTCCTCAACCAATCAGCCTTGACAGAGCCCACCAAAGCTACAAATGGAAAGCCATCTTGGATGGGAAGTCCACCAGAATCAGTGCTCACGGAGCTAAAAAAGAGTAAGGAGAAGCAGACAGACTGCCAGGATGCCTTTGAAGGGGTTCAGGCCCAGACGGAAGCAGGGGAGGATGGGTCAGCACAAGTTTTGCGCTGGGGTCGGCTGTTTGGAGCTGGTAATGCAAGCAAGATGGAGAAAAGTGAGCAGAAATCGGTTAGGAAACAAAGGTGAGTTGCCTGATTTCTTTGGTAAAAAATGTTGGTCTTTGTCCCTCTAGAAAAACTGTAGATACCATATTTTTGGTTTGCCAGTATTAATACTATGGTTTTACTATGCATATCATGGTTAAAATATAGTAACTGAAGTAAAACTATGGTAAATGTTGTGGTTACTATGATTTTAATACAAATACCATAGTTTAAAGGTACCACGAGGGAACCCAAAATAATCACAAAAGGTTTCGTGAGTGAATGCAAAACTATTGCGAAGAAACCAAAAATAAATTCCTCAGCATCCTCTAAGGGGCTTCGTAAATTGCAGACCAGTTGGTTGGTCAAAGTTTTAGATGCAGGTAATAAAATTCAGTAGAAAACAAAGGATTTAATAAAATCCTTTTTTTAAGGTCCATAATTGTTTTTTGTATTCTATGCACTTAACCAACAATTTTCTTGCATTCAATTGCCTTTATTTTTAGAATAGTTTTACAGATCGCGTGGATCTTACGACAGTATGTCACAGCAGTTCTTTTATCTTTGTGTTTCTCCCAGGTTGCCATCCGGTTGGTTGAGTCTCGACCTTTCTGAGTTGATTCTGGTGGCTCAATCTGTTGGTGTGGGGAAAAAAGTAGAGCAACAATCTCAAAGCCAAGAATGTCAACTTAGTACAACTCAACAAGCACAAACACAGAATCCCCCCTCACAGAGACAAGCCCTACGGTAAGGCAGTTACACAATACATATGATTCAGTTATAACCAGTAATGTGACGTCATCCAATCATGATATCAATATAATTACCGGCTAGCTGTACATTTTTTCAGTGATTTTTGTGAGTATTGATTGATCAGTATTTGGATGAAATACACTCACGAGCACTTTATTCAACACTATAGTCCTAACAAAGTGCCCTATGTGGTCTTCTGCTGTTGTAGCCCATCCACCTCTAAGTTCAACATGCTGTGCATTCTGAGATGCTATTCTGCTCACCACAATTGTACAGAGGGGTTATCTGAGTTATTGTAGCCTTTCTGTCAGCTCAAACCAGTCTGGCCATTCTCTGTTGACCTCTTATCAACAAGGCATTTCCGTCCACAGAACTGCTGACAACTGGATGTTTGCTTGTTTGTTTTTTGGCACCATTCTGAGTAAACTCTAGAGGCTGTTCTGTGTGAAAATCCCATCTGATCAATAGTTACAGAAATACTCAAACCAGCCCGTCTGGCACCAACGATCAAGCCATGGTTGAAATCACTGAGATCATATTTTTCCCCATTCTGATGGTTGGCGTGAACATTAACTGAAGCTCCTGACCCGTATCTGAATGATTTTATGCATTGCATTGCTGCCACATGACTGGCTGATTAGACATTCACATAAATAAGTAGGTGTACAGGTGTTCCTAATAAAGTGCTTGTGAGTGTATATTGCATATGTGAGTAAAAAAAAACCAGGGATTGATACAAGAGACATGGCCTCGTAAAAGAAACAGGAAATCGTACTGGCAAGATAAAACCACTATATCTACTGTAATTAACTGATCTATCTATCTATCTTTCTTTTTCTTTATTTCTCTTCTTCCCCCTGTTCTCCTTTTCTTTCAGTGATGTGAGGGCATTGTGCTATCATATTGCCACAGAGCCGGGCCAGCTCAGTTTCCAAAAAGGG
The DNA here is from genome assembly GCF_025860055.1 of Xyrauchen texanus. NCBI lineage: Eukaryota > Metazoa > Chordata > Actinopteri > Cypriniformes > Catostomidae > Xyrauchen > Xyrauchen texanus. The sequence goes on from NC_068279.1 coordinate 11,607,005, forward strand.
GACGTGCTACAGGTGCTCAGCAGGGCAGACTCTGATTGGCTATTTTGTGCTCTGGGGGACAGCCAGGGCCTTGTCCCCATTATATATGTCACCCTAATTGAGGACAGTAAGGAGCCCCAGCGTTGAAGTTCTGAAGCATGGGCTCTGATGAAGAGGAGTGCGAGATGGGGTTGGGGACAGATAGGGGGTCACTATGAAACCTGATGCACAAGAGATGAGTCTGGCAGATTAATTTTGTGCTGACATGTGTATGTTAACACAAATATCACAAATATATGCTGTTATCAAATCACCTATTTGTTTCTGTAAACAGCAATGAGCCAACCAGCTATTAGAAAGTGTAGATCTAGTTACTGAGTAGTGATATCGTTTGCGATGAGCCGTTAGGTTTTGCAACCTAGCTTTTAAACAAACATGTCAATAGCCTTTTAAGAAGACCTACAAACCAAATGAAGTTATTAGATGACAATGCTGGCACACAGGTCTGTGACTTTATAAATACTGTATGATTTTATGTCATCTAGATGTTAACCGATTTCTGCGTTGTAACCTTAAGTGTGTGTGCAAATGCCATTTGTGGTTGTACATAACCCTGAGGTCATTCAAAAACATCTTGGACGGTTTGTGCAAAAAAGTGTTTCAAATTTAGCTAAATATACTTATGGGAATTAAATCGCTTTAACGGGTTGAACAATATTAAATATTTTCCTAGCCTTAGGACCAGGGCAGTTAGCCTGTCCAGAGGGATTGTCTCCATGACAACAGTCTTTTCTGATCTAAGGGTGCTTTGACAGATAATGGACAAACTAGTATCATCTCCACGGTCTCCACCCTTTTGTTTCATACTTTGCTCACCATTAAGGGACAATTTACAGCAAGATTGTCTGCATGTGGACTATATTGTACTATAACTCGAAAACTTTTGCACAGTCTGCTAGAGATGATGAAAGGGAAGATGTGTGTACTCTTTGACTACTTTAGACTTTTGTTTTGGTTTAAGCAGACATGGAATCCTTTGTGGCCTATATTGGTTTAGATAGATCCACCTGTACATAAATGGATGGATGTAAAGATACTGTAGAATGGTATGTATAGATTTTTGTGTAAGCAGGCAAATATATATGAGTTTAAATGGGTTTGATGTTACTTATACTGCAAACAAACACGTCTGAATGAGATTATTTATTCCATTCAAAGTCTGCTCTAGCTACCTGTTTAGATCACTTTAATGTTTGAAAATTATCTAGAAGTTGAAAGACATTCCTCTGCTTTTGCATTTTGAGGACAAAGTGAGACATTTAGACAGGGACGCCATAACAGTGAACTACTACATATGATTGCAGTGGTAAACTATTGTGCATTTATGAAGTTATGGCCAATGGCCATTTGATGTGCTAAATTTCAAGGTGAGGCCTTAGGACAGGAATGTGTATTATGTGTTTTATTTGAGCATTAAATGGTTATTAAATGGTTAATTTTATTTTAAATGATCTTGGGCCCTCATTATGGCACTTGATATGCTTTTATTTAATATAGTAATATATAAAAATCACACTTTGATTTGAGTTTATCAAATTACATTATGAAGACATCTCTAGATGACAATGTTAAGGTATGTTTTTGTTAAAACAGTTTTATTTTTATTTATTTTTTCTATTTATATTATACATTAGTCATTATTTTGTGTATTTGTAATTGTACGTATGTTGCATTCTCATGTTCTTGAAAGGAAAACGAGTTCATTATTTGTTATTCACAGCTTATAACACATTGATATTGTTAACAGTTAATAACAATAGCTATTCAAATACTATGTACATTATGTTGTTATGGGATGTTATAAGTAGAAGAAAACGCTCTCACACAAAAAGCTGTGCAATCTAGATTATAGTGCTGCTCCTTTAGGTCATTCTTTGTCACTCAAAGATTTGTCTGTTGGTCTTCCAAATACAGTATGCTTTGCTTTTCACTAGAACCCACCCTGCTAATGTCAGAGAGGGAGAGGGAAGGGGAGGTAGCTGTCCAGTGCCTTTTTAATCAGTGTGTCTGCTATAGAGGGAATAACTGTGTCTCCTCAAACGTGCTTTGTGCCATTCAAGTCCTTTTCTGTTACGTATTAAAATTGGTCTGAACAAAGACAGGAGTTAAAAGAAACTGGCAATAATTTTGGCCATAATTCACAATCATCTTTCTATGCAGATTGTTAGAGGATGAACACGTTGAAAGTGCAAGTCTTGATCGGGTGGTTAATGTATGTTTGAGCAATTATCTCGCTCTCCCTCTCTCTACATGCTTCATTGAGAGGTCATTCTGATTTGTCTTGCCTGTATATATATGATACCTGTAGCCCACCTGTCTCTCCTGCCCCCTCTGTATGATCATGTTGTGCTCCTATAACATTACAGCCATGTGTGGAAATCAATAACAAAGTGCTCATGTGGACACTGATCTAATGCCTCTTGTCTCTTTTCTCATCTCTGTTTCAAATAGGTGTTATCTAAATGAGAAACCTTTTACTGATTATAGTGTTTACTGAATTTACCTAATAATAACTTTTTTTCCAGATCTAGTAATTGTATTGTCGCTTAACCCACAATACACACACACACACATATATATGTGTGTATTCTAAAACAACACTTTTTTTGAATAAACACATTATTTATATTTTCAAAATATTTATGCTTTGTGTATTAATCAGTGTTAAAAGTAGGTTTTAGCTGATCTTGTGTCAGTTCAGCAATAACTTTGGTCTATAAAATCAGACAGATTTAAAGAAGAGTTGCTGATTTGAATTCAGTCATTTTAATTTCCCTGTCGATCACCTTGTGCTGTGTTCCCAAAGGAAAGAATACAAATGAGAAAGAGAAACAGCAATTTTGAGACATTTAAAGAGATTTGTTTGTTTTAGAAAAAGTGAATCTGGAATTTCAACTATTGTACATAATAACACGCCTTCAATTTTTTATTTTATTTAGTAGACCCTCTTTGCAAACGGTAAGAACATTGTTAGAGTAGCCTATAGAAATTAACCTCCTACTTGTCATGAATTTTTAGGCACTGGATGTGTGAGTTCGAGTCTCATACTGACCGAGTGAAACTTAAAGGTTTCACTGTAGGATCAAAGCCCTCTAGCATAACCACCAAACATTTACAAACTGTTTCGAAACAGTATGACGTAACGAAGCCTCGTTTGCTGAAATCACGTGACTTGGTCAGAAGGACCTGGCTGCAGCTCGCGGAACGAGGTGGGGCTACATATGGGGTGGAGCTACTTGTGCCGCTCCGCCCATAACGTACTATCAGTCTCATTTATCTTTCTTAGACATACATGATAGGAAATGTGGTCTTCGTTGGTGTTTGAATAGTTGAGCCAGGCAATTTGTGCCTACTTGCATGTGATCTTAAATCCTAAATCCCATGAATTTTATCCAACATTAAATGTGAGAAACAAATCAGGATTTTTAAAGGTTGAAACTGATGTGAAAATGTTCTTACAAAAATGCCAATTGATAAGCATGCATACGTGTTTTTTTGTGCTCATGCTACATATGTTCAGTGGCCATACAGTATTAACAGTAGATTAAACTATAATATGTAAATGCCTTATTTTTCACTGTAACAGACTATATATTAATTGCGTATTTTTAGAAATACATTTATATTTAGAATCATTACGTCTTTTCAACTTTTGTAAGAATTGGAGTGCAATTTACAGTTCATTTACAGTAAATGGTGCTGTTGGTTTTCATAACCCATTCAGTAATGTCGGGTGCATTTGCATCAGAACCATTAACAATGTAATAACAATTGTGTCTTCTTGGATATAATAAAAGGTTTTGCCTATATTAAAACAATACTGATGCACTTTTGTAATTTTCCCTCCACGGCGATATTAAAGAATTATCATATTTTATCATTTAGTTAATTCATAAATACATTTCCTTAACCATGCGTTATAATGAAGGCTTTGCTAAATTGCACAACTTTTTGATTTACAGATTTGAATGACAGCAGACTCATCAACACAATTTGTTCATCGGTCTATGCGACTCTACATTTGATTGAATACATGAGGTACAACCAGGGCTGGACTGGGAAGAGAAATCGACCCAGGATTTTAAATAGCAACTAGCCCAAAATTTGAGTGTGTGGGTTGGGGGGTTGGTGGTATGCTTTTCTGCATATAGCGGCACGTTTTTTTAGTCTGTTCTGCATAGCACGTGGCACATTTTAGCTTACTGTTGCCCATTCAGCCCATTTTGTGGCCGACCCACCAGCCCGCTCGGTTCTCCCGATGGCCAGTCCGACCCTGATCGGCCCCAAAGTGCGTCGGCCTGCCCACCGGGAAAATGCCCGGTATGATTACCAGTCCAGCCCTGGGTGCTACACAAAGTATTACCACTTACGGGTCATAGCACTAAAATCAAAATGATCTGGCTAAACTAGTTGAACACACCAATTACAAACGCATTAATATTAGAGATGATTCTTCGCTATAGCAGGATTAGTAATTTTCTCCTCCAATTATGTTTTCAACATGATTACTGTGCTCTGAAACAGCAAGAGAAATGCTCAGTCCTAGGCTACTACATTTCTTTGAAATGACACGTGAGGTATTCACTTACAGCACTTTAATACAAAATTTCTGGCTGAACTATTTTAAAACGTATTTCCTATTATGTATACCAATGGAAGATGACCGAGCCAATGAGAGTAAGTTATGGGCGGAGCTACACGTGCAGCCCCACCCCAGATGTTGACGGCCCCGCTCTTCTGGCTGCAGCCAGGTATACTTGATTTGAAACGCGCTCAGAAGCGTTTGGTAGAAACCAATGATTCGTAAAGGTTTCGAAGCGTTATTAAGCATTGTTTTGAAAGCGGCCATCAACTATTATTTTGTTACACATTTTTTTTAGATGTCCATTGATTGAAATCGTTCTTTCAGAATTTTTTAAATGTTATATATTTTTTTATTGGCTAAAGCAATGTAGAAATCACGTGTGTCTGTGTATTCAGCTTTACGGACAACGTTTAACTTTGTTTACTTTTTGTGCCATTCTAAAAACTGATGTGAAGTTTGTATTCAGTTACACACCACCCCATTTTTTGACCTTTGTTGTTGTTGTTGCTATATTGATAAGTTGTTTGCAAGAACTTCCTCCCCCCTCGTTTCTTACTCACCATGCCTGAACTTTCCCCTATATCCCACACATACACACTCTCACACACAGGGTCATCTCTTAACTGGCAGAGAGCTGGTTGTATGTCAGGCAGTTGTAAAGTGGAGAGCATTGAGTACTATGCGTACGCAGGTCTGGAGACTGGCTGTCTGTTTCAAGGTATGTTCTAAACTTTTCTAACTAATAATTGTATCTCATTGTTTACTTGTTTGAGAATGTCCTACTGCTTCTGTTTAATAATAGACTTGAGGCTTTGCATGTGGTTACCTTTTCTACATATGCGTGGTTCTGTTTACATTCCTGATTGAGTCTAGACATGTAGCCTAATGGACATTGTTTGAGTAATTGAATAAATTGCTGAATATTTTTTCCTTAAGCCTAATAGAGCTGTTAAAATATGCTGACTTAACCAGTCTGAGTACAAATTATGTTAGCTACATGGCCATGACAAACTTGTGTTCATCTGACTCTTTGAAACTAGTGGTCATTTTAATTGAGCTATTTTTGTGTATTTTATTCCTATGCCACATAACCTATGAATACATTACTTGTATATGAAAATTAAAGGGATAGTTCACCCCAAAATGCCTTCATTTACTCACTCTCACATCACTCAAACCGGTATGCATTTCTTTCTGCTGTGGAACAAAAAAAGAAGATATATATATATATAATTTTTTTTTTTGTTGAAAAAGTGTTTTTTGACCATTCAATGTAAGTCAACGGGATCTAATGTTGTTTTGGACCCCAGTGACTTTCATTGAATGGACAAAAACAGTTGAAACATTATTTAGAATATCTTCTTTTGTGTTCTGAAGAAGAAACAAAGACATACAAGTTTGGAGCAACATGAGGGTGAGTAACAATGACAGAATTTTAATTTTTGGATGAACTATCCCTATGTACAGGTGAAACTCGAAAAATTAGAATATCGTGCAAAAGTTCATTAATTTCAGTAATTCAACTTAAAAGGTGAAACTAATATATTATATAGACTCATTACAAGCAAAGTAAGATATTTCAAGCCTTTATTTGATATAATTTTGATGATTGTGGCTTATGAAAACCCCAAATTCAGAATCTCAGAAAATTAGAATATTACATGAAATCAATAAAAAAAAGGATTTTAAATACAGAAATGTCGGCCCTCTGAAAAGTATAATCATGCATATGTACTCAGTACTTGGTTTGGGCCCCTTTTGCATTAATTACTGCCTCAATGCGGCGTGGCATGGATGCTATCAGCCTGTGGCACTGCTGAGGTGTTATGGAAGACCAAGATGCTTCAATAGCGGCCTTCAGCTCTTCTGCATTGTTTGGTCTCATGTCTCTCATCTTTCTCTTAGTAATGCCCCATAGATTCTCTATGGGGTTCAGGTCAGGCGAGTTTGCTGGCCAATCAAGCACAGTAATACCATGGTCATTGAACCAGGTTTTGGTACTTTTGGCAGTGTGGGCAGGTGCCAAGTCCTGCTGGAAAATGAAGTCAGCATCTCCATAAAGCTTGTCTGCTGAAGGAAGCATGAAGTGCTCTAAAATGTCCCGGTAGACGGCTGCGTTGACTCTGGACTTAATAAAGCACAGTGGACCCACACCAGCCGATGACATGGCTCCCCAAACCAACACAGACTGTGGAAACTTCACACTGGACTTCAAGCATCTTGGATTGTGTGCCTCTCCATTCTTCCTCCAGACTCTGGGACCTTGGTTTCCAAATGAGATGCATACATTTGCTCTCATCAGAAAAGAGGACTTTGGACCACTGAGCAACAGACCAGTTCTTTTTTTCTTTAGCCCAGGTAAGACGTTTGACATTTGAAGCCCATGTCCAGGACCCGCCTGTGTGTGGTGGCTCTTGATGCAGTAACTCCAGCCTCAGTCCACTCCTTGTGAAGCTCCCCACACATTTGAATGGCCTTTTCCTGACAATCCTCTCCAGGCTACGGTCATCCCTGCTGCTTGTGTACCTTTTTCTTCCACACTTTTCCCTTCCACTTAACTTTCTATTAATGTGCTTTGATACAGCACTTTGAGAACATCCAACTTCTTTTGGAATTACCTTTTGAGGCTTTCCCTCCTTGTGGAGGGTGTCAATGATGGTTTTCTGCACAACTGTCAGGTCAGCAGTCTTCCCCATGATTGTGAATTCAACTGAACCAGACTGAGAGACCATTTAAAGGCTCAGGAACCCTTTGCAGGTGTTTTGGATTAATTAGCTGATTAGAGTGTGACACTTTGAGCCTACAATACTGAACCTTTTCACAATATTCTAATTTTCTAAGATTCTGAATTTGGGGTTTTCATAAGCTGTAAGCCATAATCATCAAAATTATATCAAATAAAGGCTTGAAATATCTTACTTTGCTTGTAATGAGTCTATATAATATATTAGTTTCACCTTTTAAGTTGAATTACTGAAATTAATGAACTTTTGCACGATATTCTAATTTTTCGAGTTTCACCTGTATGAAAAGCTAAATCACATTTGTAATGTTTTGGTTGCACACATCATATTGAGCACAGTGATGCCACCTAGTGTTCTGCTCTCTGATATCCTAACCGTGGCTTGTTTTTTTCTTTGTTTACAGTTAAATACTTACAAAAATCAAAGGGACCATCATCTAATTTTACAGGAGGTAGCAAAAGTTTGCAGGCATATGTAAAGTCTCCCAGTCCACAAATATTTGTAGGCTAAATTACCTCTGCAATGGCCTGTACATTTACAGCACTATTACAAATATGCTAACAGATGCTATTACAAACACCTAACAGCCACTGTTCAGAGGATCAACCATCTCCTCCAATGGACCCGGAAACAGCAAGCACCTCAACAGGAAGTGAGGAGATTCCTCAATCAACCAATAGTAATCCCACAGACCAATCACAAGTCATTGAAGAAGCAGCCTCCAACTCTGTTCCAGTGCCTACTAATAAGTCTGTTAGGCCCAGGTTTGGTGCAGGTGTTCAGGCTAAAGAGAGGCTTAAGTTTATTTTGGGAGCTTCTGAGGATAACTCCTCCGATGACGAACCTTTGTTTGTGGGGCAGGGTGCCAGATCTCAGCCCAAGGCACCACCCACCATCATATCCGAAGCACCCCCTGTCCTGGCTCCTCCTTGCAGATTGAGGTGAGCATCGCTAGATAAATTTGGTTGTTTTTTACATGTGCGTGTATTTCTGTTCTAATTATATTTTTAATGTGCAATTTCTTAACCCAGTTCAGCATTTGATTGTCTCTGTAAAGCTTAAAGAAAAAAGTACCAACTTGTGTTGCTCTTTATCCAGCCAATTTGAAGGTAAAAATTGGAGATCATTTTGTAGCGCCCCCTACCCTCTTAGGTGTGTGTTGCCTAAACTCTGTTAAGCCTGGTTTATACTCGGAAGAAGCCGAAATGTTTTTCTCCAGGACGAACTAATGCACCCTAGGCACGGTGTTTAACGTACTGTTCCAGCCACAAGTAAAGCCAATAATGCATGTTTTTCTCTCCGTGCACCACCACTTTTAGCGCTGTGCTGCTCCTTTGCTTTATTATTAAACTTGTCACAGCCCATTTTACTTTTAAAAACTTCAAATACCTCTCCAGTCATTTGTCGTGCCCGTGCTGTCTTTGTAGATTTTGTGTTGCAAATCATGTAAAAAAAAATATATATATATATATACTTCCACACAATCTCTGAGAGACAGCTTTAGTTGTCCATTTTAACAACAGTAACCTAGGTAACAACTCCTCAGATGGCACGCGGATTGTAAATAAAGCTTCACCACCAAACCACACCCACGAATAGTTACTGCGGTAAGGCCAGCCTCTATGCATTACGGTAAGAGCGTGTAAGAACTGATTTCAAAATAAAAGCGACCTCCGGTGAACGTCATTCACATTCAGTATGTCTGTCAATAATGAATGAATGAATGTAATTTTTTTCCTAAGCAAATTTTACAATTCACAAATGCAAATTTTCAAACTCTAAACCTGTTTTATCTGTCTTCTTAAAAGAAATGGAAAATTATTTAAATCTCAGTATCTGTTAATAAGAAAGCTATAAGGACTGTCAGTATTTGCACTGCTTTTGGGCTCTTCATGTGATCTTTTTTTATGTGATATAATGGCCCTCTTATTTTTTTTAAATTATTATTATTATTTAAAAAAATATATATTTAAAAAATGTTTTTGTCTTGTTTTATTTTTTCTTGTTGTTTTTTAAAATTGATATTGTTGTTGTTGATATTATGTGCTGTACGTTTATTTAAAAAAAAAAATTTTTGTTGAATGTTCTCAGCAATAAAAAATAAATTAATGAATTAAAAAATTAATGAATAAATAAAAATACACAAATAACTATATAAAACAAAATGGATAAATATTAAACAAACAAAAAAAAACTAACGATTTTAATTAAAAAATAACGACTGCAAACTTAATAATAACTTAATAATAAAGAAAACATTTCCAAAGACCATCTGACTTTTAAGAAACAAAATGACACTGTCGCTGAGAAATTCGGTGTGTGAAGGTCACTTTTATTTTGAAATCAGTTCTTACACGCATAGTAAATACATGCTGCAAAACAACCTGGGGGCTAGCTTGACCATGGCTGTGTCTCGTTTCAAAGGCTGTGTGCTAGGTAGTACACGTTCTTTGAAGGCTGCAGTATACTAAGTGTCCTCCTTTAAACAAGTATCGTTTAAACGAGATGGCCTTCGTAGGACAAACGGAAACAGAATGTAACATGGTTGCTATGACAGCACGCCACTCTTTAACAAGCACTTTGAGTGAGAAGGGAACAAAGTCAAACAAATAAAAAATTATTCCAAAGTTCGGAAACATTTTCCAAAAAATATTTCTTTAGAAATGTAACACATTTAAGACAAATACATTTTTGAAAAACTAACGTTAGGATCATAAAATATAGATTTCCTTCACTGCAGTAATTTGATGCTAAAGGTTTCTTGTTGAAAGCTGTGGGCTTATGAGTGGGCTGGTGTTGTTCCAAAATTCCACACATAATCCACCTGTTTATCACTATGATCTGAGGATCATATTGAAATAATGAAACATCAGAATATGATGAAATTGATAATTTTGTTAGTACGTGAGTCCCTCTATGCCACTACACTCTTGTTTTTTTTCCAGAATATTTGAAATAATATAGTTATTTAAGTTTTTTTTTTTTTTTTTTTTGCACAAAATGGCTCAAATGTCAATGTAAAGTAGTCAATGGAAAGGAGGAGGTGAGAACCGGCTTTTCAATATAAATAATAGTTTAATTTCAAACTCAAACAAAAGACAAACACACACATGACGGACATGTCCGTAAACTATCTCTCTCTCGTCGCACCACCGTCTGTCATCCCTCTCGGAGGCTTAATTAGCCTTATAAAGGGACCAGGTGTGTATAATCACAACCCGGCCTGCCCTCCGCCCTGCTACATTCCTCCCTCATTCTCTCAGGCTGGGGAGCCCCCGGCCTGACGTACACCCCCCCCCCCCCCTTTCCCTGGGGGAGGGCATGCTTTAAGCCTAGTCTGCCGGCAGGTCATCCCCATCTACCTGGACGAGGGAGGGAAACAGAAATAATTAAGAAGGGGGGGGGGGTACTTCCTGTAACTGTAACACCCCCCAAAAAAACACTAACATTTAAACGAGAGGGAAAAGGCCAACGCAGAGCAGCAGTGAGAGAGAGAGAGGAGAGAGAGATGGAAAAAAATAAAAAAGCTACTCGCCGGTTCTCCGATACACCGTCGCATGGTCCTCGATCACTCCTCCACCCTCTCAGGCGGACGACAGCCGCTTCTCCCCGGTAGGACCGGAGTCAGACTCACGACCCCCCGCGGTCAGAACGCCCCTCCGCGGACGGCGACCATTCACCGCGTCCGAGCGGTCGGTCTACTCCCCCCCCGCCTGGATGGCAGCGGCGCTCCCCTGGGTGGACGGCAGTGTCGAGGACGCCGCGACGGGCATCCCTCCTCCTTCCCGGGCTTCGGCACCAGTGTAAAGTAGTCAATGGAAAGGAGGAGGCGAGAACCGTTTTTTCAATATAAATAATAGTTTAATTTCAAACTCAAACAAAAGACAAACACACATATGACGAACATGTCCGTAAACTATCTCTCTCTCGTCGCACCACCATCTGTCATCGGCCTTTATCCCTCTCGGAGGCTTAATTAGCCTTATAAGGGACCGGGTGTGTATAATCACAACCCGGCCCGCCCTCCTCCCTTCCACAGTCATGTTGGTTAAACTCTCTGACTTGTATTAGTAATATTTTACTGTTAAATTTTGTATTTACCAAAACTGTTTTAATGCTTATTTTTTTAAAGAAATTATAACAAATTATAACACTTACCAAAAAATTGTAATTTTAATTTTTTTTTCTCAATAATTTCAGCTTTGATTTTGTTTACTCTCTCTGGACAGTTATACCACATACAATTATCCCAGAATAAAAAAAAAAGAAGAAATGACTTTGATCTCAATAATTGAAAACATGTTCAAGTAGCTGTTTATTCAAGTAGCTGTTTTGTGTGAATTAATTTTTAAGTATTGTTTATGTATTCTTACTGATGAAGAAAATCCAATTGAAAGTCTGAAAGTGTTAATAATAATACAGTAGAAATGTCAGAAATGATTATAATGAGTAAAATTAATGTTGTTATAACATAATGAAATCATACAGTATGAGTTGCATCAGTTTAAATGCATTATATAACTATTTCATATTATTTTTCTTTTTGGACCTCAATAAAATACCCATAATCCCAGTGATTATTCGTTTTTCTGACTGGTCTTGTAAATGTGGTCTTAACGGCCATGATACTTTATTTCCTAAGATGTGCTCTTAAACTCAGTAGGGGACACTTTACACCACATTAAAGTGCCCAATGACAAACAGGACAGATTTATGGATATGAAATACAGCCATATGGTCATTCTCAGCACTGTCTGTGATTACCTGACTCGCTCATGCTTGTCACCTGTTATTATGCCATGCCGCACATTTCTGTACTATTAATAGAAGAAACTTTCAAAGTCATTCTCACTGCGTGGTTAGGGATGTTTTAATGTGGAGTCTGGCTATTCTCGTGTAACCTGTTGGGACATTGTTGTTGGCTTCCACGAGTCACCTACTTGACATAGGCTCAACTGGCTGGGCTCACGCAGACACAAAGGATACATTTGACTGTTCAGGGCCGAACACAGGCAGTTTGTTTTGCTCCAGTGAAACTTTTCAATTCTTTACATTTAACTGAAGTTTCCAATTTTTTAAAGTGTTGTTGGGTCTTGTGATATTTGTCATTTAATAGTACAATGTACTTTTTTGATGACATTTGTCTAGATAGCTCTTTCTTCGGCAGTGGTTATAACGCTGTGAACAATTCCACCTTACTATTAAGAGATATCGGCCAATATTTGTTCATTTTGAGATTATCGGCATCGGCAGATAACGGTCAGCTTGGCCCATTAAGAGTTGTCGCTTTCCATCTACTGACTGATAATCAGTAAATAATTATTTAAAGAATTGTTTGGGAATTATAGTATGAAATAAGTGTTCATGTAATTTTTACAATTGTATCTAGTCTCATTTGTTTATTATATACATTATATCACAAACCTGTTTTCTGCAATGCTTTCCAGCAGCTGTGCTCAGCTGCTACTGAATCTACAGTGGCACTTCTGAATCCACAGCTAAATAAATTATTTTGTAAAGCAATTTTACCCAAGTCATGATCTTGCAATCTAAATCGAATGCAATAAGATAACAAAAAACAAAACGTGTGTCTTTTAGTGAGCTATCCTCAAGGTCTATACGAAAAAAAAAAAACCAGTGTAACCATTGTTGTACGATTCACAACAAAATTACTCTTTTGAACTGGTTCTTTTAATGAATAGCTTAAAAAATTCACAAGTTGAATTAAATCTTCACTGAGTGATGGACTGAACCAATCAGAGTGGTTACTGAATCAACATTTGACTCACTTATAATGAACAAAGTTATCATTACTTTTAAGAAATTAAGCAATAGCTGTCTTCATCAAATTGATATCAGTATTATTACTAACAGGTAAGAATATGAGAGTATACAATATATAAGACCTTTCCTCTCTGTACATTCCACACAACTGCTTGTTCAGTCACTTGTCATAACTAGACTGGACTACTGTAATGGTCTCATTGCAGGCCTTCCTGCATGTGCTATTAGACCTCTCCAAATGATCCAGAATGCAGCAGCACATCTGGTCTTTAATGAGACAAAGAGAGCGCATGTTACACCACTCTTTGTCTCTCTCCACTGGCTGCTGGTTGATGCACGTACTAAATTCAAGCCCCTGATGCTGGCATACCTAAAAACATTTATGCAGAGCTACGGTCCCACCAAAAGCCTACAGTCGGCTAAGGAACGTCGCCTTGTCGTACCAAAACAAAGAGGCACCAAAACACTTTCCCGGACCTTCAGTTTCATCATACCACGTTTGTGGAATGACCTTCCCAACTCAATCTGTGAAGCTAACTCTTTCAATCTGTGAAACTAACTAATCTTCAAAAACAGCTGAAAACACATCTTTTCCAAAAGCACTTAACCAGTCACTAAAATTAAAAAAAATATATATATACTGTATATATATATATATCTATATTTACAATTCTTGTTGCACTTAAATCTGTTTTGTATACTATTCTGATGATAGTGAAACTTTGTAGTATGGCACTTTTCGTACCACTGTCTCCTTAAGATGATTCACTGATGTTTTCCTCTTTTGTAAGTCGCTTTGGATAACAGCGTCTGCCAAATGAATAAATGTAAATGTAAATATACAGTTTTAAAATGTATGCAATACTGTAGGAAACTTCGGTTGACCACTTCTTACTATTTTCAGCAATTTGCTAAACTATCAATAACTGTAAACGCTGTTAACTATAGCATGCATTGAACATGCCCAAGAAAATAAATTAGTTTCTATGAGTTATTGCACAAACACATTATTGGTTAAGAACCTACTGGAACCTATTGTAGGTTAACAGACTGAAAACAAGCTGTTAAATTTTTACTTTATTGCATTTGACTTAGCAAAGAAAAAGCCACTTTTGAAGCAGAAAAAAAAGGACAAAGAAACCAGTTAGAGTGGGCAAAGAAACACATAAATTGGACACCAGATAATTGGAAAAGAGTGTTTTGGATCTTAACTCCATTGAGCTTTTGTGGGATCAGCTAGACTGTAAGGTGTGTGAGAAGTGCCCGACAAGACAGCCACATCTATGGCAAGTGTTACAGGAAGCAATGGGGTGAACTGTCACCTGAGTATCTGGGTAAAATGACAGCTAGAATGCCAAGGATCTGCAAAGCTGTCATTGTTGCAAGTGGAGGAGTTTTTGATGAGAACTCTTTGAAGTAGTTTAAGAAGTTCTGGATTTTTGTTCAAATTGTAATAATAATTTATCATGCTATTAATGTCCTGACTATACATTGTGATCAGTTGAATGGCACTTTGGTGAATAAAAGTACCAGTTCCTTTTCATAAGAGCAAAATCTGCACATTATGCCAAACGTTTGGTCACCAGTGTAGACATAGACATGGGGGAGGGGACATGAGTGTGAGAGAGCAAAAGAGGAAAAGGGAGGGAACATAAGTGTGTTTGTTGTTGTTTTTCATCGCCAACTTTATCTTCTGATTCTTTGCAATGGACGGAGAAGGAGGGCAAACACTCAACTGGTTTCAGTGCCTAAAGAGGTTGGTACTGGACCAAACATGCACTATGTTCACTCTGTCCTCTAGAATCTTTAAGTTTCTAAATAGACAGTATGTTCTTGACAGTGTATGAAAGGGGGTGTGGTTTCTTTTGTTATGTCTTGTTATGCAGCATAACGCAGAAGCAAAGAGTCTATCTTAACTGTACTGTAATCTTTGAATAGGTTTTTACAATGCAGAACTTGTAGATTGCAGGATTTCATTGAAATGCATGGCACAATGTAGACTGTTTGAACTGTGCACGAAGTGTTACACAATGTAACCCGATGATTTTAGCATGTGCTTCTGTGAGTTCTCTGTCCAGAAAACATGTGCACATAACATCTATGAGAGCAGAGAACAATCTGAGAATCAGGGAGATAATGGCAATGTTTGTTCAATTCTACAGATATACTGAAACAAAGCCAGCTCCTGATCGTTACATTGGATAATTAAAAACAGATGTGAAGTATTAAACAAAAATCCTACTGGACTGCTGGAAATCTTCATTAAATTTGTCCTGATTTAAATGTAAATGCTCTACACTAAGTAAGGTAAACATGAAAAATGTTTTCTACACTTCAAGTACAAAGCAGTTTGCATGTAAAGTCTTAAACTTTTAAAAATCTAAAAGAATGTTATAAGTAAACATTTCTCATGTAGAGTTTCTCAGAAGTATCTCATGAGTAGTGCCATTTTAAATGGTAGTTGGAGCCTGAAGGTGACAAAAATCTAAAAGACGATAGTCAGCATCTCATGTTTTGTTTCCGCTGATACTACAGAAAATAAATTAAATATGATCCTTTTGGTGATAAGCAATTTTGGACTTTGTTTATGCTGCCACCTGTTTTCAAGCAACATATGGTAAAAATAGCCTGCACATGTCTTTTTAACTTGTTTATCTTCTGCACTCTACCTTTTACATACATTGCGTTACATTTGCTTTAAACTTTGTTTTAAGATTAAAGTTACTTCAAGTGCAAAGTTAGCAGTAGTTTTAAAGTTCAGAGTTAAGGGTTTGTCAGTATTGTCTGTAGCCTGTATGATAACATATTAAGCAGTGATTGGCTGCTTTGATAGTGTGAGCATTTATATTGTAGCACACTTTGACAGAGGTGGAGAGTACAGAGGCCAGACCAGCAGAGGAGAAACATTTTACACGGACACATGTGGATACGTGTATAGTCATGCATAAACTACGTTTTTTTTCGAGATATATTGTAAATGACACACTATAAATAGCCAGGAGGCCCAGGACAAACCGTAAATAGTAAGGTAACTAACTTTGGATTACAATCAAGATAACTTTAGATAGGACAGAGGGTGAAGTATAAAATCCACTGCTGTGTCTGCTCAAATTGCCCTAAAACTGTTTTCGTTTGATTGTAGGCCTAGCATGTCAGCCCCCCACCTGCTGAAAAAGGGCAAAGAACACAGAAAGATGGATGTGCCGAGAGACTTCACTGTAGCCTCTCCGGCTGAGTTTGTCACTCGTTTTGGTGGAAACCGCGTTATAGACAAGGTCAGAATTCTTTGTGAATGTGATTCATAGTCTATTCTACCCCCATGTTATGTTACTGCTTTAATGCTTCACATGTAACTTGAAAAGTGTGTGCTCACGTAAAACTAGAAATTCTCTCTTTCGTAACTTCTTAATCTCTCATGTCAGGTGCTGATTGCCAATAATGGCATTGCTGCAGTTAAATGCATGCGTTCTATTCGCCGCTGGTCCTATGAGATGTTCCGTAATGAGAGAACCATTCGCTTTGTGGTGATGGTCACACCTGAAGACTTGAAAGCTAATGCAGGTTAACATTATTTGCCTTCAATTGCAATAATTCTATTTTTGTTTGCAAATTTGATGTAGGGTGAATTCAGGTAAACTGGGCTAGTTTTTTTACAGTCGTCTCAAAGTGACAAAGTGACCCTATTTTAATGAATTCACCCCATTTGTATGTTTTATTAGGGATTTTGGTTTAGTGATTTACATTTTCATGTTCAATTTTTATTATGTTTTTATCCAGAATATATTAAAATGGCAGATCACTATGTGCCAGTCCCCGGGGGCCCAAATAACAACAACTATGCCAATGTTGAGATGATAATTGATATTGCCAAAAGGATTCCAGTGCAGGTAGTGCCTCTTTCAAATCGGTGAGAGTGGAAAATATCCTGTCGTTACTGATGAAGTTCTTCTACATTTCATAGGCTGTATGGGCTGGATGGGGCCATGCTTCTGAGAACCCCAAACTACCTGAGCTCCTCCATAAAGCAGGGATATCTTTCTTAGGCATGACTTTCTCCACACTCCATAGGTCCTAGTTGAAGCCATTTAGATTGCTCTGTTAACCAGAGATAAAATGCACACAAACTGAAACTAAGGAAATTATTGATGTCTAATAAATATTGAAAAATGGCAAAATTTGACAAATGGCTTAATTAATGAAACATTTCTGTTTTGTTCTTTTTCAGGGCCATCCAGTACAGCCATGTGGGCATTAGGAGATAAGGTTGCATCTTCCATAGTAGCTCAGAGCGCAGACATTCCCATCCTACCCTGGAGCGGAACAGGTGAAGTATCCCATTCAATCAAATGCAAATGACCTGTTGCTAGAGTTCATAATATGACATCTTTGTCTCTTTCTCTGTTTCCTTATTCTCAGGCCTGAGGATTGAATGGGTAGAAGAAAATCAAAGACATGGTCACGTGATCAGCGTTCCTCCTGAACTTTATGAGCAGGGCTGTGTTAAAGATGTGGATGAAGGACTAGCGGTACGTTTCTACCACAGACACTCACAAAATATGGATCATATGGACAAAATTATACTTTGGTATAAAAGCAGCCAACAAAGTCACAACAGTAATACCAACATTAAAGACTTTTTCTTCTTGCAGACAGAAGTATAATCCTGTATCCTTTATGTTTGCCTGATGAGAGACTGGTGTATTCTTGCAAACTGTGAAAATTACATTTTGTGTCTTTTTTTGGGGAGATTAGAGTGCTGAGGAGATTGGCTACCCTGTAGTCATCAAAGCTTCAGAGGGAGGGGGTGGAAAAGGCATCAGAAAAGTGGATAGTGCTGAAGACTTTCCCAGCTTCTTCAGACAGGTATACACCAATACATGAAGTTGTCTTTAGTATACCCCAAAATAAAGATTTTCTTATAATTTACTAACCCTCTTTTTCTGACTTTCTTTCTTCTGTAGAACACAAACCATTTTTGTTTTAAGGATATCTCAGCTCTGTAGGTCGTTATAATACAAGTAAAAGATGTCCGGCAACATTTAAGAAATCCATTCCACTCCAGACCATTTACCGTTTACCATTGCAATCTCTAGGCACAATCATGATTTCAAGCTCGATTTGCTTCCTAGTGCTTGATGCATGCACAGAGCACTAGATGATGCAATAGGAAGTGTACTCGAGCTTGAAATCATGATCGGCAAGGAGGCTACTGTCAAGATTTATAGCGAAAAAGGAGTTATATTTTGGTCTGTTCTCTTTTCACCCAAATAGCGATTGGATCGTTTCAGATGACATTGATTAATCCACTGTAGTTTTATGGATTACTTTAATGCTGACTTTATCTGCTTTTTGGCGCTTCAAAGGTCTGGCCACCACCATTCACTTGCATTGTATGGACCTAAAGAGCTGAGATATTCTTCTACCAATCTTTGATTGTAGAAATTAAGTCATGCACATATTGGAGAGCATGAGGGTAACTAAATGTGCTGAGAATTTTCATTTTTGGGTAAACTACCCCTTTAATTTTACTTGGAAATATGAGGGTTTTACTTTGATATGATTTCTTTATTATGCATTGCAGTTATATGGTCAGATACGAACAGTGCATGATGTCCCTAATGTTTATGCATTGTAGGTGCAGGCTGAGGTGCCAGGTTCACCGATTTTCATCATGCAGCTAGCTGAGCATGCACGCCACTTGGAGGTTCAGATCCTGGCAGACCAGTATGGTAACGCGATCTCTCTGTTTGGAAGAGACTGCTCCATCCAACGGCGCCACCAGAAGATCATAGAGGAAGCTCCTGCCACCATCGCCTCCACCAGCACCTTTGAGCAAATGGAGCGGGTGAGCCAATGAGCAATGAAAATTAATGAACACGTTTCAAATTTAGAGATGAATAATATTTTGTCCTAAATAAAGGTAAAGAAGACTGTGATTATGGGAGTTTTTAAGCTTTAATCTTCTTAATATTGAAACTTTTTAAGGTTTAGATTTCTTTATTCTTAATATTTTTTCAAGTACAAAGATTATATAAAGCAAAAATAGATTAAAAAAAATAATAAAATTAAGCAATTATCTACAAAATAATGCCCCCACATTTGTTGAAAAAACCTGGAAATATCAGGGATTTTTAAAATAAGTTTTTCCAGGCCTGGAAAAGTCATGAAAAAATCATTGAAATCTTTTCAGTGAATGGACATGTTTGTAGTTTGCTCTGGTCTAAAAGATATCGGCAAGATATTACTATTGTGAAGAGACAGATTTGTAAGCTCTAATGTTTTCTGATCAGAGCTCAATCTTTTGAGTCAGTTCTTTTCAATAAATATGTCAAACTTTTTTACAAATGGGTCTAAATAAATAATCGATCTGAATAAAACATATTTAGACAAATTCTTATGCAATAATAACAAACCACTGGAAAGGTCATGGACAAGTCAAAAGGGTGGGAAACCTGTCAAATGAAGTATGTACATTAAGCAGTTTGAATCAATTGCAGGACATTTTTGGAGGAGAAGAAAAATAATCAGTTGTCACGAGTCAGTATTCATTAGTTTATACAAAAGTTCTAGCTTTTATGCTAATATGCTCCAGTATAAATGATGGTTGATGATATATCTTTAGTAGACCAATGCTTTCATTTTAGATTCATGCATATGCATTTAAATTTTTATATGGTGGTTTTGAGAAGGTGATATTGTCACCTGACAGATATGTATGATTTGTGTGTCAGTATGCAGTGCGTCTGGCTAAAATGGTGGGTTATGTGAGTGCTGGTACGGTGGAGTATCTGTTCTCAGAGGATGGAAGTTTCCATTTCCTGGAGTTGAACCCCCGGCTGCAGGTGGAGCACCCCTGCACTGAGATTATAGCTGACGTCAACCTTCCTGCTGCACAGCTACAGGTATTTCATGCTACTTTCAATCGCAGTAGCAACCAATATTGCCTTATTTTGTTGATGCAAATGTTTGTTCGATTATCTCGGATTCTCAAATGTTTTGAAGAGCATACTGAAGTTCTTTGATGTTTTCTCTGTGTAGATAGCGATGGGAATCCCTCTTTATAGAATTAAGGATATCCGTGTACTGTATGGTGAAGCGCCATGGGGAGATACACCCATTAACTTTGAGTCTCCAGACTACGTCCCCTGTCCAAGGGGACATGTCATAGCTGCACGCATCACCAGTGAGAACCCAGATGAGGTAATTCAAATTAATAAAAACGTATTCTAGATACTTGACTCAACAAAAAATCTTTACACCAATTTTGTCTTTGTTATTTTACATTTTTGTTCTTTCAAATCAGTACACATCATGGATTTTTTGGGCTTGTAGTCGCCCCATTTTTTTTGTTAATTCTCAGACATTAACTTAGAGTTAGACTCGGGAGTTCATTTCAGTATTGATTTGAGGCTACTTAAGCAGTCAATTACTTCATTTATTTAGTTATTTGACTCTTTGTTTTCTTCTCTAGGGCTTCAAGCCAAGCTCAGGCACAGTTCAGGAGCTGAATTTCCGTAGCAATAAGAACGTGTGGGGCTACTTTAGTGTAGGAGCAACCGGAGGTCTACATGAGTTTGCTGACTCTCAGTTTGGACACTGTTTCTCCTGGGGCGAGAATCGAGAAGAGGCCATCTCGTGAGTCTATTGAGACGACATATGATGCATTCTAAAGTTTCATGACAACAGCTTTGTCATCCTCTCCTCTCTTTAGAAAAATTATATTTAACCAAGCTCCATTTGTATGATGGATAATTTAAGCCTTTGTTCCAATGATCTGTAGGAACATGGTGATGGCAATGAAGGAGCTGTCAATCAGGGGAGATTTCAGGACCACAGTGGAATACCTTATTAAACTACTGGAAACAGAATGTTTTAGGAACAATGACATCGATACAGGCTGGCTGGACCACCTTATTGCAGAGAAAGTACAGGTAAGACCAAGGATAAAACGAAATATTCAAGATTTAAAGGGACCAAGGAATCTTTTGTAGAAAAAGTCACATTGATTGATAACTATCAGGGATTAAAAACAGTTCAAGGAACAAAACATTTTGCAGAACGTAATCGAAAATGGGAACAAAGTGATTTTCAATTGTTCCTGAGCGATAAAGTTATTTCTGAATGCTGGTTACCGGTTATAACCGGTTAATTTCATTCTGCAAATTTTTTCATGACACCAATGTCCAAAGAATTTATCAACGTACATTTTTGGAACCACGCTTCATATTGCCCAAAATAATGTACTTGATGTACAAAATAATAAATGTGCTTTGATCCTGAAGGAAACTGCTGCATGACATTTCTTTGCCCAATTGCCCTTTGTGGATGAAGCTTTCTGTGAATGAAACTTTTTAATAACTGTATAATTACTACATATACTGTACATGCACGGCTAATTCAAATACAAGGAAAACATTATTAGAGGTAAAAAATTAATTTCTCAATTGTTTCCATGTCTTCACTGAATTATTGTTAGATAGGATGCATTCATTCAGCTCCCCAGGCACTCTGATACTGCTGGGTTTTGACTGAGAAGCAGAACTGTAATAAAATGTATACTTAACTGTTAATTAACTGCATACGTGTTATTATTTCTATGCTGCTAAATCGACTACACACACAAAAAATTTATTGCTTATTTTTGCTTATTTTGTTGAGGCAAGCGGATTATCAAGCCAAGTTGCTTGTTTCTCTTGCGACACCTGGCAACACTGCAATTGGTATTTCACCCACCCCTTAGAGCAGATTACTGTCATTTAGTTTGTTCTAACCGGTTACCATTTGGATAGGAGAATGCCGAACTTCTGAACTGGAACAAAAAATACAGTTTTTACTCGGAACGATCCGATATGAAAATCTGTTTGTCTATAATAGGGATGTCTCAAAAATAGAGAAGAAAAAGGTAACACTCATCTAGATGGTGGATTAATACATTTTAAGTTCAGGGAAGAGCGTGACGCTCGAAACATGACTACTTAATTAAAATCCTGAGCTTTCTACGTGTGCTTTTCCTTTTTGTACTCTTATTTTTGAATTGTTATTTTTTGGATACTGCACCCTATTTTCTCTATTTTTGCATGTGCGTGTTTATTTTTTTATTTTATTTTTGTATTCTTTTGGCTATAATAGTGATGGACCCATTTGGGTAGAGAGTTATGAGGAGATGCAAATTGTCTCTAGTAACTTGTTTCCGTCCAGGCGTTATGAACTTTGAAGTAATTAAAAGTAAATTGATTGACATGCTTTTAGTTTCTGTATTTTTTATTTTTTTTTATTATAGTTGTTACTGTTATTTTTTGGGGTCATTTTATGTAATTTTGTTTTAATACACATATCTTTTAGGCAGAGAGGCCAGACACAATGTTAGGTGTGGTATGCGGAGCTCTACATGTTGCTGACGCCAGTTTCAGAGAGAGTATGTCTGACTACCTGCATTCACTGGAGAGGTATTTTCACTAATCCCTAATTTTTTTAAAAACATCTATTGCATCAAGAATCCTAGAAAACCTCTCTACTGAAATAGCATTCTGTGTTTAATGGACTTCTGAATATTTCAGGGGTCAGGTGTTACCTGCTGCTAGTCTGGTTAACACTGTGAATGCTGACCTGATCTATGAAGGAGTCAAATACTGCCTCAAGGTAACATAAAATACTCTCTCTCTGCTTTATAGTATTCTTCTGATCACCTTTTTCATCACTAACAGATGTGAATTTGAATTGTGTGGTATAGGTGGCCCGCCAGTCACCCAACACATATGTTATCATTATGAACGGTTCAGATATCGAGGTTGATGTCCATAGACTCAGTGATGGTGGTCTACTCCTTTCCTATGGTGGCAGCAGCTACACAACCTACATGAAGGAGGAAGTAGACAGGTCAGAAAAGTTCATAACAAATTTGGATAGAAAGTGATTTGCTTTGTATATTTACATTGAATCATTGTGACAACCGCCCAAAGGAAGGGACGGAAACAGGTGTCAGCTTAAGGGGTAAGCTTTTTATTTTTATTTTTTCAATATACACAATATCGCTGTTGTGGTTTTTTCTTGGACGGGTTGTCGGGGGCCCCATGCTCCGTCACTGCTGCCCTTTTATGCCGCTCTCCTCATGTTACTGAAATTAGACACAGGTGTTAGTCATCATTTTAGCTCAGGTGTGAGCGCCCTTACCGCTTTTCTCTCCCGGACGGGCGCTTGACCACGCCCCCGCTGCCACATACCCCCACCGCCCGACTCAGGCCGTGGCGTCATCCGGCCTGCCTACCACTCCCCCCCATTTCTGGAGAGGAAGTCAGCGGCAGCCATCTGCACCCCCGGTCTGTGGACCACCTTGAACTTAAAAGGCTGGAGGGCCAGATACCAACGGGTGATCCGGGCGTTAGTATCTTTCATGCGGTGGAGCCACTGCAGTGGGGCATGATCCGAGCAGAGGGTGAAGGCCCGCCCCAGCAGGTAGTATCGGAGGGTGAGGACCGCCCACTTGATGGCCAGACATTCCTTCTCTACGGTGCTGTACTTAGTCTCCCTCAAGGAGAGCTTCCGGCTAATGTACAGCACCGGGCGCTCCTCTCCCTCCACCACCTGCGAGAGTACGGCCCCCAACCCTCTGTCTGAAGCGTCCGTCTGCAAAACAAAAGGGAGAGAGAAGTCAGGTGCATGCAAAAGCGGCCCCCACAAAGTGCAGCTTTAATCTGTGTAAACGCCTGTTGGCACTGCTCCGACCATTGGACCGGATCTGGAGCCCCCTTTTTAGTAAGGTCAGTCAGCGGGCTGGTGACATCCGAATAATTAGGTACAAACCGTCTGTAATAGCCAGCCAGCCCCAGGAACTGCCTCACCCCCTTTTTGGTCTTGGGTCTAGGGGAAGTCGCAGTCGCCGCGGTCTTGTCAATTTGGGGACGCACCTGGCCATGACCCAAGTGGAACTCGGGTTTGCCGTGAGCCCCGCCCGCCGCAGCGATCTCAGGACGGCCCTCAAATGTTGTAAGTGCCGCTGCCAATCATTGCTATAAATGATGATATCATCTAGATAGGCAGCGGCGTAAGCAGTATGCGGTCTGAGGATCCTATCCATGAGGCGCTGAAACGTGGCTGGTGCCCCGAACAAACCGAAAGGAAGCGTCACGAATTGGTGTAATCCGAACGGCGTGGTGAAGGCCGTTTTTTCACGGGATATTGGTGTCAAGGGGATCTGCCAATATCCCTTCGTTAGATCCAAGGTCGAATAAAACCGAGCAGTACCTAACCGATCGAGCAGTTCATCAACACGGGGCATTGGGTATGCGTCAAATTTAGACACCGCGTTGACTTTTCTATAATCCACACAGAAACGTACAGACCCGTCGTTCTTGGGAACAAGGACGACCGGGCTGGACCAATCGCTGTGAGATTCTTCTATTACTCCCATGTCAAGCATCAGCGTCCAATTCTTCCCGAACTATTTTCTTTTTGTGTTCGGGCAAGCGATAGGGGCGGCAACGTACCACTACGCCCGGCTCGGTCTCGATGTGGTGTTGTATGATGTCTGTGCGGCCCGGTAGGGGAGAGAACACGTCTGCAAACTCCTTTTGTAGTTCGGAAACCTCTGTGAGTTGGCGTGGGGAGAGGTGGTCTCCACAAGGAACCGGGGTGTTAGGATTGCGGGCTTTGTTTACCTCCGGTCCGAGCTCCGCCCTCTCCGGAACTACCGTTGCCAACGTCACAGAGGCTGCCTCTTCCCTCCACAATTTCAGGAGGTTGAGGTGATATATTTGACGCGCGCCCCCTCTATCGGTACGTTTAACCTCATAATCGAGATCCCCAACTCGTCGTGTGACCACAAAGGGTCCTTGCCACTTGGCGAGTAATTTCGAGCTCGATGTTGGGAGTAGTACAAGTACTTTATCTCCCGGTGCAAATTCCCGTAGCTGAGCATCCCTGTCATACAGCCGCCGTTGGCGTTCTTGAGCCTGGAGCAAATTCTCCTGTGTTAATTGCCCCAGTGTGTGGAGTTTTGCTCGAAGATCAAGAACGTATTGAATTTCATTTTTAGCATTAGAAGGTCCCTCCTCCCAAGCTTCACGGATGACGTCGAGGACCCCGCTTGGGCGTCGCCCGTACAGCAGCTCAAATGGGGAAAATCCCGTGGAGGCTTGCGGAACCTCTCGTACTGCGAATAACAGGGGGTCCAGCCACTTATCCCAATTCCTAGCGTCTTCGTGCATGAATTTACTAATCATATTTTTGAGTGTTTTATTAAATCGTTCCACCAGTCCATCCGTCTGAGGATGGTACACGCTAGTGCGAATCGACTTAATGCCCAATAGTTCGTAAAGTTCGCGAAGTGTTCGTGACATAAAAGTAGTGCCTTGGTCGGTGAGGATTTCTTTCGGAACCCCCACCCGGAGATTATCTTGAAGAGTGCCCGGCAACACTACGTGCTGAGATGTTGCTCAGAGGCACTGCTTCCGGATACCGCGTTGCGTAATCCACCAGGACTAACACAAAGCGATGTCCGCGTGACGTACGTTCTAATGGCCCGACGAGGTCCATTCCAATTCTCTCGAAGGGAACCTCGATCAATGGAAGGGGCGCAAAGGCGCTTTTGGGGTGACCGGTGGGTTTACCAGCTGACATTCACGGCACGCCGCACACCACCTGCGGATGTCGCCGCCAATGCCCGGCCAATAGAAACGGGCTATTAGACGAAAAGTGTTTTCCGTTCCCCTAGGTGACCGGCCATAGGATTATAGTGAGCCGCCTGGAAAACCATTTCCGGCGGCTCCGTGGAATCAACAATTGTGTCAGCTCCTCCTTTGTTTGAGCATCCTGCGTCACTCTGTACAACCGATCTTTAATAACTGAAAAATACAGATATGAGATGGCGATACCCGGCCGGAGTTGTTGACCATCGATTACTCTCACTTGGTCAAAAGCGTGCTTAAGGGTTTCATCCCGCGACTGCTCCAAGGGAAAGTCCCCCTCAGGGAACTCCCTGAGAGGAGGGGTGACCCCCTCGCCCCTTCCCTCGTCACTCGGAGCAGCCGAGGATGGCCCCGGCTCCGCCTCCCCCGCCAAAGCATCGCACATCACACACCTCTTCACTTTCATGCAGGACCCATCCGCACAAACTCCCTCTATTACACTTCTAAAATTCGGCCAATCAGTACCCAAGATTAGCGGATGGGTGAGGCGGGAACTAACCGCTGCCTCCACACTATGTTTTGCTCCCCGGAATTTGATCGCTAAAGTCACCAAGGGGTACTTGTGAATATCCCCATGCACACACCTCACCCTCACCCGTTTAGCTGTGCCCAAAGCCCCGGGTTGAACCAAGCGTTGGTGGATGGTGGTCTGATTACAGCCGGTATCCATCAATGCTTGGTATGTACCCCCCTGGATCCTTACCGGGACCCGGTACGCTCCAGCCCGACCGGGGGCAGCCTGCGGGACATTGGAGACCCGCACCACCGTCCCCACCTCCATCAGTGGACACTGATCCCGGAAGTGGTCCGGGTCTCCGCACCTCCAGCAGACCGGCCCAGGCGCCACGGCCGCACCCGTGCTGGCGGGCGCCACCACCTGAGGAGGAGAGCGGCTGAAGGATGGAGAAGGGTTAGGCGGGTTCTCCCACGGCCGGGAAGTTGGCCTGGTGTATCCTCCACGCCTGCGGGGGGCAGGAACGGGCCCTGGGGAGAGAGCAGAGCGAGAGGGAGCAGGGGGGGGGGAAGCAGGGGAAGACACAGGGGAAGAGGAGAGAGGGGGAGGGCTCCTCCGCCCTCGGTATCGCCGCCAAGTGGTCCTCCGCGAGCTGAACAGCTGCCTCCAGCGACGCCGGGCGGTGGCACTGGACCCATTCCGCCGTTCTCCTGGGCAGTCGTTGCGCGAATTGCTCCAGTACCACCTGATCGATGACTCCCTCGACGTCAGCGGTCCCCGCGAGCAGCCACCGCCGACAGGCGTCCCGAGCCGTTGAGCAAACGCAAACGGGCGGTCGGACTTCTCAAGCTTCATGCTCCGGAAGAGCTGGCGATTCTCCTCCGGGCTCCGACCAACCCGTTGCAGAATGGCCCTCTTTAGGTCAGAGTAAGCCAGGAGGTTAGTCGCCGGCAGTTGTTGTGCCGCGAGTTGTGCTTCCCCGGACAGGAGAGGAATTAGACGGGCTGCCCACTGTTCGGGCGGCCAGCCCCAGATGTCAGCCGTCTTCTCAAATAAGTCGAGGAAGGCCTCAGGATCATCTGCTACCCCCATCTTCTGTAACGTGGGCGGGGGTAGCGTAGCGCGAATGTCCGGGGTCGCGGCTGGGGCCGACGCAGCCTCCTGGCTGAGGAGGCTCCGGATAGCAAGTCGGTCCTCTGCCTGAGCCCGCATGATCTCGAAGAACCGCCGATCTTGATCCTGCCGGAGCTCAAGCAGGGATTGTTGGTGGCCTTGATGGAGAGTAGCGAGGGACTGGAGGATTTCCGCCAGCTGGGAGGACTCTATGGGGCGACCTTGTTCCATAACAAAAAAAAAAATGTCTCGGGTTTCGGCACCAATGTGACAACCGCCCAAAGGAAGGGACGGAAACAGGTGTCAGCTTAAGGGGTAAGCTTTTTATTTTTATTTTTTCAATATACACAATATCGCTGTTGTGGTTTTTTCTTGGACGGGTTGTCGGGGGCCCCATGCTCCGTCACTGCTGCTCTTTTATGCCGCTCTCCTCATGTTACTGAAATTAGACACAGGTGTTAGTCATCATTTTAGCTCAGGTGTGAGCGCCCTTACCGCTTTTCTCTCCCGGACGGGCGCTTGACCACGCCCCCCGCTGCCACAATCATCTATCAGACACCTTTATCCAAAGCAGCTTACAAATGAGGATCATACAGGAGCCGACATTATTAGTAGTGGAACAATTAACCAAATTAATTAATTTGAGAGAAGAGAGAAAAATATATGTATACCACAATGTACTAACTTATGTACTTGGTGTTGTGTTAGCTGATGGTTATTTGATCTCTTGTTGAAAAGCTACCGCGTTACAGTGGGCAACAAAACGTGTGTGTTTGAGAAGGAGCGAGACCCCACGGTGCTCAGGTCGCCCTCTGCTGGCAAGCTGTTGCAGTATGTTGTGGATGATGCGTCTCATGTTTTGGCTGGGCAAGCTTGTGCTGAGATTGAGGTAAAACGGTGCAAAGCAAGATTTCCTGGATTTTTACATAGATTGGCTGCATTTCTACTTTGCAGGCTGTTTTCATTGTATTTTTCACACAGTGAGCAAATTGATACTGTTTGCTTTTCATGTTTTTACAGGTTATGAAAATGGTGATGACCCTGCATGTCCAGCAGTCTGGATGCATTCACTTTATAAAAAGACCAGGATCAGTTTTAGAGCCTGGCTGTGTAGTGGCTCGAATGGACTTGGATGACCCCAGCTGTATTCATCCGGCAAGTAATTCAGCTATGATTGTTCCTCAGACCAAGCACATGATAACAGCCACTTAAACCTTGTGTTGCTTTGTGCTAACACATTTTGTGTTCCTGGTCAAAAACGACCGGCCCACTAAAATTGTTTATAAATATCTCATAGTGCATATAAACTCAATGACCACTTTATTAGGTACACTTGTACACTTACTTATTCATGCGATTTTCGAATCAGCCAATCGTTTGGCAGCAGTGCAATGCATAAAATCATGCATATATGGATCAGGAGCTTCAGTTAATTTTCAGATGAACCATCAGAATGGGGAAATATGTGATCTCCGTGATTTCGACTGTGGTATGATTTTTGGTGCCAGACCAGCTGGTGCGAGTATTTCTGTAACTGCTGATCTCCTTAGATTTTCACGCAGAACAGTCTCTAGAATTTACTCAGAATGGTGCCAAAAACTCAAAACATCCAGTGAGCAGTAGTTCTGTGGATGAAAATCCCTTGTTGATTAGAGAGGACAACAGAAAATGGCCAGACTGGTTCGAGCTGACAGAACGGCTATGATAACTCAGATAATCCCTCTGTTCAGTTGTAGTGTGCAGAGTAACATCTCAGAATGCACAAAACGTCAAAACTTGAGGCGAATGGGCTACAATAGTAGAAGACCACGTCAGGTTCCACTTTTGTCAGCCAAGAACAGAAAGCTGTGGCCAGAATGATGACCAGAACACAAGATAAGGGTTACATTTTGGACTGTGTTCTTCTCATTGCTGTAACATAGATCCCATCATTTATGGAGCATTTACTGCTGTAATTTTTACTGTCCCATCAGTGATGTGAAGTATTCATTTGTATTCTCTTCTCTCAGGTGAAGCCGAACACAAAGGTGTTACCTCCTCAGGAGCCTTTACCTATTGTAGGGGAAAAGCTTCACCAGGTGTTCCACAATGTTCTGGAGAACCTGGATAAGATTATGGATGGATACTGTCTTCCAGAGCCATACTTCAGCGAAAAAGTAAAAAGCTGATCATGGCAGAACATGTTTTCTTTGCCTTATTTTCCCTGTTTGAATCTGGTGGTATTGCGGCCTAGTTTCTTACCCATCCCTACCTGTTTTAAAGCTGAAGAAGTGGGTGGGCACACTGATGAAGACAGTGCGGGATCCATCTCTGCCTCTTCTTGAACTGCAGGAGATCATGACCAGCATTGCGGGTCGTATACCGATTACTGTAGAGAAGGCAATTCGAAAGGTCATGGCACAGTACGCCAGTAACATTACTTCTGTGCTCTGTCAGTTCCCCAGTCAAAGGGTGAGTGATGAAATTTGTATACTTATCTGGAAAATACAGTACTCTGTGCATATCTGTTGAGACAGTATTACATGTATTCAAGTAAGCGTCTTAAATCATTATCAATGCTTAGAAGTGGTGTACCGCAAATCTTTGGGGCCCCCGACAAACCATGAGACAGGGCCCCAGCCACAAGTGGTGACGTCATGCTTGACTGATTGTATGAGGGGAGAAATAGCATGGTGTTGTTTATTTAGAATATGTAGTTATTTTTATTTTGGGCAATTTAGCCATTGCTTATTATATTTCTTTATTAGTACTGAAATATTCAGTGTGTGTATATATATATGTGTGTGTCTTGATTGGACTTGATTAGGAAAGCCACACACCTGTCTATAGAGCAAATGAGAATCATGAGGTCAAAGGAACTGCCTGAAGAGCTCAGAGACAGAATTGTGGCAAGGCACAGATCTGGCCAAGGTTACAAAAACATTTCTGCTGTCCTTAAGATTCATAAGAGCACAGTGGCCTCCATAATCCTTAAATGGAAGACGTTTGGGACGACCAGAACCCTTCCTAGTGCTGGCCATCCGGCCAAACTGAGCTATCGGGGGAGAAGAGTCTTGGTGAGAGAGGTAAAGAAGAACCCAAAGATCACTGTGGCTGAGCTCCAGAGATGCATTCGGGAGATGGGAGAAAGTTGTAGTAAGTCAACCATCACTGCAGCCATCCACCAGTCGGGGCTTTATGGCAGAGTGGCCCGACGGAAGCCTCTCCTCAGTGCAAGACACATGAAAGCCTGCATGGAGTTTGCTAAAAAACACCTGAAGGACTCCAAGATGGTGATAAATAAGATTCTCTGGTCTGATGAGACCAAGATAGAACTTTTTGGCCTTAATTCTAAGCGGTATGTTTGGAGAAAACCAGGCACTGCTCATCACCTGTCCAATACAGTCTCAACAGTGAAGCATGGTGGTGGCAGCATCATGCTGTGGGGGTGTTTTTCAGCTGCAGGGACAGGACGACTGGTTGCAATCGAGGGAAAGATGAATGCGGCCAAGTACAGGGATATCCTGGACGAAAACCTTCTCCAGAGTGCTCTGGACCTCGGACTGGGCGGAAGGTTTACCTTCCAACAAGACAATGACCCTAAGCACACCGCTAAAATAACGAAGGAGTGGCTTCACAACAACTCTGTGACTGTTCTTGAATGGCCCAGCCAGAGCCCTGACTTAAACCCAATTGAGCATCTCTGGAGAGACCTGAAAATGACTGTCCACCAACGTTTACCATCCAACCTGACAGAACTGGAGAGGATCTGCAAGGAGGAATGGCAGAGGATACCCAAATCCAGATGTGAAAAACTTGTTGCATCTTTCCCAAAAAGACTCATGGCTGTATTAGATCAAAAGGGTGCTTCTACTAAATACTGAACAAAGGGTCTGAATACTTAGGACCATGTGATATTTCAGTTTTTCTTTTTAATAAATGTGCAAAAATGTCAACAATTCTGTGTTTTTCTGTCAATATGGGGTGCTGTGTGTACAATAATGAGGAAAAAAAATGAACTTAAATGATTTTAGCAAATGGCTGCAATATAACAAAGAGT
Source organism: Xyrauchen texanus (assembly GCF_025860055.1). NCBI lineage: Eukaryota > Metazoa > Chordata > Actinopteri > Cypriniformes > Catostomidae > Xyrauchen > Xyrauchen texanus. Next base: position 11,638,446 of record NC_068279.1, read on the forward strand.
GACAAATTTAAGGGGGTCTGAATACCTTCCGTACCCACTGTACATATATATATATATATATATATATATCTAATCAATATTTAAGGTAATTTAGAATGTGTAAATCTTGTGGTCTACAGCGGTTTTACAGATTAACAATTTAGCGACTAACCAATCTGTAAATCCATGATGCTGGAATGCAGCTCTATTCCAAAATCTTTCCTTCACATTACAGGAAAGCAGTTGGACTTGAAAAGGCTTGTCCTACAGTGACTTTACACTGACGCTTCCTCTTGACAGTTAGTGCATGTCTTGTCCGCAGTGCACATAAATAAAAAATCAACATTCGAACTTTTGATTCCTGTGTAAATATCAACACATGTACTGTGTTGCATTAAAAGTAGTAAGTAGTAAATTGCATTACGATGCAATTTAGTTACTGGCAAAATGTACCAATTTGCATTGCATAAGACTTTATTTTCTTCAGAAGTTAATCATATTTAAATGTGTGGGGGGAAAGCATTTTCCTTTTATCTAGTCATGCAAGCATAAAAACTGCATTATTTTACCAGTGTCTTATAATTTTTTTTCCAAAGATAGCCAATGTTCTTGACAGCCACGCTGCCACGCTCCAGAGAAAAGCAGATCGAGAGGCTTTCTTCATGAACACTCAGAGTATTGTGCAGCTGGTTCAAAGGTGAGAAATACAGATGATTCCCTTGTAAGACCTCAGGTTGAATAAACTAAACGATCTTACCTTTCCTGTTATCACAAGACTGCTCTGCTGACCAGATTATGTCAATATGCACCTGTTTATTTTTTTTGGTCAGATACCGAAGTAGCATTAGAGGCTATATGAAATCAGTGGTGCTGGATCTGCTAAGACGTTACCTTCAGGTGGAGATGCAGTTTCAACAAGGTAAATGACAGATTTCTCACTATATCATTAATAAGATTGTTGGAGCAAAAAGGAGAGTATTTAAGAAGTTTTATGTTTCTCTTTGAGAATAAAGGAGGAAAAAAATAGCAGGCACTATTACATTTTATAGTTTCCTCTCACTCTCCCAACAGCTCACTATGATAAATGTGTTATCAACCTCAGAGAGCAGTATAAGCCTGACATGACTCCAGTACTGGAGTGCATCTTCTCCCATGCTCAGGTCTCCAAGAAGAACGTCTTAGTCACCATGCTCATAGTAAGATCCTAACTGTGCTGTGGTTTGGACAGTTGATTTCCTTTGATCTTCATAAAATTAGGATCTGAAATTAGCTGACCTGTAGTTATGTTTGAAAGGCACATCCTGTTCTCGTTTAATTAACAAAGCCCATTTTTTCAGGACCAATTGTGTGGGCGGGACCCTACTCTTGCTGACGAGCTCATGGTGATTTTAAATGAGCTTACACAACTCAGTAAAATGGAAAACTCTAAAGTGGCCCTTCGGGCCAGACAGGTATGGACCGAACCTCAGAGGTCATGGTCTTTGACCTCTGCTAATCTCCTGCTCTAATGTAAAAATGAAAGATGGACAACCTAAAAAACATTTTGTGTAAGCAGCACAGCATGATACACTGCCTTGATTTAACATTTCATTTCCAGTGTGGTAAATTATTTGCTAATATAGCATCCACAGTTTTTGCCATCTGACGGCAAATGGTGAGATATTTTTTTGCAAAACTAGCAAAAAAATGCTAAATCAATGTTTTAATTTCTGAGATGATAACGATGCCACCCAATGAATTAAATGTGATAATGAAGTATACAACATGTTACTTGTTGCATTCGGCATCCTGTTTTCATACAATTTGTAAAAAAAATAGGAAGCAACATACAATATAGAAGTAGTGAGCAGTAGAGCAATATTCTATTCCAAAAAAAAACAGATCATATCTACTCCAAATCTCTCCTCAGGTGTTGATTGCCTCTCATTTACCTTCATATGAACTAAGACATAACCAGGTGGAATCCATCTTTCTATCAGCTATTGATATGTATGGGCATCAGTTCTGTCCTGAGAACCTCAAGGTAAAGTTCCAGCTGTATATTTCCATTATATTTTAAACACTTTGGACTTGTCTGAGAGACTAACAATCAGAAATCCTGCACCTGCAGAAACTCATCCTCTCTGAGACCTCTATATTTGACGTCTTGCCTAGTTTCTTCTACCACAACAACCGTGTGGTTTGCATGGCAGCCTTAGAGGTCAGTACATTTAATATTTTTTTCTTTCGCCGTAACACTTTCACTTAATCTTTTCATAACATTTATCAGTTGTATGTGGTCAGGTCACTCCTAAATGAACACCCCTTATTGCTATTTTCTACCATATTATGTAGGTGTATGTACGAAGGGGCTACATAGCTTATGAGCTTAACAGCCTTCAGCATCATCAGCTGCAGGATGGGACATGTGCTGTGGACTTCCAGTTCATGTTACCTACATCCCACCCCAACAGGTACAGCAGCATCAAAATGTAGATCTTTATATCCTAAACAGGGCTTACAAGTATTGTCGAGACTTGTTGCAATTAGCAGACTATCAAAGACAATGGATTTATTTACAACAACAAACAGGATACAAATTTTGAAAGCTCCCTTGTAATATGTTGACTTCGCCTTTTAAAGGTACTGGGGGTTTGTGGCATTATTTTATCAACTTCTGACTGCATATTTAAGTTTGTTACTTTTTGTTTGGCCTTGATGAAAGAGTTCAGCTCAGTTTCAAATCTTGCTCTTCCTTCTCCATGTGTTTCCCTTTAACATTTGGGACTCTCTTGCTTGAAGAACATTTGTACCACCGTCAGTTATCATAAACTCACAAACTGAGATTTAAATACGTCACAGTGAGCCAGTCCATGCCCAAACCCACAAAATATATTTTCTGTTTCTTAGCATCTCTCTAATGAAGGATCATATAACAGAGTGCAAAAAAGCAGAACCTGTCTTAAAATGTTAACTTCCTTTTTTTTTTTTTTTTTTTTTTAAAAAGCCTGGTTTGGGTTCCTATCACTAAAATATATTGGCAGTATGAAGTGCAGTGCAGGGGCAAACAAATTTCACACCATCACAATTGGTGGTTTTAAATGACTGAACAACTTGCTTTAAGTTTGAATGGAAAAATGAAAATTTGTAAATAATTTTGCTTTATTTCAAGATACTAATATTTTAAGATACTATATTACAAATGTATATTTTTTAAGTCAACATGAAATAAAAATGGACCCTGTTGTCTTTCTTAGCATATGTTTCTGGTCATATTGTCTCATTAGTACAACATTTTTTTTTCTTTAAGTTTGTCTTTCATCAAAATGTAAAAATGTGCTCCGCCCCTGAAAAACATTTTCTTTTCAGGTGATGTCACCAAGCCCTCTTATTTTTCAACCCCTCCCCTCCTGTCATGTATAGACAATTTTTCACCGTCCATTTTATTCTTAATTGATAAAATCAAGTGTTATCCTTTTTTTTTATTAATATATCCTGTTCCACTTTGAAATATGTCACATTATGGAAGTAAATTGGGTCACAATCACAGTTTCATGTTGACCTTAAATGTAGTTTATTGTAGTTAATCTAAAATGTATCTGTGTTCTCCCTTCCTGCTAAGATATGATTGGCTACAAGTCAAAGCAGATTGGTCAATCACATTGAATCATGTTCACTGGGTTTTTTTATTATTCATTTAAGAATGGTTTCTTAAGGTTCATGGCTTTAAATGGTATAACATAAGATTCCAAGAATGATTCCCTTATTAATTGCTTCTCATAATTTGGTTTTCATCACTTTAATCCACCTAATGAAAAATGCAAAATGATTAATAGATCCATGTTAAATTTGTTTGTTTGTGATCTAGAGTAGAAATATTTGCACTTAAGATTGATTTTAACGTAATGATAATGAAAAGAGATCCAAAGTTAGAGGATAACGATCCCATGCTAACCCTCACCTGCTCTCATTTCAGAGGGAGCAGTCCTACTTTGAACAGGTAGAGTACAGCTCCTCCCTGCCCACCAGTCAGCTCTGTGTGTACAGTATTGCATAGCATGTCTGCAGCAATGCTGGGTGCACCAGTTTAATTATTTTTTTAAATTGTTTTTATTTGGATTTAATAGCTTGCATAATTGGAAGCTTTTGGATAATTCTAAAAGCTTATATTGGGCTTGTGATTCCAATGAACACAGATTAGTGAGTATGTTACTGCCAAACAGGCAGTTCTTGTGCTTTTTCCTTTTAGCGCAATGACATTAGTTTGTCCTTTCTTTCTATAATTGACACTCATAATTCCCCTCTTTTGCCTGCTTGCACACACACACACACACACAAACACACACCCACACACACACACACACACACGCACGCACGCACGCACAAACAAATCCACACACATACACATCATCCTCTCCTCCCTTCAGATTGTCTGTTCCAATTAATGGATCGGGGGAGTTTGAGTCAATGCGTCGACAGGACAGTGAACTCTTCCTGGAGGGGGAGCTGTCACCCCCCTGTCAGAGGATGGGAGCCATGGTCGCCTTCCATAGCTTTGATCACTTCAAGAGGTGAAGTCTGTTCACATTTTTGTGATTATAAAAAGACAAAATCTGTGTATATACACTGGTGGCCAAAAGTTTGGAATAATGTAAAAAAAAATCTCTTGTGGAAAGAAATTGGTACTTTTATTCACCAAAGTGGCATTTAATTGATCACAATGTATAGTCAGGACATTATTAACGTGAAATATTACTGTTACAATTTGTATAAAATGTTCAGAATTTCTTAAACTACTTCAAAGAGTTCTCATCAAAACAATCCTCCAAGTGCAGCAATGACAGCTTTGCAGATCCTTTGCATTCTAGCTGTCAGTTTGCCCTGATACTCAGGGCACTGTTGAGCACTTCTCACGCACCTTACAGTCTAGCTGATCCCACAAAAGCTCAGTGGGGTTAAGATCCATAACACTCTTTTCCAGTTATCTGTTGTCCAATTTATGTGTTTCTTTGCGCACTCTAACCTTTTATTTTAGGTTTCTGTTTCAAAAGTGGTTTGTCTTTGCAGTTCTTCCCATAAGGCCTGCACTCCTGAGTCTTCTCTTTACTGTTGTACATGAAACTGGTGTTGAGCTGTCCCAGAAGTCCTTTGACTTTGAAGACTGTAGTGTACACCTTTGTTTGAAATCTTCAGTTTTTTGGCAATATCTAGCCTTCATTCCTCAAAACAATGATTGACTGATGATTATTTCTAGAGGAAGCTGTTTCTCATACCTATTGCATACTGTGGCAACTCAAAACATTCACAAAATAAAAAAAAACCCCAATGTTAAGCTTAATTTATGAACCAAATAGCTTTCAGCTGTGTTTGATGTAATGGCAAGTGATTTTCTAGTACCAAATTAGCAATTTAGCATGATTACTCAAGGATAAGGTGTCAGAGTGATGGCTGTTGGAAATGAGGCCGGTCTAGATTTGATCAAAAATGACTTTTTTCAAATAGTGATGGTGCTGTTTTTTCACAAGTAATATCATGGCTATAGTTTATGATAGTTTATGATGCCACTTTGATGGATTAAATTACCAATTTCCTTCCGAAACCGCAAAATCTATACATGATTTCCAAACTTTTGGCCGCCACGTCCGCCAATGTATATACTTTACACTGATCAGCCACAACATTAAAACCCCTGACAGGTGAAGTGAATAACATTTATTATCTCGTTACAGTGGCACCTGTCAAGGGGTTGGATATATTAGGAAGTGAACAGTCAGTACTTGAATTTCATTTGTTGGAAGCAGGAAAAAAAAGAATTTGAGTGACTTTGACAAAACGGCAGTTCTTGTGGGGTGTTCCTAGTATTCAGTGGTTAGTACCTACACAAAGTGGTCCAAGGAAGGACAACCAGTAAACCGGCAACAGGGTCATGGGCGCCCAAGGCTCATTGATGCGACTGGGGAGCGAAGGCTAGCCTGTCTGGTCCAATCCCACAGAAGAGCTACTTTAGCACAAATTGCTGAAAAACGTAATGCTGGCCATGATAGAAAGTTGTCAGAACACACAGTGCATCGCAGCTTGCTACGCATGGGATTGCATAGCCGTAGACCGGTCAGAGTTCCCATGTTTACCCCTGTCCACCGCCGAAAGCGGCTATAATGAGCATGCGAGCGTCACAACTGAACCATGGAACAATGGAAGAAGGTGGGCTGGTCTGATGAATCATGTTTTCTTTTAGATTATGTGGATGGCCAGGTGCGTGTGCTTCGTTTACCTGGGGAAGAGATTGAAGAAGGATGCACCATGGGAAGAAGGCAGACCGGCCGGCGGAGACAGTATGATGAACTGGGCAATGTTCTGCTGGAAAACATTGGAACCTGGTATTCATGTGGATGTTACTTTGTCACGTACCACCTACCTAAAGATTGTTGCAGACCACGTAGACCCCTTCATGGCAACAGGATAATGTGCCCTGCCACACCGCAAATTTGCTCCGGATTGGTTTGAAGAACATGACAAAGAGTTTAAGGTGTTGACTTGGCCTCCAAATTCCCCAGACTTCAATCTGATTGAGCATCTATGGGAAGTGCTGGACTAACAAGTCCATTCTATGGAGGTCCCACCTCACAACTTACAGGACTTAAAGGATTTGCTGCTACTATCTTGGTACCAAATACAACAGGATACTTTCAGTGGTCTTGTGGAGTCTGTTTTGGTGGCACCAGGGAGCCTACACGATGTTAGGCAGGTGGTTTTAATGTTGTGGCTGATCAGTGTGTGTGTGTGTGTGTGTGTGTGTGTGTGTGTGTGTGTATATATATATATATATATTACTCACTTGCAATAAAAATTATTCAATCCCGCTGACCAGCAATACGTTCTGGTGAAGTGAATGAAAACACATCAACTAAAACTTCAGTAAACAGTCAAAGTACATTTTTAATACACATTTGATTGATTTTGAGAACAAAGAATTATTTTTTATTACAAAATTTGGATAAACTGAACTCTCTCCATAAATGTCATGTCAAAAATATTCAACCCCCAGGTAAGGGTTCTCAGGCTTCGGACACCTTTCTGTAGGAATGTTTACACATTTCTCATGAGCAAAAGCTTCCAGCTCATTGACATTGTTTGGTTTCTGTGCCGCCACTGCTTCCTTGAAATCCCAACAAAGATTTGCAATGGGGTTTTAATGATGACTGAAAGGGCCATTCAAGGACATTCCACGAACCATCCCAAAACCAGATTTTGGACAACTTGGATGTATGCTTGGTGTTATTGTCTTGCTGGAAAATCCAGTGATCACCAAGCTTCAATTTACACACTGAAGGCAACACATTTTTGCCAAAATGGCCTTATACCTGAAAGAATCCATGGTGTCAGTAACAAAGTCAGGATAGTAATTTCCTGCAGCCGCAAAACACCTCCATAACAGGACTGACCCACCTCAATGCTTGACTGTGGTGATGGTGTCATTCTTGTCATCACCTTGCCTTTATTACTCCAGATGTTGGTCTACAACTCATTTTAAGTTTAGTGTCATAAGTCCATAAAACCTTCTTCTAGGACTCCACAGTTCTTTCCAAATTCCTTCTTAAATATTCAAGTCAACATTTCCCTTAGTGAAGTGTTGCTTTCTTCCACACCCAAGACGGTTGCTGTTGTACCATATTTTTAAAATGTATGAATGGTGCTGCCAACTTTGTCTATTGGAAATTGAAGTGCCTTGGAAATATACTTTTAGCTATGGTCTTTTCTTGTGTAATGAAATGATCTCCTCTATTAGCTTTTGTGACAGCTTATTTTTTTTTAATCACATTTTTTACATTGAAATACATGTTTGCTTATGACACTAAACTTACATTTTAAAACTTAAATAAGTGTCATTGTAGAGTGATGGCTTAATTTTAAAACTACTTGTGTAGCCTTACATATTTAAGAAACAGCCACATGTAATAGGGGTTGAATAATTATGACATGGCTGTATTTAAAAATAATTTTGGTTGAATAATTTTGATTGCACCTGTATGTATATGTGTGTGTGTGTGTGTATATATATATATATATATATATTCTCTAATATATATTGAAATGTTCCAAAAAACTGTATTTGTATTTTTCAGATTTGTAATTGTATTACAGGTGTTTTGATGAAGTGATCTTCCGTTTTGCTGATCCACTGTGTGAAAGCTCTCTGTTCTCTGAGGCCTATTCTGGCTTTTGTGATGAGGAGAACTGTAAGGTGAGAGTGAAGAGATGAAATGAATAGTGACCATGATTAAAAAAAAAACATTTCAAATGAGGTTTATTTGATTCTTAAGAATAATAATGAAAAAAAAAGCTATTAAGAAAGCAATAAGATTAAATGGTGGGCAAATTGAGATTTTTGCTTACAGTAAGTGTCCTGCTTCTCAGATTTCTCAGATTGTTCTGCAAAAGAACTTGGTGATCTCACACGATTCATTTTTCAGAAGAGTTACAGAAGAGATTTCGACAATGTCTCAAATTGTGCTCTGATTTGCCAAGAGACCAAAGTCTGCAATTAAATGTCATAGATTTTAAAGGAATATTCCGGGTTCAAAACAAGTTAAGCTCAATCGACAGCATTTGTGGTATAATGTTGATTAACACAAAACAATTATTTAGACTCATCTGTCCTTTTCTTTAAAAAAGCAAATATTGAAGTTACAGTGAGGCGCTTACAATGGAAGTGAATGTGGCACATTTTTGGAGGGTTTTGTTGCAGAAATGTTAAGCTTATAACTTACATAAATTCTTCTGTTAAAAACTCCTGTATTATTTGAGCAGTGAAAGATGTTTATATAGTCGTTTTAACAGTCATTTTAGGATTTAAGTGTTTGTTGACATTACATCGTCATGGCAACAAAGTTGTAAAACTGGCTATAACTTCACACAAATAAGGTTAGTAAGTGATTTTATCACACTAAAAATCATGTTTCCAAGTATTGTGGCTATACTTTTGAAAAAGTGAGTATTTTAAGGTTTAAAAATTGTCCCCTATTCACTTCCATAGTGAGTGTATCACTGTAACCCAGCTTTTTTTTTAAAGAAAAGGAGGGATGAGTCGAAATGCATTTTCATGGTAATAAATATTATGCCAAAAATGCTGTCGACTGAGCTTAATTTGTATTGAACCCAGAATATTCTTTTAATGTGAACTCAATTATTTCTAATCAAATTCTTCCAAGACAAAATTATCTGAGCTATGCTATCTACATTGGTTTTATAACTCTATATTCTTGCTATATATGTAAATAGTTCTCTCAGTTATTTTAAGAGATTTTAAGAGAAATATCTGAGACAAAAAAGTTGATACTTAAATAAACATTACAAAGAACTTGATTAAGTATCAAAAGATGAGGAATAACGTTTTCATCTGAGTAGTCCATGTGGGCAACATTATTTTCACAGTACTTAAAGTTGATTCGTTTTCCTTTCTATTTCAGAACAAGAAGGAAAACCCCATTCATATCATAAATGTGTCACTCAAACAAGCTGACACTGAAGATGATGATGCTTTAGTCACGGCTTTCACAGCCTTTGCTCAGTCCAAAGTAAGATGTCTTCAAAGTTACACTGTTGTGCTTTGGTTGTGTGTGTGCTGGTCCCCTGACTCTTCTTTTTATTGTTCTAATTTCAGAAAGCTCTGCTCTTTGAGTATGGAATCAGAAGGGTCACATTTTTAATTGCACAAAAGGTAAAGCTTACACAAATTTGTACAATTGTTTTCAAATTTAAGTCTGATTAAATTTGAGACTGATTGAAATTCAAATTTGCCATTCCCCCTCATAGCGAGAGTTCCCTAAGTTTTTCACCTTCAGGGCCAGAGATGAAGTAAGTGATGCTTTTATCGATTGATCATTACAAAATTTACATTATAGTAAAACCAAAACATCCATGAGGACTTGATGCACAAAATTTGTACCACTACTTTTTATCCGCTCACCTACAGTGCATCAGACTCAAAAACACAAACCTACCCTGGTTAGATATAGAACAGTCCATAAATCAAAATACATTACCATAAAGACATAAAATACATTAAAATATCAAACATAATTAACTTAACAGCTTTGTTATCAGCTATAGCCTTCTTTGAAAAACTATTTTTCTCACTTTATGTTTCTATAGTTCCACGAGGACAGAATCTACCGTAATCTGGAGCCTGCTCTGGCATTCCAGCTTGAGTTAAATCGCATGCGTAACTTTGATCTGACGGCTGTGCCCTGTGCCAACCACAAGATGCACTTGTATCTGGGTGCTGCCCGTGTGGACGTGGGGGCAGAGGTCACCGACTATCGTTTCTTCATCAGAGCAATTATCCGTCACTCTGACCTCATCACCAAGGTAACCAACATTCAGTTTAGAATCTTGTTTCCAGTTTTAAGCTATATTAATCCATTTAAGAATCAGAAGCCCCTGCAACCAGTGAATTAATGTCCTTGCTTAATGATAAATGATCAATGCCTGCTTCCCATTACTGGATGCGCCCACTTTATCTCCCTCTGTAGGAGGCCTCATTTGAGTACCTGCAGAACGAAGGAGAGAGGCTGTTGCTAGAGGCAATGGATGAGCTGGAAGTGGCCTTCAGTAACACGCCCACTCGCACTGACTGCAGCCACATCTTCCTCAACTTTGTGCCAACTGTTATCATGGACCCCTCTAAGGTTCATTAACACCATTGTGTTAATTAAAAACATGCCATTATATTCCAGAGTTATCTAATTTTCCTTATGAAACTCCTAAACTCTATTGTAGAAGTAGGTCTGGCGCTACTTTACCCACTCATAAGGTGTATGGATAGAAAAAACGGGACTGGAGCAGAGGAATCCAGCAACACTTGCATTGATAATTGGACTTTAAAATAAATAACACAAACCAGCATGGTTCGGCACGTAGGCCTTCATCAGGTTTGAGATCAAAATAAAAGACACTCATTTAAAACATTTTAAATGTGTATATCTTGTATTTTTGAACGTAAAATACAAAATACAAACCATGTTGGTTTGTGTTATTTATTTTAAAGTCCAATAAAGTTTATCAATGCAAGTGTTGCTGGATTCCTCTGCTCCATTTCTTATGAAATTCTTGTGAAAATTATTAACCATATTTCCACAAGTTATTGGGTGTATGTTTCAGCTACATGCTTTTCATTTGCCCATGTTGTTCTTCTCTCTTCCTACAGATAGAGGAGTCTGTCCGCTCTATGGTGATGCGGTATGGCAGTCGTTTGTGGAAGCTGCGTGTGCTTCAGGCTGAGCTGAAGATCAATATCCGTCTCACCACCACCGGAGATGCCATTCCCATTCGCCTCTTCCTCACCAATGAGTCTGGTTACTACCTGGACATCAGCCTCTACAAGGAGGTCACTGACTCCACTACTGGACAGGTACAGCCAAGATCCTTTTTAGTTAGTAAGTGGAATGTCATTGTTGGACTTAAAGATCACGCCAAATGACAAGGAAGATTGAATGTGTACTCTTTAAGCGATAGTTTGCCCAAAAAATTATTTACTCACCCTCATGCCATCCCAGATGTATATGACTTTCTTTCTTCTGCAAAAAAAAGAGTTTTAAAAGAATATTTCAGCCCAGTTGGTCCTCACAATACAAGTGAATGGTGACCAGAACTTGGAAGGTTCAAAAGGGACATAAAGGCTGTAGAATAGTAATCATTAAGACTCCAGTGGTTAAATCCATATCTTTGGAAGCTATATGATATGTGTGGGTGAGGAAGAGATCAATATTTAAGCCCTTTTTCTCATTCAGCCACCTACTGGTTGGGTCTGGTCAAAGGTGGAGATTGATAGTAAAAAAGCTTATACCTGTAAATATTGATCCGTTTCTCATCATATCGCTTCTGAAGATACGGATTTAACCTCGTATGGATTACTTTTTTGCTGCCTTTATGTATTCAGACCTGAATTCTGGTCACCATTCACTTCTATTGTATGGACCTGTAGAGCTGAGATATTCTTCATTTCTGTTCTGCAGAAAAAAGAAAGTCATGCACATCTGGGATGGCTTGAGGGTGAGTAAATAATTAAGAAGATCTATTCCTTTAAATCGATTTGGATCATTTTCCCTATCAAGATTGTGACTGCAAAAGTTGAAGAATAAAAAGAAGGCGTGCCGCAGCACATGGTCAATAGTTCGGTCATAAATCAGCTCAAACACAACAGGTGTTCCTTCATAGACATATGTTTGTAAAATTGCTTTGTGGTCTGTATTGTTTAATCAGCTGACTGTTTTTTTCCCACCAGCATCCAGATAATTTCTTTTTCGAGTGCCAGTCAAGAATCAAAAGTCTAGTTATAAGGCAGCTTATATAAACAATGGATAATGCTTTAATTGCTTTTTTTCTAATCCTATAATTGTTTATGAGAAAGCGTATTGTTTATGAGGAGTGTGCTGTTCTCAGATTTTGCTTCAGGCAAACCCTTTGAAGCAAGGGATTCTCTTCTTTGTACATTGCTATCCTATTACAACACAATTATTACATGTCACTATGCTGATATGTTGTTATTGTGTTCGTTTACATGTACTCCTTTTCTGCAGATAATGTTACAGTCATATGGCGACAAACAAGGTCCTCTGCACAGCATGCTAATCAACACTCCATATGTCACAAAAGACCTGCTGCAGGCCAAACGCTTCCAGGCTCAGACCCTTGGCACCACGTATGTCTATGATTTCCCAGAGATGTTCAGACAGGTGAGATTAATTGAAGTTAATACCTGCTCTCCCAGTAAACGCAGTGGTTCTCAGTCATGTTCGTATACAGTCTTATGAGAACATGACTTATGTCCATTATGACATTTACCCATTATTCCTTTTTTCTGCCATCAGGCTTTGTTTAAGATTTGGGGCCCAGGAGACAGCTACCCTAAAGATGTGTTGATGTGTAATGAACTGGTCCTGGATTCTCAGGACAGACTTGTACAGATGAACAGGCTACCTGGAGACAATGAAGTGTGGAAAACTGTCAACTAAATTTCAAATATTCCTTCAGCAGTTTGCTATTAGATTCTCAGTGTAGACCTCAATCTTACATGGTACTAATTATCTTTTGAGCATTTAGGAAATGCTATCCATTCATCCTTGTAACTTGTTGCCCCCTGAAGAAAGGATTAGTGAATATCATGTACATAGAATGCCAATAGAAACTTAGCCATATGTAAGTCATAATTGTCCTACCATTTCAGGTTGGAATGGTGGCATTCCGGATGAAGATGAAAACTCCAGAGTACCCAGAGGGCCGGGATATTATTGTTATCTGTAATGATATTACTTATATGATTGGCTCATTTGGACCTCACGAGGATCAGCTGTTTTTACGGGCATCGGAGCTGGCCAGAGAAGAGGGCATTCCACGCATCTACATCTCAGCCAATAGTGGAGCTCGAATCGGCCTGGCAGAGGAGATCCGCCACATGTTTCAGGTGGCATGGATTGACCCTGATGATCCCTATAAGGTGAGCCAATGCTTCTAGGGGTTAAAGTGTAAAATTAAACAAGTGCACTTCGCATTTTTAAGTTTGGGTCTCACTCGATTTTTCTGTTTTACCCCTGCAGGGTTTTAAGTACCTCTATCTGACCCCTCAGGACTACACACGCATTAGTTCCACTAACTCTGTGCACTGTCACCATGTAGAAGAAGGAGGAGAGTCCAGGTGACCCAACGATGGCAGATTTATTTATAACTACATTTGAAATGGTCTACTAAATTAGAATTTACAGAAGGACCTAGACTCAAACCTCTCTCCTTTAAGGTCAAATGTGTTCAAATGAATGTTCTTTTTGTGTGAATGCCTCAGGTACATCATCACAGACATCATTGGGAAGGAAGAGGGGCTTGGAGTGGAGAACCTGAGGGGTTCAGGCACTATTGCTGGAGAAACTTCTCAGGCCTATAAGGAGGTCATCACCATAAGCATGGTGAGATTTAAAAGCTGTTTAGAGATTAAAAAGACTTCAGAAAGTTTATTCAAGTCTTGCTATTAAAACCAAATTTTTTGGTTTTATAAGGAGGTCATCACCATAAGCATGGTGAGATTTAAAAGCTGTTTAGAGATTAAAAAGACTTCAGAAAGTTTATTCAAGTCTTGCTATTAAAACCAAAATTTTTGCATTTGGGAACAGCAATGTCTTTTAGTGTGACATGATCTGCTCTACCTAAAACCATTTAAGACAACATTTTTCTACTTGTAAAATTATTATACATGCAGTTTTGTGACTTTATTAATTGAGACTACATGGAATATTTGTACTTCAAAAAAATTAATTTGTGGATGTGGGGGCATGTAGATTTTGACTATTTTTCAATTTTATTTGGAGTTTTGCCATTGCCAATTGCCATTTTCTGGGATAGTGTTTTATTAGATATTAATAGGATTTTGGGACATAAGATCCCAAGGGCATCTTCACTACTGTACCTTGGGGATATTTCAAATAATGGGCTGAAAGAAGATGTGTACCTTATCAAGACATTACTAATTGCTTTAAAAGTCCATTACCAGACATTTGTACAAGTCAGAACCCCCCTTCTATCCATTGTCCTTACATGGACAATGGATAGAAGTTGTCAAAAAATATACTGAATGGAGGAAATGACACTTAATTTAAGGCTTTAAGGGATAGTTCACCCAAAAATGAAAACTCTCTCATCATTTAGATGTGTATGACTTTCTTCTGCTGAACACAAACAAAGATTTTAAGAAGAATATCTCAGCTCTGTAGGACCATACAATGCACATTAAGGCAGCATAAAAGTAATCCATATGACTCCAGTGGTAAATTCTATATCTTCTGTAATGATATGATAGATGTGGGTGGGAAACAGATCAATATTTATGTCCTGTTTTATTATAAATTCTCCTTTCTGCCTAGTAGGTTTAGTAGGTTTAGATTACATTTATGCTGCCTTTTTGTGCTTTTGGAGCTTAACATTGTTGGTACCCATTCACATGCATTGTAAGGACCTACAGATCTATGATGATCTTCTTTAAATCTTTGTTTGTGTTCAGCTTTTATGTTGATGTTTGTGTATTTAATTATTTACTTAATGGTTCTGATGTAAATTCGTTTTTTTTCTTCTTTGTAAACTGATCATAAAAATAATAGTTAATTTGTGACAGGCAGATGGACTACAGCAACTGAAGACCCCTCTGGGTACCACTACTACTTAGCTAAGAACAGGAAACTGAGGCTGCAGTGGGCACAGGCTCACCAAAAATGGATGGTATACAATTGGAAAAATATCGCCTGGTCTGACGAATCTTAATTTCTGCTGCGACATGTAGGTCCACTCCAGCCTCAGTTGTCTGTTCTTGGCTGACAGAAGTGGAACCCAGCGTGGCCTTCTGCTGTTGTAGCCCATTTGCCTCAAGGTTTGACGTGCTGTGCTTTCTGAGATGGTATTCTGCTCACTAGACTGAGTGGTTTTTAGTTTTTGGCACCATTCTGAGTAAACTCTAGAGACTGTTGTGCATGAAAATCCCAGAAGATCAGCAGTTACAGAAATGTTCAGTCCAGCCCATCTGGCACCAACAATCGTATGTCACTGAGATACATTTTTTTTCCCTAATCTGATGGTTGATGTGAACATCAACTGAAGCTCCAGACATGTATCTGCATGATTTTATGCATTACACTGCTGCCACACAATTTTCTGATTTAGATAATCCTATGAATATTTAAGTGTAAAGGTGTACCTAACTAAGTGGTCGGTAAGTGTATATACGAATATACAGTAATATATCTGGTTTGGACAATTACGTTGCAGTTCAGTTTAGAATATTTGGTGTTCTTCTAGGTCACATGTCGTGCCATAGGAATTGGGGCATATCTTGTGCGTCTTGGGCAGAGAGTTATTCAAGTGGAAAACTCCCACATCATCCTGACTGGGGCAGGAGCACTAAACAAGGTGTGTCATTTCAACCTTTTTACATTTCACACCTACATTTACACCTTAAACTGCATCATTTTTGTGGGTTACATTTCCTTTATTTATGACGACAGATGAATCCACTATAATTCAACAATTCCAGTTTAGAATTTTTTAAACCCTGAACATATTTCTTTGATGTGATTTCTTGAAGGTGCTGGGTCGAGAAGTCTACACCTCCAATAACCAGCTCGGAGGGGTTCAGATCATGCACAACAATGGAGTGACGCACACCATCGTGCCTGATGACTTTGAAGGGGTGTTTACCATCCTACAGTGGCTTTCTTACATGCCAAAGGTAGAATGTTTTTGTTGTTTTTGCCAAGATACTTTTAGCACTTTGCAAATGTGCTCTTAAGCTAATTTTGAAGTACTTTAGCCCACAATCTAAAACTTAATTTATACTGAATTACAAAAGGAATGTATTTATAGAAAATATATTTTGTATTGACTGTCATAGCATGCTTTTTATATTAATTAACCTCAGTTTGTTCTGGTATTTGCTATTATCATTTAGAACAATCAAAGTCCAGTCCCGATAATGCCTTCCACCGATCCAGTAGATAGGCCGATAGATTTCATTCCCACTAAAACCCCTTATGATCCTCGTTGGCTGCTCTGTGGACGACCCCATCCCAGTAAGAATCAAATTATGAACACAATTATATATTTCAACAAATACTCTAGAATCAAAGGTTGATATTTCATGCCCAGCCTTCCACACCAAGACCTTATGTGTTTGCATTTGAACTTGTGTTGACAGTTTCGAAGGGAGTGTGGCAGAGTGGATTCTTTGACCATGGTACTTTTATGGAGGTGATGGCAGCCTGGGCTCAGACAGTGGTAGTGGGTCGAGCCAGGTTAGTTGAACATTTACAGTATATGGTTAATTGCATCATTTTGACCATTTCAAAATCAATTAAGGCTGTGCAGAACTCATTTGCACTTAAAAGTATTGTGAGTTGGGTGAGACTATGAATTTCATACAGGCTTGGTGGGATTCCTCTTGGGGTTATTGCTGTGGAGACCCGCACTGTTGAGGTTGCTATTCCTGCAGACCCAGCCAACTTGGACTCGGAAGCCAGGGTAAGAGTCATGACACACTTTACCGGAAAATGTATAGGCCCTTAATGTGGATCCTAAATGGCTTCCTTGTGTTCAGCAATGGGATACGTGCTAAAAGATTTCAGTTTTTGATGTTAGTAAGGCTTGTTTGTCATGTATTGCTATCCGTATGGAAATAAATGGTCTCAAAAGTGTCTCTTTTTCTCTCTTTTTTTAGCTCCTTCAGCAGGCTGGTCAGGTATGGTTCCCAGACTCTGCCTATAAAACTGCACAGGCAGTAGAGGATTTTAACAGGGAAAAACTTCCACTTATGGTGTTTGCTAACTGGAGAGGCTTCTCTGGAGGAATGAAAGGTACAAAGCAAATTTTTCATCTTGCTTAGTTGTAAAAAAATAAAAATAATTACTTGCTTGAGTACAAAAAAAGAAAATATGTTTTTGTACTTGCACAGTCACAATAAAGAGCTTGACTTAACTTGACAAAGATGTTTGGAGCTGGTTTCTCTAAACCCCCAGCCTGCATATTTCAGATATGTATGACCAGGTCCTGAAGTTCGGTGCATATATCGTTGATGCTCTGCGAGAGTTCAGTCAGCCTGTACTTGTCTACATCCCTCCCCATGCTGAGCTGAGAGGGGGATCATGGGTCGTCATTGACCCCACTATCAACCTTCAACACATGGAGCTCTATGCAGATCGAGAAAGCAGGTGTGCATGACAGCACTGCTATCCTATTTTTCTCAGTTCTTCTCTCCCAGCGCTTCTTATTTGACTCATTACTTTCAATTCCTCTTTTTTCTGCAGAGGGGGTGTTCTGGAGTCAGAGGGCACAGTGGAGATAAAGTTCAGAAAGAAAGATCTGCTGAAGACCATGCAAAGGATTGATTCGGTGTCATCCCGCCTGGCTGAGCAGCTTGGTATGTCCAGTATTCTCACTAAAAAAATCTTTCCTCAATGCCCTGGGGACTCTACTTTCTGAATAATTTGACACACTGTCTACTGTTGAACTGAGTGTAGGCAAGCCGGATTTGTCCGTCCAGGAGCGTAAAGATTTGGAGGCCAAACTGAAGTTCAGAGAGGAGTTCCTTCTTCCCATCTATCACCAGGTGGCTGTGCAATTTGTGGACCTCCATGATACACCAGGGAGAATGCAGGAAAAGGGTGTCATCATGGTATAAACACAAACAACCTAAATATTGTGCTCAAAGACTCCATATGTTACAGTCTGGATAATGTGTCCTTTCTATAAAGAAAATGTTGAACAGTAATAGAGCTCTGGATTCTATCACAGAAATGTATTGAAGGTTTTTTGCTATCATTTGACCATGTGTTTTCAGGACATTCTGGACTGGAAGAATGCTAGGTCTTTCTTTTATTGGCGTCTGCGGCGACTGCTGTTGGAGGAGGTGGTAAAGAATGAAATTGTGCTGGCCAACAAGGACCTGAGCAACGGACACATTCAGTCCATGCTGCGCCGCTGGTTTATGGAGACAGAAGGGACAGTAAAAGTAAGAACAGATAATTCACACCTGATTAAAATAAAAAATGGATATCAAAAATGTAATAGATTCAGACCCTTGTCAGTTTGAGATCAGATTATCTTTGTGAACAGTGAACCATATAGTCTAGGTTTGCATAAGATTGCATCGATTGAACTCCGGAAAAGTGAAGTTTATGATTTTTTTTGCCACTTGTGGAACAGAATTGCCAAAATAATTTTTCTCCAAACTGGTTTCCGGAACATTCCTGGTTAAACCATAAGTTGACATGTCAAACTGCTTTAACAAACAGAGTAATGTTAGAAGCATCACAAAGCCACAGTGTTTACACTCATTCTGTAGGAAGTCAATCTATAAATGGCTCCCTTATAGTTGTCTCTGCGCAGTAACCCGGGATCGGAGTATTATTTTGTCATCAAAAAAATGATTACTCATTTTCTCTAAGCTAACCATAGCTAGCCATGTTCCTCAAACTGAAAAACTGTAAACTTGACCATAAAAAGGTTTATATTTAATCCTGGGTGATGTGTTGGTAATTGTTTGATTGCGGAACGTTTCAGGCATACCTGTGGGACAATAACAAAGTGGTAGTAGAGTGGCTGGAAAACCATCTCTCACAGCAGGATGGAACACGTTCTGTCATTAGAGAGAACATCAAGTGCTTGAAAAGGGATTACGCGCTCAAACACATTCGCAGGTACATTTTTCAACTTGAATAGGCATTACATTTGTTTTTTGTTTTTCTTGGTTTCCCAGAGCCATATTAGCATGTGTAATGTCAATTGAGCTCTAAGTCAATTGACCACAAACACCATGACCAACATATTGGTGACTGATGGTCAGTAAATTGTTTTCAAAGCATGTCTATTTTAAAACAGGAGACTTTAGTATCTGTAAAACAACTTTCTAATGTTATTTTACTACATTATATGTTCAGCTTAGTCCAGGCCAACCCAGAAGTTACTATGGACTGCATTATCCACATGGCACAGAACATCACTCCCTCACAGAGAGCCAAAATCTGCCACCTGCTGGCCACCATGGACAACTCAACTACCAGCTAATCTCATCCATTAAGTAACTCTTAATAACGCAACACATTCTTGTGCTACACTGATAGTAAACATACAGTATGTCATTAAGACATAGCGGTACATCTAATATGATTTAACAACTTTTTGAATATTTTTAGTAAGTAAAGAGCCTTAAAAGGTAACCAAAAGCGATTTAATAAATGTTTTGTTCTGTTTCTCAGGATAAGGGCATTGGTCCGTAACTTTAAACACGCACAGTTTCAAATGTCAAGTGATCATGTAGTTCACTCATCTTAGTGCACAGTTTCTGTGTGATTCACAGTGGACAATGTTAGGACAAAATGTCTCACTTGAGCCCTATAACATTACTGCCAAGAGCGAAACCAGTATATACATAGTATATCTTTGCTTCACATTTGTGCCTTTTGTGTCATTTATGTGGAAATAGCCGACAGATGAATGTGCAATAAACTGAAAACACTGAATAATAGAATTTATGATGTTTTAGGCTCACCAATACATGCTACGTGACACTTTCTCAGGAAAATGTTCAATAATTAAACTAAAACTCATTATTAAAACTCTTTTATTAGAGCAAATTAACAGTATTATAACTAAAATAATCACTTTGCCTTTAGAAAAAAGCTTGTTTTGCATGTGTGTAAATACAGTATCAGGGTAAGTCTTAATATCAACTTTAATTACCAGTGTTTAACAAATGGTTACCATGATTAGGCTAATGCAACATTAGATTAAAGATGAATGCAAATTCAAATATTTTGATTAATATATTTTACTGTAGTCATGAATTACTGATCTGTAGAGTGTTATATAATGTTTTTTAATTACTTATTAATGAAAGTTATTATGTGTTATCACTGGCTGTTCTACTGTCTGTTTTTTCTGGTTGGATTTTGGTTGTGTCATCGAAATGATGTCTCGTAAAGACTACTCCATCCTATGATTATTTTTATTTTTTTGACTGCAGGAAATACTTGTTTTTATGAATGCCATGTGTGCTGGATCTATGAATTGATAAATATGTGTACCCACTGGTGCTGTGCTGTACACAATATTAGCTTCTGAATTTTGTGTCTTTAAACCATAAGTGAAATTAAGACCATAGAAACGGCTCTGAGTGCCTTTATTGACTGTATCAGGTTGTTTTTAATAAGAAAAACTCTTAATTATGCAATATTAAATAATTTACATTTAAGTTGTAGTCATCTTTCCAATTCCTAATAATTATTTTTTGTTAAAGGAATATGGGTTGGGTCATATTTATACTCATGACTGAAAAAAGATCAGTAGTAAATATATACTTTTCTAGTGTGCTAGTTTTTTGTCTATGCGTGCTGTATTCTGTACACTCGACACTGTGACTGAGACATGTTGACTGAAGTGTCTGATAAAGACATATTAACATTTTATTTGAGTGGTATGAATAAATACACAATCATTCTTTTTTTAATATTGTAAAATTGTATTGCTTGCAGTCATTTGAAATCTGTAGATATGTACAATAATAATGATTCATGTCACCATTTCTGCTCTTTTCATAAATATAAATAATGAAACACAAAAATTAAGAGCATGTATAGTGCCTATCACAGTACAAAAAGGACACACAACTACAATTACAAAGCTAACAGTTACATTGACAAAATAAGAAAACAAGTCTCTTTTATGGTACAGCTTGGCGACCTACCCATAGTCATAATTTCCATTATTTCTCCTGTTCCTTTAGTGTTGTGTATAACTCATCAGTTGGATTATGTTTATTAGAAGAGCAACACTGCAGTTCCTATTAATGATGTTTGGCAACAATGCCAGTACAGCAATCTGCACTGTACTGTTATTAAAAATTATTCAACCCCTTCTGAGTCATATTCTCTTACGTGGCAAATTGAATAAAAACTTAATGGCTGATTTGGTCCCTTAAATTCCACACGAGTCACTCATGTATATAGACAATGCTGTTAGCCAGCTGTAAAATCTGCGATAGAACACTGTCACTCATTGTTAAAGTTACATTACAATAAACACTATTCATTTCTGATTAGGATGTTGCAACTTTGATGTTGTTTCTCTGCAATAATTATACAAAACTTTCCTGGTTTGTGTGTTTTTGGCTGCCTTGGGAGAAATTTGCCTTGCAGGAAATCTTTTGGAGTCACACCATGAAAGCTAGGACTGAAAAGCTTCAAACAAATCTTTATTGATGATCCTCTGGAGTAAAGCTTGGCTTGCTTAATTTCTTGTGGATGGAATTAAAGCAAAACAATAGGCTTTGTTCCTCCTTGTGTGTTCATGTGGTACTGGTTAGAAAGGGCATCCATAGCCGAATATGAGGAATAGAGGCCTGTCACCTGCAGGTCTGGGTAGGGGAGACCTCCTCCAATGGAGACAGGCATGGCATTACCAGTGTCCAAGTCACAGTCAGACAGCCGAAGTGGCGAGTTACTAAGTGTACCTAATGCCTCCAGGTTAAAGCTGTCATCTTTCATCTCCTCCCAAAGATTTCCTGTAATCAACAAAGGGATTTTTAGAAATTAGCATTCTGTAACAGACGTTGCTTAAAAACAGTTTTTTGAAAGAAGGTTTGCACCCTCCTTAACTTTTACTGAATGAGTTAATACAAAGTAGCAAAAATAATCACTAAAGAGAAAGAAACATTCAGTGCCATTCAATATTTAGTGTCTAGCTGACACCAACCTTGCCAGGAAAAGTCCATTATACTTGGGTCTAGTGCATCCACCTCTGAATTCACATCATTGTGAACAGTGTAGAAATCACTGGGCTGCTTGGCAGGATGCTGGGGCAGGGAGCTGTTTGTCAAGTCAGGGACTGTGTGGAGAGGTGGTGTCTGGGCAGGGACTGGGGAGGCAGGAGCCAAGCGAGACCGATTCTGAAGCTGCAGTTGAAGGTGCTGGTGCATGGGGAGGCACTGCAGAGACAAAGTGACCACTGGGTGGGGTTGCAGCTGAGCTGGCACTGTGATAGTTTGGCCTGGGGTGCAGCTGGGCAAACGAGTCATGCCAGTATCAACAAATTTCTGTCTGCAGCTCTCTGGTCTGTCTGTAATGAGTTTGTCTAATTCATCTGAAGAAAGAAGTATCAAAACAGGATTACATTAAAGAAATGTTCACAACAGTGTACTGATAAAGTTTATTTAATTCAAGAACAACTTCAAGTTGTGTCAACAATAGAAATCCATTGACCACTAATGAATTATTAGCAATAAAATCAAGATTTGTCATTCATTTTATTGCCTACTGCTGATTACAGTCAGGGATTTGAGACCTGGATTAGCCATGCTGCGGCGGATGGCGGGAAGATCTTTGCGTTTCCATTTTTGCATCTCCTCCTCCATTCTGTCAATCTTTGCAGGGTTGAGTGCCCAAAGGCAACCCTTTCTGGAGGAACCACTCATCTTGTTCTCCACCTTCTCAAAGCACTTATTCAGGGACAGGTTGTGACGTACAGAGTTCTTCCATCCATCAGGTGCTGTCTGAGGAGCGCAGTAACAGACAATGTAATGTAAGTAACATTTACTAGCACAGTATATAATGTAATGTTAACTCAATCCATACGATTTCTGGTTTTCTTTTAAACAAATCCTTACCTTGAAATAAGGAAAGTGCTCTTTCATAAAGCTGTAAATCTCACTAACAGGAAGGCTGCCTGTCTTGCTGTTCTTCAAAGCCATGGCAATCAGACAGCTGTAATGTGCAGAAATTAAATCTTGCTCCCTTTGCAGAGAATCATACTGTTTAAGAGATTCTTCAAACATGAATGTCTTTTCTCTGTGAATCTTAGGTCACCTGTATGAGTAGATGGGTTTAGGAAAAGTCTTGGGCTGCAGGTCTTGGTTGTGAGCAGCAATGTGAGGTTGGGGGAACAGACCCTGGCTGTTGTAGTTGCCATAAAGTCCATTGGGAGAACACTGAGAAATATGACACAGCCTTTAAATTTTTTTAATTTTAAAACAAGCTGGTTATAAGCACATAATGGTACTTTTTAATAAATCATACTAATCATTGAACCAACCTGTTGGTTTGCCTGAGTGAAAGTGAGCACTTGTTGAGGCACAGTCTGGTACACTGATGTAGCACATGGAAACCCAGGGGAAAACTGTGGCATCTACAATTTTTTTTAATTTAAATAAGATACTTTATGCTCAGTTACAAATGGCAATACAGACCTGAATCTATACTACAGCATATACATAATCTGTATTTGTGTCTTTGAAAATGTAGTGAATCTGAATCATTACTTACACTGTTGATGGCTAAAGGGCTATGCTGCAATTCACTTTGTAGATGAATGGAAGATCCTGCCACTGTCATGCTGTTCAGTTGAGCTAAAGGTTTTTAAAAGGTGTGAGATTTAGCGATTTCTTCAAGCTGGATTTTGTTTATAAAATTGTGATTCAGTCTACTATTGATAAGGCAGAGCTTTATAAAAATCTTCATTAAGGGTTAGGTCAAAGAAAGTCTTCAGAATGAGAGCAAACTTTTAAATATGCTTAATAAATACAAATTATAAAAAAGTGGCCCAATTTACCTGAATCCACCCTACTTGTATCCTCTCACAACACTGTGTGTAAAGTTCCTAACCTGTCTGTCGCTCTTGCAGGCTGTTCTGAGCAGAGCTGCTGAAGTCGGATTGCCCACTCCTGATCTGCTGAAGCCGTGGTACATCTACAGATGTGAGCCAGGACAGGGACTGAAGATCACCAGGCAACTCGTTCTTCAGCTGTGATGTGTCTGTAGACAGGAGTCTGCAAAAACAGTACACAACAAATCTGAATAAAAAGTCTGTGTGCAAAAAAAAATTGCATTTTATCAATTTAATTGCATTTTATTTTTGTAATTGTTTCAAATGGCCACTGATTATTTTTACAATCTTTTTTTAACCTAAATAAAGTAAATAAGTTAATATTCTTAAATACATGGAACATGAGAAGTCCTTAATTTTTATTTAGTATTGGGAATAAAAACAATTCACCCTATGATCTAATCTAGTGTAGGGTGAGTTATTTACTCACCCATTTCTTCATTTGGACTAAGCTACAACAGAGGAGCGAACCCCTCTTGAATTCTCTTCAGACTTCTCTACACACTCACTATTCAGTCCAATAATTGGGGTCGCTATGACAACCATCACTTTTCAGTTATTTTGTGAGTCTGGACACTTCAGTACCCCCCCTTCCCCTTCTACCAACCTCTAACAGCTGCCTTCTTCACTGTCATTGGCTGAATCATATGTAAACAACGCATGAGATCATTTGAAACATGGGTATGTGGCACACGTTGCCTGCAACAGTTGGTCCGGCCCTATTGAAAAATGATCACCTATTGTGTTCTGAAAGACAAATCTGCACAGCGGCACGTGGCTCTATTGTTTCCCCCAGACCCTTCCTTGATTGTCTTTACCGTTTTTTTTTTTTAACCAACCCCTTGCATTAATCTACTGGAATGACAGGCCTCACACAACAGAGAAATAGGATGCCATCTGTTTCCCTATCCCTTTCCACCCAACCCCTGTCCCCTATTGCCACCCCACCCCCGCCTGGAGGCATCAGACAGTACCTAAGGGGGTAGTTGGAAGGGGGTAGTTGAAGGAGTTGGAGGTCAAGCCACAGTGCACACACAGTCTGCCTCCTGAATAAATTACAGCATTGAAGGAAGAACTTACTGACATGGCCTTGAGTACTCTGGTTGCTCTGGTTCAGAGCTTCTGAATAATTATACTATACACACACACACACACCTCTTATACGAAACCTTAGACACTGCACGTGACAATGCAGACAGCACTATACCACCACTGTCATGTGCTAATATCTTCCTAACGCCCCTCCACAATACAAAGACATGAAAATGATACCTTGAAAATCCCCACAGAGAACAGGACAGTGTAACATCTGGCTTTATGTGACCTCCCTCTCATTCACGAGTGTTAATTATTCCTTTTCTATTTTGTGTATCATTAAAAGGAATTATAATGGATTTCTCTATACTCCTAGCCCTTCCATTTTGCATCTGGCATATAACAAATGCACATTGATAGCAGTTATTACTAAAGTGAAATAAACAATATTATGCAGTCTTAAATTTCAAAGTTATTAAATAAGAACTTTTTGTATTGTTTCAAACCTGCAGTGACAAAAATATACCAAACAGACCATATATTTTTTACTCTTGCAGTGTGTCACGTTTAACTACATCAGCAATATCACAGCAAAATTTAACTGCCAAATATTATCCTAGACTTACATCTGTCCTCTGTACTGTAGTAGCTTTCTATAATAATAACATTCCAAGACTAATATTTGCCACAACAAACCCTCTCTCACATTGTATAATCTTAAATATAAAATGTTATATTCAGGAGTTTTTCTAAGGCAGAAAGAAACAAACTGTTATGGGAATAAAATACTTCACACAAAACCTGAATCATCCAACAGAGGTCCTAAAACCGTGTAACAATTTAGTTAAGATAAGGGCATACACTCATGTTTTCAGACAATGGCTGTACTGTAACCTCTGAAACTGACATTTAATTCTACAATAATTTTTGTTTAAGGAAACTTCATCTTACACTGCAGGTCTGAGATTTACTTAATAAAAATACAAAAAAGGAAAACTCTAATAATTGTATTCCTTCAAAAAAATGTGCTTCATTAATTAGGAGGAGAGGGTATTTTTTACAAATTTTTTATTTGTAAAAAATACATAACAAGCCACAAACTCAAATTCTGGATCATCAAGAAAGGGGGCTACATTCTTGTACTTATTAGCATTTCTGAAGTCTAATTGTAAACCCAGCTGTGTATTGTACGACTTTTTACGGTCATTAGGGTGCAGCTATACAAGTGAAAGAAAAAATGATTTTATTTGCTCATTGATGCAAACCATTACGTGTCCCACAGAAAGGGGGAGGCGGGTGCACACAGTCACGGTTTATCAGAGCTCAAGTCGCCCTCGTTTACATTCTAATTGGGAGCCATTTCTCCTTGGTGACCCGTGGGGCCCCCGCCAAGGTCCTCAATCCCTCCATGTGCCAACAGCGGGCGTTTAAACAGAGCTGATGCTTTCTGACAGATCCATTCAGAGCAAAGATGATGTATTCTCTCGCTCCTTTTTTTTCCACAAACCCCAATTCCCTGCCTCTCAAAACACACCTTTATTTTACAGAAAAGGGAAGGTGGTTTTTTTTGTTAAGATTAGCAGCTCCCCTTTTCTTCCTGAATTATCTTTGTATTCTCTAATCTGCTACACATCTGCTAATAACAGAGTTCAAAAGCAATGGGAATCAGCCATCAAAGGAAACACCCCCTACCTGTAGTCTTGTGTGGAGGCGTGGTGATTTTGTCCAGGGTTTTCATGAATTCCTGACATCCTGGTTGTAATTCCACTTTCAATCATCTTCTGGCAAATAAAATGAATTTAAATGAACCATGCCAAGCAGAGAACATTAAAAGCATTTTAGAAATGTGTCACCAGCCTTACTCTGCATAATACATCTCTCAAATAAAATAAATTTTATAATGTTTAAAAATCAATTATGTATTATTTTGTGTTCATGTGATGAATATATATTAATTATATATTTGTGTGTGTGTGTGTGTGTATATGTATATATATATATATATATATATATATATATATATATATATATATAAGATATAATTTAAATATAAATATTTATCACATGAAGACAAAAGAATAGATAATTGCAAAGGTTATCAAATGAATAGTAGATTATTAGTAATGACACAATATAGGATACACAATAATCTCACAAGAACTGAAAGAAAATAACATCAGTAACAATACAATTTCTTTAAAACTTTTCAGAGTTTAGGTAATACGTCATCGGTCACCGTTACCTGCCAATCTGTGCACGCGTCACAATTTTTTATATTATGACAATACTGACAATATTTAACAGAAAACATAAACGGCTTTAGAACTAAATATAGACGAGGAACTTCTGCTCTTGCTCATAACCCGTCAATTATTAAAGCCAGACATCAAGTTGTTCCAGACATCTATGTACAGACGTTATAACGACAGTCCAGAACAGGTGCGCTTTGAATATATATATATATTTTGAATATTAATATATATATATATATATATATATATATATATATATATATATATATATATATATATATATATATATATATATATATATATTAAAAACAACAACTCATTGGCAACATTAAATAAATAGCATCTTACCTTTTGTGCCGAAGATGTTCAGGGGTGCGGATAATCTTGTGTAATGAGACGAAGGAAATTTCTACTGTTGGTTGGGCGACTTGTTCTCCCAAAGGAAAAAAACGTATTTTTAAATTTCCCTCTCCGGTGCTGTTTGCTCTTGACTGTCATGCGCACTTGCGCACACGCAGCGCGAGTCGTGCAGAAGGAGGGGGCCTCGCGCTCTGACAGCTGCTGCAACTACAATATCTGTCAGGGCATCTCTCGATATCCTGGAAGTTTCCACTGCTTTCGTTTAATCAATACGTTTCCTTCCCAGAAACCTTTTGTGTTTCCCCTCAGTAGTAGCTGGTGTAAGGTGAGATAGTCCACAGGTACGCCTTTTAATATGCCCTTTTAACCAAAGTGAATGTGCTTTAGGCTTCTCCAATCAAAACAAAAAACTTTAGAGTTTAGTAAAATTCCTCAATTTCTGTCGCATCATTTTCGTTATTTCCGCCCTATAAACTTAAATATTCCAAGTAGACTCTGTGAAAATACTCAAGCGTGTAACAAATAGTGTAGTGTTTTCTATGTCCCCGTATAGCCATTGGCAACATATAATAACGTAACAGTACCTGATATTGTTTTTCACTTATCCAAACTTAGCGCCGTTTCTTTTGTCTGCTCTATCTAAAGACATCCTCTCCGAGCGGTTCTGTGTGATATTCTGTCCAAATGAGAAGTTGTTCAGTGTACTGGTCATGACTTAACCGCCTTTGAAGCCGCGTAGTTTGGCTTATGTGCGGCGGGAAAAACGCGCTGAGTGGCGCGCGCTAGAGGTGACAGACTTTCAACAGGCTCACAGGGCAAATAAAAATGCATGGGGTGAGATATTAATCTATGATATTAATGTTTAATATTTAATAAAGATATTTACGCACACAAAGTGTATTTAAAACCCGCTTACAGTCATTTACGTGGACACACTTTACATAGTCATGTTACTGTAAATACTTAGCATAATGTAAATGTGTAAAACCTGCAGCCTATTTTAAAGTATATAGCCTAATATCATTTTATGGAGCTGCTTGTAATTAAAGCTATTTATGTAATTGATAATAGTGACATTTATGTGTATACGGAGGATATAGAAAGAACTCATCAACATTTTTGATCAAAACAAAGTCAATTCTACGGTGTAATTTTATTTTGTCTTAAAACAATTTCAGGAAACTGTTTTTAAATATATGTAGGTTTCAAATGTTGCGGGAAGTGAGCTGGCTGATGACGTTAATTGACTTGAACCACATGGGACACTACAGATGGTAAATCGCGAAGTCACAATGAATGCGCACTTGCAACGGACAAAAAGACGCTGCTGGGAGAAGAGCACTGGGTCCTAAAGCCTATGTTTTCCTTCCTTAAGTCACTGAACTGTGCAGCAGAGCAGACCACAGGTTTTGACATTTAGTATTAGGCCTACATTTTGGTTTGGTAGACGAAATAGCAGTGTCCTGGAAACTATTTTAAACAATGTTTTTTTCTCTCTCTCTCTAATTGTACATGCAATTATACATGTAGGTTTATGACCTTGTATTAGTTGAGAGACAACATGAAATATTTGTACTTTCTCTTGGAGACCATTAGTGAAAATGCATTTAGCATTTTTCTATATATTACGGGCCTGGGTAGCTCAGCGAGTATTAACGCTGACTACCACCCCTGGAGTTGTGAGTTTGAATAAAAGGCATGCTGAGTAAATTCAGTCAGGTCTCCTAAGAAACCAAATTGCCCGTTTGATAGGGAGGGTAGAGTCACATGGGGTAATCTCCTCGTGGTCATGATTAGTGATTCTCGCTCTCAATGGGGTGTGTAGTAAGTTGTTAGTGGAACGCGGACAGTAGCATGAGCCTCCACATGTTGGGAGTCTCTGCGGTGTCATGCACAGCGAGCCACGTGATAAGATGCACGGATTGATGGTCTCAGAAGCGGAGGCAACTGAGACTTGTCCTCCGCCACCTGGATTAAGGTGAGTAACTGCGCCACCACGAGGACCTACTAAGTAGTGGGAATTGGGCATTCCAAATTGGGAGAAAAGGGAATAAATATTAGAAGAAGAAGAAGAAAAACAAATTTTAATTAGAAATTATATTATTAGCATAACAATTTGAGTGATAAGTTGAATTGAATATCTTATTCAGTATGCCCCCTTTTGTCTTAATGATAAAATTCACACAAGTTGACACAGACTCCACAAGTTTGTGCAAAATCTGATTATTCATGTTATCCCTGCATGATTTGATAATGTCCCAAACAACATATTCAATATCATTTTAATATTGCAAATTTGATAGGTGATGTAAAATAGTTTAGAATCTTTATTTATTAATTTTAATTATTCATAACATTTCTTTTTGTTACATTTTCAAAATCCTAAAACTTACAAGTTTAAATTGATTTAATCGTTAAATAAATACATGTTTACATTTATTTTATTGTATTAACCATATTTAAATGTAAATCTTTCAATGTGGTGACTAACTATCTATCTATCTATCTATCTATCTATCTATCTATCTATCTATCTATCTATCTATCTATCTATCTATCTATCTATCTATCTATCTATCTATCTATCTACACCGATCAGCCACAACATTAAAACCACCTGCCTAATATTGTGTAGGTCCACCTCGTACCACAATTGTACAGAGAGTTACCATAGAATTTGTCAGTCTAAACCAGTCTGGCCAATCTCTGTTGACCTCTCTCATCATCAAGGTATTTCCGTCCACAAAACTGCCTCTCATTGGATGTTTTTTATTTTGAGTGAATTCTAGAGACTGTTGTGTGTGAAAATCCCAGGAGATCAGCAGTTACAGAAATACTCAAATCAGCCCGTCTGGTACCAACAATCATGCCACGCTCCAAATAACTGAGATCACTGAGATTTCCCAATTCTTATGGTTGATGTGAACATTAACTGAAACTCCTGACCCGTATCTGAATTATCTTGTGCACTGCACTGCTGCCACACGATTGGCTGATTAGATAATTGCATGGATGTTTGTTGGTGCCAGATGGGCTGGTACATTCAAAAAGTGTTTTGATTACTGAAGAGATTACATTGCATTTTATTGTCATTTGTTTCATTTAATATTTTGTGCTTTCAGATGGAAAACATTTATACATATAAATGATGCAATCCAAAGTACATTTGAACAGCGGTGAAACTATTTCTATGATGTGTTACATTCATAAGAGCAGACAGAGAAGTACATTTAAAGTAAGTTTGGAGCAGAAGAAATAGAAATAAGCCTTTTGTAAATTGTCTGCTTTACGCTAAGCTAAAGTACTATTTCTAGCCATTTTACATGCACGTTACCAGGCAAGATCATATTTTTTTATCAAGAAAATTCACGTTGCATCATATTTTTTTTTTTTTTCTTGGAAGACCTTTGATATTAGGGCAAAAATAATATTTTTGATAATCATTTTTGTATTGTATTCCTGTACAAATATCTAAAAATCTTTAAAACAAGCTTAATTTCATTTTTCTTGTTTTAGAAACAACACTGCGTAAGATATTTAGGTTATTCAGAGAATGTATTTTTAACTTGTGTATTTTATAGTCAAAACAAGTGAAGAAATCTACCATTGCTGGAGAAGTAATCCGAAGTATTTAGAATAAGTTACTGACCTTGAGTAATCTGGAATACATTACAAATGACATTTTACAGCATGTATTCTGTAATCTGTAGTGGAATACATTTCAAATGTAACCCTCCCAACCCCGTGTGTGTATATATACGTATATATATATATATGACGAGGTGGATGGTGTGGCCAGTCCGTGAGGGTGTACGACCGGCGCTGAGTCACCTAATCAGTTGGGAGGGGGATAAAGATGAGCCGGAGGTGCCAGTTTGAGAGAGAGATAGAGAGAATTTAAGCGATATAGCGTTGGCACAGCCATTGACCAGAAAAAAAAAAATGGCACTCCATGTCAAAAAGGTTGCCAACCCCTGGTATATACTCTATACCAGAGCCGGCCCAAGGCATAAGCGAACTAAGCGGCTGCTTAGGGCCACCGTGGCCACCAGGGAGCTCCCAAGATCACATTAAATTTTGATATATTATGTCAATGGACAATGGTAATTATACAAAAACGCAATATTAAAAGCAATATTATGTTAACGGTCTGCAGGATGCAAGCACAGTCAGACAGTTAGTTGATTGAAGAGGCAGCAGGATTGCAGCAAAATAGTAATGTCACAAAAAAGGACATATCCCTCTGGTCCAGAGCAAAGGAAAAAGAAGAAAACAGAGGAAGAGAAAAACCAGTAAGATAAAGGTATGTTAAGTAGCTAGGCTATGTTGCAAGCTAACATTAGCTGGCTAGTTAGTTAACGTAGCCTAGGTAGCATATCTTCTTGTTTTAGGAAAGTACATGTTTGATTAAACAGCCGTAAATAGCCTTGCCATCTTAATATATTATAATACAACATATTACTTAGCTAGTTTTAGATTAAAGTCTTTGTCTTCTGTGTAAAAATAATTTTCCTGAGTATATATTTTTTTAATAAAATTAAGCTTCTGTTCCATAAACTTGGTAATGATAACAACTTAACATTATTTACATGAGTCTACTATTTTGGGGTCTTTGCTATTATTTTCCATTGTCATTATGCCTTAATTAGCTAGTTATAGATTAAGAGTTGTTTCTCATTTGTGTTGAGAAAATAACATTCTGTTCCATCAAATATGTACTCTTATGAAACTTCTCTAGGAGCACTGTTTAAATATTTTGGATGTGGGGCACACCCAACACCACCTGCCCCAAGTGCCAGTGCAACAGCTGATGATGATACAGCATGTGAGTTTACAACAATCCCAGATCAATATATTTATATGGATAAACCATGCCATTACCTTCTAATATGACATCTAACATGGCTAGCTTTTATTATTATTATTATTTTCATCTTTCATCAGGTCCATCCTCTGCAGGCGAGGGGCACTTCCCAGCACCTTCAGCCACTGATCCTACTGTTCCTTCCATGTCTGTTTCAGCCTCAGCGGATGTGGCAAGTTAATAGCACAGTAGCCTTTGTATTTGCTCAGTTTACTGTAGAATATCCTGAAATTAATATTTCTAATTATTAATGTAATTTCCTTATTGGTCCTTCTACTTTTGTGGTCATTTCAATCGATTTCACATCTACTCACTTAGCAACTTCCAGCCTACACCAGGAGCAGCTCCTCCTGTTGACCTAGCTTAGTGGTCATCTAACCTGTCAGACTCAAAAAGGACTGATCTGGTAAGCAGATCACATTTCACATTCCCTGAAAAACCTGATGACCGAAGCTTCCACTACCACTACACCTACAGTAAATTAATTAATGCGGAAAAAAATCAAGCAGAGCTGGCTCACTTATTAAAAAATAAATTATGCAGTCTACTGCTTTTGCTGCATATTGGTGGTAGTGGGGTGTTGCAGCCTTTACACCTTGATTTGTAAATTAATTTTCGATATTCAACGATCAGAGTCTGCTTACACCTGTTAAGCACCTGTTAAGCACCTGAGTCTGTTACCACATGTAGGGCCCTATGATTTCCACGATGCGGCAAACATGGATGGAATCCCTGAAACCATAAAAATTGCGTGAGCTATAAGATGCGGATGCAATGCACAATTAATACAATTAAAACCAATATTTACATACATATATTTACAATTTAATAAAGTAAATATATACATTTACATTTGGCAGACGCTTTTATCCTAAGCGACTTACAGTGCATTTAGAACAGGGACAATCGCCCCGGAGCAACCTGGAGTTAAGTGACTTGCTCAAGGACATAATGGTGGTGGCCGTGGGGCTCGAACCAGCAACCTTCTGATTAACAGATATGTGCTTTAGCCCACTACACCACCACCACTCCTTGTCACTACTCACAGCACACATCACAATCTGCTTGTGCTGTGTGCTTCAAAATGAATGTGTGAAGCCAGGTGCTTGTATGCTGAAAACACCTATCATGAACATTACACATGCTCTGGGTGTGTGTATGTGTATAGTAGATGACAGTGAGCAGAGCGCTCTAAAGCGTGCAGCAAATACAGACTATAGATATTTTTTCAAGAAGTTATAGCTTTTTGGGGTTTAATAATCACACCGGGCCATGTAGCAAACTGCTTATCCAGAGGTGAGAAACAACCATCAAAAACACTTAAAAATGCCAAAATATAAGCTTGGTTTAAATGGACACATGAAATGGGGAAAAAGATCATGTTTAATGCAATTAAAGGGGCCAGTGATGGCTCAGCGGTTAAGGCTCTGGGTTACTGACCAAAGCACTGCCAAGATACCACTGTTGGGCCCTTGAGCAAGGCCCTTGACTCTATCTGCTCCAGGGGTGCTGTTTCATGGCTGACCCTGTGCTCTGACCCCAGCTTAGTTGGGATATGTGAAAACAACTGTATTTCATTGGCATTTCACCTGTACTCTGTCAATGACAATAAAGTTGAATCTTAGTCTTAATAATACTAAAGCAATATCTGTGAAGTTCTGTTGTGTAGCACCTCATTTGACAAAAATATCTCCAGTGTTGTTTCGGATTGTGCTGTGAATAGAAAAACACTTTATTTTATAAAAATAATGCAATGTTATGTTGAAAAATGTAATTAATTAAAATAATTCTATTTTCATTTAAAGTTTTAACAATATAATTTGGTTAGACACCATTTCAGTGATTACATTTAATTAAATGGTCGAATACAAAATAGCCACAATTTGAATGTACTCGTGTGTTTTTACTTACAATTTTACAACCGTGT
Source organism: Xyrauchen texanus (assembly GCF_025860055.1). Classification (NCBI taxonomy): domain Eukaryota; kingdom Metazoa; phylum Chordata; class Actinopteri; order Cypriniformes; family Catostomidae; genus Xyrauchen; species Xyrauchen texanus. The sequence goes on from NC_068279.1 coordinate 11,673,025, forward strand.
GGCACATAAAACATCCTGGAAATGTCCTGGAAAATTATGCCTTGAAAAGAGTGTGAACCCGGGTCAAATTGCATTTAACTGTAGCTTACAAGCAGGATTGTCTTTTGACAATATATATAATTGACAAACAGTCGTCACAATACTTCTTCAGTACTTAGTTCGAGTTGTTTTGATTTTTGTATTGTTTTAACCAAATCACTTGTAAAGGGAGGTTGTTCTTTCTCTGCCTTTGTCCCTATTGGTTATTTTTGCTGCCCAGACTAACGAGAGACCCTGAGTGATCTTTTGGGTTGACTGAACCCAGGAAGACACTGGGAAAGAGTAGTGGAGAAGCCTGAAGCATTGTCTCCTGTAGATCTGTTTTTGATGGGTCAAACAAAGCGTTCATTAGGGTCAGAGAATCTATATTCACTGCCTGGCTGACAGTAGTGTGTATTGATAAACAATTAGGAACAGCACTATTGGTTGTGCTGAGGCAAGTGTAGCTGTGTATGGGTAAACCATCACAAAGATGTCATCAACAGGTTTTGCACAAACCAAATAATTAGAGGTCCTTTAGAGAAAGAATTATCCTGCCATCAACACTGTCTAGTGTGATGGTTGATGTTTTAAGAGTTCTAGTTTTCTTCTTGATTCTTCTAGAGCTTCAATATGTTTGCTTGTGTGGAATGTTCAACCACACATTACACCGTAAATAAAAACCTTTTATGCAGCTTTATCTTAATTTCAACATCACTGACTTTGAAAGCTATCCAGCAGTGTGCCTTACCCTACATATGCACATTTGTAACACTCAAATGAATTGTAACAATCAAATTAATTGATTGAGCACCCTGTATTAGTGGTCACCTCCTATTCCTCTGTTTCTGATCTGACCATCAAAGTTCCTGTTCAAACACCACGTCTCAGGGGTCACAAATCAGGTCACCTCTTGACATTTGTCTTGACATTTAGTCATATTAACAGGTCATGGCTGATCTAAACTCTGAAGGGGAGAGTGAATAAAAGCTTTCTTCTCTCTACTATTCATCCAACACCTCCAAAAACGACTTGTGTCATCCCTCTTGGCTTATGTAAAAATGTTTGCAGTTTCGTCATGCAAACTGTGTGACAGAATATTTTAGGTGCACATAGGGCCGCCATCAGGAGTGCTTGTACGCCGCTTGTACATGCTCATTGCCAACCTGAATATGAAGAACTAATATTCTAATAAAGAGCGTTTTCTTACTCTTATTTATAAAAAAAAACAATAACAAAAAAAAAAACAGCAACCCCTACTTACCGCAGCACTGCCCTCATCCACACCCACTCCAGCACGTCCACCACCACCCACCAATCCTTGTGTTACTCACTCACTCACTGTTTAGGGATGCAAGTCTCTCCCTCAGTGGACTTGCTCTGTGTGGTGGGGATTCTCGTCTCTCCCTCTGATAGAGGGTGATATCATAGAAAGAGTCTGATTATTTTCTTGCTGACTTAAAAATGAGCTAATTGCAAGCTTTAGTAATTCCAGCAGGTTGCAATATAAAAAGTAGGGATGGGTATTGTTAGGATTTTATCAATACTATTACTCTGATTGATACTCCTTATCAGTTTTTTTTATTTTTTATCAATTATTAAATAATTGATACAAATATATAATTTTTTTAAAGACTGTTGTTTCTAGAGTAGCAACAGTAATGTTTACAACAGCAAAGTCAATATACAAACTCAATATCTCACTGGAAACAAATCTAAAATCTCAATAAAATAATTGTATCCAATGGCTGTGAAGAAAGCAGGGAAGGCTGTCATCAAGGGGCTGTGTTTGATGTCAATCAAACTGCGCATATGTGGGTCAAGTGCAGGTGGACCTGTCACCGTCTTTGATGCCTACATAGCGCCGGGGAAAATTGCAATGTTTATTTTTTTAATTAAATAGACGTCATATAAAAGATTTAGACTTTTCAGCATTGGTAACGTGTCCCATATTAACATAGTTACTCTTATATTTGGTTTGTTGGTATCTGGTCGCCCCTAGTGTGTGTGTTTGGAGCACAGCTAGAGTAGAGAGGCTGCAGCAGCGTGATTATAAGTTACACCAAAACGTTAAACAGAACAGTTATGTCGGAGCTTATCAATACTACAGTCTTTAATAATTTAGCACCGGGGCCCTTTTAATATCGGTTTTTGGTACCCATCCCTACTTATAAGGGCATTTATATCTATCTATTTTATTAATATCTTATCTAGTTAAGTGAACGTGATAACATTATTTAAAGGTTAAGCTAGCTAGCTGCAGTTTTATTTGCTAGTCTACACTAGCTCCTCGCTTTTGCCACGTTTAGCTTCATCTGTCATACCTAGTGCTTTATGCTTGGCAAGAAACTTTTGCTCTCTTTTCTTTTTTATTCCCCTGATTTTAGCCTTTGGTGATGCATTTTGACTCTAGTCAGTCCCCGATTTGCACTATGCACATCGTGTGTGTTCCGCACATCTGATTGGCCAGGTGTTTCGACCAAACCATTTACACAATAACAGCAGGGGGATGGAGTATCAGAATCAGATGACAAGTTGAAATGTGTTTTAATTATAAAAATGTATGTATTTATCATGTAAATACATATGCATTCTATTTTCAGTGATATAAGTCAGTAAGTAAATTGTACTTGATCCAATTATGGGTCAACTATAGACCTTTGCATGGGCCCCGGGTCATCTGTACCCTTTGACCCACCCTGACCCTGGCGGGCCTGGGTGCACTCCCAATGGCACGTGGAAAGTCTCTAAATAAAAAAGCCACTACAGACACTACACTGTAAAAAGGTAACCCTCCATTGTTACTACAATTAGCTATTTTCACTTGATCTAAACATTACACATTTTTTTGTATTGTTGTTTTGGTATATCCTGATGTATTCATGTTGATTAAGTGATGTAAAATATGGTTTATTTAGATTTACAACATGACACACATTTTTTTGTTTTTGTATTTTTCCATGTATTTAAATGCTGCCCATTTACTACACAAATAAGAAAGAAAGAATAATTTTGAGGAGTATGACTTCAGTTATAGAGAACGCTGATGTTTATTTAGTGTAATTTTTTCCCCTTTCTTCTCATTAAGAAACACACAGCTAATGCTGAAAAGAGATCGAATGAAAAAGAGAAAGAGTTAGGTGGGACTTTCGGTGGGAAAGCAGCAAAGCTGGTGTTATAATACAACCTTATTCGCCGCTTGGAATCTCTAATGGGAAAATCAAGTGCTGTGACTCCTTTATAACAGGATTTGCGGGGTCTCGTGCTGTACAGGGTCCAGTAGGCAGCACAAAGCCTGTTAAGGCTGGACAAGCATTACTAGAAAGGGGGGTGTGGAGCAGAACTGACTTGCGGTGTGGAAGGGTGTGAAGGTTGCCTTGACAACAGAGGTTGTGAATGGGACAACTTTGAATATGACTGTAGATAGATGGGTGCACCTAGTCCATGTTCTACCTTGCAGCTGATTTTTGGCATAGACAATTTTGGACAACTATTTTGGACACATAAATTAATTAAGGTTAAGTTGTTATAAATGAAGTTCAAGTGCAGTGTTTCAATGGAAATTTCCGTCACTCGTTACCTTGTTGAAAAATTAGCTAGAGTGGCATTTAACATCCCTTGGTTGTCAAGCCTGACACAGTATATCTCTCACACTTGAGAATCAGGGCAGGTGCTGTGGGAAACTCAATCTTTTCTACTGGATAATTTGGGTCATTAGTGAAGCGATGAGACACCAGTCAATCGTCTTTGCATGACTCAGATAACTAGGCTAAGGGAAAATAAGTTTGTGCTTGATTGGATCTGTGGACAGGACTTACTGTCTAAAACATCACCCCTCCAAGTCCACTCGATCCAAGAATCAAGTGTCATCTTTATGCCCTGCTTAATTACAGAACAAACTTTGATTGAATGGCTAACAGATGCTGGTTGAGTTCCGAGCCAGCTGACTTCAAGTGGCCAAGAGCATGGAGGAACGCCGTCTGCCCTGATGACAGCTTTGTTGACTGTCTCGCTAAAAGTCAGTGATTAGATGTACAGTGGTTTATTAGCCATTGATGTATTTCCCTAATCAAAGTTTAGAAACAAGAGCTGCTCTGTTGTAGTGTTTGCTTTTACTGGGGCAGTCGCGTAGGACTGGGGGAAGGTTTGATATCCATGTATAGTTGGATTGTGTTTCTGCATCTTTGTGTTACATCCAGCGCAGTGGTAGACACTTAGGTAAGCACTGAATAAGATCTCTGGTTCTCTGAACCCCCTCCTGACTGGACCATGAATCATTAAGTACCCAGGCCTTGCAACCAGAACATAGGTCATTACTGTGAAGAGCACAGAAATAATAGATAGGCATCCTCTCTGCTATTGAGCCACCACCTATGCTGGAACTGCTTGCACTGAGTGAAGCCTTGTTAGAAACACTGAAATGGATTTCTGAGGAGTTTTCAAAGTCTGGACAATTGTACTGAAGGTCCAAGATCCAGAGTGGAATTTTGTGGATGCTCTATGGCACAGGTTGGAATAGGACGATTTGCTTAGGAGCCTAAACGCACATGAAACACTTTGAGGTGAATTTAGGTACTAGTTAGTCTGGATGCAAGTAGTTCCCATATTTTGATCAGAAGCTGCCCCAATCAGCTACCGAGATGCAGGTACAATATGTGTGTGTGTGTGTGTGTGTGTGTGTGTGTGTGTGTGTGTGTGTGTGTGTGTGTGTGTGTGTGTATGTGTGTGTTTGTGTGTGTTTGTGTGTGTGCGCGTGTTTTTGTGATTTACGAGGACAATTTTGTAAGTTACAAATTAGTAATTACAAGGGTATTATGCTATAAATGTGATTTATGAGGACATTTCTAGTGTCCCCATAATTCAAATCGCTTAAAAATCATACTAAACAATGTTTTATTGAAAATGTAAAAATGCAGAAGGTTTTCTGTGAGGGTTAGGTTTAGGGGTTGTGTTAGGTTTAGAGGATAGAATCTATAGTTTGTACAGTATAAAAGTCATTATGTCTATGGAAAGTCCTCATAATGATAGGTAGACCAACATGTGTGTGTGTGTGTGTGTGTGTGTGTGTGTGTGTGTGTGTGTGTGTGTGTGTGTGTGTGTGTGTGTGTGTGTGTGTGTGTGAGAGAGAGAGAATGTGTGTTAATTTGAATTCATGGCAGAATGTCAAGTAATTTGTATTTGTATTGTGCTTTTCACACAGAATTTCAAAGCAGCTTTAAATCATGCATAAAAAACCTGAAACTGTAATATCTATAAAGTCCTGGAGTGATCATTGTGTAGTATGATTAAATATGATTGTAAATTGTGTATACAAATTTAATAATGAAATCTGTGTATTTAGAATCCCTGTGAGCAAGCTGAAAGCGACTGTGGCAAGGAACACAAAACTCCATAAGATGTTGTTTAATGGAGGAAAAATAACCTTGAGAGAAACCAGGCTTACTGTGGGGGCCACTTTTCCTCTGAATAAACAACATGATTAGAATGCCTATATTAGTTATTTATGTGCAGTTCACGTCATGGCTTAAAATTTGTAAATTAAGTAAGGTCCTGTGTTTAATAAAAAAAAAAAAAAAAAGATTAATAACTATCATCTTTGAAGTCCATACTGGATTTACTGCAGAAGTTCACATACATGCATTGTCCTTTGTTAGTTGGCTGATGAAGGCTTTCATTGGCAGTTAAATTATGTCTATGTATTCTATTTCAAGAGTGTAGTTCATCAATAGACAAAGGTGATGCAGGCAGAGATTAATAAGGTGCATCGCAGTTCAAGCTGCAGGTCGGTTTGGTGGGGTCCATCCTAAGTCCAAGGTTCAGGCAGTGGCATATGAAGTATCCGATGTCTTACAGTTGGAGTTGGCATCAGTTCATCCTCTGATGTCAAAAGACTGAAGTAATTTCTGGTTAGCACCAGCTGTAGTTTGTCGTCATCACTCAGCGACATCAGCTCTGGCTGGCTCTGGTAACCTCAGGATATGAATCACGAGGTTGAGACATGGAAACAAATAGAATAATATCAGCGTAGATGCCATTCAATTTTATACAGATTTATAAGTTGTTACTGATGTTTCTGTTCCGGCAGACCTAACTAAAGCAGCTTAATTGTGAGTTGATTGATAAATTAGGTGTAGGCCTGACTAAATAGATGAGTCTTTAGTCTAGACCAGGGCTGAACTGGTAATCTTGCATACCGGGCATTTTCCCAGTGGGCCGATCAGGGGCGGAATGTCCATCGGGAGAACCGAGCGTGCTGGTGGTGAATGGCCCGTGATAAGCAACAATGAGCCGCCGCGTTATGTAGAATGGACCACAAAACGGCACTGCGATATGCAGAAAAGGACAGCGAACACCCCTCAAAGCTCAACAACATTTGGCTCACATTGACTTAGCCTAGACTTAGACTGAGCCAGTGTGTCTGCATCCCAAACAGTGTTAGGAAGACTATTCCATAGTTTAGGAGCAAAAAATGAAAAGGATCTACCTCCTTTTATAGATTTTGATATTCTTGGAATTATTAACAAGCCAGAATTTTGTGATCGTAATGAACGTGATGAAATATAGCATGTCAGAAGGTCACTTAAGTACTGCGGAGCTAGACCATTCAAAGCTTTGTATGTGGTTAACAGAATTTTTTAATTCATACAAAATTTAAGAGGTAGCCAATGTAATGACGATAAAATTTGACTAATATGATCATATTTCTTGGATCTAGTCAGCACTCTGGCAGCTGCATTTTGAACCAATTGAAGTTTATTTATTGAACTTGATGGGCATCCTCCCAGTAATGCACTACAATAGTCTAGTCTTGAGGTCATGAACGCATTAATTTGTTTTTCGGCATCAACAACAGAGAGCATGTTTTTCGGCATTAACAACAGAGGGCATGTGTCATAACTTAGCAATATTTCTGAGGTGGAAGAATGCTGTTCTACAAACATTTGAAATTGGATTTTCAAAGGACAGATTGGTATCAAATATAACACTTACTCTTTTTGCTGTTGAAGGCAACGTAACAGTATGTGACATCGAGACTCGAATTATATTTTAGCGTCTTATTTTTAGAGGTTTTTTGTCCAACAGTTAGTACCTCTGTATTGTCTGAATTATGTAGAAGGGAGTTTCTGGCCATAATATCTTTGATTTCATTGATACGCTGCTAATTTGGAGAATTGTGAATTTTCGTTGGGTTTAGAAGAAACATAAAGTTGGGTATCATCGGCTTAACAGTGGAAACTTATTCCATGATTCCTGATAATATCTCCCAGGGGAAGCATGTATAAGTAGAAAAGCAGAAACCCTAAAACTGATCCCTGTGGTATTCCATACTTAACTTTTGTTTGATCTGACAATTCGTCATTTACACATACATCGCTGTACTACCCGGACGAGTCCACTGTATACCATGTGCAGTTGGTTTGTGAGGAAGGTCTGCAGCAGGGGACTTCTTGGGGCAGTGGTGGCTCAGCGGTTAAGGCTCTGGGTTACTGATCAGAAGGTCGTGGGTTCAAGCCCCAACACCACCAAGACACCACTGTTGGGCCCTTGAGCAAGGCCCTTGAACCTATCTGCTCCAGGGGCGCCGTATCATGGCTGACCCTGCACTCTGACCCCAGCTTAGCTGGGATATGTGAAAAATAAATAATTTCACCATGTATATGCAGAAATGTATGTATAATGTGTGACAATTGGTCAAATTAAATTAAATTAAATTAAATCAGAAACAGTATCTACCGGCTTCTCTTTCTTACTGACCTCCCCTAGCGTTCGGATGCGTGTCTCTAACTCATTAACCTTTTCCTTCAGCCTGACTAATTCCTTACATTTATCACATGTCCCTCACAATCCTTCACTGCTGATGGAAGAAGTTATAGTAAACATGTGGCATGCAATGCAGGAAGAAATAACATGAGCAGATTGCAGACTTACTGCAATTGTTTGTTGTTGTTGTTATGATTGTTCTTGGGCGGCAAGGGTTTGAGATCGATGTGGTTCCTAATCAGCAGATATTTGAGATTGATGCATTAATCTGTGTAAAACACAGTGAAGAAAATTAATGCATGCAGTTGCGACGTGAGATTGAGTCAAGCGGAAAAAAGAAAAGAAAAACGAGAAACAGGTGCGTGCGAAAAACAAATACAGCTGAAACAATAGAAAATCGGAAGAACCAAAAGCACATGGTAAAATGGCAAAGGATAAAATTAAGAATGCACAGCTATATGTTTTGAACTCAGCATATTGTAGCTCTGACTGCTATCATCTTGCCAGCCACAATATATTGCACTAAAGAAATCAATACCATAGAAATAATAGCAATGGAAAGAAATGATGAAATACAAAGATAAAAAAAAAAAAGATCATGTGTAAGCGTCATTCAAAGTGGCCATTAAGGTGCTCTCATACATTTTCAGTGCCTATACTTCTTGTTAGCTTTTTTATGTCCACTGCTGATGGACACAAAAGTAAAAGCTTCTATCTAGCACAATATCAGCTTGCCTAGATCACCAAGACCACAAGTTGATTGAACATAAGCTATAAAAATGTCAAAACTTCAGGTCTTCTCTCTGAGAAAGATATTTAAGATGTAAAGTGAGCCTCACAGCTCACTTTAAGAGAGTGCTGCTATTGCTCATTATGTCTAGTCTTTCCTATTCTTGGCCAGGCCTGCAGAGGAGTAGGATGTCTTTAACATATCGTTACTTCTCTTTCTACCTCCATTCTTCCCTCTCTCCTTCCTTCCCTTTCTTATTTGGTTGAGGTCATCTCAACTCAGCCGTGACTGACACATTAGACTGGGCCAAAGAACCATCTCTTAATTAAAAGACAATAGCTTTTATACTGAGGCAAGCTAATGCACCAGATGTGATGACTAGGCTTGTGACGTTGTGTCTCTATTTTTTACTTGTATAAAAAGGGAAAGATTAAACATTCCAATGCCCAAACTTGGAAAAGTGGGAAGAAGCTCAACCTGCTGGCTTCAAGCATTAGAAAATGGTGTGTATAGTCATTTTTACAGGGTTGTTCCTGCATAGAGAATTACTAGGTGACCGTCTCCGTCAAATTTCGTGCTGCCTCCAGCTGTCTACAAAACTCTGGTGGGTGTCTTTGTGGAAAACACTAACAAACGTTGCACTCGGTGGATTGTCATTTGTAACTACAAATCTCGGCAATAATAATAAAATAATTCCGTTGTCGAATAGTCGCTTGATGTAATTTAACATAACTTAAGATCATATAAAACTATAATGATGACACGCGAGATGAGAGGAGCGCTGCAGCTCGAGTGTCTGATAGAAACACAGATCACAGCTTGGCGATATATCTTTATTTCATCCTTAATTAAAGTTCAAATAATACGGGAGTGTGAAATGTAAAATAAGCACAAACTCCAAAACTGTCATTGTCTGTGCGGTCAGAGATGCTTCAACCAGTCGCGGAAGAGAACCAAACTGAGTGGGAGTCGAGACTGGGAGAGATTTAAAGTTCCGCCGGCTGATGCGCACTCTAACACGATCAATCTTATGTGAAAAATAACACTAAAATGTCAACAACAATAAAACGTTTTGGATTACAAGATTGACAATTGCTTATCAATAATACTCTTATGGCTAAAATGTTTACAGTGTTCAGTGACTAAAATGTCAATATGACTAAATGTTACTAAAATATTAATAAAATGTCAACAGTTTTCATTGACTGAAACTACATTAAAAAAAGCCCAGACTTTGTCAACTAAACAAAACTTTTTTGATCAGTATGGTACCACCTCCACCTCATTTTGAGCCAGGAAAAACCCTGTTTTATAGTCTTTACAGATTACAATCATTAAAATAGGTCAGTCTTTACTAGTTTTGACTAAAACCAAGTGCACACTGTACGATTGTTGCTTGTCAAACTGTACTATAGGATTCTAGTGAGATCTTGGGTAAAAGCAATGGCAAATTGTTTATACATAATGATTGTACAGTACACATCATAACCAAGACTTTGGTCCCATTTTTGCTGATTGATAGCTTAGAACAGTGTTTCCCAACCTTTTTTCTGCCACGGCACACTTTTTATGACAAAAACATTCTACGGCACGCCACTATCCCACATAGGCTAGCCATCGTCAAACTGTTTCCTTTTCAAGAACTTGTCCATGTTTTCTATCCATCTGAGTAGCGTGTTTACTTGTAATGTTTGAAATTAGGCTATGCAAAAAACAACAACAAGTCACATACAGTGCATTAGACTTTCTCATCGTCCATCATTATGACGGACAGGGTCGTAAAATTTCCATCATAATCTATTATTACCCGTCATTTTAATTTTCATATTTTAATGATAATAAGACATTTAATAGCTTTTATTTTCGCTCACATTTTTATTTTTAATCATGAACTTACAGGACGAGCATATAGCAGATTATTAATACATTTATTTATGAAGAGAACAGATGAACAGACACCGCACGAAGCAGATTAATGTTTTTTCCCCCCGCAGTGACAGTGGAGGCCACTAAAATATGAGCAACGCAATATTACAAAAATCAAATATGATTAAAATATGAACAAAACACGTAAAAAATTAACTGAACAAAAATCAATCGTCAACTCAAACCTGTGCGTAATCAAAAAAGCTTGCAGTTGCTTTGATAGCAGAAAGTAATAAAATGTCTTGTTTATGTTTAGTTTCAAGCGTTTTCTTGGTGAATTTAGTGAGTGAACTTGGTGAGTTCAACAACTGGGGTCTCTGATATTCATAAACAATAAGGTAATATTTAATTAAAAGAAATTACGAGACATTCAATGTCTCTTCAAAAATGTGGACAGTTTTTAAATATTTCTTGTTGCTTAGTACTCTCAAAGACATTATTGGTGAAGCAAACACGTGTGTGAAATCACTTTGGTGTAAAGTCACTTCATAGACTTCAGTGTATTCTGCAGCGTTGATGTGAGTCATGTGAAAGACCCTTAATGCGTATAAATATCACTCACTTTTGCACATTAATCATTGCTCTTCACAATCACAAAAGTGACCGAATATGGTTTCAAACCGGCGTATTTCTATTTTCGTATTTCTGAAATTATTATTTTCATGCATTTATTTATTTTGTGGAATTTGATCATTTCCACGGCACATGGTACAGTGGTTGGGAAACACTGGCTTAGACTGATATCATCTGGCCATCGTAGAAGCAGTCACACTGTACGTCTGAAACTTCCTGAACTTTGTCGGAAGCTATGATTCATAGCAAAGGCAATTAATATGATGGTGATTTTTTTTATTAAGGCATAATCTGCTATCAAATTTTTTTTTTTAAACCACACAATGAAGTCTTTAAAACATTACAGACTACAGCTTAATTGTCTGTTACAGAATATTTTTCTGGAAAGCTGCTATAATTACTATACAAATAAATATGACTTGACTTGACTTGAACAAATAACAGTGTTCAATGACTGCCAATATTGCCCAACAACAAGAACAGTTTTTAATGACCCCTAAAATATCGTGGCCAAAATCGTACAATGTGAATGTGTCTCAAGATTATATTCCATGACTGTTTGATGCATATGGCATTTCATTGCTATTGGAAAATATCTGTGGAAGAAACATGTCCATCATTATTTGTGGTTTTATCTTTGACATTATATGAGGTTGGTCAGAACATTAGTTGTCAAAAGTTTGGACACTTAAGTGACTTTGTTTCATATAACTTACAATTATGGTAACATTTAAAAAATAAAGAATAAGTGGGTGTGTCCAAACTTTTGACACCCACATGAGAATCTTATAGGTCCCTCAAACTCATGAGAGTAGCATGTTGCTGCTTTCAGTTGTGTCTCTTATTGCATGTTCCTGGGAAAAGGAACAGGCTTTCCCTGTGCTGATGTCCATGCCTCTTATCACACTGAACGTGTCACACTATAAACATAAGCATCCACTCTGTTGTTACTCATCCACTCATTGTTACTCATGTGACATTGAGTTCAGCTTGTTCCCATGTGGGGACAGAAACTAGAGAGGGGGAGTCTCCACAATAACGCAGAGATTGTGATTGGTTCTGACATCTCAAATGGGGGATCTTCAATGATATTGTTCACCTGCCCCTTTGGCTTAAAGCAGGGGGAGAGGGGGAGGGGCATGTTTTGGGGTTGCTAGTGAGGACATGAAATGGTGGGGAGCTTGAAGTGATGTGTGGTGGTGGATGGTGTTTCATGAATTTGGGGTGTGCATGCATGTAGCGGGATGAAAATTTTATTGGCGGACAGGTGGGAGAAAATCTCCCATCCGAGAAATACTTCCCCCTCCCCAAATACACACACACACACCCTTCGTTACGTTGTTCATATAACTGTTGTGTCTAGAACAAGCCTCTATTGTGTGCCCCGAGGGCATGCTAAATGAGTGTCTCAGAGAGCAGCGGGACATAGACCGTTACAGCACAATTTAGTCTGTCCCGTTGTCTCAAGAAGGCCCCATTTCAGAAGCTCACAGATCAGACAAATATAAGCAACCCCCCTCCCTCCCTTCCTCTGTCCCTCCTTCCCTCCATATCTCCCTCTCTCTCAGTCTCCTGCTCCTTTGCCCTCTTTCCTCTACATCCAACCAGCCCACAGCAGCCCAAATAGGCCAAATCTCATCTATTGTCCTGGGACTTCCCAGTGTGAAATTCACTGTGACATTAAATGTTTTCTAATGAATAAATTTTGAAAGGAAATGCAGAAAGAATATGTGTAATGGAATGTAGACTGCATTTTAAAAGCTTCTTCATTGTCCACCGTCTTTGGAATTTACAGGACAAAAAACTGGCCTCTTGCAGAGCTAATGAGGTTTATGGGGGTGAAGGGGGGAACAGAGGAGATTTTGGGGGCTTTTGGTCATAGATTAGATTTTGATTTTCTTTCACCCCTTTTTCTGTTTCTTTTTTTAATTCGCTATCTGAAAGTCAAATATTCTCTATTTTACAAGCTAGCAAAACTCAAGCAATCTTTCAAAGAAAAGTTAGGACCTCTGTTAAACCAAAATGTGCATTTTAAGGGATGGAGTAGTGCGTGCCTCGAAAGTCTCTTCCTTAGATTGAGAAATATACACACCTTATATTGAGAAATACACTTCTCTATTTTGTTTATTGGAATGCAATGACACATTGTTGAACTGAGGAAGTAACTAGAGAAAAATATGGGGTTGACATTTCATTTAAGTTTGTTGAGGATTGTGGCATTTGCAAAGAAATTGCTCAACATTGAGATAAACATCCTCCTGGGGTCCTTGAGGGCATGAAGAAACCAAAGATTTCTATGTATAGAAGTGCAAAGACTGAAACCTTTAAGCAATTTAGTAATTCTGTTCATTTGCACATTTCTCCCTTGTGGGCTTTCTTCTAAAAGAGACTATATTTTGGCATGGATTGAACCCACTTGATTACTGATCTTGGCATTGACTAAACCCAAATATCAGTGAATACTCCAGTGGAGTAAAAACATATGAACATGCTTGGCCTTCATTGGTGCCTAACAGAGCCAAGTTGGAAGATATGGCTGTCTGTGTTTAAGGTGTACTGAATGCTATCTAAAACGGTATGTGGCATATATCCAGTCACAACATACCATTTGAAAAGGATTCTTAGCAAAAGCAAAGCTGTCATTCATAGAGGGACAGGAACATGCTCTTCTCATTGCAGATGATATCTCATTGCAAAAGGCTCTACAATAGAGAACAGCAATATAAAGTACTTAGTTAAACATCAGCAGGGTATTATGCGGTTGGATGATCATGACTCAATCTGGGACCTTAGACCCTGATTCTCAGTCTCAGTCTCAGTCTGAACGTGATAGCAAGTCTGTTAATGAAAGGGTAAAGAGTCGCTAGATGGCCCAAAATGCAGTATAAATGCAGATTCCAATTTAAACATGCCATTTTGTAGTCCATTACCATGTGTGAGTGGTCAGTGAATTGAATCTGATTTGACTGAAATTGATATTCAGGCCTGTTTTGCTGATTTAAAAACTAGATTTCTGTACCTAACATATGCAGATTTCCTTACTGTATAACACTATCTTGTAGACTTCCTCAGTGTAAACCAATTGCATTAAATCATTGTCAGTGCTGTCCTTGTCTGACTGGCAGAAAGGAAAGGCTAAGCTGGGTCGGTTGGATTTGGAGGGAGCACTGATTGCCAGAGACCGAGTTGGCATCCAGGATTTTGTGCTTCTTGATGCCCACAACAGTGAGACAGCCTTCCTGGACAATCTGAAAAAACGTTTCTCAGAGGATTTGATATACGTGAGTAAAACGTCTCTGAAAAGTCTCACTGGTAAATTGTTTCTGCTTTAGTTTATGCAAAATGTTTTATTTGTTTTATCAACAGAGTAAGAAAAATAAACCAAATTCAAGGAGATATTCTCTGAAAACAAGTCTTAATATTTTACCCAATTTTGCTTCTCAAAGTAAATGTATCTTGTTTTAATCTTGGATATTTAGATATTATAAGCGAAAACAAGACAAAAATACTGAATTAAGAAAATGACTGTTCAATGCACAGGCTATCAAATATTTTATTAGCATCTTTCATTATGTTTGAATCCCATACATGTCCCATACAAGTTCAAGTCAAAAGACATCTCGATATTTTTAGACTTACATAGGTACTTTGCTGATATCTGTAAACCCATACAAGGAGTTGGACATCTACACCAAGAAGCAGATGGATCTCTACATGGGGGTGAACTTCTTTGAGCTTCCTCCTCATATGTAAGTGTGTTGCTTTAAGTTCCTTATCAGTAAATTAAACATTGTAAAAAAGACAATATTTTAAAAAGTTCCTTCATCTTTCCCAGCTATGCATTAGCAGATAATGCCTACCATACCATGCTAACGGAAGCCAACAACCACTTTATTCTGATATCTGGGGAGAGTGGAGCAGGCAAAACAGAGGCCTCCAAAAAGATCTTGCAGTACTATGCAGTTAGCTGCCCAAGCACCACCTTACTAGACACTGTGAGAGACTGTATGCTCATGTCCAACCCTGTACTAGAGGTCAGTCCAACAATAATCTTCTCTAAATCTGAATAAATATTAGCATTCACAATGCATGAATTCATCAAATGTGCTTTTAGGCCTTTGGTAATGCAAAGACTATGAAAAATGACAACTCCAGTCGTTTTGGGAAGTATATGGACATCCAGTTTGACAGCCAGGTATGGACTCTGCTGAAAACAAAGTGACCCAATTCATCCAATCTATTCTGCTTTTTGCTGTTGTCTATCTTTAAGAATGCTGCATTTTAAAGAAGATTCACGCTTGATATTCATTCTTAGGGGGATGCTGTTGGAGGCCACATCCTCAGTTATCTCTTGGAAAAGTCCAGAGTGGTCCACCAAAACCATGGTGAGAGAAACTTTCATATATTCTATCAGCTGGTAGAGGGAGGTGAAGAGGACCTACTGAGACACCTGGGTTTGGAGAAGGACACAAAGCATTATAGCTATCTAGTGCAGGTATGTTTTCTAATTGTGTATTTGATGGTAAAATGACTTGGTCATCAAGAGAATTACAGTATCCAAAGAGAAATCCAAACAGAACCAGTGCTTCTATAACTGCACGTCTGCTGTTGTCTTAACAGGGAGAATGTTCCAATGTAAACTCTATTAATGACAAGAATGATTGGAAAACAGTTAAAAATGCATTATCGGTCATTGACATTGATGGCAATGATATTGAGGTAAGGATAGGTGCAACAATATATTATATGTATGAATTATGTGTTGGTGTAATTGTGATAGATGTTGCAGCCTTCGCCCCAAAATGTATTGTTTTTCTTTAATGATATAGCACCTCTTCGGAATCATAGCTAGTGTTCTCCATCTGGGGAACGTGCACTTTGATGGAGACAACAAGGGCTATGCTATTCTAAACTCCAATGCAGCACTGCGCTGGGTCTCCAAGGTCAGCCGTTATTCTCTATTGCCCATAATTACCTTATTACCTTATTAAGTGATTACGTCATTAACAGCCATTACACTTATTTGTTACATTCCTCTTTGTGTTAATGTGATCTTCAGCTGCTAGGGGTCCATGTTAAGGTGCTTCATGAAGTCCTCACATACAGGAAGATTGAAGCCAAATCAGAGGAGGTAAAATAAGAGCAACTAATTGAGGACAAATGAGGAAAATTCACTAAAGTCTGTTGACTGACACTTCCATCTCCAGAAACATGCATTTAAATGAACATGCATCAAATTCATGTATTACTGAAAGATTTCTGTTTATCAAATATCTTTCCTGAGGGAGGACAATGATAACTATCTCGCTGGTCCCCAGGTCCTGAGCCCCTTCACTATAGATCATGCTGTCTATGCGAGAGATGCCCTGGCCAAAGCCATCTATGGTCGTACCTTCACATGGCTGGTCAACAGGATCAATGAGTCTCTGGAGAATACGGCAAGAATGCGGAAAAAGCAATTATAAATATTTACATTTGGTTTCTTTTGTTTTAAACAATGATGGAAGTACAGTTGTTGCTTTTGACTTAATTCTACCATGAAGAAACTATACCTTGGAAATATTTCATGTTTTGGTGTTCAGGATTCAAGCAGGACAACAGTCATTGGATTGCTAGACATCTATGGCTTTGAGGTATTCAGTGTCAACAGGTATGTGTTTGGATGTGCCATATAGATAGATAGATATGGGCTGGTGAGAAATCGTATAGATGAATGAATGAACGAATGAATGAAGGAATGAATGAAATGATGAATGGATGGATGGAAGGGTGGATGGGTGGGTGGATGGATGGAAACAATTGTATGTTCATAATGTCTTTATGTATGTGTATGTGTTAAGCTTTGAGCAGTTTTGCATAAACTACTGTAATGAGAAGCTTCAGCAACTCTTCATTCAGTTGACACTTAAGGCTGAACAAGAGGAATATGAAGCAGAAGGAATTGGGGTAGGTTAAACTACACCACTACAACTCCTGACATTCCAACCCTTCTGGTAATATTTACATTTAAAATATTACCAACTGTCAAGATATCACTATATCCTAAAATTGCAGGCTAGAAAATCTACTCTTAGGGAATTTTTTCTCTGTGTGTTTTAGTGGGAGCCAGTGCAGTTCTTCAACAACAAAATCATCTGTGACCTGGTGGAGGAGAAACACAGAGGAATTATTTCTGTGCTGGTATGGAATGATGAGTAGTACAATTTCAAACAAGCATCAACCTAAACATCGGAAAGAAAGATTGCCAGATAGCCTAAACTTTTCAATTCTCTGCCACTTTTTGAAATTGATAATTGCTGGTTGATGTCAATTGAAGCATTTGCATGAGAGATATTCTGTCTGTATTACTCTTCATTGTGGCTGTTGGAATTTCAGGATGAGGAGTGTCTGCGACCAGGTGACGCCACTGATCTCACATTTCTCAGGAAGCTTGAGGAGAAAATGGGCAATCATCCCCATTTTGTAACGTGAGTTAGTGTTTAATAGTTAATATTGAGTTTATAACTTAAAATTGCTTGGGTAGACATTAATTAATTCAGTACTGCTAGAAACTATCAGCAGTCTGATTTGCCATGGCACACCTCTAATTTCAAAGAATCAGCTAAGCTGTGTTGTATGTGAAACTGAAGCATTCACCCCCTGGTTTGGCTACATTGTCTCTCTTAAGCAGTTTATTGACTGACATCCCTGTTGAAAGCATACTGGAGTCAGAGAGATTGTGATGTTGTGTTACGTTTTATCTAGATCAAATTAAAATTAAGTTCCTGTGCCTAGTTGCATAAAGCACCTTAAGTTTTTCCCTTAAGTGTAACACTTAAAGAGCCCATATTATGCTAATTTACAGGTTCTTAATTTTATTTTGGGGGTCTACTGGAATAGGTTTACATACTTTAATGTTTAACACATTATTTGGGTGGGCCATACTTTAACACATTATTTATCTCATACTGTACATTTATTTTCCCCACTCTTTTGAAACTCTGGCCGAAAACGCTCTGATTTTCCTCCTGTCTCTTTAAAGCCCCCCTTTCCGAAAAGCCCAGTTTGCTCTGACTGGTCAGCTGGCCTAGAAAACTATTTAAACACAATAACATTAGCAAGCAGGTTTGCTGTAGGGGTAACTGTCTTGAAAATCCGGCATTGGTTGTGGTTGTACTGCTGAGGAATTGTGGTAAAAATACATTTTAACCACTGATACTTCAATTCGTCTGCCTTTGGAAGTCCAAACAAAGAGGTTTTGCTTTTACAGTAAAGAAAATAGCATCTTCTCGACACGGCGACAACACTATTTTTGTTTGAGGGTGGGCCAAAGTAGCCCTTAGGTGGCATTATTCAAAAGCGTTACATGTGACATAGATACTTTAAGGAAGAAATGGCTGGACTATAATCCATAAACAAATCATAAAAGCCTATCTACTGTCATTTATGTGCCATTATACTGGATGCTACATCCCTCAATGCCCTAGTACTTATAAAATGAAAACAAGTATGACTGATAAAAATAGATCATGACAGAAATTTTACAGAGAGTGACGAATAAAGACTTTTTTCTAGTGCAACCTCTGATCATGATGCTACACAAACATCCCTAATTAATTTATCTCAGCACAAAACTCTACTAAGAATTGCACATCCACTTCAAAAAGCTCAAGTAAACGTGAAAGTAAACCACAAATTGGCAAATCATCAAAGGTTGTGGATATTATCTCACTAACTCAAATGAACAGCATAACAAAACTAATCAAAACGGCAGGCTCCTAATATTTATCAGTCATTGTAATCTAATACAAACCAGTGCACCAACAACACAACACCTCAACACAATGGCATACAATTCAATGAAGGTCTAACACCAAGCATAGCAAATGAGAACAATTAAATGGCTTTTACGCAACATACCTTAATAATAATAGAATTTCTCAAAATAATATATACTTTTTCTTGTATAATAGACATAAAACACGTTTAAGTTGAAGAAAATATATTATTTCTTAAAATACATTTATGATGCCATGCAATTTGCATAACAGCATCACCTCTGGTGGGGCTTAGCCCCAATTGCCCCTAATGTAGAGATGTGGCTGAGTGAGGTGAATTTGAGGTGTTAAATGTGATATTAGATTGCCTTTCATCATGATAGCGATTCCCCATAGTAATCCTGCACTTGTTTATTATCGCTAAGATGGTCTAAAATGCTCTTCCGATTGCGAAACATTTGCATTGGTATGCTGAACTCGTTATATAAACTTCACCCTTTCTCCTGTTTTAGAAATCTTGTAACTCTTACCCAACACTTAAGGTGAAGTTTTACTACCCTTAAGGTTTACATAGGAAAATGGCAGTTAATGTGCTTTATGCAACACTCAAGGGAATACATATGTAAAAAATAAATATGTAGGGGATTATGATGTTTTAAGTAAAACTTAAGGGTTGTGTTCTGCAACACCATTAAATTTAAAGGACATTTTAGGGCGATCTTAAGGGAAAGTTTCACTTAAAGTGCTTCATGCAAAAAGGCACAGAAATACTGCATTTGTGCCAAGATCCTCTCTAGAATATTAATCAAACAAAGATGTAAGGATTTTCAGAATTAAAGGGACTGTACACCATATACAAAAATCATGTCATCATTCATCCACTCTCATGTTGTTCCAACCGCGTATGAATTTCTTTATTCAGTGGAACACAAAAAGAGAAGTTAGGCAGAATGTTAGCCTCAGTCACCATTCTCTTTCATTGCATCTTTTTGTCTAAAAAATGAAAGTGAATGGTGACTGAGGCTTACATTCTGTCAATCTCCTTTTGTATCTGTGAAAGAAAGAAAGAAAGTCATATGGGTTTGGTACAGTGTGACAGTGAGTAAATGATGACAGAATTTTTGAACGATCCTTTAAAATTCTTTTTAACACTACCAGACCACATATGGACTATAGCAAAAATCAGGCATCCTTTAATTAGGATTTGATTCTGTTATTTTGAGAGCAATTTCTTGAACTTTTTTCTGAACTGAAGGCATAAGTTGGCTGATAAGAAGACACGTAAATCTCTGGAGAGAGGGGACTTTCGTCTTCTCCATTATGCAGGAGAAGTGACCTACTGTGTTGTGGGTAAGACATGCCACAATAAAATCCTGGCTATGTTCGAAATGGAATACTTGCTTAATACTGAGTGAATAATGCATGGCATATACTGTACTGTATACTGCCTACTAATTAAGAAATACATAGTACATAACACAGTAGGCGGTATTCCACAATGAACAATAAAAACTGAAGGATTGTTGTCTACAATGACATCATTACATTGCATGTCTGATTTAGCTAGTGGAGTCTAGTTATCATCTTGGAAGTAAAAAGTAAACTATTTTGTAGTTTTTAATTCAGTTTTGTTTAATACATTTGTAACTTTCAGCAGTCTGATCAAATAAAGAGTTAATAATTTGAGTCTTTTGGTAGATAGTCATCTGGGTATTCTGTGCATACAGAAATTTTGCAAAGTATGTGTAGTGTATACATACTATATACTGCAGCAATAGTAAGAGTAGCATGGCAGTATGCTATTTGGAACATAACCCCTATCTGCACACCCTGTCTACAGGTCACTACAGTTTTGAAAAGGTCAGACTTGCTCTCACATTCACTCAATATTGAGCTATTTCGGTGTTGTCTATGATCTATTTTTCCCCTAATTTTTTAACAGGCTTTATCGACAAAAACAATGATCTTTTGTACAAAAACATCAAAGACGTAAGTGCACACAGAATGGATGAAAGGAAAAAACTTTTTAATCGCTTAATAATTTGCTTTTTCTTATTTTTGCCACTACAAATGGCTAAAAACAGGGATATCATGGACTTGTGTATGTGTATGTGTGTAAAAGGTGATGCGCCAGTCAAAGAACCAGATAATACAGCAGTGCTTTCCAGCCACTGAAGCAGACAGCAGGAGAAGGCCTGAGACTGTGAGTTGACTCGCTAGAAATATCACAATATGTACTGCATGCTACATGCTACACTTTACTGAAATATACACAATTCAATATGCATATGCCTTGACTGATTCAAATTATAGCATACTAAATTATTTACTTAAAGGGGTCATGACATGCTTTAAAGCCTTTAAATCCATCCTTTTTATTATTTTAAATGTCCCTAGAGATTCACTTATAATATTAGTAAAGGTTTTTTTTGCACAAAAAATAATCATATACCTGTATTTGTAAAACATGTTAATTTCCCACCCTCATTCTGACCCTCTGTCAGAAAAGCTCTGTTTTGGTGCTGTATCTCCTTTAAGACTTGACAGTAAACGTCCACTGTTATGACTGGCTCTCTGCGCTTGACTGACCTACTCTCTCCTTGCCGCTTCCCTGCAAACCACTACTGCGCTGGGCTATGGATGTGATAAGTTAAAGTAGGCATTGATATGTTGTTGTGGAGGCAGTCAGATGCAAATGTCTACCACAGTGTGACATTACATGTGGAGGAAGTAGAGAACGAGTCGGTTTGGCATTTTGGTATCAACAAATGCTCAATTTGCAGTGAGGAGGTTTTGAGTTCTGAAACTTGCAATGTGTGTTTTATAGTACAATGACCTCTTATATGTTAAAAGATCAAATACAATTTTATTCATTATGTCATGACCCCTTTAAGCTAGAGAAAACTTTTTATGTACCTCTGCTAGTAAGATCTGATTGTATAGTATAACATGTTTTATGTGATCTGTGCATCACATCTCTAGCATATTGAAACACACAGTATGTACAGTATATACAAAATCACTATAGATTGCAGAATTGTGTAGTGTGAGTAGTATAATTATATGCTATTTTGAAATATAGGAACTAAAATATACAAAATGTACTCCGGTGATTCAGCTCAACAAAGGTCTAGATAAATGGACACTATTTTAGTTAATTGGAATGCTGAAATTAATTTGCAGGTGGCCACTCAGTTCAAGAACAGTTTACTTCGGCTGACAGAGATTCTGACGGCTAAGCAGGCATGGTATGTTCGCTGCCTCAAGTCTAATGATAATAAGCAGCCAGGTGAGAATCTTTGGCATAAAACTGTGATAAGAATATGTATGCTAAGAAAATATTTTTTTCTTCTAATACATATTTTATTATGTGATTAATTAAATGTATACATTTTTAAGTGTGGCTTCTGTATGTACTGACACAGGCAAGTTTGATGAAGTTCTGGTGAGACACCAGGTGAAATATCTGGGCTTAATGGAGCACTTAAGGGTCAGGCGAGCTGGATTTGCATATCGACGTAGATATGAAGTCTTTCTGCAGAGGTAGACTGACTCAAAATACCTTCACATACACATGGCTGACATGTTGTCTTCTGAAAAACATTCCTGAAAAAAAAAATAATGAAATCAAAATACTAAGGTAATGCCATGTTCCTTAAGGTATAAACCTCTATGCCCTGCCACTTGGCCCCACTGGAGAGGTGTACCTTCAGAAGGGGTGGAAACACTGGTGCTGCATTTGGGCTACCAGCCTGATGAGTATAAAATGGGCAGGTAAGAGCTCTTTAATGTGAACTTGCAGTATGTTAATAAATACTAAGAAATCAGTAGGCCTGAGTAGCTCAGTGGTAAAGATGCTGGCTATCACCCCTGGAATTCACTAGTTTGAATCCCTGGGCGTACTGAGTCACTGAGTCTCCTAGGCAACCAAATTGGCCCGATTGCTAGAGAGGGTAGAGTCACATGGGGTATCTTCCTCTTGGTCACTATAATGTGGTTGGTTCTTGTTGGGGCATGTGGTGAGTTAGGCATGGATGCTGAATGGCGTGAAGGATGTCTCCGTGGCTACGTGCTCAACAAGCGACGTGATAAGATGCACGGGTTGATGGTCTCAGACGCGGAGGCAGCTGGAATTGAGGCTAATCACTCCGCTACCATGAGGACTTAAAAGCAAATTGGAAATTGGGCATGCCAAATTGGGAGAAAAAGGGGAAAAAATAAATTAAATAAAAAAATACTAAGAAATCAGTGTTTGATCACTCAGAACTGAACCCCTCTTTATTTTACATGTCGTGTCACCCTCTAAAGGACAAAGATATTCATACGATATGCGAGGACACTTTTTGCCACAGAAGATGCTTTTGAAGTCTGCAAACATGAACTGGGTAAGCAACAGAGACCTCAGAAGAGAGAGACACCTTTTTAACATGGCATTACAACCATGTGTCCTTTGTTGCTGTTACAGCTACAAGAATACAGGCCAAATACAAAGGCTACAGAGCCAAAGGAGAGTTTAGAAAACAGAAAGAGGCTGGTGAGTAACAGTATTTGTTGGTTTTATTTAAGAAACATTTTTATGATGTCATTTAAGTGAAGTATATAATGGAATATAATGACAGTCTAGAATATTGCACAAAAAGTGTATTAATTAGAGCATACATGCAGTATTTGCAATTTTTTTGTGATTCAGTTTCTTTCAAATTCTTTTATTGCAACATTTGTCTAAGCCACAAAAATTGAGACCTGCTGGCGGGGGGTGCAGGCACGGAAGGAGAGAGAGCGCAGAGCCTGGGCTGTCAAAGTCATTAAAAAGTTAGTAATATTAGTTGCTATTTAGTTATGCTTGCTTAGGATTGCTGCTTATACTTTATATAATATCATATAATATATTATATATAATACATACTTTTTGGAATACTCTGCCCCAAACGTTTATTTCTCACGTTTGTTCTTTGTGGATAAATAAAATATACCTGAAATAGTGTGGCTTATTGAGGAGAGGTGTGCTATTGCTTTTTAAGGGTTAGATTGAAACGGGGTCCTACACATATTATGGAGACTAAAGAATGGGATCTTTTGACTTTTGGCAGTTATAAACTGCCAGCAATGCCCTAACAACCACCTAGAACACCCTATCAATGCCATACAAACCACTCAGAGCTGGCCAGCTCCAAGCACCACTCAGATTTTCATAGAAACATTTACAAATTTTGTGTTAATAAGTGTCGTTTACCAGGTGTAAACCTAAAAGGATAAGTGCCATACCCCTTTATGACCTGTTTTTTTTACTATGCAGGTTTATTAAGGGCTATATGACCCGTCGTGAGGCAAAAACGACAGACAACTCAGAATACCTGGTCTTTGTCCGACAGAGTTACCTGAATAGGCTGAAAGATAACTTACCAAAGACTGTATTGGACAAGACAACATGGCTGACACCTCCCCCTGTCATGACAGAGGTATTCAAGTTCGCTGTTGCTAAAATCTAAAGCACTGAACATACATGCATACATGGAGAAAAGTATGATTATTACAGTTTGGGAAATTCTTTTGAGAGCTTGACATTGTTGTGTTTGTAGACCTCAGCAATTCTGCGTCAGCTGCACACTCGTATGATGGTGAGGAAGTACGTGCGTGGAATTACACCACAGAAAAAAGCACAGGTCACTATCATTGTCATCAAGGTCCTTTATTTTAGCTTATATTACATATGTTAACTGATTGGCAAATTATCTTGCTGTTGATGTTATCTCTTCATAGCTGCAACAAAAAGTAGTAACTAGTGCCATCTTTAAGGGAAAGAAGGACAGCTATCCTCAGAGCATCCCTGCACCTTTTGTGGACACCAGGATCAGTCAGTACAACATATTCTACAGAAGCTACAATTACAGTGTTTTGCAGTTATTTTATTTTTTTATCTCTAAAACACTTTTTCCGATCCAAACATGCTGATCAGATGAACAAGACATCAATATGAGGGTTCTTCAGACTATACGACATGAACGTATCAAGGTAAACCACACGATGCCCTGCTAACAATCAACCAGAAAAGAATGAGCTCTCCATACATAACATGACCTAAACACCTTCTCTCTCTGCAGTACAGTGTTCCTGTGGTGAAGTATGACAGGAATGGATTTAAACCCAGACAAAGGCAACTTATTCTCACTCAGGCTACATTGTACCTGGCAGAAGAGGCTAAGATCAAACAGAGAGTGGACTTTGTTTCTCTAAAAGGTGATCACATGGGTCTCTCAGGGAACAAGACATGCATACTAGTCACTCAGTGCAACAAAATCACATTACAGCACTTTTGTTGTCTCCTTTTGATGAATTAATATTTTGTAGCATTCCATTTTTGTCATTTTGGAAGAAATAAATCAGTTGAAATGCTGGGTTATTTGCAACTCATTTATTTGCAAAGTGAAGTTTGAGTGCACATTGTATTGTTTGTTTGATTAGGTGTTTCTGTCAGCAATCTGGGAGACTCCATCATGATACTTCATGTTGCTTGTGATAATCCAAAACAGAAGGTGAAAAACCAAAGCATCAATTTAACACTTCTTTTTAGGTTGTAGGACAATAGTCTTTACATACGCCATCCCAAATTGTTTAAAGGTAGAACATTACACAAATTCACAGTATGTATTTACATGTAGTACTGTTGTTCTCCCCTCTACCTAAGGGGGACCTGGTAATTCAGTGTGACCACTTGTTTGAAACATTGACCAAACTGGCTATGCTCGCAAACAAGCAGAATAACATCAAGGTTGTTCAGGGAAGGTAAAGAAGCTGACTTCATCTCTTGTCTAACCTTTAATGATGGTCACCTGGACACACTGTGTTAACATCTTATTCTTACACAGCATAAAGTTTGAGATCCAGGCAGGCAAAGAGAGCTGTGTGGACTTCAGCACTGGACAAGAACATATGGTTTCTAAAGGCAAAAATGGACATCTGATGGTGGTAAGTGATTACATTTGTTATATTATAACATTAGTTTCTTTACAGCAAAAAATATGTAAATTCTTTACTGCAAAATTTCAAAACAATGGCACTGAAGACACTTTCATTATCAAAGGTGGCTCCACGGATCAAGTCTCGCTGATTTGAAAGAGGTCACTATCTCGTGTATATTTCATGAGGGAAACCCTTATGGAAGAGGATATCTTACTCCACCCCCAACTCTACAACCTGTAGACCTCTAAGAGCTCAGTATATGGATATCCAAAGGACTTATGTAAATACTGAATTTGTTAAAGAATTACTGCAAAGCAGAGCAATGTTTTGTTGTTAGATCACCATTCTAGCAATGACATCTGTTCTTGATGCAAACCACAGTTAACTGGTTTTTTCATTCCATGTTGCTGAGCCATATTTATAATATTGTTTTATACAAAGACAAACAGCAATTAAAACAAATCAAATGCAGTTTGGTCTAAATTTGTAGAAATCTTTATTTGTGATAACATGTGTATAAATAATTTGCATGTAAAACATTTTATGTGCACGTCTGTACAAACTTCTCTACAGTATACAGATTTCATATTTTTTTTTTAGTATACCTTTAATAAAACTAGTGAGCACAAGTAATCTGTGATGCAACACACTGCAGCAGAGGACTTCCCAGAGCTTCTTAAATGCAGTCAGGTCTCTCCTTACACTCTCATACTTGGTGTCAATTACTGAATTACACACACATACATTCTTTCCGTGTGATAACTTACAAAACCTAGAAGCATATTTAACTTCATAGAATTTAAAACAGTGCTGTGGAATCGTTTTCAATCAAAATCCTATTCACTTTTACTAAAACTGATAGGGGATAGAAACATTATAATGAGGGTTTTGATCACATTGAAGTGCCCATTTATGAGCAAAGACACCATTACACTATAGTGCCCCCTTCTGGCTAAATTTCATATGTAATTTATCAAGACCTCAATTATCCAGCATGTAGGTTGATAATCCTTTGAGATTAATTAATTGAATCTTGTGAAATGTTTTCTTGAAAGCATAGTAAAATTAAGGATGGACATATAAAGCATATTTGTATGACACTCTCCTGTAATGTGTAAAAATATTGTGACACGGGAGTTCTTAATCAGGCTCTGCATTAAGTTATGAGAATAAGGCAAAAATAAAGTCCTCTCACTTCTTCACCAACAGGATCGATGAAACCTTGTAAAACTCAAATCAGAACACATCTCAGTAAGTCACTATCAGCACTGTGATCTGATGGTTCCAACACTTTAACACAAATCATCAAAAGCAAATAAACTAGGCGTAAACTAAATTCAAAAGCCACACAAATCAAACGGTTAAAACACATTACACATGAAAACACTCAAAAGTACAGTATTAACCTCTAAGGCACCAAGCCACCCTACAGTCTTCACTCCAACAATATGACAAAGAAATAATATGGTAAATAATGATGAACCATTAAACCGGACATAACAAAAACACTAAATAAAGGGGAAATGCTGACACTTCAATTATAATATTTGCTGCAATTCTTGAATTTAATCGATTAACTTGATGTATTTATTAAAAACAGCAAATAGGGCCAAATGTTCTGAGAATGTAATTTATGCAGTAAAACTATTCCTGTTGTATACTTTTGTTCACATCTTTTAAGTAAGGTCCTCAAAAGTGAACAACAGACTTTAAAGATCAATGCCTGACTTTTGCCACACTAACACAGCTTGAGCATGCTGCCCTATATGCTATATCCAGACTTCAGTGTGACCTACTGAGGTCCTAAATACTAGCTATTTTGGGAATATCCCTTTCTCTAAGGTAGCAGAATCAATGCTATATAAACTGGCTAACTTTTAACTGACACGTCCGTGTGAAAACAGAGGGGCGTAACTTAAGTGCTGGCGGTTGTTAAGGCACTGAAAATTGGAGAAACTGGAGGGTCACTGGTGGTGGTGTGTGCGGTCATCAGGCCGCTTGATGTGGATCCTTCGCACCCTTTCAATACGTTCTCTCTCTTCGTCCTCATCAATGTGATGGGAACGGCCTGCAGCGCCCCCTGTGGCCTCCAGCAGTGCATTGTCAGGCCCACGGCCATCTTGAGACTCGTAGAGCAAAATGTTGAGGGTCTCTTCATAGATGCGAGCCTCTGGGAACTCAACCTGTAAGGGAGAGTCAAACAAGCGAGTTTCATAAAACTGACCGAAGCCTTACAATAGTTTTATCTTGTTCATTTTGTAAAAAGTATTTTTAGTAGGGCTGCGAATCGATAAAATTAACTAAATAGTCGCAGAGTTTTCTGTAATTAATTGTGATTAATCATGGTACATGGTACACTACAACAAACATTAAAAAATATAATCATAAAAAGGGGCAAGAGAAAGAGAATTTTACTTGCCTAACTGGACAAGACTTCTGATTAAAATGTCAATAACAAAAAACAATCAGCTATATTTGAGATTTGGCCTAGGCCTGTCACTTTCATATTCAGAAAGTTCCTATTTATATTTTGCTGTTGAAAATAAGCCAGAGTGTTTAATTTTATAATTTGCCATCGATCTAGTAACAGCTGCGCCTTGTTTGATTGATAGACGGCGTATATGAAAATGCTTGCGCTAATGCGCCTAAACGGACAAATACATTTTAAAACTCCGCTAAAATGCCCATCTTGGTGAGGTATTCATGTAAACACAGAGAGTGATGTCTAAAGTGAACGTAAAAAGTGGATTTGTATTAAAATGTCAGACTTATAAGTTAATAAATAGACCTGCTGCTGTCTAGTGTATTGAGTCATTATAATAATCAAACATTCATAACAAGAAAACACTCACTGCTCTTGACTGGGTAACTTTAGTAGTTTTAAAAAGTAATAATGTATTATAATCATACAGTGAAGACCAGAAGAAATTTTATGTTGCATTTCATTGTGAATGTTTACTTAAATACTTGATTGCCTACTGCTGTTAAAAACAGTTTTTTTGTTCTAATATTTTTAATCTTTTTCTTTTCTTTATTGTTTTTTATTTGTATTTTATTACTGACTGTTTACTAGTCTTGAATAATTAAGAATTTCAAAACATTCTTCTATAATTAACATATTAGTTAGTTTTATTATTTGTTGTGGTTTAGAAGCTGGTATTGAAAATCGTCAAATTTCACTACCGACTACTAAAATTGTGGTATTGTGATAATGTATAGCTTTTATTGTACATGGCAGATCTTGCTGCAATAACATGATGAAAAAGTAGAACTCATTCCATAGAAGTGTGAGCACAGCTGCTTTAAATGATGGCGATGGAGGCTTTTCTTTATTTGACTACCATACGTGACATATAATAATTAGATGACAATAGCCAACTCCCCTACCCAGTGCAGTTTACATTTCTGTACTGAGAATTGATTTGATTGTATAGGTATACTACAAGTATTAGGTTGGGCATCGGTCCTAATTTCAGAAAATACAACATAAACGTTGACGTTACTTGAGCATGTAACATAAATTTCATTTTTTTCTCTCCGGACAAGAAACTCTTTTACTCTGACAAGTGAATGACCAATTTACTTGTCCGGAGGACAAGCACATGACAATGGTTAAATGTCGAGCCCTGGCTCAATTGAACGCTCTAGTCGATTTTGTGTTTTGACCATTTGTATACTGCGTTAACTCTGTCTTGTTAATGCTTTGTGGGTATTACTTTTTGCCATGTCATCACCATTCATATCTATACAATCAATGTGTTCATGATTAAATTACTACTAGAGCAAAAAATTGTTTACAAGAGCACAATGTTCTTCATAAATCTAGCCTCTTAATTTTGCTCTCAAAGTGCTCCAGATTGATGCATTTAACTTTAAAATGTTAAATAAATGATTACGAGAGTCCACCCACCAGTCTCACAAAATCCTGTGGGTAACACAGAGTTTAGACACATTTTTACATGTTTAAATCTTTTATACAAGTATACAGTATGTATACTGTACATGCCATAATATCACTGGATATGCTGCAATTAAAATCTGGAAAAAATCTTCTGCAGTTTACCAGTGGACTTTTAATGGATCAAATGAGCAGATTCAATTCCTATCAAGCTTTATAGGCAAGAGAAACTTGTGTACATTGCCATTACATTACTAGACACTATACATACAGATATTGAACAAACTGAATGATAACGTTTAATTAGCTTAAGTTTAAAGTCTCTTATCGTGCACACGTTGGGTCTCTCTTGGGCATGATTTTGCTTTTAACACTGGTTCAGATGACAGTAAGCGAAAAGAGATACGGCAGCTTACCGTATAATTCATCATTGATATAATCCATAACTAATAAAAGTAACCGTATAAGCGACAGATGGCCATTTACCTTGGTCTGCTTCTTCTCAGTAGCGTAGACGATTGACGTGCAACACACCTCTGCGATCTTCCTGCCCTGGCCATAAAAGGACCAGCAACAAATTTCATCACCGATCACATCCTTGATAAAGAGCACTCGGCCGTTAAACCTCAGAGACAGCTTGTCAAACAGCTCAATGTTCTTCAACATGTTGTCATCAGAGTTGCTACAAAGAAAGAGAGCCAATAGATCAAGCAAAAATGGGACACTAGCCTCACATCTGCAAGACACTTTAAGCAATTTAGCCAATTTTTACCTTGTATATGAATATTTATTGTTGCTTCTGTTGTAAAGCAGTTTGACTGTAGGCTGAGAATAGATAGACATATGTGTAAAGTCAAGATTTTATGCTGTTTGCAAATAAATAGGATTTCATTACGCAAAAAGCTAGAAACATTTTGTACCTTATTGGCAGTGGCAATGAGTCTCTGCTCCTCCTTAGATGATGTAACCAATGGAACTTTACAGAATGGTTCATAAGCATCTTTGTTCTGCAAACATTTGTAGACTGTAAGACCAAACCTAAACTTGTATACCAAATGCTTATTTAGAGAATAATTCAAAAGAAAAAGCATTCAATGAACAATTTATTTGTTGAGCATGTAGTGTTTACTCGTGTATGTGTTGTAGCTGGTACTCTACCTGTAATGCTGCTTGACACTCATCCACCAGCCCCTGCACCAGGTAATACTTTGCCTCTGCCAGCAACTCCTCCGTCTCCCTCCTGCTCTCGGGCAGCGGGACAACACCATCCCTCAGATAGTTCAGGATGGTCCCAAAGTGCTTCCCACATCTGTCAATCAAAATCCAGCCTGGAAAAATAACAGAGGTTCAGAGCGAGGCTTGGACCCTACAAAACGGTTCACTTCAGATGAACTTGTATCCATATTGTTAATCACACCATACTTTTTAAAAATATCAACAGAGGCAATTGCATTTACCTTCACTATCTGTGAGGACCTCCATACGGCCACTGAACATGGCCTTCAGCATGGTGTCCTGCTTGGTCAGGGTCTGCATGGTGGTGTAGTACAGCGCTCCCCCAACATTCAGCTTCACATATTTGGAGCTGGAACTGGACCCCTTAAAGGAAGTGGTCCGTGTTGTAGCTGCCGGCACAGCCGAGCTCACCACACTTTCTCCTGACATCTCTTCCTGGAAGTCAGAAGGAAATTGTGACATATGATGACCTCAGGTTTGAAAAACACAGGACATGCACAAAATATTTTCTACTATTACACAGACACATGGCCCACACAAAGACTCCATACATGCCTTCATACTTAAAGTATGTTCATAAAGATTACCAAATAGAAATAAATATTAAAGAGTAACATATTTATACAAGTTTTTGAAACAAGGGATGTTTATTTTCGAAACAAAACAAATCCAACATAACACATGACCATATTTGCGGTGACTGATCACCACACATTACTCTTAAAGATTATATCAGAACAAATAAATAATTTTCATTCAAAGTGAAGCTCACTCAGACTGATTTCATGACGCCACATCAAATACTGCTGGTCTGTTTTCACTTAAACCCAGCAGATTTCAAAGTTATATTATTTTTATATATATGTATGTATGTGGATGGGTGCATATATAATATATAATAAAGAACTGAATAAGAATAAATTAAATAGTGTGAGTTACTCATCAGAATCAGATGACTAGAGGAGCTAAATTAGCACAGTAGCTTGTTCTCTCAATTTCTTAGAAAACAATAAAGGAGTTACTGCCGAGAAGCAAACATATGCACAACGAAGTAACTAATAAACAGACTAATGAGGAGAAAATAGATTAAATTAAGCAAAAACACCATTATTTACCATAGAAATCCCCCGATTAATTCGGGCCTCCTGGAACGGGTCTGAAATTAGATCACTTCCGGTCTCAGCCCTGTGTCATGCACGAAGACGCAGGTCGCGCGCTTCAGAAGCTCGTTCACTTATTTTCAACATAACATGGGAAATCCTACCTATCCCCTCTTCTGTCATTTTACTTGTACCCTCTTTGTACACCACGACAAGTGTAATTGTAATTATACATTTATTTTGAAGTAAATGTTTTGTGTAGGTTCATGCTCATTTTAAAAATTGGTTCAAGTTAAAGATACATAGAATCTCTAAAACATTGTATTACAATATTATTTTATTAATATAATAGTAATGCAACAAATGGAAGTAATGCATTTCACAGTCTTGGTAGTGCAGAATAATCTTTTATGGTTGTTTTTAAAAAAAATAAGCAGTGAAACAATTTTGTTTCAAAATAATATTGATATTTGATTAACTTTTGTCCTCCAAATCAAAGTGTAACCAACATGTAGGTTTCCACTGTTGTAAAATAAATAATTAAAAACAGAGGGGAGCCATTTAGTCCTGCATGACTATAATAATAATAATAATAATAATAATGATAATAAAACAAGAAAAGTAATTTAATAGCTTTTACTTTATGGTTACACCACATTACATTTTTAAAGTCATTAAATTTGTAAATGTATTTATTCAGTTATTTATTTATTTATTTATTTATAGTATAAAAAGGTATGCATGTTTGTGAAAAAAAATATTAATCTGAATCATACGCAAAGATTACATTTCAAAGAACTCAACGCTAGATTTAAAAAAATATTTGTTTCTCCTTGGACAACCTATTTGTCAATAATCCTTAAATTATTTGAAACAATCTATTACGTTTTTTACTGTACAGTCACTAAAAAAAACAATAAAGGAAATTGTTTTTTATTACTCATTTAGAAATTGAAAATTGTTTATTTTATCCCATGGCAATGTAAACATTTTTTCATTGTTTAAGTATCAGTGTTGGGTGTAATGCATTACTAAGTAATTAATTACTGTAATTAAATGAATTTTTAATTGAGAATCAAGTAAAGTAAGGGATTACGTTTAATTTTTCAGTAATCTCATTACAGTTACTTCTGATGTAATTGTGTTAAATACTGTATAGACTATAGAACAATTCTATATAAAACAATAGTGAATTTAAAATCGAAATTTAATGTTAAAATATGAGTTTTCTCATTTAATGCAGCCCCCTTAAATTATTTGGCCAGTTTGTTGAATACTTTATTTGATTTTATATGATTTATTTGAAAGAATTAAAAGAACTATTTCATGTCTATCCTTGTATTTTTCATCGGGTCGAGGTTGATACGGGTTTAAGAATGTAATTAGTAATAAGTAATGCAATTACTTTTCAGACAGAGTAATTAGTAGTTAGTAATTAGTTACTTT
This sequence comes from Xyrauchen texanus, assembly GCF_025860055.1. Taxonomy (NCBI): domain Eukaryota; kingdom Metazoa; phylum Chordata; class Actinopteri; order Cypriniformes; family Catostomidae; genus Xyrauchen; species Xyrauchen texanus. The sequence goes on from NC_068279.1 coordinate 11,706,430, forward strand.
TTTTAGAGTAATTTACCCAACACTGTTAAGTATGTGCTTTACTGATACAAGACACACAGATGCAGGTGGACTGAATTGTCTCACAAATAATTCCGCTTTGTCAAAAATACCAGCTCCCTACTTTCCTCACCAAAGTTAATAAAACAAATAGACAATAAGATAATATTTAATCAAATGCTTTATTAATAAAATAATACGTCACTTACCTTTCTTGTGTAAAAGCAGATTGTCGCAGCAGAAATGTTCCGTCGGAGGGATTATGAGGTTACACCGGTTATGGATTAGAGCTGCGGTGTCTGAGGCGATCCATTGTTTACGTTAGTTTTTAAGTTTTTCTCAAACGCTCAAGTAAGTCAAACCTGTCAAAACGCTAAATATTCTCTCTATTCTTCATATGTAACCCGTTTATCCCGTGACAGATTTCCCGAGCGTTGCCAGTTCGCTGAATGTTGCAGATATGTTATTTGTTGCTAGCAGGTTAGCTTGTGTGATTGTTGTTGTCTCTGTGGTGTCATTTATTTAATTAGTACTGCGTAGAAGTTTTGTTTTAAACTTCTCCTAATATAAACCTGACTTTTACTGATAATGTTGTCTGTGTAGTGTGTCTTATCTATTGGTACAATCACAATGTCTCCCGAATGGAGAGTTATTGATTAGGATTGAACCCTGTGTTTTGGTCTGATTCCGCTGTCAGTTACGAAGAGATCTTTCTTTACAGATGAAACCATAACATCTCTTATAGATTCAAATGTCTTGATTCACTTTAATTAAGCAGAATATGTAATTTTAGAGTATTTGCTTATGTAGATAAAAAGACACTGCTTAATTTATGTTGTTTTAAAGTTGTAATATCAATATTCTATAAAAACAAACAAGTGTCTTAGTGGTACCTACAGTTTTCTTTAATACTTAGAAAATTTAATTTCTATTTTTCATAGAGAGATATAGTTCATTAGACCTGAGGGAATTCCTCTTCTCAAAGAGGTTCTGTTCTGCAGCGTCCAATGGACCTCCAGGACAAATGGTCAACGTATGTGAATATACGATAGCATTTATGTGACCTGTGGAAACAGAGGCATCTCCAGTCGCCACATTAGGGTTTTAGGTAATAGTCTTTTTGTTATAACTTAAGATTTGAATTACTTGATTGTACTTTTGTGTGTGTGTGCCAGATTTGCAGTGATAATGTGTATTAATTTATTTCTGTTTTGCATACCTGACTTTGCAGTTGGTTTGCTTTAGTTTTATGTGTGTTGCCTTGTTTAGAAGTAATTTGTTCCTGGCCATAACACTGTAATGTTTCCCCCACAGTCTGGAGTGGAAACATGTTCACCGCTACCCAAACCTCCAAATCCCAGTTCCTGGATAAGGCCAGGCTGGCACGGGAGGAAAGGAAAGGCTATAAGGATAAAGAGAGAGCAGCCACCCAAATCCAGGCTCTGATCAGAAAATTCCTCTGTCGTTGCAAGCTGCAAAGAGAAATCAGGTTAGGGCTAAACCATTCTTTGCTATGGTATAGACAGTTGTGTCAGCATGAGAAATGTGCCTAAAAGACCACAGGTCTTTGCTGACTGTGTTGGCTGAAGAAATAAAATGGGGGCTGAAACAACAACTAGAAAAATGTTATGTTTTGTGTGTAGTTTTTTTTTCTATTTAATTTTGTGAAAATACTTCAACTTAATGAGTTAGTTCCCCAAAAATGAAAATTCTCTCATAATTTACTAACTCTCATGCCATCCCAGATGTTTATGACTTTCATCTTCTGAACACAAATTAAGATTTTTAGTATTTCTCAGCTCTGTAGATCCATACAATGCAAGTGAATGGGTGCCAAAATTTTGAAGCTCCAAAATCCAACATAAAGGGCAACATAAAAGTACTCCAGACAACTGTGGTGGTTAAATCTATATCTTCTGAAATTATATGATGAGGTTTAATATACAGTGTGTATATTTAAATGGGAGGATACGTTAGCATTCCCCTTTTGTCTCATAAATGTTCACACCCCTTTCCTAATTTATACAAATATAAGAGATAAAATATTTTTTTTTTTTAGTACTGCTCTTCAGAATCTACATTACAGATAATTACATAAAGTATAGTATGCATATAGCGTGTTGTCGTCTTGAGCATCAATTAATGTTTGCACCTTTTGTAATAGTTGTGTGCAAGTTCCTCAATTGTCCTAAGTGTAAGAAGCTTGATACATAAATTTTTTTAAAATATTGCCTTAGTCTTTCTTTACTGTTTCCGGATGGCTCAGACAGAGACTGTAAGAGTGCAAATTTAATTAAATCCCAAAGGCAGTTTATTGTGCTTGGGGTTGCAAAGGGCAGAAACTTTCCATGGGAAGTTAAACTGGGGATTTTTGGAAATATTGGAAACCACTTCGGGCACTTGGCTATATGATGCTGCATCTTTGTGGCATTCTTAAAATAGGTCTTTGCACAGTATGGGCAAATGTACACAGCCTTTTCTTCTATATTGGCTGAGGTGAAATGTATCCACACATCAAATGGTGCATGCAGGCTTGTTCTGTAGAATAAGATAAGAAAAAAAGCTTGTAAAAAACACACTAATGCAATGCCATACACAGATATATAAATAGATAGCTAAACAATTGGAATATTCTGGAATGGTAAAATATTGTACAATTGATGCTGGACAAATGAATAGAAATAGGCTAGATGAATAGATAAACACTCCTCAATCAGCATGCTAAATCAAATAACCTACGTTCTTGTATGATAACAGAAAACTTGCTAGCAGAAAATACAGAATCACAGTGGAGCTAGCTAGCACCATGATAGCTAGCCTCTTAAATTGTTAATAAAACAGTGTTAGCTAGCTTACATTTAGCATATCTGATTTCCTAGCTAGCTAGCTACTGTATAAACACATTGATTTAGTATTTGCTTGTTAAACTTAAATACCATAGATCAAATATATTTACCCTAGTAATATCATAAAATCTTACTTGACTGGATGTAATCCTTGGGCTCAAATGCAGTAGTGTGGCTTCAATAGTCCTGTTGTAATAAATAGCCTGCAGTAACTAGTTTTCTGTGTGCATATGATTGAGGAATGCACAGGGTAGAAATTCAACTGAATTTGCATTAATTCTAGTTATTTTAACCAAGATTATGCTGCAAGATGTTTGTTTTTCAACTACATTTAAGTTCCCTGTTATAGGCTAACCTGCAAATGTGCAAATTTCCCGTTTATTCCCATTAATTCCCATGGAAAGTTTCAAACTTTGAAAATTCCCAGAATTTTGCAACCCTAATTGTGCTACTTCAATCCCAATAAATAATTACCATAAGAAAAAAAAGTGGTACATAATATGGGACTTCTAATTATAAAGAAGCCAGAAATGCACATGGGACTTTTGTCAGTGTCACTTTTCTTTATAGAGCACAGTTAAATCAACATCTGTTGACCAATGTGCTGTACATAATATCGCTAAATATAATAAAACACAGTAAAATAATACAGAATATATTAAAAAAACAAAAAAAACAACAAAACAACAGAGGCCATCATTCGTTAAAAGCTATAGCTAAAAAAAGATACGTTTTAAACTTTGATTTAAACTTGTTTACAGTTGTGGCTGTTCTAATAAAAACAGGCAAGCTAATCCAGAGTTTATGTGCAGCTACAGCAAATGCACGGTCACCTCTTAAGTTTCAGTCTAGTCCTTGGAAATGTTAATATCCTCTGGTTTAAGGATTTCAAAAATTTCCCAGAGTGATACTCGGACAAGAGATCAGAGAGAGAGAGAGGATGGTGCTAGACCATTTAAGGATTTATATATGAGGAGAAGAACTTTAAAATCAATTCTGTAATGAACTGGCAGCCAGTGTAGCTGGACTAAAATAGGGTGATATGTTCACATTTTCTGAACCCAGTCAGAAGCCTAGCAGCTGCATTCTGTACTGTTTGCAACAGAGATGATTGACTGATTCACATACACTCACCTAAAGGATTATTAGGAACACCATACTAATACTGTGTTTGACCCCCTTTCGCCTTCAGAACTGCCTTAATTCTACATGGCATTGATTCAACAAGGTGCTGAAAGCATTCTTTAGAAATGTTGGCCCATATTGATAGGATAGCATCTTGCAGTTGATGGAGATTTGTGGGATGCACATCCAGGGCACGAAGCTCCCGTTCCACCACATCCCAAAGATGCTCTATTGGGTTGAGATCTGGTGACTGTGGGGGCCATTTTAGTACAGTGAACTCATTGTCATGTTCAAGAAACCAATTTGAAATGATTCGAGCTTTGTGACATGGTGCATTATCCTGCTGGAAGTAGCCATCAGAGGATGGATACATGGTGGCCATAGAGGGATGGACATGGTCAGAAACAATGCTCAGGTAGGCCGTGGCATTTAAACGATGCCCAATTGGCACTTAGGGGCCTAAAGTGTGCCAAGAAAACATCCCCCACACCATTACACCACCACCACCAGCCTGCACAGTGGTAACAAGGCATGATGGATCCATGTTCTCATTCTGTTTATGTCAAATTCTGACTCTACCATCTGAATGTCTCAACAGAAATTGAGACTCATCAGACCAGGCAACATTTTTCCAGTCTTCAACTGTCCAATTTTGGTGAGCTCTTGCAAATTGTAGCCTCTTTTTCCTATTTGTAGTGGAGATGAGTGGTACCGGTGGGGTCTTCTGCTGTTGTAGCCCATCCGCCTCAAGGTTGTGCGTGTTGTGGATTCACAAATGCTTTGCTGCATACCTCGGTTGTAACGAGTGGTTATTTCAGGCAAAGTTGCTCTTCTATCAGCTTGAATCAGTCGGCCCATTCTCCTCTGACCTCTAGCATCAACAAGGCATTTTCAGCCCACAGGACTGCCGCGATACTGGATGTTTTTCCCTTTTCACACCATTCTTTGTAAACCCTAGAAATGGTTGTAGCGTGAAAATCCCAGTAACTGAGCAGATTGTGAAATATTCAGACCGGCCCGTCTGGCACCAACAACCATGCCACGCTCAAAATTGCTTAAATCACCTTTCTTTCCCATTCTGACATTCAGTGTGGAGTTCAGGAGATTGTCTTGACCAGGACCACACCCCTAAATGCATTGAAGCAACTGCCATGTGATTGGTTGATTAGATAATTGCATTAATGAGATATTGAACAGGTGTTCCTAATAATCCTTTAGGCGAGTGTATAAAGTGAATTGCAATAGTCAAGTCTTGAATTAATACATGCATGAATCGACTTTTCAAAATTCTTAAAAGAAAGAAAAGTCTTCACCTTGGCCAAAGCTTGTAAATGAAAAAAGCTAGATTTGACCACCGAATTGGCTTGTTTGTCAAACTTAACAGCACTGTCAATGCGCACACCCACATTTTCATGCATGATTTAACATGGGGAGACAGAGAGCCAAAATTTATATTAGATGTTCTAAGGGCTTCGTATGGCCCAAACACAATGAGTCTTGCTTTCAAAAATTTTTAAAGACATCCAAGCCTTTAAATCAGAGAGACAGGCCAGGAGAGAGTCTAAACAATTATTGTTGTGTTTCAAGGGCAGATAGATTTGGGTGTCATCTGCATAACAATGAAAGGAGAATTAAAAATGTTACCTAAGAGAAGCACATAAAGGGAGAATATAATAGGAGAAAGAACAGAGCCTTTGGGAACACCACAGGTATATGGGGCAGAATCAGAGGAAAATTCACAAATATTGACTGCAAAGCTTCTGTTCTTAAAATAAGATTGAAACCAATTCAGAGCCTTTCCTTGGATACCTACACATTTCTCTAAACGAGAGAGAAGAACACCATGGTCAGCTTTGTCGAATGCAGCACTTAGATCTGACAGCATATGCACAGCAGAAATACCAATAGTTAGCAATACTTAATTTAAAACTTTTACAAGTGCTGTCTCGGTAGAATGGTATTTTCTAAAACCTGACTGAAAGACTTTGAAGATCTTATTTTCTTCTAGGAAACTATGTTGTTGGTGATAAACAGTTTTCTCTAGAATTTTAGAAATAAAAGAGAGCTTGGAAACCGATCTAAAATTAGATAAAACAGTAGGGTCTAGATTTGGCCTTTTAAGAAGGGGTTGAACAGAAGCATGTTTTAAATAATTGGGTACAGTTCCCATTTCAAGGTACTTATTAATATTATTTAAAAGACTGCAACCATTTTAGTCGCAGTCTGGAACCCTGCCACACCTATCATATCATGCCTGAGCACACGGATTTAACCACTGGAATCATGTGGATTACTTTCATGCTCCCTTTATGTGAATTTTGGAGTTTAAAAATGTTGGCACCCATTCGCTTGCATTGTATGGACCTGCAGAGCTGAAATATTCTTAAAAAAAATTGTTCTGCAGAAGGAAGAAATTCACACATCTGGGATGCCAGGAGGGTGAGTACATGATGAGAGAATCTTAATTTTTGGTGAATTATCCCTTTAATGTCCCATCAAAAGTAAGTAATTTGTAGGTTGACATCCCACAAGGTGTAAACATTACTGCCTCTGTGATGCTTTCAAAACATTGTTCTGTTTTTTTAAGCAACCCGACATTCTGGCTTCACTGACATGACTCAAACTTGTTTGTAAACAATCATACAATTATTTTTGCAATTATTTGGTGCCATTAGTGGCACAGAAATCACACCTTTAATTTAAAATGTTATAGTAATTGAAAAAAGTTTGCTTGGTATTTCTTTTTCATTAATGTAATTTTTTTGCCTTGGGTTTTAATAGGCTATTTGTCATCATCCATTTTGTGGCATTCGTAATTATTGATTGAGAGTTTATTCAATCGTGCAAATGGGCATATATTAACATTATTAACTCTCTGTTTTAGGAAAGAGGTTGATGACTTTTTTGCAGTAAGTGATGCAGGTTCAACAAAAGGAAATGCATTATCCATCTTCAAAATTGCAAGGAAGTTGTTATTCATATTTTGCAAGGAAGATAAGTTGGTGAGCATCACATGTTATATTAAGAACAACAACAGTATTTGCACTCATTGTGAAATTTGTTTATTTTAATGAAGCTGTTTTTTTTGTACACAGAGGTTTGAGAAGCTGTGTAGAATCATACTAAGTAGCATGGAAGTTGAGAATGAGCCTAAAGTAAGTCTTTAACCAAGCAGTGTTTGACATCTTATAGTTTCATTTGTTATATTAATTCTATGATGTTGTTGTGACTTTTGCTTTTCTAGGTTTGGTATGTTTCTCTGGCTCTTTCAAAAGACCTCACCATCCCCTGGCTCAAACAGATCAAAGACGTGCTCTGGGTCTCCTGTGAATTCCTGAAAAAACTTAAGGTGTTTCCTTGTAATAATATTAGTGCTTATGATCTGTTAAAACATCCATTTGTTTAGTTTTTTAAATCATTAAAGTTCTGTACTGGCATATCTCTTCAATTGAGTCTGTCAGGTATCTGTGCACATTGGTTAGGCCGTGCTCCTTGATGAATGCTTACTTCCTGTTTTCCATGTCTGCAGCCCGACATACTGCAAGATAATAAATTGGTGACTCTGTACTTGACAATGCTGATAAATTTCACAGACACATCGACATGGAAAATTGTCAGAGGCAAAGGTTTGTCACATGTAATTAGTGCCAGTGAGATAATATACAGCCTAAAATAGATACTGTAAAACCCTAGTTGAATTTCCTGTGTTTTATATTTTTTAAGGTGAGGCTCTCAAGCCTGCTTTAAGCAGGATTTGTGAGAACATCATGGGACATCTCAATCAGAAGGGCTTCTACTCTGTACTTCAGGTACTGCTCATTAAATCAGAATCTTGTCACTAACTGTCAGCAGTTAATTTGAATGACTTTTAATATGTTTGAACTAATCTAACCCGATCTTAGAGCTTGAACATCAAACATTTTCTATAACCCTGTCTTTGCTGTTTGCAGATTCTTCTTACCAACGGATTGGCAAGATCCAGACCCTCCCTTTCCAAAGGAACCCTCACCGCTATTTTTACACTGTCACTTAGGTCAGTTGCTGTGGGAACCATGTTTACCCTCTAAGACATCTTGTGTGATTACATCAGTAGCTCACTTCTGTGAATTAACTGATTAAATTTTGGTCCTGGTGTGTTGCAGGCCTGTTATTGCTGCACATTTCTCAGACAACCTGCTGAGGTCTTTTCTTCTCCACATCATGTCTGTTCCAGCATTCATCTCTCACCTCAACACACTTACTCCAGATGTAAGAAAACCCTCCCACATTTTTAAAAGTATAGCAAAACCGCACAGTGCACACACATCTTAAAGTCAACATGAAATCAAACTTTACCCTATTTACTTTTTTAATACATGTTCCTGTGCCCTCATGTATAAAACGTGCCATAGATTTCATCCTAAAAGTGTTTGTGTGAGCACATATGTTCAGATTAATAAAACCAAACATGTGCCAGAACCTGCACCAAATTTAATTTATAAATCCCAGTTAGCAAAAATTGTGCATACATGCAAATGCTTTATTCCCACCTGTCTCCTCCACAAAATAACCATAAATGTGGCTTACAATGCCTGTTTTTACTATGCATAACTTTATATGCAGATTAGGTTAAGATAATATATACACACTGAAGCCTACATGTTGCATGTGAATGGATGCTGCTGCTAAAAATATCAGTTCTTAATCTTTTTGTTTTATTGTAAAAATACCTAAACATCCATTTAAATAATATAAATGTACCCAAGAAGCACAATTATACATTATATTAATTAGGGATGCTCCGATACCTGTATTGGTATTGGCTCCAATACAGAAGCTTTTAGATGGATCGGGTATCGGTCCGACGAGCCCTATTCAAATCCAATACTATGTGTTAGTCATGTTCGTTACTGTCAAGCACAATTGAATTAGTTCATATGACTCGTGCATTTTATTCAAAGCCACTTAAAGATGTGTGATTAGCTCTGTGAATCACAAAAGGCTGTTTAATAAATAAATAAAATACACGCGTAGCTCCAGTGCGTCAGTGAACGGTGTTGCTCTGTTGACACAAACTCACGCACAGGTTGGTGATGCACTATTTTTAGCCTTCACGCTGTGCACAGTATTTGAGCGCTACTCGTGAACAGCATCTCAGATGTAGATACTCAATCGTTCGATTCACTTATAATTGGAATTTAGAATGGCACTGGAGGTGCATTTTACCAGAATATGAATAAGAAACAAATTAAACTACTGTGAACTTGCCTACAAAAAGACACATACAGGACTTCCTGGAGAGTTCAAAATGTCAAAATAAAAGCGTGAGGGTTTAAAAGTTAAAGGTGCATGATTGAGATGTATTACTCTTATAATATATTATTATTATTATCATTTGTTTACAAATGATAATAATATTTAAGTTGAATTGGTTCCAAAAAATAACTGCTTGAATGAAAAGTTAGCTGATACTTTACAACTAAATTGTACAAAAAAGAGATCTTAATCCTTTAAAGTCCAGATGCATTTAAAAAAAAAAAAAGAAAAAAGGCAAAAATAAAACACTGGTTTCTTTTCTACTGAAGACATGAAGACTGGAATTACTTTTAATTTTGCTGCTACATTATCCAGTATACTAGTTAATAATAATGTTTTTCTTAATAAACTATACATTTATATTGAAATAATGTGTAGTTAGAGGTTTGTGATTCTTTACATATTAAAGAGTATTCTCAATTAGTTCCACACAAAAACGTAAAGCTATTCTAAACTGATTATGCAAAAAAACTAAACCGGTATCGGATCGGGATTGCTATCAGCCGATACTGAGATTTCCGATATCGGAATCAGATCGGAAGAGAAAAAGTGGTATCGGTGCATCCCTAATATTAATACTTGTTTACAGAGAATAAATGGTAACACTTTATTTTTACAGTTTTGTTTTACATTTACCTAATATATAATTACAACAACTACAGTAATTGCTAGGTACTAACCCTAAACCTAACCTTAACCCATATTAAGGACATGTAGTTACCTAACATTACTCAGTACATTCTTGGTTTAAGTACACATAATGTAAAATTAAGTGCAACCAAATGTATCTTATATTAAGTTATTCTCACACCATTGGGAAATAATTTTTTGATTATTATTTACTTATGTATTAAGCAGTTCTTTTATTGTATTATTCAGATTGTGTTAAATGTTTTTAGGATGTTTTATAAGTCCTTAAATATTTGTTTTTCACTTCTGGAATATTTAGATGTTATTTCCTGGAAGAAGAATATACATGGTCAGAAATATATTTTTACAGTGTAAAACACTGTGACATCATTAGATCGAAGCCTTTTTTTTAATAAATAAAACGTGCAATATGTAAACAGCTGGTCTTATATTGCATGATGCAGATAAAATGTAATACAGCCTCTTTTTCAAAAATATTCATAACTTTTTTTTTTCTTGCAATATTTTGTTTCATTCGAGTATATAAAAAAACCTTATGGAAGAAAATTGGGTTTTGAAAGCTTTTTTACTTAATTAGTTTACTGGACATGCAGCGAAAGTCCACCAGCACAAACATCCCAATTTATAATCAACAATACTCTTACTGCTGTCATCTAATTTCTGAGAAAGGGATTTCACCTATCTGAGTTTGTGCTTGTGCAGTGTATGGCCACTATCCAGTCTCATGACCTCTTTCGCAAGTTCATCTTATTTCTGAGCCGGGAGGAGCAGTGTTTGGATATCTGTGTCTGTCTGGAGGGAAGCCACACTCTCTGCTTACTGGGTGAGCACGTGAGCTTTTTGCACAAAAACTTCAAAGTAAAAGTAAAACCAAGGCTATATTAAAATTGGAAAACAATGGTGGAGGTCTTAAGAATAATATCTTGGCATATATTTGAACTGTTGGACTGTATTCATACTTTGTTTGGTTGTGATTTCTAGATGAGGGGCTTTCAAACTTTACAAAAAAATAAATAAAATTAAATATGTAGAAAAACGTTACGGAATTTTAAATTTTATAATGGTTTAATTCTGCTTTCTATAGACTGTTTGGAAATAATGAGATTGATCACAGTACAGTATGAGATGTACACAAAAACAGAAGAAATCATGATGGGGCCAAATACTTTTTAACAGCACTGTGTGTATATATGTATATATGTACGTGTATGTATTTATGCATGCTCAAAGTGTTAAGAAGTTATTCATGAATTACAAAATGGTTTTAGATAAACCATCAAGACAAAATTTACCCACTAATCCAAAAGTTGTATGCAGATTCTGAATGCAGTAGGAGGGTTCATTTATCCATTTCTCTCCAGGTTTATACAAAAGATTAATTTATATAAATTAGACTGTAATCTTAATACAAAATAAATATTTGAATCTTGTCTTTTGGCTTAAGTATTATGAAAATAGAATTATTTCATTTATTAAAATGTTATCTATAGTATTATAATTACTATTATTCTTACAACGTAAAATTGGGTCTTTATGCATGGAACTATATAGTTGCCTATATATTTTGTAAGCGGGGTCCCTCGCAATGGTATCATCATATTATGGGTGTCCTTGGCATTGAAATGCTGGAAAACCCCTGTACTAGATCATGTATTTCATAATCTATCTTTTGTTTTGTTTCCAGGAAATCTTATTCAGCTGGGTTACTTTAATGTAAAAGTCCTAGAGCAGGAAGCCAGTCACTTTGTCAAGGATTTGACAGATATGTTGTCATACTGTCAGAGATATGTTTATCAGAAGAAATCCAACCTCACACACTGGCACCCAGTGTTGGGCTGGTTCTCGCAGACTGTTGATTATGGGTATGTTTATCTAATGTTGACAAAATACAGCAGCTGGGAACTCCTAGATTTGCATCTTGTGGTATTTATTTTCTCTCTCTCTCTCTCCCGCTTTCTCTTCAGGCTTAATGAGTCTATGCCGTTGGTAACGAAGCAGTTACAGTGTCTGTGGGGAGTGCCTGTGATCTGCACTCTCTTCTGTGACGTTCTCAGCAAAAAGCTGGAGACTCAAGATCCCACCCCAATGCTGTCACCTCAGCCATCCACGCTACAGAATAACCTGCCTGTAAAAAGTGAGAATTTCACATTTTTCACTCTTACAATCCTTTAAGTGCAAAATGATTCCTATTATTGGGCCATAAAACAGTTTGGTATATGCTTACACTTGGACCATACTTAGCAGGGCGGCCTTTGTGGTTAACCTCCTGGACTAAAAAAAAAATTAAATTCTGGAGTCATCCACTCACCCTCATGTCATTATTAAAGCGACATGAGGGGGAGTAAATGAATACAGAATTTAGATTTTCGGATTAACTCTGTATGATTAGATCTCTTCAAGCGGGCATTCCAGAAGTCTGCTTCTGTACGGAACATCCTGAAACCGATCGGTGGAAAGCGGGTTGACTCGGCTGAGGTGCAGAAGGTGTGCAGTATTTGTGTGCTGTATCAGACGGCCCTGACAACACTCACACAGATCCGCCTCCAGATCCTCACAGGTACATACTTTTTATATGAAATCAATATTGATTGATTTTCACACATCTATCATGGTATCCACGGGTCATTAAAATGGGCTGTAAGGTTGTGGGGCCTTGGGCTGTAAGGTTGAATGAAAACCTTTCTCGCCTTGCAGATAACAGAGAATAGAGTGGGCGTGTGGTTTTTACATATAGGTTCAGTGTACATATGCGCTGATCCCATGAGTTCTGCTCCAGAACTCGAGATATTCCCCATTCTTTTTCTCCATTGTCATTTCAACATTAACAGATTGGGCGATTGCATGAGAAGACACATTTCACTAAGTTGTATTGTATCTTTCTACATACTGTCAGAGGTTCATTTATGTTTTTTTCATGCATTAGTCAGTGGTGGTTGTAGAGGGGGGGCAGCATCTCCCCCCGTCAGATTACGGAAACCCCCTCAGACAATATAACACTCGTACCCTGCCCTGCCCCCCGTGTGAAAAATCCTGGCACCGCCCCTTCTATAATTGGAGAGAGAGCACACCGTTTGTGTCGGCCAGCTACTGTAATCTGTCACATGCACCATTAAAGAGTATAAATACAAAATGTATTGTTTGATTATTGAGAAGTCACATAATTTAAAAGCTTAAACTAAAATAGTGTTCCTCCAAAGAAATTCCAACTGACTTAAATGATGGAGCATGACACAATTTGTGCATCTGTAGCTGTAACCGGCGCTGTCCTGTGCTTTCACTCTGCATTGGTGTGTGTGGAAATAATGAGACTAGATGCCGATGACATCATTTGTAAAAATAGAAGTCCCACATTGAATTAACAAATTTTGAAGTTAATGCAAACATTAGTGTAAAAAGTTAGTACAATATTTTAGGATATCACACGATATGGTGAAATTAACTTTATTCAAAAGCGGTTTATACAAAAATAGAAATAATGAGTATTAATATCTGCTTTATAGATAATGGTAAAACAGTACATATTAAATGCAGTCTGTATGCAATTTGGAACAAAAGACAGCTATGTTTGTGATTTATCTGGAGACTATATCTGGTGGAAGCAGATTCCCTCATTCTTAGACCGCAGGGAGCAAGAGATGACCAGAGTCAATACCAAGTGATTATACAAATCTTAAAACATAACACCGTATCACAGAAAAGGAGATGACCATGTTTAACCAGATTTCAAATGAGGAACAATGTAAATCATTAAATATTCACTGCCGTTTCCACCAAAATAAAGGCTCCAAGTCTGCCAAAATAAAAGCTCAGAGTGAAGGTGAAGTAAATACTACAGAAATATATTATTATTATTATTATTATATAAAACAAATCTAATCATCAAAATTATAATAATTACATTTTTTATTATAGTAATAAACTTGAAAGGAACCCACAATGATAATAATTTTAATAATATAATAAAATGATTTTCAAATGGGTTCCAAAAATTGAGTGAAATTGTACTGTAAATTTTGCACATATTGTTAATTCACAAAAATATTTTAGTAGAAATATACAGTATGCTGGTAAATACTGCTTTTTATTATGCCAACTGAATTGCTGTATTTGTACAAATAAATAAATGGCAACTAATTGGCATTTAATGCTAATTACTACTAATTGAATTACTACTGTAGATGTACTATGAATGCTCATTTAAGCAGGTGAAGACCTTTTTTCTCTAAATATATTGTATTTTAGTTGATATGTGGCCTAGCGGTTTGCAGATATAATCTGACACTTTGAAAATTCAGTTTATGTTCCAGTTTCTCCCTGTTCTCTCAATCATTCCAGTCCTCCATCTATTGTGCTTATCAACACATGTGGCGAAAAGGACAAAACCAGTGTTAAAGGGTTAGTTCACCCAAAAATGAAAATTGAAGTTCTGATCACCATTCACTTGCATTGTATGAACCTACACTGAAATATTCTTTTAAAATATATTATTTATCTTAATTTGTGTCCTGCAGAAGAAAGTCATACACATCTAGGATGGCATGAGGGCGAGTAAATGATAAGAGAGTTTTCATTTTTGGGTGAACTATCCCTTTTAAGTATTGAATAACCTAAAATAATTTAAGATTTCATAATAAAACTCTGTTTCCAGGTCTGACGTATCTTGATGAGCTGCTCCCTAAACTCTGGGCATTTATCTGTGAGCTTGGCCCTCAGGGTGGGCTCAGACTCTTCCTGGAGTGTCTCAATAATGACACTGAGGAATCCAAACAGCTTTTGGCCATGCTCATGCTCTTCTGTGACTGCTCAAGACATCTCATCACGTAAGTGTTCAAGTCATGGTTTAACGCCAACCTCCTTACTAATGCCAACAAGTAATTTTGAGCTAATACTGTACATGTACACTTGCACCTGTATATAAATATGTGTGTGTTTTTTTAAATTTTTTTATTGCTAACAGGATTCTGGATGACATAGAGGTCTATGAGGAACAGATTTCTTTTAAAATCGAAGAGCTTGTCACCATTTCCTCGTTCCTCAACACATTTGTATACAAGATGATCTGGGATGGTATTTTAGGTGAGCAAACTTTTGATAGTCCCTACCCAATGAAAGCTTAAACATTTAAAAGAGAGACTCTGGATCAGTCATTTATAACAGTTATTTATCAGCAGTCTTCTGTAGCAGTGCTCTTTTTTTTTTTTTTTTTTTATGTGATCATTAACTTGCAGAGAATGCCAAAGGGGAGAAATTGGATCTGTTCCACAGTGTTCATGGCTGGCTGATGGTTCTGTATGAGCGTGACTGTCGTAGGAGATTCACTCCTGAAGATCACTGGCTCCGCAAGTGTGTCACCCTCAGATATTACTGAGAAAAACATTCAAAATGAATCACTGTTTTTGCTTTAGTGTCTCGGTTAAAGTCTTCATAAAAAAGCAAATGTGAAATTTATTAAAAAAAAATGTTTTGTCTGTGTCTCATACAGAGATCTGAAGCCCAGTCTGTTGTTTCAAGAGCTGGAGAAAGGCAAGAGGAGAGCACAGCTGCTACTACAGTACATTCCTCATGTCATCCCACACAAAAATGTGAGTTAAACTCAAATCCAGACATTAATTAAATAAAGGGATAGTTCACCAAAATTTAAATTCTCTCATAATTTACTCATCACTTTCTTTCTTCTGCTGAACACAAACGCAGATTTTTAGAAGAATATATCAGCTCTGTAGATCCATACAATGCAAGTGAATATTGACCAATGTATGAAGCTCCAAAATCACAAAGGCAGCATAAAAGTAATCATAAGACTCTAGTGGTTTAATACAATATATGTCTTCTGAAGATAAATGATCACCTTGGGTGAGAAACAGATTCATATTTAAATCCTTTTTTTTACTATAAATCTCCAGTTTAACTTTCACTTTAAGAATATGAAAGTGAAAATATATTGGAAAAAAGACTTAAATATTGATCTGTTTCTCAAACACACCTATCATACTGCTTCTGAAGATATAAATTAAATGACTGGAGTCATATGGATTACTTTTATGCTGCCTTTATGTGATTTTTGGAGCTTTAAAAGTCTTGTCACCATTCACTTACATTTTATGGACCTACAGAACAGAGATATTTCTCTAAAAATGTTTATGTTCAGCAGAAGAAAGTCATACGCATCTGGGATGGCATGAGGGTGAGTAAATGATGAGAGAATTGTTATTTTTGGGTAAACTATCCCTGTAACCCAGGCTCTACAGTAGTGTAGCTTAACTAACGTGCTCAAAAGATTTAGTCGCCATTTTCTTTTACTGTATCAGAGTCATGAATCGATCTGTCTTTATTGATTTAAATGGAGTGTGATTCCTTTCTCTTGACACAGAGGGTGCTGCTGTTCCGGAACATTGTGACAAAAGAGAAAGAGACTTTAGGATTGGTGGAGACAAGCTCTGCTTCTCCCCATGTAACTCACATAACTATTCGTCGTTCACGGATGTTGGAGGTAATAGCTGCTTCATAATTTCCAAAACTGTCCCAGTAAATACTCAGCATGATAGTAATGACTGCGCACAATGGATAAAGCCACCTGTGATGGTAATTGCAATGACATATGTACCTTGATGAATGTCTCTGTTCCTTACTTCCTTTAGGATGGTTATGATCAACTGCGACGTCTGCCTGTCAACTCCATTAAGGGGGTGATTCGAGTGAAGTTTGTGAATGATTTGGGAGTGGATGAGGCTGGAATTGACCAGGATGGTGTATTTAAAGAGTTCTTAGAGGAGATCATCAAGAAGGTTTTTAACCCAGCCCTCAACCTCTTTAAGGTATACACTGTTTTCTCATACTCAAAAGGGTCACACAGTAGTTATAAAGCATTTAATGCTGGGAATTCAAATTCGTCTATTTCTTCTTTCTGTTTCAGACCACTAGTGGGAATGAGAGATTATACCCTTCCCAAACCTCAAGCATCCATGAGAATCACCTTCAGCTCTTTGAGTTTGTTGGAAAGATTCTTGGAAAGGCCATGTATGAGGGCATTGTGGTGGATGTGCCGTTCGCCTCCTTTTTTCTCAGTCAGGTCCTGGGTCATCATCATAGCACTTTTTACAGCTCAATAGACGAGCTGCCTTCTCTCGACGCGGAGTTCTACAAGAACCTCACCTCCATCAAGGTCAGTGCCAATGTAAATTTAATACCACAATTATTAACTTAATAATAGATCTGAACTAGGGCTGGGGATATGACGATGTTATTGGATATCGATGATAAAGTTGCCGATTGCGACACTCAATTGACAGACTATGATCGACAAAATTGGGAAATGGTTAAACCATTGATCTAAGGAAGTCAGCAAATATATCAAACAGTAGCCCAGGGAGTGAAACTACCATCTGCCACCCACCAAATGTGACAAGGCTGAATCCAGTTCACAAGCTCCTCATCCAAGTGTATTTCATGCAATGATGCGTAATTTTGCTCATTTATCCGCAACAGGTGAACGACCTGTAAGACGTCTCGACTGGGAGTGATGCATGACAAGAAATTCTGTTAGTCACAAAGACATGTGCTTGAAGAAACACTTCAATAGAAAAGCTATCAAAACTTGTGTCTGATTCGCTGTTTGTTCAGAGGCGTGCAGCATGAGCCTGTTTTGTGGAACACACGCATGCAGGCAGGCATGCAAGCCTGTCTCATGGAACAATCCATGAGTTTTTTTTCTCTCTCTCTCTCTTCTTCATTATTCTGAAACGTGTTTGCAAGGATATTGTCTTTGAGAATGCTGCAAATCATCTCAGGAGGTGCTGTGAGTTTAGTTCGCTTTATTTCCATGGTCCAGGTTGCGGTTAATGCAACTCCGCAGGTTCAGTAATATATTTCTTTGTATTAAAGAAACGAAGACGAAAGTGATTCAATCATGAAATAATACAACACATGTTCACCTTGAACCTAAATTTGAGTTCTATTTTCTTATCTTTGGTGAGGTGGTTAGCCTGTTGATATGCACCCCCTTTTTGAGCACAAACCATGAAAATGACGTACCTGAACTTTTATGGTTGTATTGACTGAACCCTTTGGATTATGGACACAGTTGTAGTATCTTTTGAAAGAAGCAGCTTTGGGCTTTATTTGGGCAGAATTAATATATGTTGTTATTTTAAGTTAGAGAAGCTGAAGTTTATAGTAATGGAAATATTTTGTGCTGAACATGTTTTTATAATCTATAAAAAACAATATAAATGTGCCAAGACAACCCAGAAATACAATGTTCTCAAAGCCACAAGTCTAAAGAAGTTACATTTCAAATTTGAAGATGATCTAACAAAAAATAGGTTCCTGCAAGCTTTTTTCTCTGAAAATCGCTGCCGGTGTACGGAGTAACATTAAGGCTCCGCCTTTCAAGATGACACAAAATCTGACTGCACTGCTTGGCTATTATAAATAAAACTATGCCACATTTTAAAAATAGACTTTGGAGACAGGCTTGTTTTGTATATGAGACTCTAATATATAAGATAATTTACAATTTTACAACATGAATGCTGCTTAGATTACAAAGTTTGTTGAAGAACGATGACGAAGGGTAATTCTTTCAGGTGAGAGCTCATGTAAACAATGGAGACTATATCAATATTTCTCAGATTTATCACTTTTATGGACAAAAAGTGCTTTTGGATGTTTTTCAATGAACGCTTGTCATGGACTATTGACCCAAGTGTGGTGAACTGGATTCATCTGGCGATCGCGTTTTCATAACAAAGGTAATAAGTACCGTTTTGATATTGCATGTTTTCATTTTTACTCCTGACACAAATAACTAAATTGCTGTTTCTGGAGCATTGCTATCGTGAAACCGAGATCAGATATCAATGTTGAACACTTAGACCTTTGAAAAGATGTATAATTTGTTAACATTCAATACATTTATAGACTGTAAATTGTATATTAAAAGTAAGCAGAGTGACGTCACCACCGCGTGCAGGGAATTGAGTATCAAGAGGTTAAATAAGATTTTTTTTATCACTTCATTATTTTAGTGCTTTTTTCATTTAGTTTGAAGAGTAATTTGAATTTAGAAATGTCTTTATGTTTTTCGCGTTTCAATAACTTAATTACATTTTTAAAGCAAAATCAATAAAGCAAAAATATTCACAGACCCTCAACAGTGGGTTGACGATATAATCGTATATCGCGATATTTGTTTAGGGCTATTATGGATAATAGCCCTAATCTGATGGTTGTTTAGCCCAGACCATGCATACATTTTTGATTTTATCTTGAGTTCTCCAATGATACATGGGTATTTTAAATTATATTATATCTTCATGTTTTATGCTTGTTAAAGCGTGCATTTGTAGACCTGAGCATAAAAAGATCTACAATACCTGCTGAATTTTCAAAAGCTAATGTCTTTCAATAATTGGCTTTCAATAATTTGGCTGATAGGGCCCTGTTACAGCCAGTGTTCCTGTCTAAACTTGTTTGTTATAGTCTTTAGTTAATACACTCAGTAGTTGTGATGTTTTTTTCTCCTCTTACTGGCATTGGCTGGTGCCTCCCTGCCTGTGATAAGCAATGATTTATACTCAATGAAGTTATGTGGAAAACTACACAGTAAAAGTTAGTTTTCACATTAGTAAATGTTCTAAAATTATGTTCCAATAAACTTGAATAATTAATAATTAGCGGAAGGCAAGCATCAGTATTACTATCGCTCAAATGTTAGAGATTTGGTGTAAAAACAAATAAAGAAAAAATATTAGGCACATAACTTGTCCCGCACCATTTGTACTACAGACATGAATGATACCAGAGCCCTTCTACTAATGGAGGCTAAAAGGTTAGCAACAAAATCATAACGTGGTTGTCCGATATTCTATGGGTGGTACACTGGTGTGGAGACCAGAGGTTGTTTTCTTTTATTGGATGTCTATGAAGGAGATTCATCAGTGTGCTGAATAAAATGCTTTTGTGAGGTAACTGCTCATTACTTAATGGACTGACCATCTGTCTGATAATCCTTAATATGTTTTACACTAAACAATCCTTTTGTAATTAACTATGTGTGGAGTTTACTACGATAAAATTGATTCGGCCTCTCCCCATTCATTTGCATGGTTTCCGCAAACCATGACTAACTGTCGTAACATGCTAGTTGACTGTTACGCTCTCTCCAACAGTAAAATCGTGGAGGTTATCTCAGTTTAAAAAATCTCTAATGATTCCTCAAATACTATGCCATATTTAGAAGTGGTTTAATATATTATATTTCTTGGTGAAAATTTGGTATTATCCATAACTGTGTGTTGGTGATGTTTCAGCGTTACGATGGGGACGTCAGTGACCTTGGTCTGACATTATCATACGATGAGGATGTGATGGGGCAGGTAATTGTCATTGCATCACCTTTACCCAATTTTGTTTGTCTTATGACACAGGTTTTCCTAACTTTCTCATATGCATGCTTCTCTCTCTCTTCACAGTTAGTCTGTCATGAGCTAATTCCTGGTGGAAAGACCATGTCTGTCACTAATGAAAACAAGTGAGTCCATTTTCCTCTAATCGTGTGTAAACCAAATTTTCATGCCAATGTCAAGTCCTGTTTCCATTTCATAAAGGACAAAGAAATGTAATGATGAAAGAACACATTGGTAGAGGAAGCAGAGTGTTAAAAACTAAAGAGGAATTAGAACACACTGGCAAATCTATGAGGACTGCTTCCTTTAACCTTTAAAATCGATTGTTTACTCACAATTATATTCACAGACGTAAGCAAGCCTAAAGAATTGGATAGAACAGAAGACTGTAATTCAATAACTTTTTTTTTATTATTAATCCTCAGGATCAAAAAATGTCCTGGTTTTTTGTTGGCTGTTATTCCAGTTAATTCTGTCTTCTCCACCCCCTCCAGGATCAGCTATATCCACTTGATGGCCCACTTCCGCATGCACACCCAGATCAAGGAGCAGACCGCCGCCTTCATCAGGGGCTTCCGCAGCATCATCAACCCAGAGTGGCTACACGTGTTTTCCACTCCTGAGGTTCAGAGACTTGTCTCTGGAGACAACGCTGAGATAGACCTTGATGATCTCAAGTGAGCCTGCGCTTGACTCTGGCCTGAATAGTTTCAGTTTGTTAGATTGAAATTTTAGGTTCAGAATTTACAAAGACCCTTAATTGTTTCCCAATGGGAATTTGTGATGTCTGTATATGAATTTAATTTAGTGGATTTAAATGAGCCATGTTAATAACACAGATATTGCATTCAATGAAATGGTATGAATGTATTATTCTATTATATGATGCTGCCTGTAGATCTGTAAATCATAATATGGCTGTTATGAAACTGTCATAAGAACTATCATGGAAAGGTTATTGATACTGATGCATTTGATTTCCTGTGTCTTCCAGGAAGCACACTGTGTACTATGGAGGCTTCCATAGCAGCCACAGAGTCATTCTTTGGCTATGGGACATCCTCTCCAGTGATTTCTCCCCTGAGGAGAGAGCCATGTTCCTGAAGGTAATACTCATCAAATCTGAACATCTGCAACATTTGTTGATGTTTATAAATCGATAATAAACATTGTGATCTGTGCTTAACACAGTTTGTCACCAGCTGCTCAAGACCTCCTCTGCTCGGTTTTGCCTACCTCAAACCCCCTTTCTCCATTCGTTGCGTGGAAGTGTCAGATGATCAGGTTAGACATCAGCTTTCATTATTGGAAGCTCCAAACTGTGTTCTTCAAAGATCTCTTTGCTTCATCTTACTTGTTTGTACTTGACTCTTTCTGTAGGACACAGGTGACACTTTAGGTAGTGTGCTGCGTGGCTTTTTCACCATTCGTAAGAAGGAGCCAGGCGGTCGTCTCCCAACGTCCTCTACTTGCTTCAACTTACTCAAGCTGCCCAACTACAGCAAGAAGAGCATCTTAAGAGACAAACTCCGCTACGCAATCAGCATGAATACGGGCTTTGAGCTTTCATAACCCATAATTTACCCTTGTGTGTTGGTTTATTCCACACAAACTGTTACATTCATGCATGAGTGGTGGTAGCAGTTGAGGTATCGATATACACAAAGATCGAAGACTCAGTCGTACAGTAGAAGGAACAACAACTGAAGTTCAGAGATTTAGATTCTTGCTCCATAGGAATTGGGACTTTCAGTAAAGGCACTTAACCCCAAGTTGCTCAAGGAAGACTGTGCCGTCAAAAAGTATACTCTGTCTTGTCCACTAAATGGCAAGCAAATCAAGTAACTCACTTGCTAATAGTGGAAATGAGCTGAGCATATCCAGTCACACTGAGGATACCAACAGAAGAAGTATATTAGAGTATACTGACATTTACTTGCAAAGAACATTTAGACATAGTCACATCTTAGTCTCTGAAGTCTTAGTCTTGTTGAACTTTTTGAACCACTTGAAAATCCCTGTATTAAGTGTCATAGTAAAACATGTTCTTCTTAGCATTTGAAGCCAAAAGAGCTCCAAACGCCTTATACAATCCGTTTTAAACCAGCTAAATGTAATGCCATCATGTCATGCTGCTCCTAACCCCTTTATCAAAGAAACCTCTCACATGGAGACTGAGTAACCCAACACCATGTTTGAATCCGAAAAGGCTCCAAACGTACTTCTGTTTTTTGGTGTCCACTCATTAAAGAAGACTCATAAACCTCCTCTACAGTGGACCCAGCAGTGGATGTACGTTGTAAGATCTGCAGAAACATTGCATTGTCTCTCAGGTCTGCTTGTCTCACTCCCCCGCGAAGGGAACAGGAAAGCAATACTAATGCAACGCAAGCCATGCAACTCAAGACACAAAAGGAGTCTATGCCTGTTTGAACGGCAAATGCTTTCAAACCCATAGTGTATATTGCTAAACTTCTGCTAGACTTGAGACTTGAGGATAGAAGGTTCCAAGCACTGTTCATCGTCTTCAGCTTCTATGAACTTTCTCCTTTCCTCATCTTAAACACTACATCCTCTCGCAACAGACCACATTATCAGACTGTTATGTTGTTATGAAAGCAGGGCTGCCCAATGACATGGTGATATTTTCTGCTCATTAAGTCATTTTAATTTCAGTATTCAGTTCAAGAACAAAAGTAAAGCAATTTTAATGTAATCCCTTAATGCTGACTTCATGAAATACTAATATAGGTGCTTGAAGCATGTATTTATTTCTTAAATTCTTTGCCATATCTTGGTCTTTTTTTATTATTATTATTGAAGAATTGAAGGGTAAAATAGTAGTGGGACACAGAATAAATCACTGAAACAGTTTAACTCCAACTTTTAAGCAATCACAAAGTTGAGCTCCTCATCAACTACCAGTCTCCCAGTAACTCTCTGCCCATCATTTAGCTGTGCACTAATGGAATTCAGCCATGAAGATGACTAGCTCTCAAACCAGCTCTTATGGGAACTTTTTCTTATGAGTGACTGATGGAATGACTACTTTGGAAGTTCTGTTTAAGTGTTATTCCAAGTGGACAAAAAAAGTCAAATAAAAAATAGGATATCTCCCTTTGCATGATGTCACTGGATGATTCGAACCTGTGGTCCTGTTATTGAATTGGAGTTAAAGAATCAGAATGCAACTTTTGCTCATCTTTGTCATTTCCTTTCTCCATGTGTCTCTCAGCAAAGATTAGTCTTTCTTTTTTTTTTTTTTTTTTAAATCAGGTTGATTCTAACAAAACCTGTCAAAAAAAATATCCGGGTCATATTTCACCCCATTCTGTATAAAGAAAATTAAGCTTATTATAGTTAAGATTTTTTGCATGGCAATTTTTTTTTTTTTCATGACAATTAAGCACATTGCCTCACAAATACTCAATTACTGTAATGTGAATTTTTTTTTTTTTTAAATCTCATTAATGTTGTCAAAAAAAAAATCATACATTATTCTAATTGTGAAGAAAAACTCTAAATGATCAAGGTAGTATCTCTATTATTTTAAAAGGTAAGTGGTTTAGACAGGATGATTTTCAGTACTGAGAATGTTTTTTTTTTTTTTTTTTACCCCTCACAGTACACTTATGAGAATAAAAACCTTTCATGTTAAAGTAATGGTAATTGTAGCATTACTTTTTTTTTTTTTGGTGAAATATGACCTGGACATTTCTTCAGTGAGAAAGAACCATTTGGCATGTTTCCAGGTCTCTTAAAGGGACAGTAAACAGCATAAGTTATTTCAGAATGTTTCTTCAAAGCAAACCCTCACCCTTTTGTATGCAGTAAATTCAATGTTATACAATCCTCCCACAAACCTGATCTGTCTGTATCTCCCCTGCTGTCTCTACATTTGTTTTGATAAATCAAAGCATTAGAATACTATCTAATGCATAGACGTTTGTAGATATGTATGGAAAAACTGGCTTTGGTATCATGTAACATTTTGAAATGTATTGCTCATAATGTTAAGTTATTAATGTGCTGTGTCCCTATTGCACAAGGGCTTAGACTGTATCATATAGCAGAGTTTTGAATTTAAATGTACTGACATTAGCATGCTATTTCCATTTGAAAGTTGCTTAAGATTGTTGTAGTGGACCAGGGATGTTTTTGTTATAAGGATGTAAATGCAAAAATCTTCACATTTGATCCTGAATCTGATTACTATGATGTCACAAAATCTTGCTCTTTCCCCTGATCATGTGATGATCCTTGGAGAGGGATGCAATGACCTTTAAAGCATACAGTTTCTTATTTCTTTGGTGTCTTTGAATTTGGTTGCACTATTTGAACTGCAGGTTGAAATACACAGTATATTACAAAAGCAATGTCATTGTAAAGCTATTCATGTGTACAGTAATATTTCCTCTGTAAAATCGAAAAATGTAATTTTTGATCAACCATGTAAACATTTGATTATCCTAATTTAAAAATGTACTAAACAACAAAGAATGTGTACAGTGTCATTTATTATCAGACTCTGTTAAGAATCTTGCCAGAAATGGTGAGTGATCGTGTTGGCAGTGTTCAATGTTTTGCTCAAGGTTGCCACTCCATCCACTGGAAGGAAATGTTTCTAGATTCTCATTGACTATAACATTTACATTTATGCATTTGGCAGACAATTTATCCAAAGCCACTTACAGAGCCCTTATTACAGGGACAATCTCCCTGGAGCAGTGCCCTGCTCAAGGACACAATAGTGAACCAGTGTCCTTCTGATTACCAGAATACCAGTTATGTGCTTTGACCACTACACCACCACCACCACCACTCCATAAGCTTTAAGTGCTTCTCCTTGATTGGAATGCAGGAATGTCACAATCACATGTTTTCAGTGAGTGAGTGTTCCAGGTAAATCTGTTTATCTAATACTCCCTGTTCTCTTAACCTCTTTTGCAAAGTTCCATATGGAGCTGCTGTTTAGACCGCTTTTCCTCAGTCTACTTGTGATCACTGCTAGAGCAGAGGCTTAAGTTTCACTCAAGGTTCTCTGCTTGATGTGATGTGCTAATATTTGAACTGTCTTTAAAACCATGAGCTTCCACCATTCGAAGGTTGGTAGAATTTTGAGATGACTTAAAACCAGTATTACTGTATTTATATGAGTAGTACTGTCTTTATTGGGGCCAGATTCTTAGGATAAATATGTTTGTAAGAAGACTAATTCATAAACTCTTAAGAAGTCTGTGTGGGAATTCATCCCTTTTTTTAGGTTAGAAAATAGTAGGTTTGTGAATCTTGTCCCTTTTGCTGACATTTCAACATTCTCACTCATACTCCTGGAGTACGCACTCCATCGGTTTCCTGCTGCGTACTCCAGGTAGGGAAAAAAAGAAAATTTGTCATTAAACAAAAATCTTCTACAGTATGTTAAATAGTGAGAATGTTGAAATGTCAGCAAAAGGGACAAGATTCACAAACCTACTATTTTGTGCGTACTCCAGGTAGGGAATGAGGTTTTGCCCCAAGTGAAGGAGTTAAAGTACCTCGGGGTCTTGTTCACGAGTGAGGGGACAATGGAGCGGGAGGTTGGCCGGAGAGTCGGGGCAGCAGGGGCGGTATTGCACTCGCTCTATCGCGACCGTTAGTCACGTAAAAGAGAGCTGAGCCGAAAGGCAAAGCTCTCGATCTACCGGTCAATTTTTGTTCCTACCCTCACCTATGGTCATGAAGGTTGGGTCATGACCGAAAGAACTAGGTCGCAAGTACAAGCGGCCGAAATGGGCTTCCTCAGAAGGGTGGCGGGCTTCTCCCTTAGAGATAGGGTGAGGAGCTCAGTCATCCGTGAGGAGCTCGGAGTAGAGCCGCTGCTCCTTTGCGCTGAAAGGAGCCAGTTGAGGTGGTTTGGGCATCTGGTAAGGATGCCCCTGGCCGCCTCCCTAGGGAGGTGTTTCAGGCACGTCCAGCTGGGAGGAGGCCTCGGGAAGACCCAGGACTAGGTGGAGAGATTACATCTCCACACTGGCCTGGGAACGCCTCGGGGTCGCCCAGTCAGAGCTGGTTAATGTGGCTCGGGATAGGGAAGTTTGGGGCCCCCTGCTGGAGCAGCTGCCCCCGCGACCCGACTTCGGATCAGCGGTTGAAGATGGATGGATGGATGGATGGATGGATAAATTGTTTAATATGCCCTGATTGGTTTTCTGTGGGGGCAGTGCTTGTTTGCAGATCTAACTTGTGGCCCAAGCTTATATACATCTGGTCTTATAAGGTGTTTAGCATTTAACAGAGCTGTGCGGCTCAGGAACTATGAGTCGGATGAGGAAAACAAAAGCCTGTCATGTGTGTCAGATCAATGGCCGTTTAACATTCAGGAGGTAAATTAATTTGCACAGTCTACCTGCACCTTGGCTGCAGCAAGGATAAATTGGTCCTCCAAAGTTGAACTCCAAACGGATTCTATAGCACTTATAAGGGTGGAGGCAGTACTGGATGGGGGCTCATGGATCTGGTTATGATGATGGATTAATATGGTACTCCTGCAAGCCAAGAGCAGGGGATGTGTGCAGTTTTTCAGGAGTGCTTCCACTCCATTGTAGGAGTAACACATGAAATTCCAGAAATAGTGGACCTTAAATTTAACCATGTTATGTTCTTTTGCCCACTACGCCGCCACCACCACTCATATAACATCAGTCACACAAAACTTTGAAACGGTTGGCAGATTTTAACAAATCTGCAGCGTGCTGAGTGTCTCCAGCCAGATCTCCTAAGCACCCAAATGGGCTGGTTGCTAGGGTGGGTAGAGTCACATGGGGTAATCTCCTTGTTGTCGCTATAATGTGGTTCTCGCTCTCGGTGGGGCATGTGAGGAGTTGTTCTTGGATACCTCCGAGAATAGCGTGGAACCTCCACGTGCGCTACGTCCCCACGGTTATGCGCTCAACAAGCCACGTGATGAGATGTGCGGATTGACATCTCAGATGCGGAGGCAACTGAGATTCTTCTCCGTCACCCTGATTGAGGCGAGTCACTACAGTGTAGTGACTACACCACCATGAGGATTTAGAGCACATTGGGAATTCCAAATTGTGGAGAAAATCAAAAAAAGAAAATAAATTGGCTTTACTCATTAAACATAAGGAGAACAAATTCGTATGTCTTTAGTAAAAATTGCATTTAATGTGACAATTTACATAAGAATGGACTCCTGAATGAGTTACACACAAATTTGTTCTGCTCATATTACATGAATTAGCTGGAGTATGTCCAATATTTCTCAGTTGACAATATCACACACTTTTTTTGTGCTCCAAAGTTTAGTCTTAAGGTGGGTATGCCATTTGGAGTTGGTAAGGCATTTTTTGGCATCTTATTAGAACTTGTTACTACAGTATCAAATACATTAAACAGGGAACAATATGTGCTATAAAATGTCAATGACCTTATTTTGCCTCAAATTTAATCTAGTTAACATTGGAGTTTTCATTAACAGGTGCCAGTGGAGTGGGCTTCTATCATGATAACTACAGTTTTGATGCATTCTCTCACAAGAAGTCCTGCCTACTGCTTACCACCCCGAAGGAGTGCATGACATAATTGCGCTACCCACCTCATGAGGACTGACCTTATGAGGAAGGTCACCTTGGCCAGCTCTCTGAATCTGAAAAGCCAGGGCTGGTGCACTATTGTGTAAAAGTGGTCCAGATCCACAGCTCAAGTGAAATGAACACGTCTCATAGCATTTCACTGTTTAAAATTACCTCACTCTTGGATAGTCTCAAATAGAAAATTACACTTCACACTTTTTAAACTTAACATACTGTATTTATATATTATAAAATAAAATTCCATTACAGATGTTAGTAATAAAACAATCATTACACCACAAATGTTATCAAATTGAATACATATTCAGAACAAAATTATTTTCTACTGTGAAGACAAGGCCCCTATTTTAAACTTTAGATAATTATGTTTTAATTTTGTAATGTTATCAACACTGTAACCACAGTTTCAGTTAACTTATAGCAACTCCATCAGTGTCTGACTTAATACACTAATATATATATATATATATAAAACTCAAAAAGAAACATGTTCCCTAAATGTTCATTGTTTCTCATATAGGCTTCTCACAAATGTCTTTACACAGTGTACAGTGGGACAAATTGCCTGGTGAAATATATCTGCATTCATACATGGTAATGCAGATTTTTGTGTAAAAAAAACTAAAACAAAGAGAAGACAATGGCTCAAATATTAGATGAGATATTGAAATATTTCACTCTGGACTATTCAGGTCTTTTGTAGACCGTTTCTGCAATGCCCTCTTTCATTACGGCATATCTGGCCAATGTGAACAGGTAGTCACTCAATCTGTGAAACCAAAAACATTTGTTAAATCCAAATTAAATGCAATAAACACTGATAATATTTGAAAGTAGTTGGATACCTGTTCAGATATTTGGCAACTTCAGGGTCTGCTTCACCTGATCGGACAATAGGGGCAACACTGAAATAGATAACACAAAACAAACAGCATGACCTTATTTGTGAGACAGTTCGAATGTTAGATTGGTGAAACCCAGAAATATTCCTGAATATACTGTACAGTGAATGAATTAAGTTAATGTATGCAATACTAACCAGCGTTCTGCCCGACGACACACTGCTCTGGCCACATGTAAAGCTGCACTACTTTTTCCTCCTGACTGCAAATTGAGCATAAGATTAATCAATAGGAATGATATGCTTTACCACAATGATAACCAATGTAACACAATGGCAACTTTAATCTTATAATAATTCTAATAAACTTTTGATAATTTAATCAGAGTATGCGTATCAGAGGTGCAGCAGTCTGGACATTGTCATCTCTATGTGTTACCGAAGAACATATTACTTAAATGTACATACAGGTAGTATGAAGTTTGTAAGTGGAGGCAGCTGCTCTGTGAAGGAATCAATCCACCTCTCCAGTTCAATCACAGGTTGGGAGCTGAACTTTGTCTTCTCTGTTTTAAACAGAGTTAGATGCAAATAAATATTTGAATGCATTGGGATATCAAACATGTCCTGTGCAGCTGCTTACTTATCTGACTGTCTCTTGCAGACGACATGGGAGTGGCAATATTTGATCCCACATCTTGTAGTACACACTGGATCTGTGCAGAAGAGTAGTAGTTAATAGCATGCACATTCCTAATTAAACTCAGGCTGCTAATAACATTTACATTTACGCATTTGGCAGACGCTTTTATCCAAAGCGACTTACAGTGCCCTTATTACAGGGACAATCCCCCGGAGCAACCTGGAGTTAAGTGCCTTGCTCAAGGACACAATGGTGGTGGCTGTGGGGATCAAACCAGCGACCTTCTGCTTAACAGTTCAGTGCTTTAGCCCACCACCACCACCACCACTCCAATACAATGCAAGTGAATAAGACAGTAAACAACCTTCTCCAGCTGATCTGTGAACGTATGACCTTTGTCGATGCAAAATTCTCTTGCTAACCTGAATGAGAGAATCAAAGGTTTGTTTTAAGCATTTAATTATTACATTTTAAAGGGTTAGTTCACCAAAAATTGCAAATTCCATTATCATTTACTCACCCTCATGCCATCCCAGATTATGACTCTTTCTTCTGCTGAACACAAAGATTTTTAGAAGAATATCTCAGCTCTGTATTTCCATACAATTCAAGTGAATGGTGGCCTTTGAAGACCTCTGAAGCTCCAAAAAGCAGATCAAGTCAGCATAAACATAATCCATCAAACTCCAGTGGTTAAATCAATGTCTTCTGAAGTGATCCAGTTGTTTTTGGGTAAGAACAGACCAAAATGTAACTCCTTTTTCACTATCTGGACATCTTGACAGCAGTCTCCTTGGTGATGATGATTTCAAGTGCCATCTGGTGCTCTGCGCATGCTTCAAGCACTAAGAAGTCATGATCATGATGAAATCATGACCGTGCCTAGAGACTGCAGTGGCAAGATGTACAGTTAAAAGGGGAATTATATTTTGGTCTGTTCACACCCAAAACCAACTGGATCGCTTCAGAAGACATTGATTAAACCACTGGAGTTTTATGGATTACCTTTATGCTGACTTGATCTCCTTTTTGGTGCTTCAAAGTTCTGGCCACCATTGACTTGCATTGTATGGTCCTACAGAGCTGAGATATTCCTCTAAAAATCTTTGTGTTCTGCAGAAGAAAGAAAGTCATACACATCTGAGATGGCATGAGGGTGAGTAATTGATGAGAGAATTTTCATTTTTGGGTGAACTATCCCTTTAAAGGTTTTCCCCCCACATGTTATAAAGCATTTAATCTCTCTTCATTACCCGATTGCAGATGATAATTCATCTGTTGTTCCCAAAGCATCAAATATATGATCCTCCTTTGGTCTCCTTTCACCTGTGAAAGTACTGGAAAAACCTAATAAATGTAAGACATTGAAAAATATATATGTTTAACACAAACCTGACACTCCCAGTAAAATCATCATTGCATTGGCTGCCAACACAATTAGCCATGTGTGAAACATTAAGTTGGGGCAAGTAAACAACCTTTATCTCCAGTTTTTGTGTATATCTTGGGTATTCGTCTGTCTACTTCAGATGTGCTGGCATTCCTTTCAAAGGTGAGAGAATGTTAGTAACAAATAGCAAATATCGAATGTCACTGACACACTGTAATTTAGTGGCTAAATCAGCCTGCGCGTCACACACATGGGATATGTGTTTATTTCTCAATGCTCCAAAATATTCTACCTTCTTTCATTTGCACAATCAGCCTGCATCTGCTGTATTCTCACGCATGACCCTAAACGAAGGACACGACGAAGACGCGTGGACCTGGACACAAGAAATGCCATAGCAAATGCTAACAAATTTCGAAACGCGCTTTTCTGTTTACTGTTGATCTTCTTGACCAAATTTGCTACCCGTATACAAGTGGTACGGGCTTTTTCAATCGAGCGACCGATGACGCGAGGGTGGTGCGCTTTCCGATTGGCGTTTTGAGAAGCCGTGCACATGAGAGCTTGATCCTGATTGGCGGGTTCAGAGTCCGTGATGTTAGAGCGTAATCCTGATTGGTCCACACAAGAGCGTCATCGGTTCACGTGTGTGAATAACAGAATAGATGCAACTCCCTGCTCGTAAAAAGGTACTTTTGGCAAATGTTATTTTCTGAGCTCCGCAAAGAGAGACAGGCTTCCTCCGTTTATGTGGTTTTTTAAGTTACATATTATTTGCAATTAACTTCTGCAATAACTCGATGAACACAAATGTGAGCTTTTAACAAGAAAAACAAAACTCAGCGTACCATACTATTTATAAAGTGTTGACTGCTTGATTCAAACACTGGCATTAAAGATGCACACAAGGGAATGCTTCGTTTCAGCACCAGGGAAAGCAATTCTGCACGGTGAACATGCTGTGGTGCATGGAAAGGTAGGTCTTTATCTACACTGAGAAAAAGGTAGAATATCAAAATGTTATGTTTACTGTTAATCTGAAGTGAACACCTCCTTGTGCTTGTCTTCTATAAACAGGTTGCTTTGGCTGTGAGTTTGAACCTGCGCACATACCTGCGTCTGCAGTCAACATCATCTTGTAAGGTCTGCATCAATCTCCCCAATATTGACACATTTCTGTCCTGGGAAATAACTGCACTACAGCGTCTTTTGGTGGGTTGTAAAGGTGAGTGGATACCCTGACCCTATCCATGATAACTGATCTCTCTGGCTCAGTGGCAGCACCAACACCGATTTCTCAGTCTTTGTTGGCCGCAGTCCTCTGATTGGTGAAGTTTTTTCTGCTGGCCCACGGGTAGGGTAGTGTACCAAGGATTCTGCTATTGTACATGATTTTTAAACAATTAAGTTGCAACAACACAGTCTGATGGCTTCAAAGGAAGCAGATGCCATCGATGAACAACCTCAGAGATCATGATAGGTCTGTCTTTAAAGGTGCAATATGTAACAATTTTCATGTAATATTCGCCTTTCTTTTGCCAATGTGTGAATGGCTTGTAACGCAACTTAAAATATGAGCCCTTCCCGGACTTCCTAGGTTGCCTATTAAAACCTGTAGACTGATTTTCATGCGAAGGGAGCGGGTCGGTTATGCCGGGAAAATCCAAAGGATGTGACGTTTATGCGAGCTCCCAACAGCCTTGCCTCAGTAATAGCTTTTCTTCCGCTGTTCAACATAGTGATGGGAAGATCGGATCATTTGACTGAATTTGACTTGGATCTTCACCAAAATGAACGAATCTTTATTCAAGTCATTTCATTCATTTGAGCAGAATTAATTGACAATGTTACATTTTCAATAGCCAAATTCCCCCAACACGTCTACTTACACAAACTTTGATTATACATTTATTAATTTGGCAGACACTTTTGTCCAAAGTGACTTAAAAAAGAGGAAAACATAAGTGAATTATCTTAAGGAGACAGTGCTACGAAAAGTGCCATATTACAAAGTTTTATTAGCATCAGAATAGTATTCAAATTAAAATGCAACAAGGAATTATATATTTTTTTTAGTGACTGGTTAAGTGCTCATGGAAAAGATGTGTTTTTAGCCATTTTTTGAAGACAGAAAGTGAGTCAGCTTCACGTATGGAGTTGGGAATGTCATTTGGTGCTTCTTTGTGTTGATACAACAAGGCGACGTTCCTTAGCCGAATACAGGCTTCTAGTGGGAAATGATTTTAGGTATGCTGGTGCAGACCCAGTGACTGTTCTGTATGCCAGCATCAGAGCCTTGAATTGTCCCAATTAGGAAAAAATTATAATGCAGCCAAGGACAAATTATGAGAAACAGAAAGATTAGTTCACCTCTGGAATCTTCTTGTTCGATGAACGACCCATCACTAATTCAGCAGTGACAAAAGACAGTGTGCAATACTAGGTAAAATTATCTTTATCAAACATCCGGCTCCCAGCACAACACAGACTCCTACACAAACTGATCTTGGTCGAGCAAAAACTAGCAATTCCTGGAGGGCCCTTCATTCGGTTTTGGGATCGTAACAGACCCTGAATTGTCATTCTTCTTATTTGACAGGTAAGCTTACATAACTGCAAAGCATGTGAAATATAGTGCCATAAGGATTGATCTGTGTAATTTTAGCTAACTTGAGCTTACCTGCTAACGTTGATGAATTGCAAGTTACCCTGCTTCGTAACTTTCAAATCATTTAAATGATCTTCTTTTAATACTAAAAGTCAGGTGTACAGGATAAATTTAAGCAAATTTACGCTGATTTCATGATCGTTGTACAACATATGATGTACAAAACATACAATAGTGCAACATAGTGCAGCGCAACAGTAAAATGTCTGGTATAGTTCGGTAGTATGTAGCTGTATGTGTGTATCAGTATGCTATGTTAGCTGATAAGTAGTTTTAGTTTAGTCTCAAAGTTTGTAGTAAAACAATCATAACTGTGTAATTTTAATTATGCTACCTCATCTGTCAGCATGATATCCATGAATCACATTAAGTCTCTTTATACGTTACGTCATTGTTTTGGCCGATGCTCGCTCACTCGTATCCCTATGGAGTGTGTATTTAAGCGCGATCACGAGCAACAGGTAGCTGGCTGCAGTTCACTTATTGGCCACAGGTGTCATTAATAACAAGGGTTTCTGAAACTTACATACTGCACCTTTAAAGGTTTATAAGTTATGGTTGAAAGTCAATTAGTCTATGGAAAAAATTAATGGGATTATTACTTCTGGAACCAGAGCAGCCTTAAAGAGATATTTCACCCAAAAATGAAAATTCTCTCATCATTTACTCACCCTCATGCCAAACTACAGAGCTAGGTACATACAATGCAGGTGAGATATCTTTCTAAAAATCTTCATTTGTGTTCTGCTGAAGAAAGAAATACATACGCATCTGGGATGGCATGATAGTGAGTTAATGGTAAGAGAATTTTCATTTTTGGGTTGAACTAGTTTGAACTACCTTTAAACATTATGACTAACTTCTTATTTTGTGTTCCTAGAAGGAAAGAAAGTTATGCTGCTTTGGAACAACATGAGTGCAATTTAAATGATGAGCTTTTTCATTTTAAGTTGAACTATTCCTTGCAGTTGTAAAATGCAGTGTCAGAAAGCATTCATCCTAAGCCCATGTTTCTTTGATTGTTCTTTGCATCATCAGAGCTGGGAGACCTCAAGGAGCTTGATGCAGATCTTTTGAAAAGACTTCGTGAATTCACTGGCATTTCAGATGGTTCCACCGACACTAGAAGCATGGCTGTTTTAGCTTTCCTCTACATATACCTGTCTGTTTTTGCAGAGGCAGAGTAAGAACACCATTGAACATAATTTATTATATAATACATGCATATTCACACGCCTGTGATTGTGACTTGTGCTGCGGTGTCTTCAGGTCTCTAGCCAGTATCACAGTGTCTGTGTGGTCAGAACTGCCCACAGGAGCTGGTTTAGGCTCCAGTGCCGCCTATAATGTTTGCTTGTCTGCTGCTCTACTTTCTGCCAGAGAGAACATATCCTCTCCTCTCACACCTCAGCAGGAGTCAGCCAGGTAACACACTGGAGAGTTCTCACTTCATTAGAAATATTTATAAATGAGGCTTGTAATCTTGTAACGGAGTTGAAGTGGACAATCAACTGGGCAATCAAGACAATTATTCCTGTTTGAGATGCAAAGCTATGCAACCAGGGCTGTAGCTGGGTATTCTTGTGCCCCTGGCTGTATATTGCATTGGGCCCCTTTCCTATTAAAAAATACAGTTTAGAATTTGTTGTGGGCCCCCCCTGGACCTGTGGGTCCCTAGAATCATTACCAACTTTCACCCCTCTAGCTACGACCCTATATGCAACCATGGGTAGCATTTTGGCATTTCAATGTTGGTATTGCAGCAGTTTCTAGATTACTAGTGTTTCAGACTATTAATCAGAACATATTATGGTTTGAGCCTAAAGCTGTTAACCTAGAATTCCAAAATAAAGGTAACCCATCCAAGACATAAAAAAAATGATCACTCAGTTAGCTTACATGGCTCTGACACATTGAGCTGTGGTGTGCATGTGGGTGACATGAGTTTGAATTTCCTGATCCTGTTCCTCCCTGCCTCTCTATAATTTCCTGCCTTTTCTTATCTCATCAATATAAGTGGCAAATGGCCAAAAAGTAAGAAAAAAATTAGCATTATTTTGCATCCATTAGCAGCAACGTTTTTTGTCTTACTGTTAACTTTTTCTTGGTAATTGAAAATCATTCTGCCATTTGTGTTTCAGGTGGAGTAAAGAAGAGATGGAGCTGATTAACAGGTGGGCGCTTATGGGTGAGAAGATCATCCACGGTAACCCTTCAGGAGTAGATAATGCTGTGGGCACATGGGGTAAGACTCTTACCTCGGACGGCTGTGAAATGATGCATTCATGATGCTGTTTCATTTGATTAAGTGTTTTTTTTTTTTTGTTGTTGTGCTAAGTCCCATTTTGCTTGGTTTTTCTGTAACAGGTGGCATTTTAAGGTACCACGCAGGAAATATAACTCCACTGAGCAGGTAAAATAATGCATGGTTTTATACCTCCAAATTATTCTATATAATTACATTTATGTTTATATTTCCGTCATTATAACACATTTACTGTTACTGTTTATTATACAAGTATTCTTTTTTTATTAGATATTTTTATCCCCCTTTTCTCCCAATTTGGAATGCCCAATTCCAACTAATTAGTAGGTCCTCATGGTGGCGTGGCTTCTCACCTCAATCGGGGTGGCGGAGGACAAGTTTCAGTTGCCTCCGCTTCTGAGACCGTCAATCCGTGCATCTTATCACGTGGCTCATTGTGCATGACACCGTGGAGACTCACAGCATGTGGAGGCTCATGCTACTTTCTGTGATCCATGCACAATTTACCACGTGCCCCATTGAGAGCGAGAATCACTAATCGTGACCACAAGGATGTTACCCCATGTGACTCTAACCTCCCTAGCAACCGGGCCAATTTGGTTGCTTAGGAGACCTGGCTGGAGTCACCCAGCACACCCTGGATTCGAACTCGTGATTCCAGGGGTGGTAGTCAGCGTCAGTACTCGCTGAACTACCCAGACCCCTATTATACAAGTATTCTAAAAAGAAAAGTAAAATGGTTATTTCAATTAAATTACAAAATCAACAGAATTTTTCAAAGTGTTTTTGTACTCTGATTGTTGGGTTAATTTCCTCCCCCAGGGTCCCTGTTCTGAGAATCCTTCTCACTAACACCAAAGTACCACGCAGCACCAAGGTGCTTGTTTCAGGAGTGAAGGACAAAATTAATAAGGTAGTTAATGGCTTTCAAACCCCCCAATTCATGTTTTTTATTCCTGTGTCCTTTAATTAGCATAATGGCCATGTGTGTGAGGGAGAACCACTCGAGGGGCCCGGTGCTGAGTGCCTTTAAAAGAGCTCCAAATGAAATACTCTGCCAATGCTCCTGTGCTCCGTTACCCTGACAACGGAAGCAGGAAGCCCTGTTGCTGGCACAGCCTGATTGGTGAAGTGAAATTTTGTGATGTTGGGGTGGTAAAGAGCAAAAAGTCAGGACAGACTTTAAAGAGGGCTTTTTCCCACAAAGTCCACTTATAATGTTAGTCCAGGTTTCTTACACAGAAAACTGGTGTAATTTACATGTATTAATTGAGTGGACACCTTTTATCCAAAATGACTTACAAATGAGGAGTAGTGCAACAAAAGAGATTCGTCCTAGTGAGACAGAGCTAAGACATTAATTACTTTAGACACTGCAACGGACAGTATATGATGTCATGCTTGAGGCCTTCTGGTTTTAATCAATAATAAATTAACAATTAACAAATAATATTATATTCAAAACGTTAAAAATATACAATCTGCTCACTTTCATGCAACAAGAACAACATGCAGCTTTTTGCAGGTCAGAGTTCACAAATAAGAATTTTTTTTTTTGGGCAAAATATACAGTCTCATGCATTCGGATGCATATGAATAGAGTACAAAGTTTAGTGTGACCACATGCGCCGCAATGGACCCTTTTCCCACAGACTGTGATGATGTGTTTCTGCCTTATTTAGCAGCGTAAATCTTTAAAAAAAACTTTTTTATGTTTGCAATTATTTAGTGTACATTTATAACATTATACTTTTTATTATATCTCCTACACCAGAACCAGTTTTGAAGTTGGGGGGGCTTTGAACTGGGTTGGTTGTGACGTCATCACAACAGCATTCCGCAGTCAGACATGGCCAATTTATACCAGACCAGCTTCCAAGATTGTCAAATCACGGTGACTGACTAGTTACTTATCTACATATTAGTCTCCTTACATAGTTCGATTGTTGACGTAGCTAAAGAGATTCAAATCTGATTCCATGCCACCTGCACAAAGAGAGACTCGCTATGTGCTTGTCATTATAATGAAAGATCACAAATACCTTTGATGAGGCAGCTTTCTTCGGTTTCGGATACTACCTGAACACTGTATGGGTTCAACTGCGTGCTCTCGTGTATGGGTTCCTCCTTATGTGTCCATTATACAGTTTGATAGTTTTTCATTGTTTGTGTCTGCATTCAACAATGGTACACAAGCACAATATGCCTTTTATACTGATTTTAAAGCAGCATATTTCATTCAGCATTGTGTGACTTGAAGAGATAAGAGTTAAAATGATTTCCTCATCCCCAAAAATAGGATACAAAGCAATATTTTACTTCATGACTGATCTTCGATATCAGTCATGTCTTACTGTGAATCAAGACAAATTTCCGTCTTGAAAGAAGAATAACACGGAACCCACACAGAATATTAAACCCCGTTATTTTACTTGGTATTCTTGATAAAATTGTGCAAACAGTAAATGCTCATTCTATGACTATCATGTTAATCATATCATGTAAATTATAACTACTTACATAAACATTTGGACTTGTGTATAAGTGAACATCTCCTTATGGTTTTACATGCATCTACAAACAACATAGAATGACAGTGACAACTAGCCAGCACGCTCTCATCCACTTTCTTTCATCGTCTGGTGCTCTGACAACCTGTGCTACCTGCTCAGGATGTGCTACCAGCAGTAAAAACAGTGATTTGTAAAAGTCGTAATGTACTACAGCAGCATGACATGTGTTAAAAACCT
Source organism: Xyrauchen texanus (assembly GCF_025860055.1). NCBI lineage: Eukaryota > Metazoa > Chordata > Actinopteri > Cypriniformes > Catostomidae > Xyrauchen > Xyrauchen texanus. The sequence goes on from NC_068279.1 coordinate 11,744,906, forward strand.
AGGTTGCACATCTTGTCAGGCAGATAATACCTATCAGGATGTGCTACCAGCATAACTATCAGATAATATGTAATATGGTGTGAGGCTGTACTAAGGCCTAACCCCAAAACTATACAAATCTAGCGTTGGTAGCAAATCTTGATAGGTAGCATATATTTTCTGGCCACCGGCCAGGGCTTTTTTTAAATTATTATTCATGATCCAGGTTTTTTATTTATTAATGATTCAGGGCTTTGCTAGGTCAGTGTCTGCATTTTTTCACTTTTCTTAGTGCAAAGTGTAAAATGGCATGTTCATCCATTGAAATTAATGTCAGGTGCTAAAACTTGATTGAATTATAGTCCTTACCAGGAATATCCTGTAACGTCTGTTCTTGTTAATGCTTGGGGACTTGCTGTTGTCTGTTGTCTTTGCATAATTAATGAGATACATCTGTGCAGGTTTTGGGGACAGTTTGGGGGTGTTATTCATTTACATTTAAAAGTAATTAGGGGTTTATAGTTATATTTCAAGTTTTTTAATGTTAATTCTGTCATTTTATGTTATGACATGCATTTATTTCTTAGTATCCCTGGGTGAGATTAGTGTTCCTTTGATTTGGGAGAAATCCAAGGGTTTGCAAATTCATCAATAAGGTTGTTACTGTTTATTTTTGGAATAGAAGTAATGGTTCCTTGGTGGTATGCATTTGCATAATGCATGCAGCAGAAGTGTGCTTGTTTTCATAATGGGAAGGGAAATGCATCGGGAAGGGTGCATTATACATTTTAGAGTGTGTCTCTATAGTAGATCAAACACTTTTATTGCAAATGTGAAACCAACATCCTGTTTTCCATGATGTGGCGCCTTTAAAGTCTGAAGCAGGGCTTTTCTGCATTTGGAGCTTGGCAATTAAAAAAGTTACAATTATAATTATTTTATGTGGCCTGTGTGACAGGCTTTTAAGCTGATAATGTTTTTCTGGATGAGTAATTATGTTCACTCCCCTGTGTTAGCACAGCACCAATCTGTCCTCCTTTCCTCAGTACTATCTTTAATATCACTCTTTTCACAGTTTCCCTCTGTAATGAATCCAGTGCTGGAGTCAGTCAATGCTGTGTCCTGCACCTGTGAACACACTCTCACAGAGATGGCAACACACGGACCTTCAGCTGAGCACTACACCGTTCTGGAGGTTAGTGTTGAGAAGAAACAAAGTAAAAGCAGCAACGCTGCTAACTTAACTACATTTAACAGCAGCGTGATAGTTGCTCTGATATTTTTACAATAGCTTTTCAGTAACAAGCTACTTTTTCCAGCAAGTAGCGGTGTAGCCAGGGTCAGAAATTTGGTGTGTTTATTTATAACATTTGAAATATTTTTTTAATAATCGATTCTAGGCCTAGGTAGGTATACATATTATGTGCATGAAACATAGGACATAATTACTCTTACTAATACTACTTATTTTTTTATACTGTATATTAGAAAATTCAAAATGTATTTAAAATTTAAATGAAATGTAAATAAAAAAAAGTCTCAAATTATTCAGAAATAATATTGCATGTGTTTATAATCTTATGATAAACGGAATCTTTTTTTTTTATAAATGTTTTATTATTTGTAATTCTGGTTCTGTTTACACTCTCCCTTTAAAAAGTCTTTTTTCATTCCTCTAGATGGCAGCATTTTTTTTTTATATTACATTCCATCACAATATACAGATCTGAAATGTTGGTGGCTCTAACACATTTTAGCCCTCACAGACATTCAATCTAATTTTCAGTTTATGCACCATGCTCAGTGTTTCATTGAATCTCTTGGCCAATGAGTGGACTAGAAGCTCTGTCTAGGTTTCATTAAAAAGCTGTGAGACTCATCTTTGAAAAAATGTATACAATTTTATCATTAATAATCAACAAAATATTTTTATGGTGATTTGTTTAGCATGCTTTTCCTGCTGGTTGGCATATTTTGTTCTGGACATATAAGATATAACACTGGATTATTCAGCCAAGCAAGCTCACAGACAAGTAAAAAATAAAAGTAAACACACGGACAAGTAAAAAGCAGATATAACGTTTTTGGATATTTGGGGCTTACAGCAGCAATGATCTGGGCATAAATGAGACATGTATTTGATGACTTACAGAAATCATATTTCATTTTGTGATTCTTTTGAAAATCTTTCAAACTGTGGTGTTAGTGCAACAAAATAAACTATACAGCCACATTTCTAAGAATGAGTGCTTTCATTTGAGATATGACTTGTCCATTTAAGTGCCATGCGAATTACATTTGTGTTAATTAATATTTCTACCCCATTAGGGGGTGCTAATTTACAATGCAAATGTTTTTAGGCCTTATTTTGTGTAATATTAATGCAAAAGATTGTGTTCTCTGAAAAGATCAGATTATACGCTTTCAAATGATACCTCATATGCCTGACCTATGAATACGGGGACTTTTTTTCCGCAATATAGTGCCCCCCTGTGGGGTCACCGGCAAGTCCTTTGAAGTTTTTTTTTTCCTCCCAATTTGGCATACCCATTCCCAATGTGCATTTTTAAGTCCTCATGGTCGCGTAGTTATTCGCCTCAATCCGAGTGGCAGAGGACGAATCCCAGCTGCCTCCACGTCTGAGACTGTCAACCCATGCATCTTATCACATGGCTTGTTGAGTGCGTTGCCAGAGAGACATAGCGCATGAGGAGGCTTCAAGCCATCTACAGCGGCATCCACGCCCAACTCACCACGTGCCCCACAGAGAACTAACCATATTATAGCGACCCATGTGACTCTACCCTCCCTAGCAACAGGCCAAGTTGAATACCTGGCTGGAGTCACTCAGCACACCCTGGGATTCGAACTAGTGAACTCCAGGGGTGGTAACCAGCTTCTTTACCACAGAGCTACCCGGGCCCCTGTCTGTAGAAGTTTTTCATTTCCGACACTAGGCGTAGCATCATAAAACGGAACATTTGTCACATTTTATTACAAACACAGCAATGGAGCTGAGTGAGTAATCAAACACAGTCATCTAAATTGTCCTCTCTCATCTATGTACGCTGGGAATTCATCCAAGTCATATACTGTAAGTGAATCTGTTCTTTTGGGCACTGTGCGTAAATAAACTGGATATAATAAGCAATTCACTTATATTTAGCATTGGTAACTCCAATTCATTTTTGTGAGTTCTTTCATTGGGACGGTTCATATAAGTGAACAAGTTCACATGAATTAATCTCTTATTCACTGGAAACCCTGCGTAGCTTAAAGGGACTTTGCCAGAAGTCACTGTGTTCTCAATCACATGACTGATCCTATGTAAACAAAGGCATTAGTAATGCGCACTGATTGAAAAGTGTATAGTGGGAGATGCTTTAAATTGTTTAAGGGTCAGTTCATTGATCAAAATGCTCTGTATAAATATTACATTACACAAGAACTAAAAATGCTGTCAGCTGGCTTAGTAATCAGCTTTTTTAATTTTTGTAATTTTGTAATTAAAGAAACTATTTTGTAATGTTCATCATCAGGAGCTGATTGACATAAACCAGCACCATCTGAATGTGATGGGGGTGGGTCACTCATCTCTGGATACACTGTGCAGAGTAACTCTGGCCAGGGGTCTCCATAGCAAACTGACCGGAGCAGGAGGAGGCGGCTGTGGAATCACTCTCCTGCGACCAGGTATTTTCACCTTTACTCACATTCAGACTAGAGTAACAGTATTAAGATTGATACATTTTTTTAGACATTTAGAAAGCTTTTATCCAAGCGACAGTACACTTAGTTTAGGGAAAATCATCCTGAAGCATCCTGGGGTTAAAGGGAACGTTCACCCAAAAATAATTTACTCGCCCTCATGCCATCCCAAGATGTGTATGACTTTCTTTCTTCTGCTGAACATAAATGAAGATTTTTAGAAGAATATTTCAGCTCTGTAGGTCCATACAATGCAAGTGAATGGTAAACAGAACTCAGAAGGTCCAAATGTCAAATAAATGCACCATAAAAGTAATCCATACGACTCCATTGTATCGATGTCTTCTGATGTGATCCAATCGGTTTTGGGTGAGAACAGACCAAAATGTAATTCCTTTTTCAGTATAAATCTTGACAGCAGTCTCCATGATTTCAAGCTTGAGCACACTTCCTATAGTAATATTTGGAGAGTGGTGGTGGCGTAGTGGCTAAAGCCCAAGGCTGTTAATCAGATGGTCGCTGGTTCAAACCCCACGGCCACCATTGTGCCCTTGAGCAAGGCACTTAACTCCAGGTTGCTCCGGGGGGATTGTCCCTGTAATAAGTGCACTGTAAGTCGCTTTGGATAAAAGCGTCTGCCAAATGCATAAATATATATAAATATAATATTTGTGTAATGTTCATGCTAGCGGCATGGATGCTGAAACGCTCAAAAACAGTTCTCAGTTACCAATGTTAAAAATGCTCTATTTGCAGTCAGCCATGATTAATTTATTCTATGAGTTCAATTTTAAGGGATTATTGAGATAACACAAGTAATATTTGGCAGGTCATATGATCTCAACATGGTGGTGCTTGGTGTCCACCCAGCACCATACAGTATGTAAACAAAAGATTGATTAGTACGGTTTCCAAAATGTATTTTCAGGTTTATAGTTTGGCCCCATTCCCATTCACAGTAAGTGCCTTACTGTAACCCAGATTTTGGCTTTTTTTAAGGAGTCTAAATATTTGTTTGGTGTAATCAATATTATGCCACAAATGCTGTATTTTGCATTACAGTAATTTGTACTACAGTACAAACTTGTATTGATCCCAAAATATTCCTTTAAAAAGGTAGTGCTAAGTTCATGAAATTTGCTGTCAAATAGCTAACTAGCTATATTTATATTCACTCTGTGCCTGCTCAAGATTGTGTCAGACTTAGCCAGAATAAATAATTCCTGCTCTGACCCATCTCAGCCGCTAGTATGAAAGGCAGTTCTGATGCTGCTTTGGTTCTGTCATAATATTTTATATATTTCATCATTAAGTTTCATATTTAAGTGAATAACTTAATATTTGCATTAGTTTCATATTTCAATATTCCTACTTTTATATTTAAAATCTCATTACATTATGCATTTGTTATTGCTGTGTAAATGCATTTAAGCCTGCTCTGATCAGTACCAAACAGTGTAAACACACCTAAATGTCACATTATGCAGCTTCTGTACCTCCTTTGCAGTGTAAAGATGGCTTTGGATGTTAAAAGTTTGTGTGTAGCAGTTTAGATAAGATAAAATAATTACATATCACACAATCATATCACACAAACTTCCAGTTGACTTATCTCTATAAATGTAGTATATAACCCAGAACACCGAATACCCTGGGTATACAGTACATACAAGGGATGTGGGGGTGTCCTGTGTGCAAGACTTGACCACCAATTGCACAATCGCATCTTTCAAAAATGTAACCATATGTGTGGACATCGATTTAATTGTTTTCATTATTTCATGAAATGTCAACATTGACATTATTGCTTGAATTTGGGTATGCTACCTGCTGTTAATCAGTCAGTTTCTTACGTATTGTTTGAAAAGTGTCTATGAGGTTGGCACATTGCCGACTGTCTGATGTGACAAGTTTTCATGAGGTGAATCTCGCTTGTCACTCTCGTCTGACAAAGCTAACAACTTGACAAAGCAGCTGTCAGAATGGGTCTTTGTTTATGCCTGAAGCAAATAACCCATTGAATTTTAAACAGAATCTTAAAACTGAGACACCAAGCTAGAGAAGCAGGTGATGTTTATAATGTGTCGCTTTTAGTGCTGACTAGTCCATGCAGCTTGACTATGTTACATTGTAATTTTAAGACACACCTTGTGTAGTTCAGTAATAGTTCTGTTCTTATAAGCTCAACCTCATGTTGTTCTAAACCCATATGCTGTTATTTGTCCTGTGGAGACATTTTGGAAGAGAAATTTGCAGAATTTCCATGCTGTTTTTTTCTATACAATGAGGTTCATAGTGATCACAGCTGTCAAGATCCAAAAAAATGCAAAACAAACCAACCAAAAACTACCGTAAAATCATCTGAAGTCACACGATTCAGATAATTAAGTCATTATTCACTAATAATCTTGCCCTTCCCCGAAACGCTCTAATTCATGCCCAGAATTACTACAGAACATGCATGAGAACCAATGTCGTTTTTGCATCGATAACGCCAGTGTGCTGTTTGTGAATCTGGGCGCTGACATGGGCTAGACACTTTGGTGGATGTCAGTGAATCACAACCTAAATCTGACTTCAGAAGACTTGGAATAAAGTCATATTTTTGTATGATAAAGTATGATAAAGTCATATTTTAAGGTGTTGTCCTGATGTCCTTTCGTCCCTGGCCATTGTATGGAAAATGTTTGCATAATACTACCTTTGTTTTCCAAAGAAAAACAACAGCAGATGGGTTTAAAACTAAATGGGGTGTGAATAATGACAGAATTTTCATTTCGGGTGAACTGTCCCTTTACGGTTGAATAGGAACTTCGGAGGTGAAGCCCACTTCTCATTAAACTCAAAGACAAGATTGGGCTTGCGCAGCTGTCTCGTGTCCTGTCGTACTCGTTTGTTAGTGGAAATCAGATTGTTTACTTGCTCAACGTTATTTAAGCACCAAAGCTGTCATAGAGACATTAAATTCATCCTCCTCTTGACACGGCAGGGGGCCTGTTTTTGTGACTCACACATAAAATAACACCCATTCTCCTTCTGTAAAAACTCGAGAGGGGCATTAACAGCCACCTGGTGATTCACACACACACTGATTCTTTGGTTTCATGTTTGAGGGTTTGGCAGACTGTCAGGTCAGGCCACCTGCACGCATTCTTTGTTCCTGAAACTAATGGAACTAGTTGTGTTTTAGCTGGAACAATGTTGTAAAAAAAACATAATGCAAAAACATGAGGTAAAAAAATAAACTATTAGTAAGATACAGACAGGCAAAAGCGGCTTTTAACTGCAAAAAACTTTTTACACATATCTGATTTTTAGTAGTAGTCCTCAGATGTTTTTACATAAATGCTACAGAACATTACATATGTCCTTGATTTTTAGAAACATTTCAAGGAATCTTAAGGAAATTGATTACCATGCCGACAGCATTTGTGGCACAATGTTGATTACCACAAACATTTATTTCGACTCGTCCCTATGTTTCTTTTAAAAAAGCAAAAATCGTAGGGGCCTGGGTAGCTCAGCGAGTATTGATGCTGACTACCACCCCTGGAGTCGCGAGTTTGAATGCAGGGCATGCTGAGTGACTCCAGCCAGGTCTCCTAAGCAACCAAATTTGCCCGGTTGCTAGGGAGGGTAGAGTCCCTCCTCGTGGTCACTATAATGTTGTTCTTGCTCTTGGTGGGGCACGTGGTGTATTGTCAATGGAAGCTGTGGAGAATTGGGCATTCTAAATTGGGGAGAAATAAAAAATCTAGGTTAAAGTGAGGCACTTACAATAAAAGTGAATGTGGCCAATTTGTGGAGAGTTTAAACAGAAATGTGAAGCTTATAATTTTATAAAAGCACTTGCATTCATTCTTCTGTTAAAACTCATGTATTATTTGAGTTGTAAAGTTGTTTAAATAGTCATTTTAGGGTTTACAGGTTTGTTGACATTACATCATCATGGTAACGGAGTTGTAAAATTGCTCATTATTATTTCATTACTACTGTAGTTTACTAAAAGAAACGGTCTAATTATAAGGTGTTGCCAGAAATAATGTCTCGCTGCAAAATGCATGTGTGACATTCAATTTCACTGCTTGATATTAATTTGTTTTGACATGCAAAATATACAAATGTTCCCTTACAGTGGACATTAATAAAAAATTGTGTAAGAAGAGTCAGAAGAATCAGAAATGAGTGTTTAAAGTTGGTCAGGTGACCTGATAAACATATCAGATTCAGGATCACATATATGAAGGTGGCCCGAATGCACAAAAATCTGATCTGATCTGATATGTGTTTTTTGTTGATTTGTTCATGCAACAAGATTCGAACTGCACCAGATAACAATGAAAAACTGCAGGTTCAAGTCTGGCCTACGATGTACTGTGGTCTCGTTCACTATCTCTCTGCCCAGTAATTTCCTGGCACTTTCTACTCTGTATATCTAATAAAAAAGGGGGGAAATCACAGAAGACAATAGTTATAATGTGTTTTTTTGTACTGTAAAACTGAGAAACTTAACTTATAGGCTGCTGAATAAAATCTACGGAACAACATCAGAGTAGGGTTTCTCATTCATGATGTTGATGGGGATGCTTTTGTCCTTTTATATTTTGCAGAGATGGACGCTTCAGTGATCCAGAGCACTATTGAGGAGCTGAAGGGCTATGGCTTTGAATGCTGGGAGACCAGCATCGGAGCTCCAGGCGTACAAATGCACTCTCCTACTGCAGTCAAACAGGGTATACTGAAGATCCTAAACAGCTACTAAGTCACAAATCAAATGAACTGTACTTTTACGCCATCATTACGATTAGCACAGATGCTTGTTGCTTCCGTTACGTTGGATTTGGGAGGGTCATTTTCCAAGTTCAAGTCAGAATTCAGAATTGTAGTGTAATTGTTAAATTTTTAAACAAATGTAATTATACGAACATAAACATTGAAGTTCATTTTTACAATATGTTTGAGTTATTGCATCATGAGTGCTAATGCGTTGTGGATGTTATGTCTTATGCAGATCATACTCGGTGAAGTTTTAAAATGCCACTAGATGGCTGCAGAGTGTATAGGAAAGAATGAATGCTTTCAAGCTTGGACAGAATGTATGCTATGCAAATAAAAGTTTATTTAATTAAGTATTAACAAAATAATTAGTAATTTAACAAATATTTTTAAAATAAACCTTTCCCTTATTTTTCATGGAAAGCTGTCGTACTAACAAGTTATTTAGTGAACTCATAACTATTGTAGAATAATCATCTCATTTGCCAAAACACAAATCATATTTCTGACCAGAACTAATACAGCTTCAAGCATATTGGCCAGAGTTGAGCCGTTGCATTGTCACTAAAGCCTGCTAAGTAATTACATTTCAGTTCTTTGCTCTTTGTCTGAATATTCTGCACCGGAATAGTTTTGAAGCCAAGCAGTGGATGCAAGGGCACATTTGGCTGTCGACCAGACGCAGTCTAAGTTGATCTGTGTAACGCAGTGATGAAATAAATGCTCTGCACTTTTCACACACACATTTAGCACATTTCTCCGCAGTCCCGGGAGAGGGGTGTAATTTTAGTGGTGTTTTGAGAGGAACAGATAAAAGAGGGCTGTCTTCTGCAGACAAGACGTGGAGCTTGTGAATTGGAAATGGGAATGACATTGAAATTAAATTGTTCCTCTAAACTGAAGGAGACCCTCTTTTGCTGTAACAAGTACATTTTGAGAAGACCTTCTTGGGAGGTCACAGACATCTTTGAGAAAAGTCTTTAGGGATTGCTGCTTTTTTTCTAAATGTACACACAATAACAAGGTGAACTAAATACTACAAAACTGCTAGTATATTTAGTTTAGATTTTTTTCCTTTTGGAGATTTTGTTTTCTTACAGTTTTGCTGGAAGTTTGAAATACTTTGTTTTCACTTGTATACAACAGATGTGCATCTTTGGAGTACATTAAAGGGATAGTTCATAGGTCATTTACTCTCCCTCGTATTGTTCCAAACCCATACAACTTTTTTTTTTCTTTAAAGGAATGTTCTGGGTTCAATACAAGTTAAGCTCAATCGACAGCATTTGTGGTATAATGTTGATTACCGCAAAAAAATTAATTTCAACTCATCCCTCCTTTTCTTTAAAAAAAGCAAAAAGCAATGTTACAGTGAGGCACAATGGAAGTGAATGTGGCCAGAGTTTAAACAAAGAAATGTGAAGCTTATAATTTTATCAAAGCACTTACATACATTCTTCTGTTAAAAGTCATGTATTATATGAGCTGTAAAAGTTGTGTAAATCATCATTTTTACAGTCATTTCAGGGTTTTGGGGTTTGTTGACATTACATTATCATCGTCAAGTTAAATTGGCTATAAATTTACATAGAAAAGGTCACACTAAAATCATGTTTACAAGACTATATTTTATGTCTATGTGAAAGACTCTACAACACTAGGGAAGGAGGACACAGGAAAGTAGGTTTTTAATTGCCACTTCAATGCTTTACAACTTTGACAGACTCAGAGGCACGTAGACAGTCAAACTCATTTAGCTTCACAACATACACTCATTAGCTTCACAAGCATCGTAGGCTTCCTTGTGCCAGACTCTCTGTTCCTCTGCTGGTGGCGTGGCCATTTATATGCCGCTTTCCCCATGCTCACAGGAATTAGAGACAGGTGTTGGACATGATCTAGCTCAGGTGTAAGCGCCCTTACCGGATGGACGGATGCTCAACCACACCCTGCCACAGTCTTGTGGCTATATTTTTGAAACAGTGAGTATATTAATGTTCAAAAACAGGCCCCCATTCACTTCCATTATAAGTGCCTCAATGGAATCCAGATTTGTGCTTTTTTTAAAGAAAAGGAGGGACGAGTCAAAATTCATTTATATGGTAATCAATATTATGCCACAAACACTGTTGATTAAGCTTAACTTGTATTAAACCCGGAATATTCCTATAATGGAACACAAAAGGAAATGTTTGACAGTATGTTTGCCTCAGTCACCATTTATTTTCATTGCATCTTTTTTTTTCCCTGCAGGCTTTACAGTGTTAAGTGAATGGTGACTGAGGCTAACATTCTCCCTTACATCTCCTTTTTTGTTCCACAGTGGAAAGTCATCGATTTGGAACAACATGAGGGTGAGTAAATGATGACAGAATTTTCATTTTTGGGTGAACTATCCCTTTAAGGTTTAATGTACTCCACAAGTTTGTTTTTATTTTTTTATTATTGAAAAATAAATAAATGGCGGGGAACTGCACTCAAAGTCCAGATTTGAGTTCAAGTCCAGCTGTCCATCATTGCATGTGGCATTTACCCCTGTGCTTGCTAACTACCTATAAATGTACACTCTGAATATTGCTTTTCCTGATGCCATCAGCTGTAAAGTGTAAAAATTAGTCGCATCATCTCCCTTTCCGATTTTAGCTCATCTCCAATACTGCTTCGTCCACTGAAGCCCGATCCAATTTGGATCTCATCCTCAGACAGATTGAGGAATCGCTTTTCAATCTCTGATCTGCTGTAATGAAAAAAGAGAGGGTACTGCCTGTGAATGCAGTAACTGGATTAGTAGACAGAGAGAGGAGAGGGTGGCATCAGGCCTTTACAAGGGAACAGATGAATGAGTAAAGCTGGTTTTAACCAGAGGAGGGGCCCAGGGCCACTTCCCCTGTCCAGCACCCACCAAATCCCGCTGACCTGCTGCTAGTCATGCGCCCTGTGTTTGTGCTGACAAACAATTTCTTAAAAACAGATCTCCAAATCATTATTGACTTTCCCTTCTGTTTTCCTCCCTTCCTTGTCTCTCTCCCTCTCTTTAAAACATGAAAGCTTTTGATAGTGCGAGCTATGAGTTAAACACTATTGGCAGCAAACAACTGGCAGTGGATGTTGTTGAGAAAAGGTCATTTTGGGGGATGAAATCTCGAATAATTGATTTTTTCTTTGCCTTTCTCTGCTGTTTTTATTCATTTCTTTAAATGTCAGAAGGCCTTTGTGGGGTTTAGGCAGACAGGTTTGTATAAATGAATGGGAACTGGCTGGCTGGGCGAGCTGCCTCTGGTGAACCTTGACCCTTTTGTGTGGCGTCCTCTGCGCATTCTCTGTTGTGTCAAATCCATGTCGTTGGCAAAACCACCCCTTTCTCTCCCCCTGTAACCCCAGCTTGAATTTAATTACCACTGAGCTCTTCAATTTAAATTGCATTGATGAAGAGGAATGATGATGAAGATAGGGATGAGCTATACCTCTCTGTCTCCTTCCCTGGGAGGCACAGATGGTATTTTTTATCAATGTCAGCAGCAGTTTCTTTCTGCTCTGATGAATAGATTCTAAGGATGCCCTGACATTATTTCAGATAACAGAGGCAGCCAAGAAAAGGGGTCACAGATGGATGGACAATTGAAATATAATAAAAAAAACATATTCAGGCCTCCAAGATTTCCCCTTCCATGTAATTTTTTTAACCAAAGTTCAAGAGTGATAGTTCAAGTAATGAGCAAGTAAAGACTTTCAAAGACTTTTAAAAAATATATATATAATTTCTCTGTGCATGCAACACCGTGTGGTGTTGTCATGACTCATTCTCTACAGGGATGTGACATTGTGCATGATAGATATGAACTCTACAGTTGTCTGTGTGACTCTTGTAAACAGATCATAAAGAAGAGCATACTGGCAGCATGTCTTTTTTGTGATAAACATCAGTGTCTGACCAGCACTGTGAGTGCCTGTAAAGCTAAATCTCCTCAGCAGGTTTTTCCATTTATAGAATATTTATAGAGCGTATGGCAAGTGAATTTCATCACCACTCTTTCCTTAATTGTCCTGTTCATTTCCTTTCCTGTCCTTGCCTTGCCTATTTCTTTTTTCTTTCCTTGTTTTCTTTCATTTAATTTCCTGCTTGCTTCCTTCCATCATCACTTTATTTTCCTTTCGTTTTTATTTCCCTTCATTTTCCTCACTGCTGTCCTCCAGGGGAGGAGCGGCTGTCATCCGCCAGAGGGTGGAGGAGTGGTCGAGGACCAGGCGACGGCGTGTCTGGAACTGGCGAGCAATTTATTTTCTCTCTCTCTCTCTCTCTCTCTCTCTCTCTCTCTCTCTCTCTCTCTCTCTCTCTCTCTCTCTCTCTCTCTCTCTCTCTCTGTCGCTCTGCTCCACCTTGCCCTTTCTGTCTCTTCTTTTCCCTCGGAAAGGCCAGGGGTTCCCTGGCCTGAGGCAAAGGAGGGAGGAGGATGATGAGGAGGGCAGAGCGGGGCCGTGAGTGCGCATGGCCGGCCCCCCAATCGGGCTAATCATCCGTGGAGAGGGATAATGAGCCGAATGCAGCAGTTCGGGAGAGAGAGAGCCACACGCAGCTGCCATGTGTGTTTATTTTTGTGTTTTTTGTTTTAGTTTTCATTACAATACTACTTTGGCTGTTCAGCCGGGTCCTGCCTCATCCTTGCCCATCTCTTATTTCTCTTCTCTCCTACCTTCTTTCATTCCTTCCAACTTCACATTACTCCTCTTCTCTTCTCCCCTGAAGAGTTTTCATTAAAAATGTTTTCATTAAACATGTTGATCCATGCATTTGAAACTGTGGTGACATTTCATCGGTAAAAACCTGGTGCAATTCCAAGTTGAGACAAAAGCATTCGTCTTGCCCACCCGTGACCTGTCACCTTCATTCTAGAGCTTGTGCCCCTGCAGCTGAAGAGGACTCTTTTCTCTGCTTCTCTTGAGAAGATGTTGCGAGGGTCAGGGTCAAGGTGGTGTAAAATGAGAGCGTGTGTGGGAGGTTGTGTGTCTTTCAGTGTAGAGAAAGGCATTCCCCTTCTGCCTGGCCTTTGTGAGAAGTGCGAACAGAGGTCAGCTGACCCCATTAAGGCTGTTGGGTGCAGAAGAATCTGGCACAGACCTGCATATGTCAAGAGGTTGAAGTATGTGTGTGCGGTGGATAGAGAGAAAAAAGAAGACTTTGTGTGAGTGCTTTAATAGCTTGGATGAATCAGGGACAAGACAAGACAAGACTGCAGCATCTTATAGGTTCTTCAGGTTGATGAATTGACTTAAGGTCCTGTTTTGATTAATGATCACATTTGGACCAGTATCATTGTTATTCACAGTCTCTGTCAGAGCATATCAGTTCAGAGATAAATGCTTTGGCCTATTCACCTATTTAATGATACTTGTAATTGATTTGTGTTACCATATTTTCTAACATGTATATTATTGTTAAATATTTTGGAGTACCTGGTAAGTACCATGTGGTAATCATTCAGTGCTATGGTATACATACAATATGTGTGTGTGTACACACACACACACACACACACACACACACACACACAAAAGAAATTGAAAATTGTTGGAACATACTGTAATGTGTACTATACAGCGATGTAAAGAGAGCTAAAACTAAATACAGTATGAAAACCCTTTTTTTTGTATTTTACTGTTAAAATATGGGTAATTTTTTGCAGTGCATGGTATATCACCACAGTACTTTTTTGTAAGGATTTATTTCAGTGAATGTTGTATTCTTTATAATGTCTGTTCTATGGTATTTATATCATTGATTTTATAATATAACAAATAACTGAACTGTGCCAAATGTAGTGTTTGGATGTTCAAAGTCAACTGATCTAATTGCATAATAATGTTTCAGTTGTTCTGTAGCTTTTGAAAAGCTTCATTGATTTTTGAAGCATCTCTGCTTGGCAAATGTTCAGAGCATGAAGCCTGTCAGAGTCTCCTCAGAAAATCTTTCTGAGCAAATCAAAGCAGTCCAGCACAGAGGAAGGAGTTGAAGAAGGGCACCTTTACCTGCTCTAAAGACATACTAAAGAACATCCTCATACCATGAGGGGATCTGTGTTGCTGTTTTAACCTCTGTTCTAAAACCTTTGAGCTGTCTGGCTGTGTACTGCCTACATAATTTCCTTGTGGAACAGTCTTTTTATCAGGAGTGTGTCAGTGATGCCTTAAAATGCTGAATCCATAGGCAGCTCACTAGGTTTAGGAACAGAGCTTGAGAATCCTGCTTTTGATGACATTGCCCTAATAGACAGGAAATCATTTTTAGCCTACTCATTGCATTGTCAAACCAAATTTACTGAGCTTTCATAACTTCACTGTGTATGACAGCTGTTTGTACGGTTGATTTTCAGGTGTCTGAGTGCCTGTGTGGACTGACTGGTCACGGCTGCATGTCAAAAATCAATTAGCATTCAGTTAATTCGGTCATCTGACATTCCCCTTGATTCTTTCTCTCTTTTTAAAATGCAGATGTTCCTTTGCATCCTCTGTCCACATAGATAAGTGTAATTTAATCCAATGTAAATGCAATTGCCTGAGCACTTAATGGATGATGTTACATCCCACTTTGATTTCAGCTACATTTAAATATAAATTGAAAAAAGCAGTTGGCAACCATGTTCCATCTGGTTCAAACAAATTGCATGCAACCGATCAACCGATTTGATCTGCATTTGAATATTGAGTATACGGTGGGGTCCAATAGCCTGAGAACACTAGGAAAAAATTCTTATATTTTGTATTTTTCTAATGTAATGCATTTTTTTTATTATATTATCAGCATAACAATTAAAGAGCAAAGTTTAAGTAGTATTTCGTATGTTCCACTTTTCGACAAAATGTATTCAAGCTGGAATGGTCTCCAAAAGTTTGCTCAAAATCTGATCCTGTTATCCCAATATTATTGGAGAATGTTCCAAAAAGCGTCTTGTGTGCTTCAATGGAAGCAGAGAAATCTGACCTTGACATGGTCAATGTAATACATTTGCTTACACTTGATAAGAGACAAAGAAATAGTAGAAGAATTTTTTTTATTTTTAGGTTTCTTCAATTTTGTTTCAAATCTCTTAAACGTTCTGTTTATTTTCAGTTTTAAATTAAAACGTAATTCCCAGCTTTTCAGTGTGGCCTCAGACTTTTTGTCCCCATTGAATTCTGTCTCAATGTATGAGAAATGAACCATGATATTTCCATGACTATTTAATCTCCGGCAGTCGGTTTCACTAGAGATACATGCTAATTCTGTGGTCTCAATCTATTCTGACTCGGACCTTGAGCAGGGATTTGTCCTGCGGTCACCTTGGCTGTAAATTATTTTTGCAAATGACCTGTGGTGGGCCCTGACTGTGCCGGCGCTTCGCCTTGCTGTCTGCCCACTTGGCTATTGTAATTAGAACTGCGCATGTAGGAGTGTTCAGATTTCTTCTGCTGAATTTCTAATAATCTGAAAGCGCTTTAAAATTGGCCTCTTTTGCTCATGCATTATGCATGAACGGCTGATTTCTTCTTTGCATAGATTTGCAATCATTTTACAGATATAGTTTAAGATGGGAATATACTCTTGAGATTTTTCCTGACGTTTATAAGGACATGAAGACTTTAGGTTTTGCATCAGCATGCATTCAAGATGCTAGTTACAGGTTATTTAGCTCTCTCTCTCTGTCTCTCTCTTCTGGCTCCTGATTTCATCTGCCTCCATGCATCATCAGTGAAGAAATGTCTCTAATTACTTGTCCTCTCTTCTCTTGATCACTCACGTGTTGAGCATCCAGGCATCTGCACAGCCCGTTGTGTCTTGTGCCATTTATTAGAGTTCTCAAGTGCTGTTGAGCAATCAGCACACATTAGTCATCAGAGACACTGTCATCTGCATATACGTATATGTGTGGCTCGTTTCACCATTAAATACTTATGCGGAGTGACTTCTCCCTGCCCCGTGCCCTGCACAGATTGGCATGAAATAGTAACAGAAGGTGTCGGTATGGTCTAACAAAGCTGTAACCTGGCCTTTGCGGAGCGTCCCAGGTGAGCTGTACCGCCTCCGTATCTCCAGCAACCGTTTGACCTGCTCGCTGTTGGGTGCTTTCATCTATATTAATGCTTCTGGTGTTAAATGCACTGAGTCACCTTGGACTTCTTATTGCTGTCAAGAAGAAAACTGCTGTGACATGACAGTAATTTTCAGTAATGAGAAAAAATGTTCCACGGTGCTTTCAAGTGGATTTGGAAACGTTTCGTAACACAGTGTCACAATATGAGTGACACACAGTGAGCTACACAGCACAATACAAACACTTAAAGGAAAGTATTTTTGTTCCACTGTTAGAGGTTTTACCATAAGAAATGATTAGTGCTTTTGACAACTATGTTTCAAATGATGTACACTCACTTGAGATGAAGAGATCAGTCATATCACTAGCCTAGAACAAAAGCTACTTTATTTGATATAAGGTGTACGTGCAGCTCGATGGTTGTAGCACTAGAAACACCAAGGACATGGGTTCAGTTACCAGCGATCACACATACAGATATAGTAAATCTATACCCTAAATACACTGTAAAATGCTTTCGATTAAAGCATCTAACAAATGAATAATTGTAAATGTAAGGGTGTTCCCCCTTACTGGGTTGCCATGTTGAGTTCCCACGACAAGTTGAATACCACTTTATCATAGTTTAGGAATGAATGAATTATGGCTGATGCCTGCAAACAGGTTATTTCTATAATGGTACTGGTAAATTTAGCATCTAGGTAAATTAATTATTATACCTTTTAGGCTTATACACACACAAAAAAGGGGTGGCAGCTTTGCCTTTGCATTTCTTGGTACTTTGTCAAAATCTTCATTTTGTGAGTAGAAGCAGAATTTTTTAGTTCCCGCTCTTTGGCTTTCCGTGGCATCCTTTCCAAATGGTAACCGGTTAGAACAAAATAAAAGAACGAATAATAACGTCAAAAGTTAAAAGGATAGTTCCCCCAAGAATGAAAATTCTCTCATCATTTAATCACGTTTTTGTGTTTGACTTTCTATCTTCTGCAGAACACAGATAAAGATTTTTAGAAAAAGATTTCAGCTCTGTAGGTCACAATGCAAGTGAATGGTGATCAGGGGCTGAATTCACAAAATCGTCTTAAAAAAAAGTTCTCAGAATAAATTAAAATACATTTTTAAGAATGTTCCTAAGTGCAATTCTTGAAACATTCTTAAGAAGTTCCTACATATTGTCTTAAGAACGCCTCGTGTTTTTTTTCTCAAGAATTAAATGACAGGCTTTGACGTTGTCTGATATTACTAGCCAGCTCATGAGGTTGTCTTGTACATCCAATAAGCCTAAAAGTATGCTAGATTATATAAGTAAAATGTTCTTATATTCTGAAGCGATAGCGACAGAAGAACTACTGGTCAGAGCTTGTCAAAGGTGGAGATTTGTAGTAAAAAAATTACATGGATTAAAATCATCTGGATTGCTTTTATACTGCCTGTATGTGCTTTTTGGATCTTCTTAGATCTGGTCACCATTCACTTGCATTGTGAGGACCTACAGAGATGAGATATTCTTCTAAAAATCTTGTATTTTGCATAAAAAAGAAAGTTATACACGTCTGATATAGCATGAAAATTTTGATTTTTGGATGAACTATTCCTTTAACCAACACAAATTCCTTTTCCATTGCACAATGGGTTACTGGCATAATTAGCTGAGAAAGTATGCAGAGATTAAAACATTCCCAGAAAAACTATATCATCTGTGCACCTTTGGCATACTGATTTCACTGTTCCATGATTTGGGATTCACACATTTTTGTCTTGCAAAATTGGGAGGAATCAAACATAAGTATAAGAATTTGTCATGGAAAACCTAATGTTGATTGATCAGAAATGAACATGTCCCTTTCGATGTCTATTATGGCCCTATACTGTATTTAGGATGAATAGTATGTGAATTGGGATGCAGGGTCTGTCTCACTGAATGCCTTTGGAGTTATTCTGTGCCAGATGATCATCATTACTGCCTCACCTTTACTCCTGGACACCACCTCCTCTCATCTATTGCATCCTCTGTCCTCTCTGGACCCTTTGGCTGTCTGGGGTGTGACCCTGCAAAAGTTACTGCCCTCTGCCTGACAGTCCATCACTGCTTGGTGCCGCCAGAGCAGGATTTTACCCGCTGGAGACAGAGTGTGATTGGAAGCAGTGTGAGAATGGCCCTGTCACACTCGATAAGCCGGCAGGATGCCCTGAGATGGGGACATATGGCATGTTTGACAGGGAAAGAGAGGGTGTGAATGGCACAGAATTATAAAATTGTGTTTTTCCCCCTTTGGCAATGTCATGCTTTCAGGGAAGGGAAGCGTGCAGAGGGGCTGACCGCTACTCAGCCAGGCGCAAGACCGATTCAAGCCCTCAGCTGACATCTACTTCAAGGTCCTGAGGTTTTTTCCTACCCTCCCTTCCACTCTTTATCTCTCCTTCTGTCTATCTTCTCTCTCTGACTGGCAGATTTGGATGCCACACATGACACAAGTTCTAACTCAGAACTCTCTCTCCTCATTGTCACCCTTCACAAATTCAATAATATTTAGATGTTTAGTATGTGTATTTAGGCTATTTTCCTCATATGGACAGTTAGCTGGTCCCCATGATGTGTGTGATTTCAGGTTTTTCTTTCATTGCAGAGACCTGACCCCCCAATACACAGGCTGATTTTTAAACCGAATGCTACCATACTACTATTATTTTTTACATATAAAAACATATGCCGAACTCAGCCACATACACTCTCACACTCCTCTTGTTACAGACCAATCAATGATTCTTCCAGGTTTGTCTCCAGAGGCTGAATCCATTGACCTCAGGTAGTTCTAAAGGTGTGAAAATAAAACAAAACTGTTATAGAGTGCATATGTTTAATCGGTCAGCCACAGTTCCTGCTGTCAGTGTCAGCGGGGTCCTCATTTTCACTCAGGCAGTGACTTAGACTGCTATCCTTGTAACATGTCACCGAGTATTTATGTCAAACCCCAGCTCCACTGCTCCTTTAGCTTTCACTCAGCTTTCTTCCCAAGAGGCCTTCAGTCAGAGTAAACACACACACACACACACACACACACACACACACACACACACACCATGTTTTTATATCATTGTGGGGACTAGACCCCGAAGCCGCCGCCAGGCACCGCCATTTGCGCCATTTAGAATTTCAGCCGCCGCCAGCCAATAATTTCGTAAGCCAAATTGAGCCGCCATCTGATAAAGTTTGGCTGAGCCGGCTAGAATTATTTGCATCAAATAATAATTAGATCACATAGAGACATACACACAAGAAATATATAAACAATACACGAGATCTATTTTCCCACTGGATTCATAACAGCACAGTCTTGTGCTCGTTGCTACGATACACAGACTCACAGTGAATTGACGACCAATTAAAATTGCTCGTTTTCCGTACAGAAGAAACGATGCATTTTTTTCTCGCACTGAGGTGAAATGGCGGAAAGAAGCAAGCAAGGTAATTTTGATCTCACTTCTCACATACTTTCCTAATTCCTACTTCCTTTTTTTTAAACTGAGGCCTACCCAGACTTTCAGGGCACGGTTGCACAAACACCTGAATCATAGATTGATGTTATGAACCAAATATTCTGGAACGGAGAGATTTATAGCACTGAACGTGATATTACTGCAGTAACAAACCACCGTTTCCACATTGCTAATTCACGACGCATGCTTCAGTGTACATTGAAGTGAAATGTGCAAAACTTTGTCCAAAATAATAGGCTACTGATAACAGTATGTGTGTTTATATTAAGGCGAGACATGGCAGGCAAAAACATAGTTTTTTTTTTACTGGTCAATTTTTAGATTTTTGGATATTTGTCTTCAATAACATGTCTTCTTTCAGACTTGTGGTGAAAAAAAGTCCGAAATACACATTTAGGTCTTTATTTTACTATACTTCGTCTGTTTGCGTCTGTAGATTTCTCATAAATTCAACAAAAGTTTGCGTTCTTAATCAACATACTTCTCCGCGATCTCTGCCGTCACGCAGGTAGTGTGCTGGTGGAATGCATGTTTAGTTCCACTGGCCTACTGCTCAATGGCAAACGATCATCACTTGCTCCTTCAAGGTGTAATATGATAAGCTTCATCCATGATAATGCCAAGGTATTGTATACAACTTAGCCTACATACATTTAGCCTAAACACAACACATTGTAGGCTATTTGAAAATGTTTAGTAGCATACAGACTAAAAAATAAATATGTACATACGTTGTGAAAGTAAAATCTGGTGTTTTCTTTATTACATTGTATTGCATTTTGTAGAAATATAGTGTAAGCCATGCATTGCTTGGAAATATTGAGATCTAGTAAATCAGTATAACATATAGACATCTGTAGACATGAAGTGGCAGCTTCAGCCATTTGCAGCTATGAAAAGTTTGGCGGCTGCAGCAGCCATTTAGGTTTTGGCTGAGCCGGCTAGCCAGCCAATAACTTCATCAGCCAGCCATTATTCTCAAAACAAATGGCTTCGGGCTCTAGTGGGGACTCTCCACAGACTTTAATGCATTTTATACAGATCTAACGATAATTTCTGTCCCCTAAACATAACACTTTCAGAAACCTTTTTATTTAAAAAAAACAAAAACAAACATAGTTTAGTATGTTTAATAAGCCATTTCCCTCGTGGGGACCGCTGGCTGTTCCCACAAGGTAGGTTTTCTCAGGTTTTACTATCCTTGTGGGGACATTTGGTCCTCACAATGTAGTATAAACATGGTATACACACACACACACACACACACAAACACCCTGGGTTGATAGTAAAGTAGTGAAATAAATTGCTAGGGGATCTTTTGAGGACAGTACTCAATACCAAGAATTCTGTACATGTGCAAAAAAAATGTAACCGATTGGAAATTACAGTTTCAAAGTTATTTGAATTGACTTTTATATGCCAAATGGTGCCCCATATTGGGAAAGAATTTTGGGGAGCCTGGGGCTAATTGTCACTTTTTACCCCAGTCATTTCCCAATATAGGTTTATTTTTGATGGTCTTGTGACATACCTTGTGACAACTAGCCCCGTTCTCTCCATCTCCTTGATGAGTAAATTTCTCACCTCCTGTCAATCATCGGACAGCCTGCACGAGGGAAAACACACTGCGTGATCATGAGAAAGGATTACATTAAGATCTAGATTGGAATACAGATTCGGAATTTATATAAATAAAATAGTCTACTCCTCTCTCCCCATTGCTGGCGTGCCACCGATTACCCCTAAAAATGGATTAGAACAGGAGTCGGCAACCTGTGGCACAGCGTGCCAATGCTCGCACACGTGCCACAGGTTGCCGACCCCTGTTCTAATCCATTTTTCTTTATCTTGGGCAGTACCATAACAAGATATAAGGTTTGATTGTGATTCTCGATTAGATTAGATTAGATTACGATTTTTATTCAATATTTATTAGATTCAATATCGATTCATATAGGCTTATTTCAATTACAATGTCACTTTTGGTTACATATGGAAGTTATCTCCCAGCTAATGCAGTTAATTGAAAATATAAATTTTACTGATTATATTTTATTGCTTTTTCATAATTTTGGTCACATTTTGGCTTTTTAAAAGTGAACAAATTTAATTCAAACAATAAATAAAAATTTTGATTTCATATATATTTTTTGTTGCACATGTTTTGTTAAATTGCATAATTTGTACTATTTACAAATATTTACTATGATTTGTTAAAACGTGCTAAAACCGGTACTGCCACTTTAACAAAAAACAGCATTTCTGTAAACAGCGCCTTTAAATGAGCACATGTTAACTTTATCTCATCTGTGCGAAGCATAATCCGAATTAAAATAAAAAATGTGTAGTTGTTTTTGATCAACAACTGACTGTAAAGAACAGAAAGGATTTAAAAGCACATTATTCAATGACAAATGGGTTGTGTGGATCTCGTCCTTGAACGCACATTACACAGAACAACTTTTACTCTCAATGCGCTGTGAAAGGATCTCGCTGCTGAAAAATTCATGACTAAACTACACAATTACTGGTGAGTGAAATGTAAACACTTACCAGCCAGTTGCCAAATATATTCACGTTAGTCACATAGCATGAAATTTGGTTGCAAATGCAAGTGATTTCCTCTAATTGTAGCAGAGGGTTGCACATTGAGTGAAAGGTCGATCTTGGGATTTAAGAATCGATATTGAGATCGTTCAAATGATCGTGATTAATCAGAAAAACTATATTTTTACGCACCCCTAATCGTGACCACCCTATTCCAATCGAAAGTGAACATCCCTATACCCTATTCACTCCATAGGGCAGCACCCTTGAAGTAGGTACTCTGAAAAGAACATGGCAATATTGTATGAATTTACCCTTTTCCAGTAGTCTTGTAGAAGGCCCCTTTGAGAAAGGATTTATTTTCCCATTTTCTTTTGGAACAACCCTTCATATGGCACCCTGTTCTATAGTACAGTGGTTTTCAAACTTTTGTAAGAGTGTCAGCATGGGATACTCGGTGGAGAGGCCAATCCAGAACAAAGACAATTTTTCTGTTTGATGTCGAGTTTTCAATTTGCCATCACATGTTAGTTGCAGCATTTCTGATTCTTCATGAGTTCAGTGATTGAATCTGGGGTTTCAATGTCAAAGGAATTTTTCACCCACCGTTTGTCTTTTAATTCATTGAACTTCTTCTGGGGAAAGTAGTGAGAGAAACTCCCCATCAGTGCATCCAGATGTGACCGATTTCCAAATTTTTTCAATGCGTTTCATCATTGTTGGGAGCATATAGCAGCTTGGGGTTTTGAGTCGCAGCTTCCAAAGTTCAAGTGACTTCTGGAAAGCCTGAATTTGAAATATTGTCCTCCCTTCCCTGTAATTTTAGATTCATTTTGTTTAGAACAGGAAATATTTCAGCAAGATAAAACAGGGTTAAAAGCCATTTCTCATCACTGAATGAGCCTGCGAGTGGAGACAGTTTCTCAGTTAGGAAAGCATGTATTTCATCCCTCAATTTGTACACTCGGCTGACCACCATGCCCTTTGACAGCCATCTCACATCTGTATGAAAGAGTAAATGTGTGTGCTCGGCTCCCATTTCAGTACACAGGGCCTCGAAAAGTCAGCTATTAAGAGCACTACCTTACAATGTCTCTCCTCACCTCTTCAAGCTCAAGTGGGATTCCTTTTGATGCCAAAGCTTCACGATGAATAAAACAATGATTCCAAACAATGTTCTATCCTGCGTCATCCTTAATCCTTCTGACAACTCAGCTGGTTTTGACAGTGATGTTTGTTGCCCCGTCACTGGTGATGCCTTTGCAATTAGCCCAATCCAGACCACATTTTGTCATGAAAGCATTTAACGCAGCACAGAAGGTCTTCAACAAATTCACCTTGCCAAATATACCGAACATAAACCAATAACGTAGTGCTTGATGCAATGTCAGTGCTCTCATCTCTCTGAATAGCAAAATCCTCTGCTGACTTCAGTCTCGCTATAAGGTGTTCTTCCAAATTTTGGGCAATCTCCCCAATTCGACGTGACACAGTATTGTCAACTAGGTTTAAGTCTCTGGCCCTCATTTTCTTGTGAAAAAATCATAAATGGTACATTTTGACTTTGGCCTGCTCATGTTCAGCATAACATTAGAAATTAAAGTCTGGCTAAATGTCATGCTAGTGAAGCCTTTGCATCAATGCAGTGGGGATAAAAATGGCTGCATCAACGACATGTGATAATGTTGTGAGCACTGCGCGAGGTTAAAAAAAAAAGTGTTTGATTGCATGTACGTGGGTCAGGTGACAGAGGTGGAGTATTTATTTAGCATCCAGGAATGAGCGGGGAGGGTCCAGTGCGAGTTAGATGCATCGACGAACCCACACCCCGGAACCCAGGCGCGAGTTAGATACGACGGCAGGGAATTAGATACGGCGAGTTAGACTCAAGATGGGTACTCAAGATGGCGCCGAGTATGGCTGCTGTGTTGCGAGCTCCGTTACAACACTGCGGTTTATTGTTTGTTTGTTTACAGTTCTTTGTTTTTTTGTCTTGGATGTTGTCTGCCTTATTGTTTATGACAGCCAAACGCTTTTGGACATTGGTTCTACAATTTCACATCGAAAACCGGACTTCAAATTCCTTAATGCCGACCCGCTGTTTACAAACACGCCGGCGGAGCCCTTTGTCTGGGCTGCCCGGCCGCGGAAACGCAGAAGGAAAAGAGGAAAACGAGCCGGCGTTCTCATCAGAGTAAGACGTCGTGCAAATCGACCCCCGCTATCCAGTATACTACTGGCAAATGTTCAGTCTCTGGACAACAAGCTCTGCGAGCTGAGAGCGCGGATCTCTTTCCAACGAGAGACGAGAGATTGCTGTGTTATCTGGCTGGCTGCGGAGATTCCAGACTCGGCATCGAAATCACAGACTTTTCCGTGCACCAAGCGGACAGAGCGAAAGACCTCTCTGGTAAAAGCAGAGGTGGTGGTGTATGTTTTATGATCAACAAATCATGGTGTGATCAGAGGAACGTACATTTCATCAAGTCTTTCTGCTCTCCTGATCTGGAATAGCTCATGCTTCTGTGTCGACCATTCTGGCTGCCGAGGGAATTCACAGCGGTCATCATCACAGCTGTGTACATCCCCCCACAAGCCGACACAGACAGGGCACTCAGGGAACTGTATGGGAGTATAAGTGAGCAGGAAACCGCGCACCCTGAGGCTGCGTTCATTGTTACCGGGGACTTTAACAAAGCCAACTTCAAAACAATCCCTCCAAAATACCACCAACACATAAAGTTCAACACACGAGGGGATCGGGTTTTAGATCATTGTATGTGTACATTTGATTTGTAAATTGTGTTGTGCAAGTAGCTATGTTGTTTATTGTAATTGGTATATGTCTCGTCACTGTCATGACTGCTATGTTGCTCGGAACTGCACACAAGAATTTCACCTACTGTTGCACTTGTGTACATGGTAGTGTGACAATAAAGTGATTTGATTGATTTGAATTGGAGCATGTGTCACGGCCGACGGGCCAAGATGCCATGCCGCTATTCCCCTCAAATGCCATGGCCCAGGGAAGCCGGCCCACTCGAATGAAGCTGCCGATCCACATGCCTCGTACCAAGAAACAGAGCGCGTTGTGGCTGCCGGGACCCCGCCCACTATCACCTGGACCTTCTCGTCTTCACTACTCTTCCTATAGCACTTTCCACCGTAAAGGCCCCAGGTTCCCCTTTGTTTTAGACATTTTAAATAAATGCCTCTTAGAGGCTTTATGCCACACCCACTGTGTCCATCTCTTGCTCACCCTGCCACACAGTGTTGTCAGATTTGACTCCTTATTTGACATATGCTATTTTATCGTAATCGTGACCAACAGTTTTGGAGATTTTGGTCTTTCCCCATTCAAGTAGATAGGAACTGAACTTTCATGACGCTAGTTTACATAGAAAAATAGCTGCTCAAAATGCCAAAGAGCATTCCAAAGAGGGCCGCCGAGTGGACTGACTTACCTTGAAAAAGAGACTTTGTTGAAAGGATCAGAAATACATCTGAACTTCAAAATTGGACGTCACTTGCAGAATTAAGTATGCAATGTAATGTTGCACAGCAGTGTGAAATATTTAATGTTGCACACTGTTTCACATCCTATGTTTTTTTAAATAATGCGCCGTATATAGTATACACTGCACAGTATGCAGTAAACTCTGCTGTTCCATTCCAAACACAGTCTCTCTTGTGCTTTGAAAGATGTAAAAAAGTTATTCCTGTTGATTTGACGTAGAGGAACAACCCAGAGGTCAGCAGGGGGCACCCAGGTGACAACGTGCTCACCACGTGTGACTCATTTGCACCAAAATGTTGAACCCGTTGCAATTTACCTGACAACAATGGCTTTGCAAAAGAGCACAGACTGCTCCATGCCTGTATCAGACATAAATGAAGGTAAAAAAAAAGTATAAAAAATGAGTTTTTATGATAGACAGGCCTACTGCTCCTTAGAATCAGGGCATGGATTCTAGAAAATACAGTCAAAAGCTTTTCATGACAGTATCGCCTTGCAGATAAAACGCTACCGCGCTCCGCTGTTCTGAGATCTACTCACAAAGTCTGTCCTTCACTGAGCACAAAACATGAAAGAGCTTGCCTGATATTCGTCTCACTAAGAAAAACATCCTCTTAACCGCAAGTGGCATTCAGAGACCTGGGAACTGAAAGGAGCCTCTTTTATCTCTATTCAGCTGAACAGTCTAAAGCCACTAAGACACATTACTGTACTCCGTCATAATTTCTATATTTCATCTCACTGTTCAACATGAGATGGATGATCTGTGATAGAAATGAACATTTGAGTTAGAGATTATAAATGGAAAGTGGCTGAGAGTATGCCGAGTGCCAAAAACCCCCCACATAAAAAGAAAAAAAGTTTTTTCCTCCTGTCCCTAATTGCATGGGCCTCTGGGTGCTGTTACTTCTGCTTGCCTGTTTTGCATCCAAATTTGCCAATATAATTTCTTGCATGACATTAGCTGTCTGTGAAGTCATTATTATTTGCACATGGGCTGCTTTGATCACAATTTTAGCTGTGAGGTCCTGCCTAAAAGTAATATTAAAGCTTACATGACGTTGTGTCCTAAAAAGGCATGAGTGACAAGTTTCTTGCGATAATCAATTTGATGATATTTAAAGCTTAGTCCATGTCCACACTAAAATGTTTTCAATTTAAAACAAATTTTGCAATGTTTATTCCTCTCATTTACACTAGAACTGAGTTTTCCTCCACTTCCATGTCTTTCGAAAAACACTCTCCATTTACCACATGCTTTGGAACACAATGACAATAGGAAACTGAAAACTGAGTTTTCAAACAAAAACAGATTAGTGTGTATGTGGCCTTAAAGGGTTAGTTCACCCAAAAATGAAAATTATCCCATAATTTACCCTCAAGCCATCCTGGTTGTATATGGCTTTCTTCTTTCAGCCAGACACAATCAGAGTTATAATAAAAATATCCTGGCTCTTCCAAGCTGTATAATCGGAATGAATGGTACCTTAGATTTTGAAACCCATAAAAGTGCATCCATCCATTAAAAAAGTAATACACATCGGCTCCAGGGGGAGAACTTCTGAAGTGAAGCGATGTGTTTTTGTAAGAAAAAATATCCATATTTATAACTTCAGAAACTATAATCACTGGCTTCCGGTAATGGATGTCCACACGTTCACTGGCTTCCTCTATCCTCTGCACTTCAGCGTTCGTCACTTCTCACCGGAGCTTACACTACTCCTACATCATACGCCGGAACTCGACTCTCTCGTGAATGCGTGGACGGCCGTTACGGAAGCCTTTAAAGGATTATTCTGGGTTCAATATAAGTTAAGCTCAATTGACAACATTTGTGGCATGATGTTGATTACAGAAAAAAATTCAATAAAATTCCACTCGTCCCTCCTTTTCTATAAAAAAGAAAAGATCTGGTAAGGCACTTATGAAAGTTAATGGCACCAATCTCGAAAATGTTGAAATACTCACAGTTTTAAAAGTTTTACAAGATATAAACAATGTGTGTGTGTCTGTGTTATAATGATTTTAGTTTGATAAAATAGCTTACCAACCTTTTCTTTGTACATTTTAAATCCAAGTTTATGACGACGTAACGCTGTATACCCTTAAAGCGTAAAACAGCGATTTAACCACTTTTTTCCTCAAGACTTAACAGAACAAATAAGTTGTGCTTTAAAAAAAAATCTAAGCTTTTCTATCTTTTAAACTCTCCAAAAATTGGCCCCATTTAATTCAATTGTACCTGGTAAGTGTTATTTAAAAAAAATAAATAATTGTGAGACACCCGTTAAATGTAAATCTTTTAAAATAAAGTGATAATGACAGTCCTTCTGTTTAGCCTGTGCACCATCTGATGCTACCGATTCTAACAGAAAGTGTTGAAGTAGCCTAGAGTTGCTACAGTATGGTTTCCAAAGGCGAAACTAGAGGACAAGCTAACCAAGCAATTGTTTGGGACCCCCATCAAAGGGGGGCCTCAAGCAACGGTGAGGCTGTGAGCGTAGTTAATTTGTCCTGGGCTTAATTAAAGACTGAAGCCTCCCTGATGTTCATGTCATATAAATGACATGTAATCGTGATGTAAAACCAAAGAATTAGAGATTGCAAATAAAATAATTTTGTAGGTGTCATGTTCTTTATCCAATATAGTTATCATGTCATTGCACAATTCCCCTATGTAATCCATTCAACACCCACTTAGAGGAACCCCACTCCTCCCTCATCATGCAGATTTCTTTACTTGTTGCTGCTGATTATCGGACAGCTCGTTTGAATGTGAGCCAAACAGTTAGCTGTGACCTTATAGATTAACCAAATAAGGTGCAGCAAAGTGCAAAAAAGTAATTGAAGCTACAGAGAAACCGGCAATCCTTCTAAAACATTATTTATTAATTACATTTTTTATGATCAATAAATGGATCATATAACCTCACAAAATTACACATTGCTTTACACTTACAGAGAGCTTACAACCTACTAGCTAAGTCATGTGTTAAGAACATCTGTAACCAAATTAAGTAATTACTTGGTTATGAACTAACTATGAACAAGTTACTAAGCCCTTAGGTTGATATTAACATTCCAACTTAAACAAGACCTTGCACACAGTTGGTGCAACACTACCCTAAAATCCCCAAACCCGACCCAGAATGCTCATTCTCCAGCACAAGCTCTCCCATGTGAGCTAAATCTACCAATCAGAGACCCCCATGCAGACTGTGACACTCAAGGTGAGGCAACGCTGTTTATGAAACTTCCTGGTTAAGATACTCTCTGATGTAAAATGAAATATTGTCATAGGAAACCACTGCGATAAATGTTGGAATTTGAATGGAATATTGTCATACCTAAGGGAATGGGTTGGTAGTTTTCTTGGGGGGGTGGATGTGTTGTGGAGGCGGTGGCAAAATTTCTTCGCACGAGCTTGCATTTCAGGTCTCTTGCGTTCAAATGCATTTGAATGAGAGTGAATGGAGTGTGAAGTGTAGTGTGACCACACTGGTATTTTTTTTTTGGGGGGTGTTAATTACTATTCTTTCACATTATGTAAAATGTACCCAAAGAAATAAGATCTTTAGTTTACCTAATAATTTTAGGTAGATTTACTTAATAATTAACAGTAGTGCATTTCTGTTTTGATGACATGACTGTTTTTAATGCACGTTTATCGTTCTGAATCTGAAAATATTCTGTTTTCCATGCATTCTACTCATGTTGGTCCTGCTGTTAAAATAAAACATGGAAAGTTGCCAGCATCTCACTGAGGCTCAGGTATGTGTTAATATCAGCAATGAAGCAATCATTGTTTTGCCACTGTTGGACTGGGATACAAGGATGGACTTAATTAAACCGATCGGGAACATCAACCGTGCAGCGCATCCGCCCGCCACAGCACGAGAGCAGATAAGTGATGTCCAGTGCGTGAACTAATCATTCTTTTGAACCGGATCTTTTTAGTGAACGAGTTGAACCAGTTCACCAAATCGGACTGAATCATTTCAAACATTTTGCATCTCGAGTCAACACTGTTCTCCAGGGGCAGAGCTAGGAGTTTTTGACAGTGGTGGCCGGGCAGGGGCCAGCGGTCAGTGCATGTTAAGTCTTGTGCTCAAATATGGAAATTGCAAGTGGGGTGGCCAATGGAGTTTATCCATTGGCCACCATGGTGGCCACAGCCACCCCTGGCCACACCCTAGCTCCACTAATGCCTGTCTCTTGGATGTGCATGACACTCCAACTCAAAATGAGCCGATAACCGGGAGTAATATGATCCTAGAACTGGTGATACCTGCTTTTCCTAACTCTTCTTTGCAATGAACTCATTGCAGGCCTTCCTGCATGTGCTATTAGACCTCTCCAAATGATCCAGAATGCAGCAGTACGTCTGGTCTTTAATGAACCTAAGAGAGCACATGTTACACCACTTTTTGTCTCTCTCTCCACTGGCTGCCGGTTCATGCACGTATTAAATTCAAGGCCCTGATGCTGGCATACAAAACAGTCACTGGGTCTGCTCCAGCATACCTAAAAACATTTATGCAGAGCTATGTTCCCACCAGAAGCCTGCGGTCGGCTAAGGAACGTCGCCTTGTCATACCAAAACAAAGAGGCACCAAAACACTTTCCAGGACTTTCAGTTTCATCATAACACGGTGGTGGAATGACCTTCCCAACTCAATCCGGGAAGCTAATTCACTCTCTATCTTCAAAAAAACGGCTAAAAACACATCTTTTCCAAAAGCACTTAACCGGTCACTAAAATAAATAAATAAATAAATAAATATATATATATATATATATATATATATATATATATATATATATATATATATATATTTATTTACATTTCTTGTTGCACTTAAATCTGTTTTGTATACTATTCTGATGATAGTGAAACTTTGTAATATGGCACTTTTTGTACCACTGTCTCCTTAAGATGATTCACTGATGTTTTTCCTCTTTTGTAAGTCGCTTTGGATAAAAGCGTCTGCCAAATGAATAAATGTAATGAACTGCTCCAACTAGTTCACAAATCAGACTGAACGCACCGGTCGTAACAGTTCTCGAGTCAGCAGTACGAGTCGCTCGCAACAGTTCTCGAGTCAACAAGACACTGAACTGATTTTCGCCTCTTTCGGAGGTGTCCGACATACTGAGAACTGATGAGCTGCTGACATTGAGCATATGTTTATGACTTGTTTGTATTACCGTTTTAGAAATGTATGTAGATGATCCAGTCAACAGTTCTCGAGTCACTGATCCCGGAACAGCAGCTCTCAGTCAACAGTACATTGAGTTGTTCGCAGCAGTTCTCGAGTCAAAAGTACACTGATCCAGGGACAGCAGCTCTCGCAGCAACAGTTGGCTACATTGAGTCGATCACAGCCGTTCGCGAGTCACCAGTACAGTGAACTGAGAATCGCCTCTCAGAGGCCGAGAACTGCTGATCAGTGAGCTGCTGATGAGCATGTGGGAACTGTGGACATGAGCTGGTCAGGAAAATGATTTCTGTAAAAAAGAGTGAATTGATTAAGACTAGTTTAATCTCTTTACATGCTTAAGACACGTAGAACATCTGCATTTGTATCAGTGTCAGTATTGGTTGCTTTAGGTGCAAAACTTTAACGTAGGATATATTGTAAGATCACTGAATGAAACGTTGATTACAATAAACACCCATATTATTATAACTTAAATAAATAAAACATATTGCTTTATTGAATGTGTTCGAGTGTGTAATCAACGAGTGACGTCATTACGTGATGACGTAAAAGAACTGGTTAATCATTTTTTTTAGCCGTTTCATTGAAATGAACCATCCAAAAGAACTAGTTTGCGGAAAAGAATCGGACTTCCCATCACTAGAGCAGAATGGGACAACCAACGTTATCTCTTACCTTAGCAGTGCAGCTCCCTCATGTACAGTGCTAACAGCGCGAGTGGCACAGCCCATTTGTATTCAACACAGAATTAGCTGTTATATACCCGTGTGATATGGAAATCTTTCTGACTTTCTTTTGCTATCATTTTGAGGACAGTGAAGTACTGACTAAATACAGCAACAAGGCTTGTGCACTAATATATAGGACATTTTCTAAAGAACTGGATGTCAGATCAGATGTGATTTTTACGCATTCATATTTTACTACATTTAAAGATGATTATCTGTGAAAGATTTTTGTTGGTATACATGTTGGTCAATAAATATTATTAACAATTACTTTTGTGTTTCTTGTGAGTAATTGAAATTGGTACTATATAGAAATATAGTTACTGTAAGTGTAGTCTTTAAAAATCTTCAGTAATTATAATGGGAAAAAATAGGTATACAAAAATGTTGATTCAGGTTAATTTTACCCAATATATAAAAGTAGATTTTGCCTATTTTTACATAGGTAAATTGCACTAACTAAGTTATATATATATAGATGATACCTGATATTCTTAACCTATATATTGCATGCTAAAACTGAGAAAATTTACTTAAAGTTGGTGCAAATTGCTGCCTAATTTTTTGGGGGTAAAATCAATAGGTTGTTTTTTTTTCAGTGCGGGGTTAAAGCACGACTGTGTATTACAGTGCTTGTGTTTAATTACACATTAGATGATTTGTTATCATTGTGTCATCTGCAAAGACTGTGCAGAACATTTTATGTAGATAGCAGCACATACTATAAATTGACACTGACATGCATTGTGAAGAACACCTCCATAAAACCCCTCCCCTTGCTCATTACCACCTCTGTAATTAAGAGAAACATTTTGTAGTAGATTAGAGTGGGGGTTCAGTATGCCTTTGTGCTGGTCTGTCTGATTAATAAAAGGCCGCTAATTTCAACTGAGAAAGGCTGTACACTCCAAAACACCACCTAATTAAACATTAGGGGTGTGAAGGGCCTTAGCACTGCTGAACGCTGGCGTGCCAACACCCACACTAATGCCGGATTGGCTGATTCCAACCATCCCACCTGCATCTCTACAGTTGTAAGAATGCAGAAGGATGAGATATGAGTGTCTGAGATGGAGAAATGAAGATATAGATGGAGATAGAAAGATATATGAAGGACAGGCACCGATGCCCCTTCATAATGCTGTAGATGTTATTTTCCCATATGAAACAGATTATGGATAAACACAGCAATCAATCACATTTTGATTGTTTAAGGGGCAATAGCAGAGAGCATGCAACTTTCCTATGCTTTATCTGTCTGCTAATCCATCATCCGTGCCAAATGGGCTGCTTGATTTAAACTTAGAGACACTGTTAAATAAAAATGTACTTTCATATTACACATCCCTGGTCTTATTGTGCATGATTCATCAGTGCCCGTTATTTCAAAGTAAAAATCTTAGTCTTTGTAATATTTCATTATATGTGATAACTTCACCTCTGAAACAACAGCTTTCCTTTTCGGCTGATGTCACCAAGTCAACTTGTTTTTCAGCCCCTGCCCTCCAACCACCTGGGTCTATTCTGGTATGGAACACCCACTTTTCACAATCTGTTTTCACTTTCCCATGGATAAAATCAAGTCTCATGCAACATTTTCTTGTAGAGTATTATTTGCCCGGACATGTCACATTAATGGAAAAACATGGCCTGGTGTATGCTGTTGTAGATTATGTCTGGGAATCTAAGCCTTACACTGTGGCACATTTGCATCAGCATTATTGCAGTTGAAAAGCAGGGGCAACAGCAACAGCTGCAGAGGAGAGACAAGTCCACTTAATTACACCGATCGGAAGCTACAGGCTGGCAAGGTGATGGGGAAAAGCAGATTTTTATGGAAAGCAGAATCATTAACAGAATAAGCTTGCTCTTTCCACATTGCACAAATTACTTTCTGCTCTGCTGAACTTTTTCCCAGTTGTGCTGTACCTCTATACCTGTTTACCTATTTTTTTTTTCTTATGCACATCCACAGCCCCATCAATAAGGCCTAATTCATATTTGTGATGATGCTAATTAATATCCAGTACAATATTATTAGAAAGTCATTTTTAAACAAATCAAGAAATGTTACTATGCATGAAAAACAGACACATACCGTACAGTACTGTACAAAAGTTTTAAGCACGTAAAATATTTATTTATTGTTATTTATATCTTCAGCTTTAGTGTGTCAAAAGGAAATATAAACTGTAGACTTCCAAACATTCATTTTGCAACAAGAATAGAATAGAAGAACAGGGAGCCCTGCAACAGGCCCCCACAAAGCCCCCCCACTGAACACTTAGTTAGTCTGAGATTACATAAAGAGGCAGAAGCACTTTAGACAGCCTAGATAGATAGAAGAACTGTAGCAAATTCTCCAAGAAGCTTGGAACATCCTTACTACCAACAACCAAGAAATACTGTATCCAGGTGTAACTAGGAGAATCGGTGCTGTTTTGAAGGCAAAGGTGATTACACCAAATATTGATTTATCTTTTTTAAGTTTACTGGACTTTGTATGACTTTCAATGATAAATGAAAACTACTTATGGCATTATTTTGGATGAAATCCAAACTATGCTAAATGTTTTACAAGTGCCTAAAACTCGCACAATACTGTATATTAAGCTAAAACTGTAATCAAAGTCACTTTCAAGACAAGTCTGTCCACTCACCAACCATCTTGGGAATGTTTCCAGACAGCTTTTTTCTATAGATACATACAGGATAAAAGTACAGCTCTTGTCTTGAATGGGGGAAAGACTGAAAACTAACTCCAAAATGGTTGGTCAAAATGATGAGCAAATAACAATTAAAATCAGCAATATTACAGTATTAATTGTGCTTCTTCAGCTCAGATTATGTTAAAGCCAGCTATTTTTCAGATGGTCCAGATTATGTGCTTTTTAAAGTTAACTGACAGAAAATGGCTGTATCTAAAAGGTGATTGGCTCTTTTACCTGACTTTCCTTTCTACATCAGCAATATTGGGCATTCCAGTTTCTCACATTATTTTTAACATAAGTGGTCGTCTTGTGCTAAACAGCATTTGGTGTCATCCACACAAATGTATAAAACTTGAACAAATTATGCACGTTTGCTTTGTTTCTTTAAGTGATTTACTCACAAATAGTTGAATAATATTTTTTTCTTATATTTGATAGTTTAATAAAGCAAAATTGAAATATTTTCAAGTGCCCCTTGAACCTACCTAAAGGGATAGTTCACCCAAATATTTTCATCATTTACTTACCCAAGTTGTTCCAAACCCATATGACATTCTTTCTTCCATTAAACACAAAAGGAGATGTAAGGCAGAATGTTAGACTCAGTCACCATTCACTTTCATTGCATTTTTGTCCCCCACACAATGCAAGTAAATTGTGACTGAGACTGTCATTCTGCTTATGTCCTTTTGTGTTCAATGGAAGAAAGAAAGGGATACAGTTTTGGAACAATATGTGACTGAGTAAATGATGGCAGAATTTTCATTTTTGGGTTAACTTTCCCTTTAAACACCCCTGGGTAGGAATCACCGCTCTGTTCAGTGCTGGCCTGTATATGTATCATGTGTCTGAATCTGGCACTGTGCTCTGTTATGGGTGGTGGAGTGAGATTTAGGAAGGTTGACTGGCTGTCTCAGTGAGAAGAATCTGCCATATGTGATGATTGAATCAGACACTCTGTCAAAGTTGATGCCAAGCCTGTGATGTCGTCTCCTCCTCGGCTGCAGATGAAACTGCACCTGGAGACCTCCGGGGTCACGTGAAGGGTAGAGCTGGATAGACAAGTGCAGAAAGATGGGTGAATTGGGAAGTGTGAAAGAAAAATTAAAAACAGATGAGGTGTGTAATGGATGTCTAAAAGATGCTGTATCCCTCGCTTCCTCTTTTTCTGCCTCTGTCTCTCTTTCATACTTTCACTCTCTTCCTTTCATCCATCACAAATAAATGGCAACAGAAGAGTCACTCTCCAAAGAGGGAGCAGAAAGCGGAAGATAATCATTTTTTCAAGACGCTGATAGACTGTGTGTTGAGGATCTCTGGTCGCTGGGAAATTAGTTTAAAACTGTTGGGGGAGAGCAGATAATTGCCCCGTCTGTCACTGGGACCAGCCCCTCTGCAGTCACTCACACAGCCAATGACATTTGTTTCCCCCTCTCTCCAGCTTTCCCACCTCTCTCCTCTTTCCTCCACCACAGTTTTCCATACCAAAGCATCACAGTCTTCCACAGGCATTATTAAAGATAAAAATTAGGGCTGTCAGTCGATAACATTTTGTAATTAATTAATTGAATTATTCACAATTAATCGCATATATCATTATTTGCTGAGAAAGGCCACTTTTTTATATAAATAATGTGTTATAATTAAAATATTTATAAAATATAATTTGTGATTATAATTAATTTTTAATGAGTTGTTCTTTATATAATTTATCACACTAAACGAATGCCTTAAATCGACAACCCTAATAATAATACACCCCGTGTTGCCAACTACAAAAAATCTCAAGTCCTCTTATATTCAAGATGACAGCATCTGTGAGATGCCACAGAACTAAATTTTGACTCATGCCTAAGTTTGATAAACCAAACAAAAATTGTGTTTACAGTAATGGACAATGAAAGTTTATGGGGCAATGCATTCAGAAGCTTTTAAAAGAGGAAATGCAAAGCACATATATTTTTTTAAGCAGTTATATTTATGCTGAATAAAAATGTGTTATTTGAGCTGTAAAGTTGTGTAAATGGTTATTTTAAGGGTAGAAGTAGTGTACTGTTCAAGGGAGGTAAACCTAGTTGTGCATTATCAACATACAGGTGAAACTCGAAAAATTAGAATATCGTGCAAAAGTTCATTAATTTCAGTCATTCAACTTAAAAGGTGAAACTAATATATTATATAGACTCATTACAAGCAAAGTAAGATATTTCAAGCCTTTATTTGATATAATTTTGATGATTATGGCTTACAGCTTATGAAAACCCCAAATTCAGAATCTCAGAAAATTAGAATATTGTGAAAAGGTTCAGTATTGTAGGCTCAAAGTGTCACACTCTAATCAGCTAAACACCTGCAAAGGGTTCCTGAGCCTTTAAATGGTCTCTCAGTCTGGTTCAGTTGAATTCACAATCATGGGGAAGACTGCTGACCTGACAGTTGTGCAGAAAACCATCATTGACACCCTCCACAAGGAGGGAAAGCCTCAAAAGGTAATTGCAAAAGAAGTTGGATGTTCTCAAAGTGCTGTATCAAAGCACATTAATAGAAAGTTAAGTGGAAGGGAAAAGTGTGGAAGAAAAAGGTACACAATCAGCAGGGATGACTGTAGCCTGGAGAGGATTGTCAGGAAAAGGCCATTCAAATGTGTGGGGAGCTTCACAAGGAGTGGACTGAGGCTGGAGTTACTGCATCAAGAGCCACCACACACAGACGGGTCCTGGACATGGGCTTCAAATGTCAAACGCCTTACCTGGGCTAAAGAAAAAAGAACTGGTCTGTTGCTCAGTGGTCCAAAGTCCTCTTTTCTGATGAGAGCAAATGTTGCATCTCATTTGGAAACCAAGGTCCCAGAGTCTGGAGGAAGAATGGAGAGGCACACAATCCAAGATGCTTGAAGTCCAGTGTGAAGTTTCCACAGTCTGTGTTGGTTTGGGGAGCCATGTCATCGGCTGGTGTTGGTCCACTGTGCTTTATTAAGTCCAGAGTCAACGCAGCCATCTACCGGACATTTTAGAGCACTTCATGCTTCCTTCAGCAGACAAGCTTTATGGAGATGCTGACTTCATTTTCCAGCAGGACTTGGCACCTGCCCACACTGCCAAAAGTACCAAAACCTGGTTCAATGACCATGGTATTACTGTGCTTGATTGGCCAGCAAACTCGCCTGACCTGAACCCCATAGAGAATCTATGGGGCATTGCCAAGAGAAAGATGAGAGACATGAGACCAAACAATGCAGAAGAGCTGAAGGCCGCTATTGAAGCATCTTGGTCTTCCATAACACCTCAGCAGTGCCACAGGCTGATAGCATCCATGCCACGCCGCATTGAGGCAGTAATTAATGCAAAAGCGGCCCAAACCAAGTACTGAGTACATATGCATGATTATACTTTTCAGAGGGCCGACATTTCTGTATTTAAAATCCTTTTTTTGATTGATTTCATGTAATATTCAAATTTTCTGAGATTCTGAATTTGGGGTTTTCATAAGCTGTAAGCCACAATCATCAAAATTATATCAAATAAAGGCTTGAAATATCTTACTTTGCTTGTAATGAGTCTATATAATATATTAGTTTCACCTTTTAAGTTGAGTTACTGAAATTAATGAACTTTTGCACGATATTCTAATTTTTCGAGTTTCACCTGTAATTCCTGTGTATCATGGTCATGTCAGAAGTAGCAGAAAGAGATTCGATAACTTTACATAGAAAGTGATTTTAACATACTAGACCTATGTTAAACATAATGTTTACATCTTGTGACTATACTTACAAAACAGTGTGTATTTTAACGTGTGTTTTGGTGCAGTGCCTTGCCCCATTGCCTTTCTGCGGTAATCAATAGCATGTCCCAGATATGGAAAACTGTATGTTAGATAGCGCTAAACTTGTATTGAACATGGAACATTCCTTTAGTTACAGTGTAAATAATATTGAAAGTGTATTCGCAAAGAGTTCTATAAAATAATTACATGTAAAGAACATTTCATTTACATTTTTCAGCACTTGATGAGCCTCTGTCATTATTCCCTTGTTCTCAGAGGTTGATGGCCAGTATTATTTTTGTACTTTTTCACTTTTACTTTGATTTAGTTTGCTACAGGATTGCTCTGAGAGGCTTGTTAGTCCAAACGCCCACCTGTGTTTGCATTAAAGTGCTTGTTCAGCAGGAAAGTGCAGCCCTCCACACACAATTCAGCAAATTCCTCGTCAGAAAGAGCTTTCATCAACATATTGTCTTTTAATTACATCTGATTTTCAGATTGAATCTCATAACAGTTCAAAATGTGTCATTACACGGATGAATGCATTAGAGTAAAGCCTCTCAAACTTCACCAGCACCTCAAACTCTGTTCCAAAACCTAGTGAACGGTGTTGCTGTACGCCACAATAGGCAGCTACCTTCTAAGGCAGCACCTGAAACATCATGGAACCTCAGAAGTAACTAATTTGTAAAGCTCTACATACAGTGCCCTCCACTAATATTGGCACCCTTGGTAAATATGAGCAAAGAAGGCTGTGGAATGTTTTTTTTTTATCCATTTTAACTTTCATTCAAAATATTCACAAAAATATATCCTCTTATGGATATCAAACAATTGCAAATAAATCACAAGTTGTATAAAAAACAAAACAAAGATTTTTGTCAAATATACGTGTGGCACAATTATTAGCACCCTTTTATTCAATACTTTGTGCAACCTCCCTTTGCGAGGATAACAGCTCTTCTAATGATAGTCTTCTCTTATAATGCCTAATGACGTTGGCGAACACATGGCAAGGGATCTGAGAACATTCCTTCATACATAATCTCTCCAGATCCTTCAAATTCCGAGGTACACACTGGGGGACTCTCCTCTTCAGTTTACCCCACAGGTTTTCTATGGGGTTCGGGTAAGGGGATGTGGATCGCCATGGCAGAACCATGATTTTGTGATCAGTGAACAATTTTTTTGTTGACTTTGATATTTGTTTTGGTCCATTGTCCTGCTGGAAGATCCAACCATGGCCCATTTGAAGCTTTCTGGCAGAGGCAGTAAGTTTTTGATTTTTTTATCTGTTAATATTTGATGGAGTCTATGATGCCATGCATCCGAACAAGATGTCCAGGACCTCTGGCAGAAAAATGGCCCCACAACATTAAAGAGACGCTACCATATTTAACCATGGACATGAGGTACTTTTCCATATCGCTACCTTTCTGAGTGCGCCAAACCCATCTCTGGTATTTGCTACCAAAAATCTCAATTTTGTGTTTTATCTGACCAAAACACCTTGTCCCATTTGAAGTTCCAATAGTGTCAAACAGAAGATGTTTGCATTTGTTGTTGGATGAGAGACTCTGACCCCAACTAATTTCTGCAATTCTCCTGCTGTGATCCTTGGAGATTTTTTGTCCACTTGAACCATCATCCTCACCAGGCGTGGAGACAATATAGACAACTCCTTTTCAGGCCAATTCTTAAGATCTCCAGTTGATTGGAACTTCTTAATTATTGCCCTAATGGTGGAAATGGGCATTTTCAATGCTTTTTTAGATATTTTCTTATAGCCACTTCCCAAACAACCTTTTGCTGCACACCATAACTATATTGTATGGTCTTACCCATTGTGATGGATAACTAAGGGAATTTGGCCTGTTTGTTACCTCATGTATATACCCCTGTACCTCCTGTACCCCTGTAGCTCTGTATGGTATCTGAATCCCTGCCCCCCACCCCCACCCCCCAGCTGGTGTGTCCTGCACCAACAACCAGCCATTCATTTCCACCGCCTGTGATTTATGGTTTGCTGTGTTCGTGTGCGTGCATGTGTGTGTATATATATGTGTGTGTGGTCGGTGGCACAAAGCGCTTCTCTTGCTGGAGTTAGTGGATTGTACTGCCTCATCATGCTTTGCCACATAATGGGTCGGAGCAGCTAATTTACACGGGCAGACAGTCACATATTTCAGCCTTTCGACCGTTGGATGAAGATGGGTAGCTTTTATGAGGGATTGTGTATACAAATTGATTTTCACTGGAGCCTTCAGCCCTGGACTAAGGCATATTTAGTTTTGCTTTCTGTTTTTCCTTTAATCCCCTTCCTCCCCCTCTTTGCTTTCCATTTCTTATTCTCTGTTTCCCTTATCTCAGTGGGTTCTGTGCCTCTCGCTTTCTCTCTATCCATCTCTCTTGCATGGACGTGCACAGGCGGGTGGCTGCAGTGGCCTGAGCCATTGCCCCTTTGCCTTCATGGGCTGAGGTGCCCCTTTTGGAAATAACGTTTTTTTTCATACACTTAGAATCTTAATACAATTACATGTATTCATTTGGCAGAGCCTTTTATACAAAGCCACTTACAAATAATAATAAAAAAATAATTGTTAAGTAATTGTTGTTTTTTTAGTTTAAATAAGATGTCGCTGTTTCTTTTGTACTGTTTTACTACACCTGTGTTTGTTCAGGGGGTCCAGCGCATTATCGTTGACAAATATTTCTCTGTTTGCATTTATACCATAAAATGTTCAAATAATGCCTGAAAACATTATCTTTTCAGTTACAAAAAGACATGGCCTGTTAAGGAGTCCATCACAGTGAATATGACATTTACTTTGAAGTTGCTCTCACACGCTCGTGTGGATCCAGCAAGCAGTTAACCGTTTACATGGCCTGGATTGCCTGCTTGGATTGCCATTGACTTACTATCATGTAACATTTCTAATTTAGAGGAACTGTGTTTTGATTTTGGCTGATAGACACTTTACATTATATGAACGCTCGACAGGAAAAAACTTTGTATTTTCACGAGGTTCGTGAATTACATCTTTTTAAACAATATATATGCAGAAATTATATGGTGATGAAGTTTTATTGGTATTTGCCTTTTTAATCATTAGAAAAGACAAATTAAAAGTTACAGGGAAATGTTGAGGAGAGAGCAAGTGTGAAACACGTGAGCAATTTAACATGTTGATCTCCGGTTTGTCTTTTGCTGCTCTGAAATGCGGCCTACTATTTCTTAGGGGAAGTCACCAAAGACTCACTGAAATGTCACTAAATGTAGATAAATCATGTGATTATGTCATTTATTACATTAAGACGTCAAATTTACATATGCAAATGAATTGGCGTAAGGAGCTACAGCAATTCTTAAAAGGTGTAGAACCATATGTTTTTTTATTGAACTAATGATGTAACAATTAGTATTTAACTACTAATCATTTAGCTATCACTAATAGAACTTGTCAAACATTCAGACATTGAGGGAATTGTATTTATTTATTATTTATTTTGTTTTGTAATTAAACTGCATTATTGAACAATGACAAAGTCCAAAATTATCCAAGCAATAGCAACCAGGAGTAAATTATTGTTAATTTTTAAATAGGGATATGCCTAATAATGCCTAACGTGGACCTGATTGGAGATATATAATATATCTTAATTTTGAACATATCTGTTGTATGATGCTGAATCATCAGTGTGTATTACTTGTGCCAGTATTACTGTGTCACAATGTCTTTTTGACGGTGACACCTCATTTGTTCATATCACTTTTCTCTACTCTTTATTATAGATCAGGGGTCCATATCCATATCCATTCACT
The DNA here is from genome assembly GCF_025860055.1 of Xyrauchen texanus. Lineage (NCBI taxonomy): Eukaryota > Metazoa > Chordata > Actinopteri > Cypriniformes > Catostomidae > Xyrauchen > Xyrauchen texanus. The sequence continues at coordinate 11,787,246 of NC_068279.1, forward strand.
CTCTCTCTCTCTCTCTCTCTCTCTCTCTCTCGCTCTCTCTCTCTCTCTATCTCGCCCTGCTAGATAATTTTCATCACTGTAGGTTGACATATCTTCTCTAAATGAAGAACATGCACACAAAAAGCTTCTCAGTCATTCGATTTATAGAACATCTATTTGCATATAAATCCAACTGTTGATGGCTTGCAGGTCATAATTCTTGAAACAGAGGGCGGTGCTATAACACCTTGAAAAATGAGACATTCACGATAGAGCTGATGTTCATTTTTGCCATCAGATGTGGAAGAATGTCGCTAAAGCAGACAACAAAAGTCACTAAAATTGTCGCTAGTTGCTGGATGGCTCATTTACTCACTAAGAGGGTAAAAACTTTTAGCTGAAAAATCAGGCAACAAAGTCTGAATTGGCAACACTGTGTGTTGCACTCTATTGCATGTTACTATTATTGCAGTAACACGATGGCGCGTCAACAAAACGAACTGTGATTGGTCGTTTACATGTCTCAGACTGCTCCTTCACATGGAAGCAGGTCATTATTTGCACCCTTGCAGACTTGAGAAACAAATCGGCCAAACAGGAAAATCTATTGTCTAATGTCAATAGTTAAATAATTCTGAATATCGGCCGGTTTTCAAGCTTGCCGATATATTGGTCGACCACTACTTTTCATTTTACGCTACATACAAAAGTTCAAGGTTGGCAAACTCTGACTTGTGAATTCACATAATGAAAGGACATTTGAACAACAGAGGATCTACACATCACACATTGACCTCTTGGCTCAATACATTTACATTTACATTTATGCATTTGGCAGACGCTTTTATCCAAAGCGACTTACAGTGCACTTATTACAGGGACAATCCCCCCGGAGCAACCTGGAGTTAAGTGCCTTGCTCAAGGACACAATGGTGGGGCCGTGGGGATCGAAACAGCGACCTTCTGATTATTACATGTAGCGAATCAGCTCTATGAAATATTAATAATCAATCATAACTTGTTATAATCGATTATGAATACTTGGATCAGTTAATCGGGTTAACTTGATGTAGCTACATTAACATTACAACCAAATACTCGGACTGCCCCGGAAATGAACATTTCTATTAATTAATTAATAACCAATATTGAGTGTTCACGGGATGAACCGAGTATTTGGTTGTAATGTTAATGTAGCTACATCAAGTTAACCCGATTAACTGATCCAAGTATTCATAATCGATTATAACAAGTTATGATTGATTATTAATATTTCATAGAGCTGATTCGCTACATAAATTACCAGTTATGTGCTTTAGACCACTACACCACCACCACTCCACCAATACCAATACAAAGAATATACATTTCATTGCTGTATTGCAAGAACATGGAGTAGTAGATATATTTTAAGATGTTGTATTTAGAGTTCAACATCATATCCTGTTGCTGATATTGGTTTTGGGGTCAAAGTAATTTTTCATGATTAAAGCCTTGTACTACCACGCCTTAACTTTGTGGTGTGGTGGTGGCGTAGTGGGCTAAGGCACTGAACTGGTGAGCAGAAGGTTGTTGGTTCGATCCCTACAGCCACCACCAATGTGTCCTTGAGCAAGGCACTTAAATCCAGGTTGCTCCGGGGGAATTGTCCCTGTAGTAAGTGCACTGTAAGTCGCTTTGGATAAAAGCATCTGCCAAATGCATAAATGTAAATGTATATGCCTTGTGAAATCAAAAGTACTCAATATGTATGAAACAAGTAAATTCTATGCAATACCTTTTGTTGGATAAGATTTTTAGGCAGCATAAATATGATTCTAGACTTTATAAGACTCAGAAGAGTGCCTTGTTCTTTGTCTGGGCCACTGCCACTCAAAATGTGCACAGGCCTGCTCTCTCTGTATATTTGTGTTCATGTGAATGTAACGCAATGTGACTGGGGTGAAGGTGGGCTGCTCTAGTGTTTCCTGACTATCTGCTAGACTCTGGCCTCTTGCTGGGGGCTGATAGGAGGGAGGTCAGGGCAGGGTAGGGTAGGACTATCATCTAGTCTGGGAGTATTAATGCTCCTCACTGACCCCTGTTCACAGAACAAACTGGACAGAAGTACATTCATTCATGAAAGCCTGGCAGAGGTGCTTTGGGGCCTTAGGCTGCACTGTCCTTTTAGCATTAAGAGAGAGAAAGAGATGAGGAGAAGATGACCCCCAAGCTCTGCATAGCACAGAGGATCAGTCTAATGTGTGAAAGTGGGCGAGAGTGTCTTTATCATGCAGCCAGAAACTCATATATACATTCTCACATTGCAGTAGTGGATAAAGACAGGAAGTTTAATCTGGCATAATGCTTCCCTACAGAAATCCTACAGCTTCACTGTAATGTTTTAGGATTTGTGTCGCACTAGTTTTCTGGTTGTTTCTAAAGAGTGAGTGGGCCAGTTCTGCAGAAGGAGGTCATGAATTTTAGGGGGCTAATGTAAAAAGATGCATCATGGCAATTCAGACTGAGGGGGTATGTGCCGACAGATTTGTGATAAATAAGTTACTCGATAATTGTAGTTAAAAAAGTGTTTGTCTAACATCATGAACAAACCAAAACTTGCATGACTTTTTTCCTGTGGAACACAAAAGTAGTTATTATAAAAAGAAAAATAGGAATGTACTGATACTGATTTTGGAATCATGTCTGATACAGCGCTCATGTGCTTGTAGTCATGCTTGTGAAAATGCTTTGATACCAAAAAAAAAAAAAAAAAAAAAATGGATAATATCCACCGTTCAAATATCATTACATAAACATCAGTGCACAAATTCAAATCACGTTATGTTTTAGTGTGATTAATAAAACACAAATGCTGCGATTTAATGAGATAATATACAGTTTCCATGTGCTGCATGCTTCAAATGTGAGCACTTGTTGTGCACACACCAGCTGCTCTTACCTTTTAGAGCTCCATGGCTCATACACGGAAAACACCATCATGAGCATTGTGCACTCTATTTGTAGCAGATGACAGTGAGCAGAGCGTTAATTCAATTTGATGCACAAGGCACATGTAGAATAGATATTTATATAATTAAATAACAGTCTTTTGTGGTTTAATACTCATATTATGTCACGGAACAACTGCTTTTCCAAAAGAGAGAAGCTGCCATTAAAAACACAGAAACGGAAAGCACTTCACTCCAAAATAAACACTTCTGCCAAAATAAAAGCTCAATTTGAATGGAAGAAATTACGACAGAAATATATCACTACTGTATAGTTATAGAATATTCACTATACTACTACTACTACTACTAATAATATTAAATCAATAGTAACTATTACATTTAATAGGGATGCACTGATGCCACTTTTCTCTTCCGATTCCGATACCTGAAATCTCAGTTTTGGCCAAGTTTGTTTTTTAAAGAATCAATTTAGAATATCTATACTTCACTGTGATACTAATTTGGTGTATTCTTTTATATGTAAGGAAACACAAACCTTTGACTATACATTATTTCAATATAAATGTGTAGCCTATTAAGAAAACAATTTTTCACTAGTCTACTTTGTTTTCTTTGAACAAAGGATTCAGACCTCTTTTTTGTTCACTTAATTTGTAAGATATCAGTCCACTTTTCATTCACACAGTCTAGTTTTTTTTTTGGCACCCAGTCAACTTAAATATTGTTGTAATTTGTAAACAAACAATAATGATGAGTATAAAATTAAGTGTTATTATTATTATTGACTTTTAGAATTTGGAATATAATACAATAGTATACACATTTAACTTTAAAATCCTCTGGCTTTTATTTTGACATTCGCAACACTCTAGGAAGTCCTGTAACTGTCTGTATGTGGTTCACAGTAGTGGTTTTAAATAAAATACAGAAGTCATCAGGACAATTTTAATGACTCGTTTGTGTCATTTTTGGATCTTGACATTACCTCAATAACTATGTGGCCAGCAATGATGGTACGGAACGAGGTCAGGCACCTGGGGCGAATTACCACTCACAGCTGTTGGCAGGTGGGCCACGGTCAGAGCCATAGTTGGAGAGATGCACAGAAAGAGAGAGAGAGAGATGCACAAAGCTAGGTTGAAGTATACATTCCGTGTTGGGCTGAAAAGTCAGCAGCGAGAGAGATACACAAAGCTGTGTGTGTGCGGCGATGTTGGTGATGCTTAAAAGCAGTGTTTGTGAATGTTATTGTGTGTGTCACACTGAAAATTGTTGTCAATAAATGTGACATGTGGATTGTTTACCCGGCTTCCGCTTCCTCCTTTCCAAGAGAGCTAAGAACCTTTTACAAACACATATCGGATTTGGGTCGGGTTGGTCAGACCGATTCACAGTCCATCTAAAAACGTCATTATCGGAACCGATACTGATCCAGGTACTGGATTGGGGCATCCCTAATATTTAAGTAAGATCTCACATCTGTGATGCTCTGTATGCAGCACTTTATTTGACAAAATAACTTCAATATTGTATTTTGGATTGCGCTGTGAGGTTCTGTATGAAAGCACTTTGTTTGCCCATTGCCTAATCTGCATAATTTCTTCAGTGAATCAATCACTTAACCAGTGCAGACAGTGTGTGAAAAAAACTGCGCTTTTACCATGCACAAATCATTAAAGTTAATTGCCCCTAATGTAGCAAATGTAGCATTCTGTGATGCTACAATGCTACTCTTTCAAATATGTATCTTGTTACTGGAAAAGCTACACCACAGTGAAAACTGCTTAGCTACTGAAAATTTTTGTTAAGTTAGTAAGTTTGGTACTTTTAGTAACTCCCCAACACTGACTACATATTAATTTAGGATGCATAATTAAATGCAAAACATTAAATTCAACCTAGATTATTTTGAACCAGGGTTCCCTTAATCACTAATCTAAAACTTGTACATAAAACATTGATCTACTTTGTATTGCCTTGCTTTGGGCATCAAGTGAGCCAGGACTACAAATAGTGTCCCCCAAATGTAGATGCATGACAACCCTGAATGTGACTGTAACCAGTCTGATTATTCTACAGCTTAGGTTATGTTGCAGTTTTTGTATTTCAAACATTATCAAGATGCATCCTCAGATGGCCACGATTCAGGGGTCACCCAAAGTTTTGTTCCAGGCTGAATCACTCTGTTTCTTCCTCTCCAACACCCACAGAGGGATTAGAGTTCTTAAATCCTGACAAATGCTAGTTTTTAAATTCAACCTCCGCTAACAGAGGATCTGAAACAACCCAGCTGGTCTAGGAAAGAATTGTTTGCATATGCGGATTTTGGGGTATTTTATGTGGAATATTCAGTATGTGTGCAATATTTATTCTTCGTATAAAAAGTCTTGGACTTTCAAGAGAGATTTGCTAATCTCACAATACACAATTTTAAGTCTGTGCCCTGCAACTCACAGTCTAGTTTGTGCGCAAACTACATGACTGATCACAGACTGGGTGTTTTAACTACAGTACATGAACATTCGTCACCAACTGATGCCCTGTGCACACCTGGTATTTTGATGCTTTTTTGGTGATTCAATCACTAGTTTACAAGTGAGACACATCACCGTTATGTCTCTTTTGATCACTTGTATTCAGAATTCAAGAGGTGAGTCTCTGATTTCATGAGGACATCCACCAATAATTATGTCTGTGTATAATAAAGCACAAAAAAATTAAAAGAGGAAGAAAGTGCTAAAAACTGGCGCACAGTTTCTCTATTATGCACAGACATGATATTTAGTACGGAAGCCCGTTTTGTCCATGGTTTTATAATTTCACAACTTAATTTTCACATGATATCAACATAAAAAAAGTGTTTTCTCGTGATCTCGGCTTAATTTCCTCTTTTGATCTCATGATTTCCACTTAAAGCTCCCATGAGAAAACACCTTTTGGCACATGGAGCAGCTCCTCATCACAGGGACAGCATCTTCATCTTCTGTTTATCGCAACAGAAGGCTTCTCAAGGTCAAAAAGATGGATTTTATCTCAGTTTTATCTAGTGACTCGCAAGTCTGCTGACCTGCATCTCTCAGTCATAATCCGGTATCCGTGAAGAAATGATGGGGAAAAATTATGTTTTCTGAATCAACTGGGCTTTCATAACAAGCGTATTGAAATTAAGGTTCGTAATCATAGCTTCTGTACAAGGGTCAATTTACTGCTATCTGGTGGTCATAAACTAGCAATAAATCTTTTAAATATGTAATAACCAAGTGAAGGCTCAAAAAGCTTCTTATATGAGTTAAGAAGCTTCTGTGTTAAAAAATAAAAACAATGTCAGAGAGTAAATTAATAAGAGTGAGTTTCAGACGAATGAAGCCATCACAGATCCCATTTTTTCCCAAAATGATTGAAGCTCCAATAGAGTGCTTCAATAGAACAAAGCTATTTCAGCTGCTGTCAGGCCTTGATTAATGAGATATCTGACACACTCCTGTTCCTCTGATTTTGCAATACTGAATGAGGTCTCTTGAATGATTCTGCAGTGATTTATACTCAAGTCGTGATCACAAGAAAACAAGATCCATGGACAAAATGGGCTTCCGTAATTTAGAGCAGAATTCTGAGTTATTTTTGTGCAGTACCTATAATTGAGCTTCTAATGTGTGTGCTTCTCAAATCTGTATCCCTGCATTTTGATATCAGACACTGAAGAATTTCGTGACTTTCTTGCATTAGATGTTTCAGTCTTCGACTTTTCTTGCATTATATTTTCCAATCGTGTAGTTATTTCTTTTTAAATCCACACGTAACCGGCAAATTTTAAACTCTTTTTTTTATTAGGCAGCGCTGTGCTGCTGTTGCACTACAAGTCCAACGAATGTCTTTGAAGTGGACAAATCTCCAAAAAGTTTAAACCCTGTTACAGCTTTTCTTTTAGTGATGTCCTGTTTCAAACGGATTGCCCAAAAGGCATCTTTTACGTTAATTTATTCACACACTCGTGCAGTTTATTTGTGATGCCAAACATGAAAGAGTGGCTTGTGCTTGTTTTTGCACTTATTTGCACCAGTGGCAAAGAAAAAAAAAAGAAAACAGATGAAAATAATGAGGACAGCAGGTAGGGAAATGTGGGTGATGTTTCATTTTATTTTCTAATTATTTTTTGATTCTCTGTCATAGCATCCGCGACTATTCTCGGCATGTCACAGGAGTGCACACAATACACCATTCGTCGTGAGATCTAAGACTTTTTGTTGCAGACCAGTTGCCGGAGACGAGCATCAAACGAGACGAGCTTGAAAAGTGTAGTGCACACTAGGCTTTATAAGACTTAAGGGACACAGAGACGGCAAGAGGTGCAAGTAAAATCTAAAATGACTCTATGAAATGTGCCATAATGAGAAAAAACTATGAACAGAAATAGGCCTACTTTGTCATTAATAGGACAGAATATGGTAATACTGATTGTTCATGTAAAAGGATAGTTCCCCCTATGTTCTTTTCATTACAGTTGCAAAGAAGACAGTTTTACTTAATTGGAAAGCCAGAACAAAATGATCTATAACACACTGGCTCAAATTACTAACAAAACACACTAATGATTAAAAAATAAACAGCAAGCTAAAGAAGTAAATCTGAAACATATTTACTTCTGGGCCCTGTTCATCAAATACCTGTAGAGCGCAGTCCTCTTTAAATGTCATCATAATTGAGGTTACTTTATGATTTTTTTTTCAATCTGAACACAATGTGCAACTTTGAACAGTAATTGAATATCCTACAGTCTATTCTCTCTTTTTGTCTGTTTTGTAAATGTATGTAAAACTTATGCACTGTTTTTGTGTGTGTGTGTGTGTGTGTGTGTGTGAGCGTGTATTTATCACTTTGTGGGGACCAAATGTCCCCATAAGGATTGTAAAACCCGACATTTTTGACCTTGTGGGGACATTTTGTCGGTCCCCATGAGGAAAACAGCTTATAAATCATACTAAATTATGTTTTTTGAAAATGTAAAAATGCAGAAAGTTTTCTGTTAGGGTTAGGTTTAGGGGTAGGGTTAGGTTTAGGGGATAGAATATAAATTTGTACAGTATAAAAACCATTATGTCTATGGAAAGTCCCCATAAAACATGGAAACCAAACATGTGTGTGTGTGTGTGTGTGTGTGTGTGTGTGTGTGTGTGTGTGTGTGTGTGTGTGTGTGTGTGTGTGTGTGTGTGTGTGGATTAATTGGCAAGGAATACTGTTTTTGTATTGACATATGTTATTAATTGTTTTATGTTTTATGGCATCTTTGACATCAAACCTGGCACATCTTTACATGCTAACTTTGAATATGCACAAACACGCAAATACGATTTGAGAGAGAAAATAATGATAGCATTACATTTTTGTATAAACCTTTCCTTTAAGTGTATAAAAGGCATTTTGTCTTGTTGCATATGCACAATATGCATTACAAATTCTATTTACAGACTGTATTTCACATGCTCATTTAAGCCTATCCAGTCTGGTCACTTAGCTTATGTGTTTAAAACACAAATGGAGTTTAAATACAAATCTCCAATCCTTCTAACCTTTAATTTCCTGCATCCCTTATCCTTTTCTATTGCTTTTTTACCAGAAAGTTATTTTGTTGAACAGAGAGTGACTTCCAATTCTATTCCTCTGTGTGCCTATACTCTGGCATTTGTTGTGGCCACTGTTATGTCCCTGGATAAAAAGGAAAATAATCTATGTTATAATATTGTATTTGACCCCATTGAAAAGTAATATGTTGATTTTTCTTTCGTGTTTCACTCAAACTAGGTTTAAATCCAGCTGAGAAAGAGGTTGCAGTATGTGTGTAAGAGTGTATACGAGTAGTATACTAAATGTATGTATGTACATTACATGCCGTTAAGTCGAGCAGTTCTGTCTGCTGTATGTTATAAACTATCTCAGCCCCCCCTTTTCCCTCCTGCCAGTTCTGTCAGATGGTCGACTAATACTGATATTAATGAATTCATTGCTTTAGTCAGAAAATCAATTCAAATTCTAAAGCTTCTGTGGATCTGAGCATGCCTGGATACTGACCCAGTTCCAATGTAAAGCAACAGCCATAACGCATCCTGCGGTTTGTTTACCAGCGCTGAGGAAACGCCTCACCATACATACAGTACATATTATACACCAGCATACATACACAACAGTAACAACAACTGCTGCCAATTCTAAACACCTCGGAATGAATTACAGAAAAACTGGGGCATTCATTCATACTTGGTGCTTCGAAATCCCCCTTAACAGCAAGAAACTGACACTGTTAGACATGAAAAAAGAGAGGAGAGAGACAGAATGAGAGTGTTGGAGAGAAATTTTTTCTGGTAAGATGACTGTAAGACGTCAGATAAGACAGATCGCCTGTTGATGTTGGTTTGGTTAGGAAAGCGGACCTTTGTGCTTGACTGTGTGTGTGTGTTAAAGGTCAAGCAGCAGGGATGGACGAGGGCAGCCCTGGGGTCAACCAGTCTGGGTCATTTAAATATGACTCAAAGAGATGAGAAACAGAAAAGAAAGATGGATGGTAAGGATAAATAAATAAAAAGCAATGTGAAGAAAATGAAAAGAAAGCACAAAAAAGGGTGAATAGTCAGAGCCTTGGTTCAGCGGCTGCCGGAGAACCATAAAAAAATCACTATAATTGTTCACTTCTGGTCATTCTCCAAAGTGTTCATAAGAGGACCCAGTTCACGCTGCCTCTCGTGTGACGCAAGCGTCCTGGCATGTTCAAATGAAAGCAAAGCCAATAAAGCATGTGAACAGCGTTTTCTTGTAAACAAATTGAGCAGCACTCTAGTTGTATCGCATCAGTACTTTTGTGAACTTCCAAACGGGCTTACATCACGTGAGAGTCTGCATGAACTGGGTCCCTCAGAGAGCTTGATGTAACTGGCTCAACAAAATGCCCGACCATGGCACACAATTCTTCAAACGTAGCCCTGGTTAGTCGAAAGTGTTTCACCCACAGATCATCGTTAAAGTGGGTGCTCACAATTCACCAGAACTGTTTTGAGAGTGTTCGCTCCCAGGTATATGGAGGCTGTCGACGAATGGGAATAACCATTTGAGCGCTCATTATGTGAGCTATTGCACTTATTCTGCGACGTCTCCTAGCAACATTTAATTTCATAATGTATAATTGCTTTATTACAGCAAATACAACTCTCCTTGAAGCATAGAGGTCATTCAGCTGCTCCATTACAAAAAGGCGGGCTCCCTCAAGATAATGTGCATTTACAGTTCATGGAAATGCGCAATGTTCCGTACTTTCTTAAGTCGCATTTTCAGAAATGCTCATTAAAAATGGAAAACATTTTGATGGAAACCCAGCTACTGTAATGTTGTACTTAAGGCTCCTGACACTTAAATCAGGCAGTGTAGTTACAGGCTGGTTGTTCATATAGCATTGTGTGATAAAAGATAGATCTACACATTATGAGTTTTGCTGTAATCAGTGGAAATTTTTTATATAAAAAAGGTTGAATCAATGTTGAATCAAATACTGTAAGTAGGTTGAATCAGACATATTTTTGTTAAGAATTTTTATTTAACATTGTTGTTACAGTACTAATTATTGGATTGCATTTATGCCTCTAAAAAGTCATGAAATATGCCTTTGAAAAGAATTGCACATTTTATTTCTGATTTGTTGTATCTGCTTTGTTGAAACCTCTGTTGGCAACAGACTGCTGAGAGTAGTAAGTGCAATTAAAATGGCATTTCTTATTTCCAAATATTTCTTCCTCAAAATACAGAATTGTTAATTGAACCGGTTAGAATTGGAATAGTTAAGAGGAATAGAAACCAGAATCTTTGAATTCCTGATGACTCCCATCCCTATACCTGTCCTACAAGGGAGGCAAAAGCCCTAAACGAAAAAATAAATGGGTAGAGGCATGACTTTAAATCCTAATTTTGGCCATCCCCACTCAGGACTGCAGAGCAAATGTGTGTGCTCAGAAATTGTGCCACAATCTGAGAGCATCTTCCTCAAGGGAGAGCCTAATTGGTATCTCCACCCCCTCTATCCCAAACAAACACACTAATTCTATATTGTTGAGAAATTAGAAAGCCACAGACACCGTATAACTGATGACAGTGTCAGACAGTGTATGATTAAAGAGTAATGTGCTGGATTAAAGCTGTGTTCCCTCAGTCTCAGCAGTATTTGTGGGATTATTAACCACACACTGATATGATGCTTCAGGGAAACACTAGATTATGAAAAACACCAAGCCATTTAGCCGCCCACCCCTGATATTTTTAGGGCCATGTTTGGGGATGAGTCATCGAAATGTTCTTTTGTATAATACATACCATTAATATAGTGGTGCAGACAGAAAATATAAATGCTCTGTTTTGTTTGCGTTTTAGAATAGGCGAAAGCCTGTGAAATTGTTCATCAAATGCAGCTATTGGCATGTGTTGACGTAATTCTTTTTGAAAAAAGAAGTTTGGGCGGGACATATTAAAGGACTTCTCCCTGGTGGCCATTAGGTCAGTATAGCGGAACGGTTCTTGAGGTGAATCACACCATTAGTAGAACACACATTTTTATTCCAAGCAAAATAAAAATCGTACAAAAAGATAAAGGTTAGGGTGTTTACTTGATGTCTTTTTTGAGGGAATAACCACAATCCCATGAAGCATTGTAAATGCAGTAATTAAATAAAAAACAATGAACAAATATACATTTAAAAGTAGTCGATTTTAAATATGGAAGAAATTATTTTAAGTTCATTGCAAAAAATTCAGATATAGCCTACAGATCTTCAGATCATGGGTAGTGTAGTTCTTCACAAGTAATTCTTATGTTAAACACGATATTTTTTAAATACAGTTGAAATAAAGCTGACTGATGGTTTCAACAGAAGTATATACCATTGATAAACAACCTCAGAGCTCATCGGGTTAGTCTTTAAAGGTTAAAAGGTTATCATAAAAAATCAATTTGCCTATGGAGAAAATGAACCGGATTTTTACTTCTGGAACCAAACTGTCCTGCTCTATAAACTTTTGTTAGGACACAGCCATGAACAATGATTTGCTACTTGCTGGTTTGTTGCAGGGGGAGGGACATTTTCATTCTAGAGATCATTTTGGACAAAAATACATGTAGTGCTGAATGCGTCATATATTTTTGGTACACCGGCATTTTTACCTGTTTCAGTGACGTCACATTTTCATCGCAGCCACCATATTTGTGACAGTCAATGGAAGGAAACAATGGCGGTGAATGGAAAGACACCCATGAAGCGATATCTAGATAAACATCAAAAGTGGCTTTTGATCCATGGCAAGACCCAGGAAAAGTTCATAGAGGTCTGAAGACAGCACAAATATGGCCAAATTTGACTTTCGCAGACATTTAAATACATTTTATCCATGATTCATCTACATAAGCCGACGAGTCTGATGTGACTGGCGATTACAAGCCCAACAATACAGCACCATAAACATCTCTCATTCAGATTTTACAAATGTTTTGTGTAGTTTTCAGGTGTGATGATTTGGTCTGTATGAATGGAAGAGCTTCTTTTAACTCCTGAAAAAGACTTTTGTTGCATCTCACAGTACAGTACATTGAATGTAGATAAAATTACAAACATGGCGGCACGGTCATACAGTGATGTCACATGAAATAGGTCAGTAGATGTCCTCAAAGCAAACAAACTTGGTCTTAAATCCCCAAAAATGTAATATGTTTTTGTGTAAATTGACATGATCAGTGATTGAAAAATATATAACTAATATTTAATACTTACTTATTAAGCTTGATTGTTTTCTATATTGCATGTTTGAAACACATTGAAAGGATGATTGCAAAGTAAGAACTATATTTGTATAGTTCAATCAACATTCACAACAACATCACAATGTATATCAAATACATTGCCTTTTCTCTTTTTTGTCTGCATTTCAACAGTCATCTCTTTTTCTTGACATTCTTTGGTTCAGTTGTAACTGCTCTTTAGCATTCAGCTGTGTGGTCGTGTGTATCCAAGTATGTCTCTCACACCAGTGGAGGGCGTTCAACAGCACTTGAGCCTTTTCACAGGCTGCTGTGACATCTTGACCTCTGCTGAGTAGCCTCTTTTCAATGTCTGCCACAGTGTTGTCTCTTCTACAGGTCTTAAGGGCCCACCCCTGCTCTGGGGGTCAACTGTCACCCCAGTGCCCTGTTCCCACTACAAAGGAAATGATGGAGACGCAATCATCCAGATGTTCCTTTAGTCAGATGAGATTCACAGACTGTTTGAGACTCTCTTTGTGTCTTCCAAATCAGAAAAAGGTATACTCTCTTTTAATTTAGAAAATCAACATCATTTACATATTTAACACCAATCAAAGTTGCATTTCATAAGTTGTTTTAAATGATTGTGCTGGGTGTGACTGTATGTGTGTCTGCGGTGTAAAATCACTGTAATGAATAGCCTCAAGTGACTTATTACTTGTAAAATGGAAACATAAACTATTTGAAATGTTGTTAGGGATTGGTCAGTTTGTATGGTGCTTTGGAGGTCAAGAACAGAACATTTGCTGACTAAATGACAGAATGTTGTTTCCCCAGTGTGAGGGAAGCACAGGTCAAGCAGATGCAACTGACAGAACAAAATGTGTGGCTGAAGTCTTATAAGAATGGGACCACAATTAATTTAATGCATTGCAGGACCAGTGTCCCCTGGGAGCTAATGGAAATGTATGAGTAGGGACTGGATAATACATACAGAACGCTGATCAAAATTAATAAAAAGCTGACGTTTGGTAGGTTTCCAAAATGCGCCAATGTCATTTGCCCAGGATCTTACAGTTTGCACACTGAGGGGGAAAACTCATCCACCCACACACCCACCTCTCATTCTCTTGGGAGGAAGAGACCTTAGGGGTCTATCTTTTCCTCTGTCAATCCCTATCGTTCTTCGCCTCTATCCTGCCTGCCAGGCCTAATTTAAATCTGTCGTTCTGTTGCTTCATTCATCCTGTCATTGTGCTGTCAATCACTCATTCATCCTGTCACCATTCATCCTGTCATCACAGACAATGTGTATCACATTCACTGTCACTTATCAGAGGACGTTTAATCTGCTGTCTCTCACTATTCTGCCAGATGTTTGTCTGCCATTGTGTGTTGCTCTTGTACTGTATTACAGTGAATTTGAGTAGTTGGTAAATAACATGGACATTAACTACTTTTTATTTAAAGGGATTGTTCACCCCAAAACAAAACTTCTCTCATAAGTAACCCTCATGATATCCCAGGTGTGTATGAATTTAATTCTTCTGCAGAACACATTTGGAGAAAAGGTCTGTAGGTCCTTAAAATGCAAGTGAATGGTGAACAGACTTTTGAAGCTCCAAATATCACAGAGAGTCAGCATAAATGTCATCGATACTACTCCAGCAGTTAATCTGTCTTCTAAGGCTGGGAATTTATACAAAAAAAATCATTTTCCCCCCAAGCTTGTAATCATCAATATTTAACCTGTTGATGCGCATTTGTTCGCACTCGGGAGTGAGCTTACATTTTATATATAATTTACCATCTATAAATGTAATTAATGTTAACAAATTATACATCTTTTCATAGGTCTAAGGGTTCATCATTGATATCCGATCTCTGTTTCACGATAGCAATGCTCCAGAAACAGCTATTTAGTTATTTGTGCCAGAAGTACAAATGAAAACATGCAATATCAAAACGGGACTTCATACCTTTGTTATGAAAATGCGATCGCCAGATGAATCCAGTTCGCCACACTTGGATCAATTGTCCATGACAAGTGTTCATTGAAAAACATCCAATGTTATGGATGATGAAATGGATCCATTGAAATATAGATATATTCTCCATTGTTTAAATTAGTTCTCATCTGAAAGAGACGGCTTTGCCATTGTTCTTCAACAAACTATGCAATCTGAGCAGCATTCATGTTGTAAAACTGTATATGATCTTATATATTAGAGTCTCATAAACAAAATGGTTATATTTTAAAAAATGCAGCGTTGTTTTATTCATAATAGCCAAGCAGTGCACTCAGATTTTGTGTCGCCTTGAAAGGCGGAGCCTTAATTTTATTCTGTTTGCTTCCATCGATTTTCAGAGAAAAACACTTGCAGGAACCTCATTTTGTGTTAGATCATCTTCAAATTTGAAATGTAACTTCTTTAGACTTGTGGCTTTGAGAACATTGTATTTCTGGGTTGTCTTGGCACTTTAATTATTGTTTTTTATAGATTATAAAAACATGTTCAGCACAAAATATTTCCATTACTATAAACTTCAGTGTCTCTAACTTAAAATAACAACATATATTAATTCTGAAACTTGGAAAAAAAGCCCAAAGTGTCTTCTTTTAAAAGATACTACAACTGTGCCCTAACTCCAAAGGGTCCAGTAAATACAACCATAAAAGTTCAGGTATGTCATTTTCATGGTTTGTGCTCAAAAAGGGGGTGCGTATAAACAAGTTAAACGTAGAATCACCTAATTAAATGAATCAACACAAAGGAAGTATATTTTAAATAACATTTTTAATGACATCTTGTTAACTGTAAACAGACTCTCCTCAGAACTACAGAGTCATTACCATAAAATATATTACATGCAGCAACATTATAAAAATAAAGTGTTTTAAATATCTAGAAAAAGATGAAAAATGGCTTTTGATCCACGGCAAGACCCAGCACAAATATGGCAAAATTTGACTTTCGCAAACATTTAAATTTATTTTATCCATGATTCCACACACATTTAAATATATTTTATCAATAAATCCACACACACACACACGCACGTACGCACACGCATACACACACACACACACACACACACACACACACACACACACACACACACACACACACACACACACACAAACCATTATTAATCAGCTATAATTTTTATTTAATTTTTTATGACCGTTCACTTAAAGCTGAAGTGTGTAATTTTTCTGATGTTAAAAACCTTTGTCCTATCCCAGCTAAATATCACAAATTAAATAATAAACAGAAAAAAAAATTAAGATTTGGTTCATTAAGTGGACTTTTATTTTATAAATAAGCCCAAAACACTCAAGGGACTTTTATTTTGATGGAGAGTTTTGATGGAGACCAAATTAAGCTTTATACAGCCTATGCATTCACCAGATGAAGGATTTTTATAAATATTTACAGTATATTTCACCAGATCTATTATTATTATTCACAAGATATTAAGTTGGAGACATGATGTATGTGCTGATGGGGCATGTTTCCATAGGCACAATTTCTTTTGCATGCCAGAACATCTGATTATCTAATCAAAATAGAAAGAAAATTTGCAATGAAGTGAGTGTAAAAATGTGGATGAATTTAGTAAATGATAAAGGATTTAGATAAAGCAAATCCCCACAGGATTGGATTTATTTTACCTCTAGAGGAAGCTGTAAATACTGTATAACCAAGCTGTTCTATCTGTATAATCCTCCAGTGCCATCCACAGAGGAACATTGTGGAATAAAAAAAACTGTCTGCATAGATTTAGCCAATAACGATGGTTCCAAAAAGCAACTATCGGCACAGATTAATCCATAAAACCGATATCTTGTCTTCCTCTTCTGTGCATACTGTATATTGTTGTCCCTTTATAAATATGATGCAATTAAAAACTACAATACAAGAATTAGAAAACAAAATATTGTATTTAATATTTTAGATGGCGTAAAACGTCTCATTTCTTGAGAGCCTTGCATACCTGCCACCAGACATACGAACGTGCATCTGTCAGTCAGGTTTTTGCACTGAGGTGCCGAGAGTAAGGTCCGGCCGTTTACAGTGGTAGGTCTCATGACGTGGCAAGGGGTATACAACGTCTTGTTCCAACCCAGTTAAGAGGCATCTGCGATGACCACAACACGTCTGGACACCTGTTGTAGGGGGACTCCTGTCCGCAGAAAACAGAGGTCTGTCTAAGGGTTGAAAGTCTGACGGCAGGAAGGGGTGATTAACACATGGTACATGCAGTGGTGCCATGCCCATTTTGGGACTCAAGTCTGAAGCTTGTGCATCAACCCGAGTAGCATGACCACAGCTGAGGATGCCATATGCCCAGGAGCCTCTGGAACTGTTTTAGAGGAACCGCTTTACCGGGCTCGAAGAGCCCGAGGCAGTTTAGCACCGACTGTGTGAACTTGTTCGTCAGGCGCGCTGTCATTGAGACTGAGTCTAACTCCATGCCAAGAAAAGAGGTGCGAGCTTGCTCTTTTCCCAGTTGACCTGAAGCCCTAGACGGCTGAGGTGCCTGAGCACCTGGTCCCTGTGAGCGCATAGTAACTCTCGAGAGTGAGCTAGAATGATCCAGTCGTTGAGGTAATTGAGTATGCGGAAGCCCACTTCCCGTAGCGGGGCAAGGGCTGCCTCTGCAACCTTGGTGAAGACACGAGGTGACAGGGACAGGCCGAAGGGGAGGACCTTGTACTGATATGCCTGGTCGTCGAACGCGAACCGTAGAAAGGGTCGATGTCAAGGCAAAATCGAGATGTGGAAGTATGCGTCCTTCGCCGCGCATCGAAGTGGAGCGAATACCGCTAAAACGAGGCGGGAGCCTGGCAAATTGAATCACATAGCTATGTCAGATGGTACTGGCGGATGGTACTGGCGTGATTGGCCTTTTCTCAAATCCAGAGGTATGCGAGGCTCTCAAGAAAGACCCCTTGTGTCACTACAATCGATACAACGTCGAGTGAGTGACAGAAGAGGAATAGAGGAAGATATCTTACCGCTGTCTAATTGCTTGAAATGCCATGTCAACTACCCATTTATGATTAGTTTCACTTTAGGCATCTGAACATCACATCTATGTGCATCTCTTCTTACACTTAATCATCAGTTAACCACTGGCTACTTAATGCTCATTGTTTATTTATTTTGTCCTTCTTTTGCTTTTTTCTTAATTTAAGGTCTTTGTTATTGCAATATAGTGCCTCTTGGTGAAGAAAAACTGCTCAAATTCTGCCTCACAATATAAGTTTAATTAGAGTGCAATTACTTATTCATAATTTCTGCCAATAGGCATGTGGTAGCAGCCCTCACAGATGAGACTGAGCTCGGGTGCATACGAATGCTCCATTCCAAACTGGAGCCAGTCTGGCCCTGAGTGCTCGGAAATATAGGAAGAAAAAGTCAGACTACGCTTTACGGCAGTCTCCAGAGCTGCTCCTTCAGTAAAGTAATTAGGTTTTATTCTCTCACGCACAATGGAGGCTTTTCTGTACTGCTGGAGGTGGATAACAATTGCATGTTGAATCTGGCCCCTTTTTTTCCAGAGATCTACAGTTTCTCTCAGTAGATGAATCAGGCCAGGAAGTGTGCATTTAGTGTGTATTCAGGGGTCGGTCCGGTGCACAATAAAACTGAAATTAGAGAGGCAAAGAGAGAGCCAGCTGTGACACAGGTCGCCTTGTTCAGACACATATGCATAATGGATTGCTTTCATTCCTCGGCCATCGCATTTGCAAGAGAGAAAGGGGGGAGAGTGGGAGCGAGAGAGAGGGAGAACAAATGGGCATGGCGGTTAAATTAAGTGTGGAATGAATGCATTATGACCTATTAGGGCACAGAAAAGGAGTGTCCTAAAAGACACAGGCACATAATTGTACATTCTGATGCTGGATGGTGTACAAAGCCCAACGGCATGTCTTTCGGGCACAAAATTCTCCATGTGCTCCGGAGGTAGGATTTGTAATGGAAAGGGGGGTTGTCAGGGTGACAGCATTGTACAGGTGGAAGAGGAAAGGAAGGCATAAGCTTTTTTCCATTTCCAGCATTTAGGTCAAACTTTACCTCTGGTCCTCAATCCACGGCCCCAGTGTGTGATTTCCTTATCGTGGGACTTAAATGCAGTGTTAACTCTCAGCACGTCTCTTCCTGTCTTAATAGGTAAGCAACCCACTCTTGCATCTGAGTTTCAGGTGTTTTCTCTGTTTAGCTGCATTCTCCGGGGAGCCGCAACCTGAATGGATTAGGCCACATTTAGATGGATGACTGCTGGCAACCAAAGCTTTAAATGTATTAATCCCTCTCTTATCAAGCAGGAAATTATGAATCGGCTGAGCCTGCTCCAGGCTAAACTCTGCTGTCGTTTGAACAGAATCAAAGCTTTAAATCACACACACTGCAGCACCTGGTGGTGTGTGTGTGTGTATGTGATCTGTTCCCTGTTTTAAAGTGATTTAGTAATGCTTTGACGGGGTGAGGGAGGTTAGGAAATGAGTATGAAAACTAAATTAAGAATTCTACGTAGGTTTTGATAAATATAACTGCTGACTAGGGAAACCTCTTGCGGCTGTTGTCGTGCTCAATCCAATCTGATAAATTCCCCCATGGCTGCAAACCAGGCAAAGCAGTCAATCAATGCCTTTTACAGCCTCTTTTTCATGTGAATTATGTGCTTTATGGCCCTGTCTGGCACCTGTACTCTATTCTTCAATGCCCTCTCTGT
Source organism: Xyrauchen texanus (assembly GCF_025860055.1). Lineage (NCBI taxonomy): Eukaryota > Metazoa > Chordata > Actinopteri > Cypriniformes > Catostomidae > Xyrauchen > Xyrauchen texanus. The sequence continues at coordinate 11,806,689 of NC_068279.1, forward strand.
GTACTTCAGTGTGCACTTCCAAAAAGAGGAGAATCAGCACTCCAATTGCTCCCTCCGATGAGGAGACGTTCAAGATTCTGCTGTTCGTCTCGTTTATCATTTATGGCTTCAGGTTATTATCACGTCTGTGCAGCTGATAATGCTGTACAAAACAATTTCCGCACAGCATCTGAAACACATTTTGCTTCGGTAAACATTATGAAAGGTTTATAAGCACCAAAACAAAATCAAAGGCTTGTTTGTCCTACCGTCTGAAGGCTGCTTTAATATTTATATTAAAAATGGGGTTAGGAAGTATCTCAGTAAGCAACTGAGGTTATGTTATTTCAGTGTCATACATTAAGGCAAGGGTCAACCATATAATTAAGGTACATTTCAACCTTCATAAAGGTTTTTCATAAATGTCAGGATGGGTCAATTTGTCAAATTTTGATCTATGTTGGGGTTTCTTTCCCCAAACTGTCCTTTTTCAGGGAGTATGAGAGCTATGGCATATTTTCACAGACAGGGAGACATAAAGACCTGGGGTGGCTGTGGCTCAGGTAGTAGAGCGGGTTGGCCACTAATCGCAGGGTTAGCGGTTTGATTCCCGGCCCACATGACTCCACATGCCGAAGTGTCCTTGGGCGAGACACTGAACCCCAAGTTGCTCCCAATGTCAGGCTAGTGCCTTGCATGGCAGCTCTGTCGTCATTGGTGTGTGAATGTCTGTGTGAATGGGTGAATGAGATGCTGTGTAAAGCAGTTTGAATACCTCTAAGTTAAAAAAGGCGCTATATAAAGGTGCCATTTACCTGAGTCTTCTGATATGGCCACTTTAGAGGGAACCTTGGAAAGCAATTCAGAAGTGTTTCCTGGGTCTTTCGATATTTTGAGTCTTAAAACAGGCAGCAGGTGTTTACGTTGTTTATTACGAAGAATATCGGGCACAGCTTTTATTTGAAAGATTACCGTTGTATTTCACTCAGCCTGTCGGATTAGTATTATGTAATTTAAACCTTTCAAAATACACCCAGGCCCATCTGTTAAATGGTCTGTTGTGGCATTTAGAAGTGATGGTTTGATGATTTTCTTCAGAAAGCATCAATCAAATTTAAATGTCAAGTCTTTATGGTGAAATTCAATGTCACTTTATTTCAGTTCATAAAGTTAGTGGTCCCACTGTAATGTTTGAGCTCCAGAACTTTCCTCTTGATAGCTTAATGGCGCCTGTGGATGTATTATTGAATTTGCACATTTAATCATATTTACATGGCATTAATCAAATGCAATTTTGATTCATTTTCATACCCACATCAATGAAGTGTACATGAGTGTGTTTAGAACAATCAATACATTTAAATCACTCACAGTAGTTTGTTGTGAATGTAAAATAGAAAAGTTTGTTTAAAAACATACAGTGCAATATCTCTGATAATAAATGCATTTTTATATTCTCTAAATCACCTTTTATTTTTGTTTCAAGCTATATATTTAGATGTTCCTTCGATAAAATTAATAAATGCAATATTTCAAATTCAAGATCAAAAGAGCCTTTCAAATATCTCTTAACAGACAGCAAATGTTTGGTGTCTAATAACAAAGAAGTAGGACAATGATTATGATAAGGGATTAATAATTTCTCCATGACATTTCATCTCAGATGAAGGTGAACGTGTTTATGTGTGTCTGTGGGCTTCGGTAATAATTTAATATAATCTCTTTATCTGCATTTATATAAAAAAAATGTGTCACAGTTGTGCTCTGTCTCTTAGTAGCTGTGAAAGATTCTCAGGGGGATTTAATAAATGTGATAGGAATATTTAAAAAAAAAAAAAAATGTCATCATTTACTCACCCTCATGTTGTTTGAAGCTTGTACAATGTTATATTTTATGTGGAACTCAAAAGGAAAATTTGAAAGAATCTTCATGCAGTTCCACTGAAGAAAGTTATGCTGGTTTGCAAACACATGGCCATGGGGGTGAATCAATAATTACAGAATTATATTTTTTGATGAAAGTTCTATTCCTTTAACAATATAATTGCTATATTTCTCCTATTATATAAATAAACCAGCTGTCAATCTATTTATATGCTGTATTGTTTCAATATTTTTACCACAAGTGATTTAAACGTGATTTAAACAAGTGATTTTCATTGAATGCTGCATAAAATTAAGAGTGATACTGACTGATGGGCTGCAGTGAATTTTAATATGTCCCCATCTGCATCTGGGGTTTGTGGGTAAACTTGCGGACACTCAAGACAGCACCAAAACGAGAACTCCATTTGAATGTGTGGAGGTCACAAGAAACATTTGCAAATTTTCTCACCGATGTGTCTTCCTGATCTCCACGCAGATACTGGAAAACCAATCAGGCCTGCAGATTGGTATCTTATCTGGCTGCGCTTTGGAAATTTTCACAGTTCGGTGCAGGGACAAAAAATGATCCCCCACTTCTCTAAATAACATTGAAACGTGCAAACACATGTGCCTTTTATTCTCTTCAGCTATAATATATGTAAAATTACCAAAAGTATATTGATAATGCTTGTTGAACATTTAATTTCAACACTATTGGCATTAAGGGCTAGTTCACCCAAAAATTCAAACTCAATCAGTATTTACCTTTATTCATCCATGTTGTGCCAAACCCATATTAGTTCCTTTCTTCTGTGGAAGTTCTGTGGAAGAAGATGCCGGGCAGAATGGTAGTCTCAGTCACCACTTGCTTTCATTGCATCTTGTTCTATATAATGATAGTGAATGGTGACTGAGGCTGTTAGTCCCTAACAATCTGCTTTCATAATCTTAACATCTTTTTGTGCGTTCTTATGGTTTTAGAACTACATGTGGATGAATAAATGATGACAGATTTTTCTTTTCGTTTTGTTATTTTTTCATTTGTCCCCCCTTTGCTATTCTAACAGTCTGGGCTGTGTTTCCCAAAAGCATCGTAAACCATTGGCACCAGTGGTCTCTACGATCAACTTAAGCTTTCAATGCTTTTGGGAAATGCAGCCCTGGTCAGTAGCTGTAAATAATGATCGGGGGCATTTATGAAAAGTTAGTGGGATATTTAATACAAAATGTAAAATTCTGTCATCCTGTACCTATCCCTGGAACATGGCTGCAGGGATTTGCTACCATTCAGACACAAGAACATCAATAAGGTCAGACATGATGGGGCCTGGCATGCAGTCTGTTTCCCAATTCATCCCAAAGGTGTTCAGTGGGGTTCAGGTCTGGGCTTTGTGACGGCCATTCATGTTCTTCCACACCAGACCCACAAACTGTTTCTTTATAGACATTACTTTATAGGGGTATTATGTAGGAACAGAAATATGCTCTTCTCAAATTGTTACCACAAAGTTGTAAACACACAATGCTCAAGAATTGTGACAGCTGTTATGATATGCCAGAGTATGAAGATGTGTCTTCATTGGAACTAAGTGGCCAGATAAGTGGTCCACATACATTTTGCCATGTATTCTAACGGAAGACTACAAAAAATCTGAAATCATTTCAGCATTTTTGATCTGCTATGAGAAACGTACACTGTTTTGACAACTTATTATTTTGATAACATTCAAGATATTTAAGACACTATTGTAGTTCATGTATGTCAAATGCAATGTGGTAGAAAAGACATCCCCCATTCAGCTCTTTTCACTCTGTTTACACTCTGCAGCTCACCCAGAACAAACCTGACTTAAATTTCACCTCAGAGATGAAGTATTTAAATGCTTTGTTCTTCCAAGTGGGGTTGCCATGCAGGCAGACTGTGGGCAGTGTTGACTTCGTTTCTGTTATCCTTTAGATGAATGCTGCTGCTGCTGTGGGCATTACCTCCCTTCGTGCAGGGCCTATTAATCAGGGCCATGGCAATCTAGTACCTGCACAGGATTACTGTCTCCACCGTTAGTCACAATCCATGGCTCCAAGACAGCCACGGCTAAAATGTCCTTACAGCAGACAGACTAGCTTCACTTTATGTATATTAAAGAAGATGCTTGTATGGAAAACAGTAGTTTACGTCTGATGCTTGGCAGACTTTACTCATAGATAAAATACATCTGGGAGTGTCTGCACCTTGTCAAAGTAGATGTTAATTCCAAAACGCTCTGACTTGCGATGGAGATAGCTTTACCAGTTTGCAGGTTTACATTTTAATAGACAAATGTGAGATTTGCATATAACTTCAAAATATTCAACCATATAAACTTAAGCTTAAATGATTAATTCATTTGGGTCATTTGTGATGAATAAATGTATATGCATTATGGAAAGAACATTTCTTGCTCATGTAGTCATTTGAAGGACACTTTTGTACAAAGCACGTTACAAAACAATTATTATTTTCAGTTTTGGGTAAACTATCCCTTTAAGTACCTTGTTTAAGTGCAAAATGGTGATGGCTCATGGGTCACCCTGTGTGATAGTATGGCTACACTGTTTGCGTAGTATGTTTCGTCAAGTCAAGTCAAGTCAAGTGGTTTTTATTGTCATTCAACCATATACAGTTAGTACAGTACACAGTGAAATGAGACAACGTCAGTACAATAAATTACCAAAAATGTTCAGGACAATGGGCACAGTGAGAGACAGTGCAGCGCTGACCAGTACACAGTAGTGCAAAAAGATGACAGTTTCTAAAAATGGCAAATGTAAACATAACATACTATGAGATAGTGTTATATGCACATAGCAGTTATTGAGGTAGCAGCCAGGTATAAAGCGACAATAATTAAAGAGCAACTCAGGACACGTGTGTGTGTGTGTGTCAGTCCAGTCTCTGAGTATTGAGGAGTCTGATGGCTTGGGGAAGAAGCTGTTACACAGTCTGGCCGTGAGGGCCCGAATGCTTCGGTACCTTTTGCCAGACGGCAGGAGGGGTGTGTGGGGTCATCCACTATGCTGGTTGCTTTGCGGATGCAGTGTTTTTTGTAAATGTCTTTGATGGAGGAAAGAGAGACCCCGATGATCTTCTCAGCTGTCCTCACTATCCTCACTAAAGGTGCAAGTCCCAAACCAGGCAGTGATGCAGCTGCTCAGGATGCTCTCAATAGTCCCTCTATAGAATGTAGTGAGGATGGGGGGGTGGGAGATGTGCTTTCCTCAGCCTTCAAAGAAAGTAGAGATGCTGCTGGGCTTTCTTGGTAATAAAGCTGGTATTGAGGGACCAGGTGAGGTTCTCCGCCAGGTGAACACCAAGGAATTTGGTGCTCTTGACGATCTCCACAGAGGAGCCGTCGATGTTCAGTGGAGAGCGGTCACTCTGTGCTATCCTAAAGTCAACAACCATCTCTTTTGTTTTGTCCACATTCAGAGACAGGTTGTTGGCTCTACAACAGTCTGCTCCTCCTCACTGTATGCTGACTCGTGGTTCTTGCTGATGAGACCCGTCATCAGCGTGTCATAGGTGAACTTAATGATGTGGTTCGAGCTGTGCATTGCTGCACGGCGTGAGTCAGCAGAGTGAACAGCAGTGGACTGAGCACACAGTCCTGGGGGGCCCCAGTGCCCAGTGTGGTGGTGGTGGTGGAGATGCTGTTCCCGATCCAGACTGACTGAGGTCTCCCAGTCAGGAAGTCTAGGATCCAGTTGCAGAGGGAGGTGTCCAGGCCCAGCAGGTTCAGCTTTCCAATCAGGTGCTGAGGAATTATTGTGTTGAATGCTGAGCTGAAGTCTATGAACAGCATTCGAACGTATGAGTCCTTTTTATCTAGGTGGGTGAGGGCCAGATGGAGGGTGGTGGCGATGGCGTCGTCTGTTGAACGGTTTGGACGATACATGAACTGCAGTGGGTCTAGTGAGGGGGGCAGCTGGGTCTTAATGTGCCTCATGATGAGCCTCTCGAAGCACTTCATGATGATGGGTTTGAGTGCGACGGGACGGTAGTCATTGAGGCAGGACACTGAAGAATTCTTTGGCATGGGGACGATGGTGGTGGCTTTGAAGTACGTTGGAACGACGGCGCTGCTCAGAGAGATGTTGAAGATGTCGGTAAGAACATCTGCCAGCTGGTCTGCACATCCTCTGAGCACTCTGCCAGGAATGTTGTCTGGTCCAGCAGCCTTCCGTGGGTTGACTCTACGTAGAGTTTTCCTCACATCAGCTGTGGTAAGACAGAGCACCTGGTCGTTGGGAGGAGGGGTGGTCTTCCTCGCCACCACAACGTTCTGTGCTTCAAACCTAGCGTAGAAGTCATTCAGCCCATCTGGAAGGGAGGCATCTTTGTCACAGGCAACTGATGTTGTCCTGTAGTTGGTGATGGCCTGGATGCCCTGCCACATGCACCGCGTTTCGCTGCTCTCCTTGAAGTGACTGTGGATTCTCTGGGCATGTGCGCGCTTTGCCTCTCTGATGGCCCAGGACAGTGTGGCACTTGCTGTTCTTAGGGCATCCTTGTCGCCTGCTCTGAAGGCGGAGTGTCAGGTCCTCAGCAGCGTACGCACCTCCTCAGTCATCCACGGCTTCTGGTTGAAGCGTGTGGTGATGGTCTTGGAGAAGGTGACATCATCAATGCACTTGTAGCTGTTCACTGATGCTGTGTATTTCTCCAAGTTTGTAGAGTCGCCATTTGTTGCAGCCTCCCTGAACATGTGCCAGTCAGTACACTCAAAACAGTCCTGAAGAGCAGAGATGGCTCTTGCTGGCCAGATTTTCACCTGCTTCTGTAGCAGTTTTGTGTGTCTGACGAGTGGTCTGTATGCTGGAATTAGCATATCAGAGATGTGGTCTGAGTAGCCGAGGTGAGGGCGGGTCTCAGCCCGATACGCGCCTGGGATGTTTGTGTAAACAAGATCAAGCGTGTTCGCCCCTCTCGTTGCAAAGTCCACGTACTGATGAAATTTAGGGAGCACTCTCTGGCGACAATAAACAGTCCGTTAGGGTGAGCGTTCTGCTGTTCGCTCATAGCCCCATACAGTTCACAGAGTGCTTCCTTAGTGTTAGCGCTGGGGGGAATGTAAACTCATAATACTTATAATAACAGTGGTGAATTCCCGTGGTAAATAAAAAGGTCTGCATCTAACAGTCACAAGCTCCACCAGCGATGAGCAGTAACTACAGACTAGCATAGAGTTATTGCACTATTCCATGTTGATGTAAACACACAAGCCACCACCACGAGTCTTACCGCACAGAGCTGCATTTCTGTCGGCATGAATCGAGGCGAGCCCTTCTAGCTGAATGGTGGCGTCCGGAATTCTGTCGCTGAGCCACATCTCTGTGAAAACAAAGATGCAGCAGTCTCTAAGCTCACGCTGCGTAGCCTGCTGGAGTCGGATGTAGTCCAGTTTATTGTCCAGGGAGCAAACATTTGAGAGCAGGATAGACGGGAGAGCCAGCCGGCTAGGGTTTATTTTTGCCTAGCATGGACCCCCGCCCTCTTGCCGCGCTTTCGCTTCCTCGCACACCGCTAACGACGTCCCCACCCCCAGGCACCGGCATCGGGCGACGCCGAGGACTGGAGGCCTGTTCTCCGCAGCAAGCCGAGTTTGAGTAGCAACTCCTGCAGATCATCATGCAGCTTGGTTGTTGCATGAATCTTATATTTTAACAGTGTCTGGTGATGGTAGACACGAACACCGGTTGCTCCGATGTCCATGTGCGGTAAAAGTCGGGCTAAGTGACAAAAATAGCACAATTTTGGATCCGGAGTGGCCGCTGCGTGCTACCGTGCCGTCATCTTGGATCTGTGATCCAAGTGCTATAGATTCAAAATAATCGACTCATAAGCATCATTCATTTGGGAATCGGCCACACTGGTCACACAGTATTTCCTGAGCTGCTGATAAGTATTGCAGTCCCGCTGGTGTTGCAGTCCCGCTGAATGGTAACGCAAAAAACACTGTCAGTGTATTTTAGTAGGCAAGGTGTTCTGTAAGAATATACATTTGAGAACTGTTAATGAAAACAGAAATCAATGAAATAATTTGGTTCTGGTGTTTTTATTTTAAAAAATGGAACCGATTCTGAATGAGAAGAGGTTCTCGGTTCCCAACCCTAACTGTATCATGCTAAATTATCTCACTAAATAGGCAATTTTTGCAGTCGCCTGTGCTAGGCACCAGTGTGGTTTAAACTGCCTCATGTTGCATGCTTGCATCATAATTATGTGGCTTTTAGAGGGAAGGAACATGCAGACATGTCCTAGTGTTTTTAGAGATGAGGCACAGGCTCTTTCTCAGACGAGTTCATGGTTGTGGTTATGGGAAGCTGATAAAAAGGAAGTACTGAACTCTCCCATTTACATTTATGCATTTGGCATATAAAATATAAGATTCTTCCAGCTATTAAGAACTATGTTTCAGTAGCTCACAAAGATCTAAGCCTCATTTAATAAATGTTTCCTGTTGTCTTCCTTGTCCTGACCAAAAAGACTTTGCATCCATGCTTGGATTATGAGTAGAAATTAGTATATGTCCTTTTTCCTGGTTCAAATTGAATTATTACTTTCCACTTTGAGGAGAGTAAATCAGGTATATCACACTCATTTGAAAGTAGATGCTAAGCAATGCCAAGATCTTCTCTCCTCAATAGTTCAAGGTTCAATGGTGTCTGATATACTGTACTATTTTGAAAAACAGCCAACATAAATAGCCAACAATACAGACCATAGAGCATACAGTTCAAACTATTCTACAACCGTAAGAACACAACCCACAATTATATTTGTATCTCTTGGCATATCATTTACCATACATTTGTCAGAATGCATGATTAAAATTGGCAATTTATATTGTGTTTTGACCTCTTGTAATTTCTGTCCCCTGTGCAGAAGGACACCCAATAGTTCAGTCTGATCCTCTTCAACCCCTATTTTAAATGCAAATACTGAGTGTTTATCTGAGCTTCTTTGCCTGTTTTGTGGCAGTAAGCTGTTGACCTTAAACAAATTTGCCATAAGTGAAGCAGCAGCCATCTGCCCTCCATCTGCAAAACAGAGGGAGAGATATCCCTTTCCCTCAGAGAGATGGACAGAGAGATTATACTTGTCTAATCAGAATAATGTTATTAGACTAGCAGAATCAGTGTAATTTTGTTAGACCGATAACTCTTGTTGCTGTTTAGATGCATCATTAGAGGAAAGCGCAAAAGTATCTTGGCCTGGAGCTCTAGTATTTATGTCCAGACAGATCTGAGTTGAAGCTAAAAGTGATCCATAGCAATATGGAATTGCCTTTTAAATTCCAGGGCTCTCAGATGGAAATCAGCTGCTTATTGACTCGATTGATTCAATTTGACTGATCTAGTTGACCTCTCTCTTTTTAACATTTTATCCTGATTTCTTTGATCTTGCCTTTTAAATTATTGACTAATTTCTTTGTTTCCAGCTCTTCCATATAAACTGGCAGACAAATTGTGAAGCCCTCAATCAAGTCAAGTCAAGTCAAGTGGTTTTTATTGTCGTTTCAACCATATACAGTTAGTACAGTACACAGCAAAACGAGACAACGTTCCTCCAGGATCAATGCCAATCAATGAGCAAGTCTTACTAAATCTTTACCAAATGCAGATGTGACACTTTTCGTTCTTATTGATCAAGGAGAAGTCTGCAGGGATATTTATTTATTTGTTTACCTTTTCACCTTCATAAGGTGGTGAATGTGAGTCGATAGACAAAGAGACACATTGATTGAATGGAAGCTGGAACAAACTGGAGTCGCTTGTTTGTCCATTCACAGCTGCGGTCTATAATTGGATCTGGAGTGAGTGACTGAGATTCTAAAAGATACATCTGGCCAGCTGTCAGCATCTGTGACTCCATCTTCATTCTGTAGCCATTACTCATAAATTAGCCACCAGAAGTGGAAGGAAGCTCATCACTTAGATGAATGGCTTGTTTTTAGAGACATGTTGGTCAATGGGGGAGACCTGAATATAATGGAGACAGTGTGATTTATTTTATTTATTATTTTGGAGTGTTTATTACTTGGGCAAGTAAGCAACCACCTAGAAACCACTTTTTATATAAATGTGTGTGTGTGTTCAGATAAAGTGTATCTAGGAAAATGGATTGCATAGTTCTTTTGGTCTTCGAAGATTTTGAAGAGAAATGTTTGAGTTCATCTCAATATGAGATTTCAATCTCTTGCATGGCACATCTGAGCAAAGTTTGTAACATTTATATGGATGTCCTTGATAAGTTTTAAAAAGCATTGATTATGTTTAATATGTCAATGAGATCATGTGAATGCCTTAACCGGTGTCCTTTTGTTGGGGTAAGGGCATACACAGATTCTTGTCCATTTACATGATTTCGGTTGACATTTAAACACCTTAACCTGCGTTCTTAGCAGCTTATTCAATGTGCACAAGTGTCAAAATGTAAACTGACATGCAGTTTACATTCTGACATAAACATCAGGGAATAATCCAATGATTCCAAATCTCATGTAAAAGTGTTTTTCAGGTGTTATAAGATTTTTGGGATAAGCTGATTTTTCATAGTTTACTGGGCATGTAAATATAATAATTTTTAGAGGATTCTAAAACTCCTTAATTTGTTTCTTATCAGACATTTATCTTGATAGAAATTCTTTATTAGCACTCTACTGGATCTCATTGCTGTCTTGGAGAAACAGTTGACATATTAAAGAGATCTAATTTATGATCATTCTTTTCTAAGACAATATGTAACAAAAAAGACAATATTTTCATGCAGAATTTGTCCAGATAAATGGTAAAGGAGACCAGAATCATTTAGGCTTTCTGAGCTGTGTGTGTGTGTGTGTGTGTGTGTGTGTGTCTCTGTGTGTTGATGTAAATTTGTAGATATTAGGGAGGTTTGCAGGTTCAGCATGCCTCTGTCTCCTGCTGCTTCTCTCTGGCAGGAAGTAAAGATCCTGCTGAAGGGGTGGACGGCAGCATCACAGGCATATGGGTAAATTGAGCTGCACAGCTGGAGCTCCCTGCTGTGTCCTCATTGGCCCCTGCAGCCCGTTGCCACAGTAAAAAATGCCCAGCCATGAAATATGGATTCAGATCAGGCCGCTTGTTGTCATAATAGAAAATAAACCCAAACCTGAGAAAACACAGAACTCGACACAACTTCGAAAGGAAACCGAAAATAATAACCCCCCACGCTGTAAACTTGACATCTGACCCCATTGCTCTATTAGTACGTTAGTTTTACAGAATCTCTGTTCTACCATATCATAACTGCTGCCAATTATCTTTTTTTAAGACCTCATGAAACCAAAACTGGGTTTTGTAGCTTTTAACTATATTTGCTTCGAAAATTTCTAGTGTGTTTCTAAAAGTCTCTTGAGGGAAAATGGAACAAAAAATGTATGACTCACCTTGCACTTCAAAGAGTTTTTACAATCATATACAGTACATAAGAATAAGAATCCTAACTGCAGCCAAAAAGAAAGTCATGGTTCAAGGGTGTGATGTAAATAAATACTACTGGCTATTTAAAAAAGGTAGGGACGATCCATTAGTTGTGTCCTGCCTAAAATGCCTGAATCAGAAAACTTTACTCATCAAACAATTTCATGCATAGTAGTCTAAACATATTACACCAACACATATTTGAGCATGTGGCCAACGTATTTCCAACTCGTGGTTCTGTTGAACATGCTTACTGTGCGTTCTTGCGTTCTATGGTAGTAACAAACCTCAGTACTCAAGGGGGCTATAGAGTTACCATAAAAAGTCTGTGCCGTTAAACTTGATGTGTTATTATTCTGGTAATTTGTTATAAATATATTGACTTTACTCAAACTGCTGCTCAGTCAGAACAATAGTCTGCTTGAAAGATAAAACCTACCATGAAAGCTGACAGTTTACACTAAAGTCTGCTATAGTGCCCCTTGCGGCACCGTTTAAGTAGGTGAATGCAGACACTTCTAGCTATGCAAGCTCAATTTCATAAGTAGTTGCATTCCAAAATGTCTCAGTCCGCAGTTTAAAATGGCCTTAAGTTCTGTTACAGGCTGTTTTAGTGTCAGTGTAGGTTTGCCAGGTGTAAATTAGCCATTATAATCTCTACCCTTCACCACTATTATTCTGCTTTTATGACCAAGTGTGCCAAAGCATGCTTGTACATCAAACCAAAAGAAAGCTCTGTGCTCCTTCTATACAAGAGGCTATAAGTGTGTGCGTGTGTGTGTGTGTGTGTGTGTCTATGTATGTGGTTGTGTGTACATTTATTTCAGTCTTACCTTCAATATTAATATTTGGCAGGCCTGTTGGAGAGCCGTATACACACACACACACACACACACACACACACACATGCTGCTTCTGTAGAGTCGTATTATCTTTACTACGCTTCACGTCACATTGAATTTCCCCTCCATTTGTGCATTTCAGCAATTAGCCATGGGGCCCAGAGCTGCTCTTCCCATAATGAAACCCTTCTGTGGCTTGCCTTTAGCTTTGATTAGCAAATGCCTCAGGAAATACTCTCTATTTAGTGATATTAATATCAGATTAAAAGGTGACCAGTATCAACGTTATATCCTAATGGTAAAGCACAGAATTTTGTAGACATAAAAAAAAAAAAAAAATATTGCATTGTAGCTTAATATGCAGAGACAACTGGAAGTAAACCATTCATAGCATGGATCCCTCGAAAAGTGAAAACACTGTTGCTCTGTGATGCTTTAAAAACATTGCTCTGTTTGTTTGAGCATATAGACTAGCCCTGCATAGCAACATTGGCTCAATCTGTTTGTATGGCCAATGGAAGGCTTTGAGAACATTCAGTCAACCGATTCTTAAACAGTCTTATTTTTGCAATTCTGATGCAGTAATTGCACACTATACCTTTTAAAGGTTGAGATGTCCCACAGGGAGAGTTGGAGCCATGCTGAAGTTTCATGGTCCATGAATCACCAAGCTCACAGTTTAAATTCCCAGTGAATGCACAAATAGATAAAACTGTCTCCCTTAAATGCACCAAAGTTGCTTTGAATTAAACATTTACTTTAAATGTAAATTAAAACTTGAATTTATCAGGGAATCATGGTTTTGGATGCCAAGCCATCACAAGGATGTGGTTAAAAAGATGCATTTCTAACAACATGCATTATATGTCACTGATATGAACATAGTCCGATCAGCCACAACATTAAAAACATCAGCCTAATAATGTGTAGGTTCCCCTCGTGCCACCAAAACAACGCCAACACGCATCTCAGAATAGCATTCTGAGATGCTATTCTTTTCACCACAATTGTACAGAGCGGTACCAATTGTACCGTAGACTTTGTCAGTTCGAATCAGTCTGGCCATTCTCGGTTGGCCTCTCTCATCAAGGCGTTTCCATCCACAGAACTGCCGCTCACTGTTTTTTGTTTTTGGCACCATTCTGAGTAAATTCTAGAGACTGTTGTGTGTGAAACAACATTCCTAGGAGATCAGCAGTTACAGAAACACTCAAATCAGCCCATCTGGCACCAACACTCATGCCATGGTCCAGATCACTGAGATCACTTTTTCCCAGAGGTGGGGACAAGTCACACATGGTCAAGTCCAAGCAAGTCTCAAGTCTTAACCATCAAGTCTCGAGTCAAGTCTCAAGTCGCAGTTCAGATAAATCAAGCAAGTCAAGTCAAGTCAAGGGTTCACCCTAAGCAAGTCAAGTCAAGTCCTGATAAGTTTCAAGTAAAGTCAAGTCACACTACTAAAATAAATAGAGGTAAATTTTTTCGATACATATTTATTTTTGCACAGAAAAGATGAACTTGTATACATATATTATGTATCTTATTTATTATACATTTGCTACATATTAATCATATGCATATCTGTGCTACATTAATATCTGAAAATAAAATAAAATTGTGTTGTTTACACAAAACGTTCAGACATTAACATTACCTGTAAACATTAAAACAAATTTATTTTCGTATGCACAAACATTCTTTACATTTTTAAAAATAATGTAATTTAAGGAAAATCAATTTGCAAAACCACATTTATCAATCAAATCAAATCAAATCACTTTATTGTCACACTACCATGTACACAAGTGCAACGGTAGGTGAAATTCTTGTGTGCAGTTCCGAGCAACATAGCAGTCATGACAGTGACGAGACATATACCAATTACAATAAACAACATACTTACACAAACCAATTTACAAATCAAATGTACACATACTTACACAACACAATAATTATATACAATGTACTGTAAACAATACACACAATATACAATAAGTGGGAGTATGTGAAATATATATATATATATATATATATATATATATATATATATATATATATATATATATATATATATATGAAGTAGTATATTGAGGAGAATATGTTGACAGTCCAGTGTGAAATTATAGATGAATAAAGTGCAGTGCTAATTATTGATCGTGATAGATCAAGTGTTCAACAGTCTGACTGCTTGGGGAAAGAAGCTGTCATGTAGTCGGCTGGTGCGGGTCCTTTATGTGACCAAGTGTAAATGGAATCGTTTTGATAAATCAGAATCAGCTATCCGATCTGAGAAAACGCATGAAGTGGCCAGGTGTAACGTTAAACATAGGGTTGCCAACCACAACAGTTTTCTGTAGCCTTGTGCGAACTTATTCAATAGAATTAGACTTCTAGAATGTTCTTTCAAGTACAAAAAAATATATATTTTTTAATTTAGTAGTTTTTCTTATCATAGCCAACAAATGTCTTCGGAAACGCCTTTTCCTCGATTTACTGAAGCCTATATGTAAAACGCATTTGCAGCTGCACAGCCGTGTATATATCTATGCTGCATATATCTATGCCGTCTGGCTCGCTCATAGGCTGTGCTGCGGCAACTGCACAGCCAATGGCGCGAGCGCGGGTCAGAGCCCGCCAAGGGGGCGCCAAGTCCCCGAATTTTGCATTAAAGCAGGTCTTCGTTCATTCATAGTCTGTCTGACATATATATTAGAATAGAAGCTATGTGTCTGTCAATTCATTGCACTGGATTGATACTCAAAAATACGGAACAAAGTGCGTTCCGTATCAGTTCAATACGGAACAAGACTTTATATTATACTATATATTATAAGTATTATACGGAACGGTTGGCAACCCTAGTTAAACAGCCCCTTAGAAATGTTTAGGCGCGTGCTAGTGATCACATCGGCGCCTCCATCAGTGTTGCCAACTTAGCAATTTTGTTGCTAGATTTAGCAACTTTTCAGACTACCCTAGCAACTTTTTTTTCAAAAAGCACCTAGCAACAAATTTAGCAATTTTTTAAAAAGATTTGGCAACATTTAGCAACTTTTGGAAAGTGACTCTAATCCAAACAACACACGGCAAGGGCGTGGTGAGCTGGTACCTGCTTACATCAGGGCAAGGGCACCACAACTTCCAATAGGAAAATTAAACTGCAGTAGCCACCATTCAACCTGAACACGGCAGCACTCATACGTTTTTACACCATATATTGTAGAATTAAAACACTTTATACCCAAATGTCAAAACATTTATGTCAACAAAATTACTTGAATAAATGAACAGCATTAATAAATCCCCAGTCTTACAGATCATTAACTAAAAAAGTTGTTTTAGGTTAGTTACCCTTTAAGATCGCTGTGGAAATGTGAAAACAGGAAGACAAAAGACAACGAGCGCAGGGGCGGGCTACATAAGGTCTATATAGCCAGGACACAGAGGCTGCGCAGGCAGGCAGCTTGCACAAATTTATGACATCAAAAAACATTGTGCTACAGCAAAGCATATAAATCAAAACCATATAACCCCGCAAAGCAGTCTACATTACCGCAGCTAGTTAAGAAAGTGGATAACTCCAAAAGTGCAGAAGCTACTATGGCAATGTTCATTGCAGAACACTGTTCACTGCTAGCATGCGACCATTTGTCGCATGCTATGGTATTGGCTTGCAAAGCTGCCTTTTCAGGCACAGAAATGTACAAACTTCCAAATGTACCGCACCAAGTGCACAGAAATGATTAAGGGAGTATTGGCTCCTTATTTTCTGAAAAGGATAACATCAGATGTGGGGGATGAGAGGTTCAGTCTCCTTTTGGATGAGTCCACTGATGTCAGTGTCTCAAAATACCTGGGTGTGGTGATTCGGTATTTTAGTGTTAAAAAGAACAATTGTGTCCACATTTCTTGGGCTGGTTGAATTGGAGGCTGGCGATGCCAGATCAATAGCAAAGGCAATAGTTGAGTTTCTTGAAAAGTGTAGCCTTAAAAGGAAAATCTTCAGGGTACTGGCACTGATAATGCGTCTGTGATGACTGGGGTGCACAATGGCATACACAAGATTTTAAAGGAAGAATGTGCTTTGCCCAATTTGGTACTCATCCGCTGTGTGTGCCATTCTTTACAATTGGCTGTCAGTGCAGCATCCAAAGAAACCATCCCTAGATGTGTTGAATACTTAATCAGGGAAACCTACAACTGGTTTTCTATTTCCCCAGAACGGCGAGAGGCATACAAAGCAGTGTATGCCACCATTAATTGAAAAAGTGTTGTTTGAATTACTTTTACAAATGCTGTGTGTGTGCATTTCAAATAATATCTACGTATTACATAATGGCGTAGTTTTGCGTTGGGATTACGTAATGAGGTCATAGCGCAATGACGTCACAACGTCATTTAGCAACTTTTAGCAACAAATCGACCTGCCTTTAGCAACTTCCGCTGAAAATTAGTTGGCAACACTGGCCTCCATGTTAGCCTGTCATGCAGTGACGTTATGTGCAATGCTTTATAGTTTCCACACGCAGTCCACAAACTTGAAAATGCACACATTTAATACATACATTATAACCTACATGTAATATTGAGCTGCCCGCTCATTTTAAGATGCCAATCAACATTAAAAAACTCAGGCTACGCCACTGTTATAGTCAAATTCCCCAATAAGTTACATCTATTTACGAGACGTAACAGTATAATGATAATGCCATGGTCACATTTCTAATAAGAAAAAAACATAATATGCCATCAAGGCTAAATTATGACAAACAGAAAAGATTAATTCATTACATTAGTAATCGTTATAACGTAGATCTTAGTGAAACTGACTATAAAGAGATTACTTTCTTACCTTTCCTTGTGGTTCTTCTTGATATGTCGAATTTGACGTTGTGGTTGTCGTGTCGGATATTCGTGCCTTGCATATTTTGCAACTGGCAAATCTTTTTTTATAGGCACGGTCCAGTTCAAAGTCTGTATAGCCAAACGAGGCCATTTGTGGAGCTCGACTACTGTCTGCCATGTTTGGCGCAGTTTGAATTGAGCAGCACAGATGCCAATAGTGATGCTGACGTCACAATATATATGTTTTTTAATTAATTGTATTGCTGTTTGTTTATTATAAGTTCAAGTCATTGTCGAGTCTTCCACTTCAAGTCAAGTCAAGTCTCAAGTAACTTGTTCTCAAGTCAAAGTCAAGTCAAGTCATTTTCGTACTTTAATCAAGCAAGTCACAAGTCCTGAAAATTGTGACTCGAGTCAGACTCGAGTCAAGTCATGTGACTCGAGTCCCCCACCTCTGCTTTTTCCCCCATTCTGATGGTTGATGTGAACATTAACTGAAGCTCCTGACCCATATCTGCTTGATTTAATGCACTGCTGCTACACGATTGGCTGATTAGATAATCGCATGGATTATTGTTGGTGCCAGATGGGCTGGTTAGAGTCTTTCTGTAACTGCTGATCTCCTGGGAGTTTTACACTCAACAGTCTCTAGAATATCATTTCTGTTTTGTCGTCATGAGGGTGCCTCCACAATATTAGCCAGGTGGTATTAATGTTGTGGCTGATCGGTGCACATGCTTTTAAGGAATTTGCTTGGAAAATGGCAATTATATGGATGCATCAGATTACTTCAGCTGGTTGATTTCTGTGAGCTGGTATGTGATTTTACCACTTTCATGGGGAAATTCTCCCTTCAGAATCCACTATGGAAACAGCATTCAATCCATGGGAAATGAGCCATAGAAAGTTTTTCTATTCTACAATTTGTAGACTGTATTTTCTGAGAAAGTCCTGTTTGATATCTAGAATATTTTCTGCTGTTGTGTCAGGAAACAATCAACTATGGATTTGTTGGTGAAACCTGTTCAGTCAGACATGTGACAGGAGGAAATGACACGTAGCGTCTGGTGGAAACTTACCCCCATCTGACTTAATGGCCAACGACCATGCACACAAACAGAGGAAATTATGTGTGAGATGCCGGTCTGCACGCAGTAAGCAGAGGACTGCATGTCATTATAGATTTATATGACCAGGTTTCTGTCGAAAGAAACCTCCCACACTATTCCATAAGCAGAGAGAAACGTAAATCTGCAACAGAACTTTTAGAATAAAATGTGATTGTAGAATCAATCAGCATTTGGAAAATATATGACATTTTACCCAAATATAAAAATTCGATCATCATTTACTCTTGACCCTCATGTTGTTCCAAACCCATATGACTTTCTATCCTCGATTGAAAATAAGGATATGTTTTGCAGAATGTTCATGCTCTCTTTTCCATTCGAAAGCATTTAGTGACCAGGGGCTGTCAAAAAGCTCAAAATAGGACAAAAAGCACTATACACGTTGTCCATGTTACTTGTATGCTAAATTCTAGGGTTTTTAAACAAGATTTTCAGTGAAAAATGAATTTTGGTGTCCCTGCCTTTTGATTGAAGCAGTTAAATATATTGTTGAGATCGCTTCTGAAACTAGAGAAGAGGCATGTAAGATTACTCACTTGGCTTTAAAGGCTTGGAATATAGTGCATGAGGTACAGTGGGTACGGAAATTATTCAGACCCCCTTAAATTTTTCACTCTTTGTTATATTGCAGCCATTTGCTAAAATCATTTAAGTTCATTTTTTTTCCTCATTATTGTACACACAGCACCCCATATTGACAGAAAAACACAGAATTGTTGACATTTTTGCACATTTATTAAAAAAGAAAAACTGAAATATCACATGGTCCTAAGTATTCAGACCCTTTGTTCAGTATTTAGTAGAAGCACCCTTTTGATCTAATACAGCCATGAGTCTTTTTGGGAAAGATGCAACAAGTTTTTCACATCTGGATTTGGGTATCCTCTGCCATTCCTCCTTGCAGATCCTCTCCAGTTCTGTCAGGTTGGATGGTAAACGTTGGTGGACAGCCATTTTCAGGTCTCTCCAGAGATGCTCAATTGGGTTTAAGTCATGGCTCTGGCTGGGCCATTCAAGAACAGTCACGGAGTTGTTGTGAAGCCACTCCTTCGTTATTTTAGCGGTGTGCTTAGGGTCATTGTCTTGTTGGAAGGTGAACCTTCGGCCCAGTCTGAGGTCCAGAGCACTCTGGAGAAGGTTTTCGTCCAGGATATCCCTGTACTTGGCCGCATTCATCTTTCCCTCGATTGCAACCAGTCGTCCTGTCCCTGCAGCTGAAGAACACCCCCACAGCATGATGCTGCCACCACCATGCTTCACTGTTGAGACTGTATTGGACAGGTGATGATCAGTGCCTGGTTTTCTCCAAACATACCGCTTAGAATTAAGGCCAAAAAGTTCTATCTTGGTCTCATCAGACCAGAGAATCTTATTTATCACCATCTTGGAGTCCTTCAGGTGTTTTTTTTAGCAAACTCCATGCAGGCTTTCATGTGTCTTGCACTGAGGAGAGGCTTCCGTCGGGCCACTCTGCCATAAAGCCCCGACTGGTGGATGGCTGCAGTGATGGTTGACTTACTACAACTTTCTCCCATCTCCCGACTGCATCTCTGGAGCTCAGCCACAGTGATCTTTGGGTTCTTCTTTACCTCTCTCACCAAGGTTCTTCTCCCCTGATAGCTCAGTTTGGCCAGACGGCCAGCTCTAGGAAGGGTTCTGGTCGTCCCAAACGTCTTCCATTTAAGGAAGATGGAGGCCACTGTGCTCTTATGAACCTTAAGGGCAGCAGAATTTTTTTGTAACCTTGGCCAGATCTGTGCCTTGCCACAATTCTGTCTCTGAGCTCTTCAGGCAGTTCCTTTGACCTCATGATTCTCATTTGCTCTGACATGCACTGTGAGCTGTAAGGTCTTATATAGACAGGTGTGTGGCTTTCCTAATCAAGTCCAATCAGTATAATCAAACACAGCTGGACTCAATTGAAGGTGTAGAACCATCTCAAGGATGATCAGAAGAAATGGACAGCACCTGAGTTAAATATATGAGTGTCACAGCAAAGGGTCTGAATACTTAGGACCATGTGATATTTCAGTTTTTCTTTTTTAATAAATGTGCAAAAATGTCAACAATTCTGTGTTTTTCTGTCAATATGGGGTGCTGTGTGTACAATAATGAGGAAAAAAAATGAACTTAAATGATTTTAGCAAATGGCTGCAATATAACAAAGAGTGAAAAATTTAAGGGGGTCTGAATACTTTCCGTACCCACTGTATGTGAAAAACTTCAATGACTTAGTGCTTTTTTTGTCATTTTTGAGGCTTTCACTGTCTATTTTTATAGTGTGGAAAAAGAGTCTATTGCAAGAATCTATTGCATTCCACGGTTGGGAGAAAGTCGGTTTGGAAGACTTGAGGGTAAGTAAATGATAACAGAATGTTTATTTTTGGGTTAGCAAATCCTTTAAGGAATTAGAAACATTCAAATGCATTAGCATACACCAATCAGCCAAAACATTAAAACCACCTGCCTAATATTCTGTAGGTCCCAACAGTGCCAACCCACATTTTCTTCTATTCTTGATCGCTTAAAAGTCTAATTTCCCTGGTATTGTAAACAGGTTTGAAGAAATGAGTCTCTTTTTATGTCTTTATAAATTGAAAGATATTTTCTAAAACAAACTTTGAGGTGATGAATCACAGCAGTGTTCTTGCGTTCCAAATCCCCTTAAAAAATGATTATAAAAGGAGACGAAATGTCAAAAGTTACTCCCACTCTCTTCTGCATGAGGTTGTCGGAAGAGGTGAAACCAATTTGTTTTCGATCTAACACAACTGCCTCTGATCCTCATGTGTTCTTTAAGACAGGCCTTGATTATTGTTCTACGGAGGCCTTCAAAGTCAGTCTCAACGAAAACCATCTCACAGACATGCCAAAAGTTCAAAGACTGAAAATAAACACTGTCAGATTTGACAGGTCGCTCAGCATGTTGTTTTTCAATGCTATATTGACAAATGAATCTTAATTTATATGTTAGTCTTTCAATTTCCTGTTCCTTGGTGATTTATTGAACGTTAAAGTCAACATGAATTGACATGATTTTACTTCTGTAATGTGACAGTTCAGTGTGAAACAGGATATTCAATGAGAAAATTAAATCTGCGTTCAATTAAAATACAGTAAACATAATAACATAACAATGTCAAACCAGTAATGCTCAATTTTATACAATATGAAACAGGACCAGAAAATGGAGTTTCATGGAACAAAAAGGGAAATGTTTGGTAGGATGTCATCCTCAGTAACCATTCACTTTCAATGTGTGCAATGAATGTGAATGGTGACTGAGAATAACATACTACCAAACATTTCCTTTTTAGTTCCATTGAAGAAAGTAAGTCATACTTTCAGTTTAGAACAACAAGAGAGTGAGTAAATCATTTTGGGGCAAACTATTCTAAATCTGCTGTGTATTGAATGGCTGTGTGGGGTCGCACAATATGATATCTCTGTATGTGTATGTGTGTATGAAATCTGAGTGTGTGTTTGATCTGTAACCAAAGCTGTGGTCTTCCCTCACCTCTCTCCTCTCCAGAGGGCAGTGACTGACATTCTGTTCATGCTCATCTGCCACATCAAAAGATCTCATTACCTGCTGAAATATCCAACCCGCGTTTCTCTTGATTTCTTTCTCTCTATCTTCCCTTTTCTCGTGGCTCTCGTTGCTTTACATTAAAACACAGAATTATAACAGTCATTGGCATGATACACTCTCCCTCTGATGTCTCTGTGCGTCTCTCTCTGCAACCTCCCTTACCGCCCTCCACCAGCCCACCACAGACACCCCTCTATAAAATTCCCTTTTATTTATGGCTTGTTTGCTTTTTATTAGGTGGCAGTGCAGACCCCAGCAGCTCCCTGCCGTTTGATGTGTGCTGCTCTCTTGTCACTGATTACGATTCACATCTGCAAAAAGACAGAAAATAAGCAAGACAGGCTGTTAAAAAGAAAAGAGCAGAATCCCACTGCAGACTCGGCTGCTGCGAAAGAGAAGAACACATTTATTTACTGTCCTTCTTCTGGTTCTCCATGGCTCATACCTCAATCCATTCTTTACCCTGCTTAAAAAACTGCCTAAGCTGGTTTGCTGGTCTAGTTGGTCTCCTCCTCAGTAGGATTATCTAGATGACCCCGGTGTTAAATAACACCCCTCTTTCTACCTCAGTATGACGTAACTATAGCCACTAACAGGTCTGTTCTAAGTATTTACAACGGGTTTGTTGTCTGTTCTCCTTTGCACATATCTGTGAAATGGGTTTAGGACTGGGGATGAAAGATTGCTTTTGGATTGGTCTCAGTTTTCTAATTCTCTCTCTCTCTCTCTCTCTCTCTCTCACTCTCTCTCTCTCTCTCTCTCTCTGTCACTCTCTCTCTCTCTCTCTCTCTCTGCTCCTGCTTGGCAGGCCCACCTGGAGTCATTAATATCAGCAGTTCCACCTGTTAGCTCCAGGGTGGTGTGGCTGCAGCCAGGGCTGTCATTAGCCTGAGTGAGGTTGTGCTCCCAGCCTGCGACCTGCCTCGTTTGCCTGCCTAATTTATTTACTGCGAGTCAGTGGCAGCGTCGGACTCGCCAGGGTCTTCCAGAGAGCTCTGTCTCTCTCTCCCCCTCTCTCTTCTCTCTCTCTCTCTCTCTCTCTCTTTAAAAACTAAAAAGAGTAGGCACCGTAAATTATGTGAATGGAGCTTTTTAACAGGGAAGGGTGAACGGAGGCAATGATTGGTCACAGTTTAATGGGACTCCGGGTGTGCTTTAGAAAGCTCTTTAAAGCTGCCCGGCTTCGGTCCGACTTTTTGCTTCACAGCATGCACAAGCACAAAGTAAAGTAGCGTCTGGCTTCCTGACACTGATAACGATACATGTCTGACATGGCGAAGTGGTTTCATTTTCTAGGTAATTGGCTTTCTAAATACAGAATTACTAAAAGATGTTTTGCATGTGTCTTCTGGTGATTTTGTTCCTTTGGTATTTATGGATTGAGTAGTTTTGCAATGTTAGATTTATGACTATCAGGATAAAGCCTGGTCCACTTTGCACATTTTTAGTGGCAGAAAAATCTGAAATAGTTGGTACCACAATAACAGACTGGCGTGGAAAAAATAATAGAACAGTGTTAGTTGTACATTGTACAGTAAGCACATTTATATGCATGATCTTACATTGATTTTACGTATGTGGTCATGTAAATTCCTTTTAGGGCTTTCCTTTGTCGGAGGGAGGTTGTAAACAGTTTAAGCAAAAAACAATCGACTCTTTTTGCTGATTAACATGATTACGTGTTGTATTACACCTTTAACAGCGTCCTTACCAGCTTATCCAATATATGCATGTGATGATCACATTCCAGTGTAATAATCTCAACCAAAACAGAATAATCGGATGATTTCAAATAACATGTAAACGCTTATTTTCTTGCATTGTCTTAGTTTTTTGATTAAGCTCATTTTTGGTAGCTATCAGCATATGGGGCTTGGTATTGACACAAACACATTGAAGAAATCAGTGGAAATGTGTGTAGACTTTGTAATAAGAAGTATTCAAAAGTACATATTATTTTACATATTAGCAAACAAAGCAGATTTACAATATGGCATATTGACGCACCGTTTAGTATCACACTAAATGGAACACTAGGATTTTTTACCACACAGAATATTCGCTGTATTTTACCTGACGGAAATTGTATATTAAACGCACACAATGTGTTGCTGCTATTTTTGGCACGTGAGCCAATCTCAGTCCAAAATGTATAAAATTAACCACAAATTATGTACATATTTACACTTGTGGGGTGATGGTAAAACATTCAACTCACATTTGTAAGGTAATGTCCTTAAAGAAGTTTAGCTAATTTCACCATTAATTATGATTGTTTTGTCCAGCCAGTATAACCCTGCCCTGATCACTATGTAGGTCAAGCCGTGACCGCTGAGTGCATTTAGAGTCCAACACTTATGATCCAGGCACTTATAGTGCTCTTCTTTTCATTGCATTTTTTGTGCAAACACACCACTCGTGCTATTTACACTTCAAAAAGCCTTAGAATTGTGTAATTGGGTGATTTGGGACACACCCTCAAGAATCGTTCAGAGACTTAACTCCACTAACCAAGTAAAGCAAATCCAGTTGATTCATTCTTCTACAAATGCACACTTTGTAGCAACTGAGTACCTTGTAAAACACATTTCCAGATGGACTGGTACACCCCTGACTCCCAGAGGTTGTGTAAAACCAGCCAATCAGATGGCACGCCCACAATCTTTTAACTGACCATTCTAAAAAGGCAAGGACTGACTTAAAAATGGGTGGTTCCAATCTGATTGGCTGGTTGAGACTACGGGTTAAAGTGTCCCTTTTTTGTGTTCTAACTTCCTTTTACTCTTTCCTTAAATCCAGAGGTCAACAGAAGTGCTAGGCAGAGCTGTGTGTGGCAGAAGACAGCACTGTAGCATCATAAAGGTGCTTTGTAGAGCAGAGAGAGGTGATTAATGTCCTCGTAAAGTGGAGAGCTGATTTTGATGGAGGACTTTATAGATTCTGCTGCCTTGCGGGGCGCGCGGCGGGGTGAGGGGTTCCTTATCCATTTATTCAGCATTCTAGAGGGGACGGGAGGAGAGTTAAGACTTGAGGGAATGCTGATTTAAACAGGGTTGGAAATCTGGAGTTACCAAACTCGCATTTGCTAAACCGCTGCCAGAAGTCCACAGAGAGCTCGACATGTCACCATGGGCCATCTCAGTACAGTTGAGTCCAGTTAGCCATGCTGTCTGTGTCTTTCAAAACAGACAGTCTGAGCCTTCAGGGTGGGTACCCCCAGGGGCATACAGACTCACACACACATACCTACAAACACTGCAACAACAACCTCTGTAGCCCAAAGAGCAGCTGTTTGTCATATGGCGCTATCAAGAGCTAATCATCCAGGAACGACTGGCCTCTAACAAACAATAAATCAATAGTTACTATGGCGATGGAATCTGGGGGAAAACAGCAGGGCTTTTGATGAAGGCAGGTAATGAAATGATAATACCTTGCAGATGGAGCGGTTGTCAAGGAGTCACTGACCTTGAGAGGCTTTGTCACTTTTCCTGCGGATGAAAGAGGAGAGAGTTCTGTCAGCAGGGATAGCGGGGGAACTCAGGGGAACGTTCAGTGCACCTGCACTGACGAAATTGTTGTGTGTATGTGTGTGTGTGAGAGAGAGAGAGAGAGAGAGAGAGAGAGAGAGAGAGAGAGAGAGAGAGGAGAGGGTGCATTTAGGTGAATGAAAAATCTCATTTGATTGTTCCTTTTTAAAATGGTTAAATGTCCTTCAGGTAGATTTCACATATTCTTTTTAAGGGGAAGCTTCATTCTGTCACTTTTTTTGACAACATTTCTTTCAGCATTTCCTCTGTCTCTGGAGACCATCTGGATTTAAATGCTTTTTATTCATGGTGGTTCCCAAAGTAAAATGCAAAAATAAAACGACTGAAAAACAGAAGATTTTGGGTAATTTATTGTGATGTCATCCATGGAGTGTCACTTTTAATCAGTTTTTCCAAAAGATTCCTTTAAAGAAATGAAGATACAAATGAGAAGATAAGTCCAGCAACACTTGTCAAAGGGAGAAATGTATTTAAAGCTGCACTATGGAAGATTTTTTTGGTTAAAAATTAACACTATGCCATTATTGATTGAGTACATAAAAAACAGTTTTCAAACAGGACCTCTCCCCGATTCACGGTAAGCCAACAAAATTATTTGTATTTTGAGACGTCAGGCCAGTCTTGACACAAAAACGCTGGATGTCCGTAAACACAGAAAAGAAGCACCGGCTGATACATGATGGAAAACATTTATACATAAAGTTACATAAAGATTTTTAGATTTTTTTGTTTAAAGTGTTACTGTGTGCTGTGCATATAGGTATTACTATGTTTTCACTTGCATTATCTACTGAGGCTGTACTATATAATCTAAAATAATAAAGTCTTCAATTGAACTCATATCAGCCATATCATGAGATTCACCACTTACATTGATAAGTGTAATACAATTCAAACAGTACTAGTAGATAAAACGCTTGAATAGACATATTCAAATATACTGGTAACTGGTGGTGCTCACCCTGGAGTCCCTTGTTCTTTATGTAAAAGCACTATGAGTGTAGTGTCAGAGAAACTATATTAGTGTAAAATGTATTAATTCAAAATATGTAAAAATAAGTGTTGTTTATCTTTCAAAGCAAGTAATATTTCGGTTTTAAATGTTTAATAGAATAACATAATATCAACATAAAAATAGAACAAATGACTCTGCCTCAGAATATCTCCCAATCATGATCACACCCAAGCAATGTCCAGGCAGGCTCAAATCATGAGCAGAAGAGCAGTGCCAAAACACAACTCAGGTCAAATGTTCTTCCACATATTTCTTGCACTTTTAAGTTTCAACCACATATTTCGCTAGAGTGCACAATGTTACGTAGTGCAGCTTTAAATAAAAACATTTAAAACTGTTTCTGGGCCTGTGGGAACCAGGAAGTTATCGCATTCACATAATCAATGGTTCAGAGGTTAAATCTCCATTTATAACTTGTTTGTTGAAGTTGCACCAGAAAAAAAGGTGCAGAAAAAAGATTTTAAGTTTTTACTGAATGTTCTTAATTTAAAAAACATAGACATGCACCAGACTTGAGCACTAGTTACAGATACATTTAGGACATAGGAGGTTTGGTTTATATGTGGCTACATACTGTATATGATCAGCAAGATAATACTACTGTTACATGCATTATATACTGTATGACACACACAGACACAAACTGACTATATTTAAACCATAGAATAAGCGGTATAGATTTGCATATCTTGTAACTCACATTCCCCTTCTGTCGCTCTCTCCACATTGTGTCAGAGAAGCGACACTGGGGGTCTCTCTTGAGCGCCGATATTCACCTCTGAACTATGAAAAAAGGCCAATGAGAGTTGGCAACCAGTATTTGCATGTCCCGCCCCCGGACATACGGGTATTTAAGCGGCGCAAATACGGGAGTTCATTCAGAAAATTTCTTCGGAGCTGATGGTCGTGTCTGCAACTGCTGCGTATACACACCGAGTTCCTGCTATCCCTCTGCTGCATGCTGTTGGATTCTACGGCGCACAACAGCGGCTTTCTCCTGTTGCACGGCTGTGCACTTCCTGCCCCTGGGCGCTTCGACAGTGCAGATTAAAAAACTCTCACAAGTTTTTTTCATAAAAGAGTGATTTTATTTAAAAGAGTAATTTCCTCTAAAAGAGCAAAACACAGCGGCATTGAACGTCCTTTTAAGGACGCGTCTTTATAAAGATGCCTTTCCGCCCCTGTGTTGTTTCTGGATGCAGTAGAGTGCGCTCCGCTTCCGATAGCCACAGGCGTTGTCTCGTGTGTCTGGGTAGCGATCACACCGAGGCTGCGTTTGTGGATGGTTCATGTTCTCACTGCGAGAACATGACCATGACAACGTTGGGGTCGCGGCTTGCTTACAACCGTGAGCAAGCCACTCCAGCCGCCCCCCGTGTTGCTCCTTCTTCCCACGGGATTGAGGACGATGCGGCTGGCGATGGAGGCGATTTGGGGATGGCAGCGGGTGCAGCTCCGCCGGGTACGCCCCCTCGGACCACCTCACCCCCCCCAACACCCCCCCCGGTTCCTTTTTTCCCGGAAGTGCATGACGAGCTGACGTCTTCGTGGAGAGCACCCCTCTCCACTCGTCACACCGCCACAGGCTCGTCCGCCCTCGCCACCCTCGACAGCGGAGCGCCCCATGGGTACGAGGCGATTCCCCAGGTGGATAGGGCGGTTGCGATTCATCTATGCCCCGGAACCCCTACCACCTGGCGAGGTCGCCCCGTACTCCCTTCCCGGCCCTGTAGAGCAACCTCCTCGCTGACAGCGAAGGCCTACAGCTCCACCGGACACGCCGCTTCGACCCTGCATGCCATGGCTCTCCTGCAGGTCCACCAAGCCAAGGCACTACACGACATGCACGGGGGTGGCCCTGATCCCGACATGCTGCAGGAACTGCGCTCAGCGACCGACCTCGCCCTGAGAGCAACGAAGGTCACAGCGCAAGCGCTCGGGCAGGCGATGGCCACGCTAGTGGTCCAGGAACGGCAACTGTGGCTGAACATGGTCGAGATGCGTGAAGCCGACAAGACTTGCTTCCTCAACGCCCCTGTCTCCCAGTTCGGCCTCTTCGGCGACACCGTCGAGGACTTTGCCCAGCAGTTCTCCACGGTAAAGAAGCAGACGGAGGCCATCTCTCACATCATGCCTCGCCGCAAGCCTGCCGCCACGGCCCATGCCCCGTCTGCTCGCCGAGGGCGTCCTCCCACGGCCAGAAGACAAGCTCCTGCTCCGCCTCTACCCGGGCCCAGCTCTCAGCCCCAGCATCGAGCAAACCGCGGGAAGCGCACGCCCCCTGTCTCACGGACCCCTTCGAGGACCCGGAAGGCTCCCAGGCGCTCCTGAGACAACGCACCCAGAGCCCAAGACGTTACTAACAAGGGCTGCGTTACCCAAATTCTCAATAAAAGAGCTATTTCCTTTGTCTCTGGGGCACATGGCCCGCAAATGCGTTCTCACGGCACTCTGCTTTCAGGCCTCAACAGTCCCGGCTCCATGGACACGGTGTCCCCGCCTTCAGCCCCACGACTGTTCCCTGGCCGGCCGGTTCAGACGAGTCCAGAGGACGCCAACATCAGACCTCCTCCTCAGTCACGAACCCGCCCCCTGCCGGATGCACGGAGCAAGGTAAGTGCTTTGAGTTTATTCTCAGCACCAGAGCCTCGGGATGCCACGTTGCCTCCCGATGCCATGTTACCTGTTCCGCACCGCTGCGAAGCCCCGCCGGGTACGTCCAAAAAACTCGTCTCCTTGGTGCCCCTAGCACGGAGTTTAGAGGCGTGGCTTTCACTGCCCAACCCGTCACGCTGGCTGCACCGGACCATTCGACTCGTTTACGCAATTCAGTTTGCCAGGTCTCCGCCCCCCTTCGTGGGCGTACATTTTTCCGCAGTACACGGCCAACATGCCCATTCCCTGCGCGAAGAAATCACCTCCCTTCTATTAAAGGACGCGATAGAGCCTGTCCCTCCAACCGAAACGAAGAAGGGTTTCTACAGCCCTTACTTCGTTGTACCCAAGAAAGGCGGCGGCTTACGACCGATCTTGGACCTGTGAGTTTTCAATCGGACCTTGTCCAAACTCCCGTTCAAAATGCTCACCCAGAAACAAATTCTATCTGGCGTCCGGCATCTAGATTGGTTCGCAGCGGTAGACCTGAAGGACACGTACTTCCACGTCTCACACGTACTTCGCCCTCGACATCGACCCTTCCTAAGGTTCGCGTTCGACGGCCAGGCATATCAGTACAAAGTCCTCCCCTTCGGCCTGTCTCTGTCCCCTCGCATCTTCACGAAAGTCGCAGAGGCAGCTCTTGCCCCGCTCCGAGAAGCCGGCATACGCATACACAATTACCTCGACGACTGGCTCGTACTGGCCCACTCCCGAGAGTTACTATGCGCACACAGAGACCAGGTGCTCAGCCACCTCAGCCGTTTGGGGCTTCAGGTCAACTGGGAAAAGAGCAAGCTCTCCCCGGTCCAGAGCATCTCTTTTCTCGGTCTGGAGTTAGACTCAGTCTCAATGACAGCACGTCTCTCCAACGAGCGTGCTCAGTCAGTGCTGAAATGCCTCGCTTCCTTCAAGCCAGGCGCCGTGGTCCCGCTAAAACGTTTCCAACAGCTCCTGTGTCATATGGCATCCTCCGCGGCGGCCGCGCCGCTGGGGTTGATGCATATGAGACCACTTCAGCACTGGCTCCGGACTCGAGTGCCGAGACGAGCATGGCTCCGCGGCAAGCACAACGTAAAAGTTACCTCTGCCTGCCACCAAACCTTCAAACCCTGGACAGACCTCTGCATTCTAAGGGCAGGAGTACCCTTGCAGCAGCAAGTACGCATTTCCCCCAGTGAGTCTTCTTGCACAGGTGCTATGCAAGGTCAGGGATGACGAGGAGCAAGTCATTCTGGTAGCCCCTTACTGGCCCACCCGGACTTGGTTTTCGGACCTCAAGCTCCTCACGACAGCCCCTCCCTGGCGAATTCCCCTGAGGAAGGACCTTCTTTCTCAGGGACGGGGCACGCTCTGGCACCTGCACCCAGACCTCTGGAACCTCCACGTCTGGCCCTTGGACGGGATGCGGAAGATCTAGCCGGCCTACCACCGACCGTCATAGATACAATCAATCAAGCCAGAGCCCCCTCTACCAGGCATCTTTACGCTCTAAAGGGGCGTCTGTTCACGGACTGGTGTTCTTCCCGAGCCGAAGACCCGCAGAAGTGCGCAGTTAGGTCAGTGCTCGTGTTTCTTCAGGAGAGGCTGGAGAGGAGGCTGTCCCCCTCCACCCTCAAGGTGTATGTCGCCGCTATCGCGGCCCACCACGACACAGTAGACGGCAAGTCTCTTGGTAAGCACGACTTAATCGTCAGGTTCCTAAAAGGTGCCCGGAGGAGAACTCCCTCCCGGCCTAACCTGTTCCCCTCCTGGGATCTCTCGGTCATCCTTACGGGACTCCAGAGACCCCCCTTCGAGCCGCTTGACTCAGTTGGACTCAGGGCCCTCTCTCTCAAGACCGCCCTGCTGATCGCGCTCGCTTCCATCAAGAGGGTCGGGGACCTGCATGCGTTCTCTGTTAGCAACGCTTGCCTGGAGTTCGGTCCGGCAGACACTTTCGTGATCCTAAGACCGCGACCGGGCTATGTGCCCAAGGTTCCTACCACACCCTTCAGGGATCAGGTGGTGAACCTGCAAGCGCTGCCCCGGGAGGAGGCAGACCCAGCCCTTTCACTGCTGTGTCCAGTACGTGCTTTACTTATTTATCTGGACCGCACACAGAGCACCAGACGCTCTGAGCAGCTCTTCGTCTGCTTTGGGGGACAGCAGAAAGGGAATGCTGTCTCCAAGCAGAGACTCGCCCACTGGGTTGTCGACGCCATTTCCTGGCTTATCACACCCAGGCCGTGCCCCCCTTGCGGGTCCGAGCTCACTCCACCAGGAGTGTTAGCGTCCTCATGGACACTGGCTAGGGGCACTGCCCTAGCAGACATTTGTAGAGCAGCGGGCTGGGCAACACCTAACACTTTTGCGAGATTCTACAATCTCCGAAGTTGAGTCAGTATCGTCCCGTGTTTTCTCAGGTACCGAGCCCGTGAGAACTCGGTAGCACGCCCACGATCTGACCGGGTGAATCGCTTGCACCTAGCCCTTCCCCTAACCAGGGGAAACAGTCGCCTTCATTCCCAGGAGATCTCAGGTTTGGGACACTGGTTGATTCCTCCCTAGCCCTCGTGGGTCGCAGTTCAGCGGAGGAACTCGCCGACCCAAGCCACTGCGGGTACCGCAAGCTACCCTGTACTGGTATAGGTGCTCCACAGGTAAGGCCTCCTTCGGACTCCCCCTGTGTGTAACACCACGGTTCTGTCCCCTCTGGTGAGCGGACTC
Organism: Xyrauchen texanus; assembly: GCF_025860055.1. NCBI lineage: Eukaryota > Metazoa > Chordata > Actinopteri > Cypriniformes > Catostomidae > Xyrauchen > Xyrauchen texanus. The sequence continues at coordinate 11,838,353 of NC_068279.1, forward strand.
CCGTGTTTCCCTTAGGCAGTCACGGCTGCCTCGGTTGCCGTGCTGTATGTTCCCCCCTCTATGAGGCTGGATCCACCACCGCACCAACTTTTCCACATAGGGCCTAAGGCAGGCCTCTGATGGTTTTGCCACTTAAACTTGCCTCCCCTCTCGGGTAGGCGTGGCATCCGCAGGGTCTTCTCCGCCCTGAATAAGGGCTAAGACCCCCTTCCCTCAATGCGTTTAAGGGCCCCGGCCTTAGTTGCTCTATGCGAGAAACATAGAGAGAAAAGAGGCCCGGCCAGGCTTGGCCCGTTAGGGGTAACGATAAGGAATCCTGATGGCTTAAATGGGGCATTGGGGAAGGGTACGTGCAGCCTGATACAGTTGGTCGTCCTGCACGTAAGAATACCTGCTCGCTCCTGTATCAGCAGTTCACGTACACGGCTCAGCGCATGGCACTTTTATAAGTGGACCCCTAGTGTCTGACACAACGTGGAGAGAGCGACAGAAGGGGAACGTCTAGGTTACGTATGTAACCTCCGTTCTCCGATGGAGGGAACGAGACGTTGTGTCTCCCCTGCCACGTCTCTGAGCCGAGCCACTGTTGTGGCCGGACCATTTCCGGCTCCTCAGAAAAATCCTGAATGAACTCCCGTATTTGCGCCGCTTAAATACCCGTATGTCCGGGGACGGGACATGCAAATACTGGTTGCCAACTCTCATTGGCCTTTTTTCATAGTTCAGAGGTGAATATCGGCGCTCAAGAGAAACCCCTAGTGTCGCTTCTCTGACACAGCGTCTCGTTCCCTCCATCGGGGAATGGAGGTTACATACGTAACCTAGACGTTTATGGCACAAATAATTAGAAATAAAATGTCATTTGCAGACAGATAAAGCACATAAGTCAAGCAGAGTCATAGAATTCTAAACGAATCTATTTGTAGTGTTTAAAGACGGCTAAGTTCCATAAACATTTTCAGTGTAAGAGGTGACAGAATGGAGGCGGCTCCACTGCATGTTCACGAAAATGTTTTATCTTTTCGCGGCTGCCATGTGTCATTGACCAGTCATAGGTAACAACCGGCATCTAGCTTTTAACTGGTAAATTCCTCTCAGAGAAATCTGGAATTGCTCCCTAAATAGTGCATAGTATTTCATGTGGCATTCACTGTAAAGAGAGTACAAATAATGAGTGAGTGACACTTAGTGCTGGACATTGTGTCAATCGAGACGAGCCAGTCTTTGTCTCTTAGTGGATCTGAACCTGCTACAAAAATGTCAAGACACATTGTGATATTTCTTTTTGGTGACTTAATGCAAAGAGTAGTCCAGTTGTGTTTCTTCATACAATCGTTCATAAACCTTTGACTGAACATTTTTGGAGGTTTTTTGTTTAGTAGATAGTTTGTATATGTTTAATTTGAATGTATTATGTTGCAGTTCCTAATAAAGTTACCAGTAAAACTGGCAAGTAACTCACCAAAGACCTTGTTTTTTTCATCCCCTTTTCTCCCAATTTGGAATGCCCACTTAGTAGGTCCTCGTGGTGCTGTGGTTACTCACCTCAATCGTGTTGAGGAGTGGTGGAGGACAAGTCTCAGTTGCCTTCGCTTCTGAGACAGTCAATCCATGCATCTTCTCAAGTGGCTCGTTGTGCATGACACCGCAGAGACTCCGCATGTGGAGGCTCATGCTCCTCTCAGCGATCTATGCATAACTTACCATGCGCACTATTGAGAGCAAGAACCCCTAATCGCGACCACGTGGAGGTTACCCCATGTGACTCTACCCTCCCTAGCAACCGGGCCCATTTGGTTGTTTAGGAGACCTGGCTGGAGTCACTTAGCATGCCCTGGATTTGAACTCGGGACTCCAGGGGTGGTAGTCAGCGTCAATACTCGCTGAGCTACCCAGGCCCCACCAAAGACCTTTTTTACTTGCAATTAACACTTAGCAATTTTAATCTCTGACCATGGGATCCAGGAATGTCTCTCTGAGATATGAAACATAATGTCAAGCAACATTCAGTACCATCAGTATATGTTCAAAAATTAAGCCAAAATTGCAAGCTATCACATTAATGTGACAATTGATTGAATTTGCATTCATTCTTTTGGTTGCAAGTTTGCAAAATTCTATTGAAACTAAAAATGGCCCTATTTTATCAGGTGAAATACTCATGTGTTACTCTAGTCTTGCATCCGAGTTCTCTCGGTGTGGGGCGGCAGTCACGCGGGGTTCAGGGTGAAAGGTCACGCTCCAGGAAGCACTTCAGAGAGAAAGTCAAACTGAGCATTTGCATTTTGAAAACACAGTGGGTGACCGTGAGTGTTTGCGAGAGTGACGGAAAGAGAGAGAGTTAGAGAGAGAATTATGGAGAGATTGAAAGTCAAAAACTGGGATTTTGCTTGCTGATGAAATTGAGGACTGTGTAGAGTTAGGTGAAAATCGACGGGGGTGACAGAGCAGATCTGAAAATTGCTTTAGCACAGACCCAATAAGGAGGAACAGATAGTGAGAGAGGGAGAGAGAGATTGAGACAAAGTGAGGGAGACAAAGAGAGAGAGAGTGAACGAGAGGGCTCCCTGCAGGCCTCTGCAGCTCAATCCTATTTATTGATTTTCTGTCCACTCATTCAATATGTGGAATGTGCGCAAGCCAATAGATGATGACAAACGGGGCCGCCAGGGACGGCAGCGGCTCTAATTGAACTTGATGGAGTACAGCTGAGGATCAAAGGTTGCACACACTCTGTGACATTACAGGTTGTCTTCTGGCGAGGAGAGAGTTGGGCTGTGTCTGAAACCTACTGCGGCTGCCTTGCTGCCTTGGCACCTAGTCAGTCAATGACTTCCCAGGCAGTGCTTTGTGCATGGAGGTAACTCCGAAAGAAACTGGTTTCAGACTGACACCATAAGTGTTTTCGAATTTAAGATTAAGATTAAGGTTCAACTTTCTTGTCACTGTGCAGAGTACAGGTACAGAGCCAATGAAATGCAGTTGTTTTTTGCATATCCCAACTAAGCTGGGGTCAGAGCGCAGGGTCAGCCAGAAACAGCACCCCTGGAGCAGATAGGGTCAAGGGCCTTGCTCAAGGGCCCAACAGTGGTATCTTGGCGGTGCTGGGGCTTGAGCCCCCAACCTTTCAGTCAGAGCCTTAACCACTAAGCCACCACTGGCCCCAGTAACTTCAAGTGAGCATAAGATTTCAGAGATACACGGCACAGTCACAGCCATTCAGAAGAATTTTGATGTTAAATGTAGTGGGAATGAAATTCCACTTAGGGCTGCGTAATTTATCGAATTAATGCTTGCGATACAGCTGCCACAATTAACAAAATTAAGAAGTGTAAATTACAGCATTCTATATAGATTTACTCCCTTTGCATAAATGTTTACTATTTAATTTTGTATGTCTTTTGCTAGATTTCGTGTGCAATTTATTAATAATTTAACAGTTTTGTTTTTCATGTTAAGAAGAGGGCCAATACAAAGTTAACCTTTCAGCTTAGGTACTGTTTTTTTTTGTGTGTATGTGTGTATGTGTGTGTGAGCGTGTATTTATCACTTTGTGGGGATCAAATGTCCCCATAAGGATAGTAAAACCCGAAATTTTTGACCTAGTGGGGACATTTTGTCAGTCCCCATGAGGAAAACAGCTTATAAATCATACTAAATGATGTTTTTTGAAAATGTATAAATGCAGAAAGTTTTCTGTGAGGGTTAGGTTTAGGGGTAGGGTTAGGTTTAGGGGATAGAATATAAAGTTTGTACAGTATAAAAACCATTATGTCTATGGAAAGTCCCCATAAAACATGGAAACACAACGTGTGTGTGTGTGTGTGTGTGTGTGTGTGTGTGTGTGTGTGTGTGTGTGTGTGTGTGTATGTGTGTTTTGTAATATTATACAGCAATATTCAGGAATACAATTCTCAGATTGTTTTGGATGTGTATACTTCAAAAAGAATATGCCATGCAGGTGCACTACACAAAATAAGTATTTTATTAATAATTATATTAGTTTTAATTTATAGCAATTACAATATCAAAGGAAATACTCTAAAATTATTATTTTTGTCATAACCTTGCACAGTGGTCGACTGATATTAGTTTTTCAATGGCGATATCTATATCGAAAGAGCAGCATAGCCGAAATAAATTAAGATTAACTTAATACATTTTAACAACAGCAAATCAGAAGTAAATAACATTTCTAAAGTGAAACTTATTTATGCAGTATTTACTCCAATTTACATACACTTTAAAAGAAAAAAACTTCCCTATCCATTGGCAAATCTATTGGGAGATTTTGGAATGGACACAAGGGAAAGTCAACCCTCATGTAATCGGCCAAGTGTTCATGGTTTTTGGCCAATGCCGATAACTACAAAATGGCCAAATATCAGCTGAATAATTGGCCTGGTCGATATGTCGTCTATCTTTAATCTTGCTGCCCTATTGGGGCTACTTGTCCCAGTGCAACAGAAATAGAAACAAAATGGCTGGTTTTGTTCCTGTTTTGTTGCTTTATCACATTGTGTCTGATTAGGACAGTGTTAGAGAAATCCAAGCAAATATTTAATAATGACTAAACGCTTGTTTGTGAGTTCAAATGGAATCATAAGTTGATTAAAAAAAATGTAAAACTTACATTTTTTAATTAATCTACTCTTTCTTATCTTATGTACTATTTCAACCACTCCTTCAAATGCCAATTGTTTCACCTGTCACCGAACCAATCACAGAGAATTATAAGATTGTAGGTAGCAAAGGATGCATCTATGCAGGCCTCAAACTTAAATCAAATTTAGGAGTTTTAAAAGACAGGATGTGATGCAAACATTGGATTTGAACATGCCATGTTACCTGCATCTGTATACTGCCTGCAAAGCATAATTTTTCATCTATCGGGTACAGCTGCCTATATCAGAGTTTCAATGAGTGCCATATGTGGCCAGGTAAGCACGCCAGGCTTCAGAATATTTAGTGAAATAAGTCAAGTCATTTTTATTTGTATAGCACCTTTCACAACACTTCATAAAATCACACATAATTAAGAGATATTATTGGTAAAAATAGCTTTAGCTGTCATGAACTATTTCAGGCCATTTTCTACATAGACTTCCAATTTCTGAAGCTTGCACCTAACCCAGACTTTCTCACTTGCACCCACATACCGAAAAGGCAAGCTCTGCCTGTGGGACAGTGATGGAGAGCATGGAGAGGGGAGGTTTATTCCGTGGAAGAAAAGCTGTGATTGTGATATAGTGAATACAAGTTTATGTATATTTCTATTTGTGCTTTATGTTAAAAAAAAGAGTGTTATGTGCATTTAATTAATTAAATATTTTCATTTGACATACCTACGTTATGACATCATCGCACGCTTCAGTTGGGTGCGTGCCTGTGATGTGCTTCATTCAAAGTAAAGACAGCAATGAGAAGCCATCACATCAGCATTCTTCGTTTAATCATATTATACTTCTTTTCAGGAGTGCTACATGATCCACTATTCCAGTCCTTCCCTCCCTCCTGTTTCTCTTCCTTTTACTTTCACTGCTCGGTCAAGCACAATGGAACCTGGTGCTTTACAATAACAACCTCCTGCCAAAAGCACAAGAAAACAAGGGTTGAAGAAATGCTCTGTGCTCAATTCTGATGAAAGTAACAAGCACAGCTTGTTGTAAATAGGCTTTCTGAGGCCCGAGGCAGCTCCTCCCCCCAGGGGAGCCGCTTTTTCTCTCACTAGTTCTGTCTCTCTCTCTCTCCCCGGGCTGCTGTCGCTAAGAGGACCTTGCAGCTGACACGGGAAAAAAGCACAAACAAGAAGTGTCTTCAGCTGTTCTGACAGAGGGAGGAAATGATATTTTCTGGGAGAATGCTCACTTGTTCACTCAGGTTTTTCTCCCCACCTCTTATGAGGGAATAAGATGTGAGGATGACACGGTGGAAAAGCCCAGTGTGTGTGTGTGTGTGTGTGTGTGTGTGTGTGTGTGTGTGTGTGTGTTTCCTTTTTTATGAAAGAATTGCAGCATCCTAGTGTAGTCTTTAACTTGAAGAGAAGTGGAACCCCAAAGACAGGTGATTGGGTGTCTGTTGTGTCGGTTTTTTATTGTTATTATCTGTTGTGTTATATGCACTTTGCACAGTATAATATTGTGATATTTAACATCGAAGGTTTGTGTAATTTTTATATTATTTTTTCACTTTCTGTTAAACTGTACATCAATGTGTTACATTTTACAGTGCTGTTTTAAAAATCTGGTTTGGCATTATTTTAATTAGAGATATTAATCTGACACTCCAATCAATCGTCCACTAACACATGTAGGCTGATATTCAATTCCCATGATTCAATCAGTGGTCCCATAATTTGACCAATATCACAAAAGATGCAAGACTACTTTTAGACCTCAGCATCACCATTATGCCATCATGGGTGTGTGGGACCATAGTTCGAATGTTGTAGAACAACAATATTTGACTTACAATATACAATATTTAAATATTATAACACATTGGTAAATAAAATATGAATGATAAAATAATGAATGATATCCATCCATCCATCCATCCATCGTCAACCGCTTATCCTGTGTACAGGGTCGCGGGGAGCTGGAGCCTATCCCAGCTAACATTGGGCGAAAGGCGGGGGACACCCTGGACAGGTCGCCAATTAATGAATGATAATCATTTAAAAAACAGTGACAATGAATATATAAACAAAACCGTTGCATTAAATATAAGTACAACTATGGGTTATCAGTTTGACACTAAGCTGTGTTCATTATAGGCCAATGTATTCTAATATCACAAGGCCTATTATTTTGTGTAAGCCTTCTTGTTTTAAGTAAAAATTTAGAATTTCTAATTTATAGCAATCTTTAAATCTGCAATTGATTCTTAAAATCCCAAGAACGATCATTTACTTCATGCACAACCCTCGACAATGTTTTTAAATCACTTGTATGTGTGACAAAATTTCACATTATGTGACTAAATGCCTGCAGTGCTGGGTAGATTACTTCTGAGTTGTAATCGGGTACTGATTACAAATTTCATGACAAAAATTGCAAGTAGAAACATAATCTTGCAGATTAAAATTTTGTGGTAATCTAATATGATTACTTGGAGATTACTTTAGGATTACTTCCAACCTAACTCTTTTTGATGTCACTTCCATTGGAGATGGATAATCTTATACCATTTTAACATAAAAATACAAAGAAGAAGAAAATATATCCCATTCTTTATTGCTAAAAAACGAGACTCACAAAAACAGTACCTTATTAAATGTTTTCTGCAACAAACAACATTTGCAGCATTTGTGACAAAACAAACATTAATGAACATAAAATAAACAAGAAATGAATGAAAATTAATGATAAAAATCAATAGCAATGATGTTGCAAGGTCAAAGCTTTCATCTCAAAACACACAAAAAAAATTACTTTTAACCCTTTGTGCTTACTGCACATTGTTTACATCGCAGAGTGATGTTTTTGCCCAGTGTCGTAAGTGAAATTATCTCTGTACCATTTGACCACTGGATGGTCAAATGCTGATTTAGATCGCTCAATCTTCACCTGGCTAATAACGAGTAGCCTATCAGGTATTTGTGCAATTTAACAACTTAAAGAAACAGTACTGGTTTTGCATTTGTTCAATGTAAATACTTGTAAATAGTACATGCATGTTGTGCGTAATATATGCAGTAATATAATTGCAGTAATGGATCTGGTGCACCGGGCATGGGCTGGTCAAGCATTTGGCCGGTCAGTTGCCCCACTCTTGTTTATTAAGTGCTGTCGTTTACTACTGTGAATGGAAAACACTAAATACTCCAAAAGTATGACGAAATGCTGCTACCCGATTATACTGTGCAGCGTGAGAGCCAAGCGGGGAGCGCATCCACTGGTCGAAGAGCAAGAGCCGAGCGGGACCGGCCCTCCTGCGCAGCACATTTACTGGCATGAGAGCTGAGCAAAAAAGACCCTCCCGTGCAGCGCTGACGAAACTACTCTGCGCTCGCACCGCGCAGTCCTGTGGGAAACACAACGTATAATATAAAAACCTTCAAGGCTCTGTGCAGAGCACTTTAAACAGCAGTGATGGGGTAAACAGGAAAACATTGTCATTCACAACGGTAATTACGTTCTTTTCAATCCACACATCACCATTTTTATTGCATTGCAGTAGTAACACTAACTCTAGAAACTATGATGTTTTGGCAGAATATTTTAAATATATGTCACTGTAACGGTTACCCTGTCTTGTCTCACTGTTGCCCTTTGTTTGTAATTTTGTCACTTTTGTTATTCCTTAGTTTTCACTTTTGTCACCCTTGTACCTCCATAGTCTTCCTGTCAGCCCTCGTGTTCACTGTTCATTGTTTTCACCTGCCCTCGTTAAGTTTGCCATTTGCTTCCCTCGTTATCTTGTTTGGTGTTCTGTTTGTTCATTGGCCTCTTAGTTCTATGTTCATGTATATATATCCTGGTTTTTGGTTTAGTCCCTGTCTTTCGTTGATTGTTTGTGAACGTGGTTGTATGTAGGTGATGTTCGTTCCCATGCCTGTGTTCCCAGTTCCAGTGTTTTCGTGTTTTGTTTTCATTTTTGCCCATCGTGGTAGTTTTGTTTGTTCATCTCTGTTTGTTTCCATTCGTTTAAATAAAGTTAACTGCACTTGGATCCTCAACCTTTGTCAGCCTCAGTCCTCAATCATTACAGAACGAAAGACCACACCATGGATCCAGCAGTATTACGCGCCAGATACCACCTGCTCTGCCTGAGGCAAGAGGACCGTCCTATTGAGGCCCACGTCCGCGACTTCCTTAAACTGGCGGCTGTTGCAGACTTCTCAGACTACTCCCTGGTGGTGTTCTTCAGGGAAAACCTGAGTGGCTGGCTGAAGGAGCGGCTGCCGCCGGCATCACGCGGCTGGACTCTCCGCGACTTCCTGGAGTTAACCTTGCTGTTGTGCGGCTCCCCGTTCACGCCTGCCCCGGTCTGCGAGCCAGAGCCTACGCCTGCCCCGGCCAGCGAGCCTGAAGTCACGCCGACCAGGAACAGCGTCGCCAGTCGCCTTCCATGAGCCAGCGCGGCCCACTTCTTCTGCCCGGAGGAGGGAGAGAAGACGGGCTTCCGCCTCCCGGCCCGCGCCTGCCCCGGTCTGCAAGCTAGAGCCTACGCATGTCACGGTGAGCGAGCTAGAGCCCACGCATGTCACTGTGAGCGAGCCTGAGTCCTCGTCAGCCACGGTGAGCGAACCTGAGCCCTTGACCGTCCCCGAGCCAGCGCCAGTAGCCTCAGACGTCAGTGAGCCAGAGCCGCTGGCCTCAAACGTCAGTGAGCCAGCGCCTGTAGCCTCGACCGTCCCTGAGCCAGCGCCTGTAGCCTCGACCGTCCCTGAGCCAGCGCCTGTAGCCTCGACCGTCCCTGAGCCAGCGCCTGTAGCCTCGACCGTCCCTGAGCCAGCGCCTGTAGCCTCGACCGTCCCTGAGCCAGCGCCTGTAGCCTCGACCGTCCCTGAGCCAGCGCCAGTAGCCTCGACCGTCCAAGAGCCAGCGCCAGTGGCTGTGACCGTCCAAGAGCCAGCGCCAGTAGCCAGGACCATCCCAGAGCCAGCACCAGTGGCTCGGAGCCCGTGCCCTAGAGCCAGCGCCTCCCAAGTCCTCAAGTCTCTCAAGTCTCTCGAGTCTTCCAGGGCTCCTCCTCCCGAGCTTTCCAGAGCTCCGCCTTCCGAGTTTCCGAGCTTTCCAGAGCTCCGCCTTCCGAGTTTCCGAGCTTTCCAGAGCTCCGCCTTCCGAGTTTCCCGAGCTTTCCAGAGCTCCGCCTTCCGAGTTTCCCGAGCTTTCCAGAGCTCCGCCTTCCGAGTTTCCTGAGCTTTCCAGAGCTCCGCCTTCCGAGTTTCCCGAGCTTTCCAGAGCCCCGCCTTCAGAGCTTTCCAGAGCCCCGCCTTCCGGGCTTTCCAGAGCCCCGCCTTCCGAGCTTCCTGAGCTTTCCAGAGCTCCGCCTTCCGAGCTTTCCAGAGCTCCACCTTCCGGGCTTTCCAGAGCCCCGCCTTCCGAGCTCCTTGAGCCTTCCAGAGCTCCGCCTTCCGAGCTTTCCAGAGCTCCGCCTTCCGGGCTTCCCAGAGCCCCGCCTTCCGAGCCTCCTGTGCCTTCCAGAGCTCCGCCTCCCGAGCTTCCCAGAGCTCCGCCCTCCGAGCTTCCCAGAGCTCCGCCTCTCGAGCCTTCCAGGGCTCCGCCTCTCAAGCCTCTCGAGCCTTCCAGGGCTCCGCCCCTCAAGCCTCTCGAGCCTTCCAGGGCTTCGCCTCTCGAGCCTTCCAGGGCTCCGCCCCTCAAGCCTCTCGAGCCTTCCAGGGCTCCGCCCCTCAAGCCCCTCGAGCCTTCCAGGGCTCTGCCCCTCAAGCCCCTCGAGCCTTCCAGGGCTCTGCCCCTCAAGCCTCTCGAGCCTTCCAGGGCTCCGCCCCTCAAGCCTCTCGAGCCTCCCAGGGCTCCACCCCTCAAGTCTCTCGAACCATCCACGGCTCTGCCTTCCGAGCCTCCTCCAGAGCCTCCTACGGCTCTGCCTCCCAAGCCTCCTATAGCTCTTCTCCCCGAGCCTCCTGCGGCTCTGCCTCCAGAGCCTCCTGCGGCTCCGTCTCCTGAGCCTTCCTCGGCTCCAGGCCTCCACCTCTAGAACTGCCTACGGCGCCACCGCCCTCGGCTCCACCTCCTGAGCCATCTTCGGCTCCACCTTCTTGGCCTTCCTCTGCTCCGTCTCCTGAGCCTTCCTCAGCTCCGTCTCCTGAGCCTCCTATGGCTGAGCCTCCAGAGCCCCCCTCAGCTCCGCCTCCTGAGCCTCCAGAGCCCCCCTCAGCTCCGTCTCCAGAGCCCATCTCAGCTCCGCCTCCGGGACCTGTCCCTGTCCTGAGGCTGCCTCCCAGGCCTCCTAGACCTGTCCCTGTCCCGTGGCCACCTCCCAGGTTCCCTGAACCGGCCCTTGCCTTGTGGCCAGCTCCCGGGCCACTCAAACCTGTCGCCTTAGTGTGGCCTAGCGTTGCCCCCCGGACTGCCTGTCTGCCCCTCGTTGCCCCCCGGACTGCCTGTCTGCCCCTCGTTGCCCCCCGGACTGTCTGTCTGCCCTTTGTGCCCCCAGTCATTGGTCATTTGTTCTTCCCGTTTTTGTTTTTGTTGCTCGTCTGGTATCCGATCCTTGAGGGGGGGCTATGTAACGGTTACCCTGTCTTGTCTCACTGTTGCCCTTTGTTTGTAATTTTGTCACTTTTGTTATTCCTTAGTTTTCACTTTTGTCACCCTTGTACCTCCATAGTCTTCCTGTCAGCCCTCGTGTTCACTGTTCATTGTTTTCACCTGCCCTCGTTAAGTTTGCCATTTGCTTCCCTCGTTATCTTGTTTGGTGTTCTGTTTGTTCATTGGCCCCTTAGTTCTATGTTCATGTATATATATATATCCTGGTTTTTGGTTTAGTCCCTGTCTTTCGTTGATTGTTTGTGAACGTGGTTGTATGTAGGTGATGTTCGTTCCCATGCCTGTGTTCCCAGTTCCAGTGTTTTGTGTTTTGTTTTCATTTTTGCCCATCGTGGTAGTTTTGTTTGTTCATCTCTGTTTGTTTCCATTCGTTTAAATAAAGTTAACTGCACTTGGTTCCTCAACCTTTGTCAGCCTCAGTCCTCAATCGTTACAGTCACTTTAATTATCATTCTACTAAATATTGTATATTAGGTGAATATCTCGTTTTAATGGCAGTTTTTTATTTATTCTCTACATGGATATTGTTTTTCATCATTTTAAATCCCATAGTTTGTTTTTTAGAAACCATAATTACAAGTTGTAATAAGGAGCATGGTTTTACCTGTGATCACCATGCTCTTACTAATACCACAGTTAAACTCTGGATACCACCCAACCCTGGGTGGGCAGATTGGGCTGAGTTGTTCCAGGGAAGATTTTTTTTGTCCCAGTCCAGCCCTGTACAATTGCATTGTATTGTATTATGTGAAAATGTGCCATGTTGTGTTGTGCTGCTGTGCGGTGTGGTTCCATGCCCCATTGGTGAGGGCCAAATTCAGCTCGTCACGCTCTGCTTGTCTGTGTGCACAGGTTCCCGATCCCTGATAACCCAGATGTGTGCCTATTCAAATGGGAGCAGCTCCAGGCTTCCCCTTGCAAATAAGAGGCCATCCACACGTATTGTCACACAAATAAAAACGGCCGCTTGTCTGTCGGATAAGAGAGGTGTGTGCATGTCTGCGTTAGAGATATTGTAAGTGGGAGAGTGAGAAAGCTGTGGACACACTCCAATTGTGAGTGTTTCATGTGCACACCCGTTCTCCTCCTCCACTGAACCTTGCTACTTCCACTTCTTCCTGCTGCTGTCATCTCCGTCCCTTTGGGAGACAGGAGGAAAAAAAAGACAGAAAATAATTTTCTCCACTCCGCCACCTGCATTTGAGAGCCTTGCTTTTTTGGTGTGGTTGGGGGGGGGGGTTCTCTTTTTCTGAATAAATCTTCACCCTTTTCTCCTCCGTTGGCTTGAATCCCCAGCCGTATAAGCCAGTTTAATATTTCCCAATAATAAAAGTATTGCTGGCCTGTCTCTGTGAAAATGGACTCAGCACATATCTAATTCACTTTAATTACCAGCACATTCAGAGCCCTGAATAAACGTCTCGTTAAACACACACACACACACACACACACACACACACACACACGACAGTTGTGTTTCCATGTTTTATGGGGACTTTCCATAGACGTAATGGTTTTTATACTGTACAAACTTTATATTCTATCCCCTAAACCTAACCCTAACCCTACCCCTAAACCTAACCCTCACAGAAAACATTCTGCATTTTTACATTTTCAAAAAACATAATTTAGTATGATTTATAAGCTGTTTTCCTCATGGGGACCGACAAAATGTCCCCACAAGGTCAAAAATTTCGGGTTTTACGATCCTTATGGGGACATTTGGTACCCACAAAGTGATAAATACACGCTCTCACACGCACACACACACCTGTCTTTTTGGGTTAGGTCTTATGGACTATTCTGTCTGTTCATATGACACTCTGGAGTGAATTTGATCTATGTGTAAATAAGGAGGTCAGGCTGTCCCATATATGGAAGTTTAAATCCGCTGTCTTTCTCTTTATCTACTTCTCTTTTTCTTTATCCTACCCTCAGGTAATTCTGAAATCTCCCACATGAACGCCCCTCCCTCTCTGTGGATAACAGCTGGTATCTGTGTGTTTCCAGCTGTGTGTTTGTGGAAAATCTCTAAAGCTGGCTACAGTATAGTGGACAGAACCACCTGGACACAAACAAGACGTGTCAGAGAGATTGGAATAAGAAGCACAGGCATATTTCATTGTGAAATGCCCATTCCTCTCTTAATGAATGATGATGATGGCAGTTTATCCAATGTGGAGCAGCATATAAATGTGTTCTCACCCCTGTTTGTGGGGGCAGTTTTCCATTGGAGACTTATATTAACATTGGTTGCCAAAAGTGTGTTGTCTCAGTGGTGAATGTTTTGATGGCAAAACATTGCACTAGCTAGAGGATCATTTGTTTATTTCCTGTTGCGGCTGGAACACTTATCCAAGGCTCTCTGATTTGTCAATTACCATTGTGCATTCTTTTCCTACTCTTTTAGTGTCCTCTGTTTAGCACACACAAGCAGCACTTACCCTGCAAAAAAATTCCCATGCTGGTCTAAGCTGGTTAATGTTGGTTAGTGCTGGTTTGGTGCTGGTCTAGCTGGTGGACCAGCATAGCCATGCATTTCACCAGCAAAACCCAGCTGGTGAAGTTGCTTGACCAGCATGGTCTTTCGAGTGAAGCTGGTTTAGTTAATTAAAAAGCCTGGAAGGGTACACCAGCATGCCATGCTGGGGGATCAGCACACAAAACACAATTTAAGCCTGAGTTCTTGAGCGCGATTCAGTACGATAAGATTACAAACTGTTCCTGGCCTGGATATCTTAGCATTGTTATCTGACTATACTCAGGACAGAGAACCGTGCTGGTGAAATGGCTTTTGTGACGTGGCGACTCACAATTGGACACTCGGATTGATTTATTGCTGATTAATGCATATTGAAGATTAGAACATTGGTAGCATGAAAGCTTTGAAAGATATTCAGAGTTATGTTTGAGACACTGTGGCGAGCAGGGCGAGGCAGAGCGGCATCTGGGCCGGGAAGATGAGTGATGAATGAGCTCCACCTGTGTGACACAGCGTTCCAGTGAGGGGCGGCGGGAGTATTTGAGGAGAGGAGACAGCGGCAGATGAGGGAGAGTGACACACAAAGCTGTCTGTCTGTGTGTCAGTTTCGTTAGTGTAATGCTGAAAGCAATATGTGTTGGAGCTGCTGAAAAGCAGCTTTGTTGTAGTGTTTAATGTCCAATGAAAAGTGTCACATTAAAGTCTTACGTGTTTGTCAAGCCGGTCCCAGCTTCCTCCTTGCCCATCTTGTGAACTTTATTATAGACACTTAGTAACAAGTAAACTAGATATTCATAATAAATAATGTATATATAGTGCAGTTTATGTTTTTTGAGTTATGTCTGTGAAATAATCTGATCGAAATGATGGAAAGACAATAACAAACCTTGGTAGGCTGCACAACATATCTGTCAGACAGGGTTCAAAACCTCTGAATTATATGTCATTCCAACATTCCTGTAAAACTACACACAAACCACAAGTAAAGACTTTCGTTGGCTGTGCATATAGTTGGATGTCACGTAGAAGCTCTGAATGTCCTTACAATCATGTTGGACTCTGACACTGCAGTGGTTAGGATTCTAAATGGCCTGCAGCTACACAATTGGAGCAATGTTCATAACTGGAATTTCTGAGTGTACCGCAACTGTGTTCATATAAATTCTTTTTATCAGAGACAGAGAGCTGTCCTTTGCAAATTTAGGGGCTGGAATTCTAGGAATCATATAGCTGCAGTCTGGTACAGACTAGTGTGTGAGGGGTCTGTTTTAGTGCAATGATTTGGTTGCACCACTCAAAGAGCTCACTGAACTGTTCCTAATGGAACTCCATTTTATCTGATATATAAAGAAACTTGGCTTCTGCCCCAGTTAAGTCTTTCTGTTACGTTATTACAGCATTTATTTCCATGTTATTTTGTGCAAATGGTGTAGTGGCAATATAGTGATTTATATGATATAAAAAAAGAGTCCTGACCCTTTATGACCAATTCAATTCTATGACATTTTCAAGACCTTTCCAGTCATTTGTGATTACTTGATACAGATTTTTTAAAAGCATTTTGATTCAGACCAGTTTGCTAATAAATCATTTTGAATGGTTTGGACCAATTAATCAAAAAAGGAAAGACTTAAAAAGTTATTTGCTCATCAGCATCACTCCACACCGCATTACTAAACATTATCCTTTACTACAAGCTACACTCAAGAACAATTTAGAAAAGAAAAATTAGAAAAATGTGTATTCACTATAATCTTAAGATTTTATAATTTTTATTAATGAAACCTTTTAAGTCATAAGGCTGTTTCAATCAAATCATCTTTCTTTTGGCAACCAAATGAAAATGTAACAGAGAAAGACAGTCAGAATCAGGCTTGACATTAAGCACAAAACTAGAGAAAGATCATATATCTGCCTCTTCCTGGAACCATGACCCACTGCACCTCTTTGCCGGTGACCCCTCTCTGCTCAAAGAACACATCAGATTTATGAAAGCACTTAATGGAGTACCAAATGGGGGGAGCATTAAACCTGCAAATCACATATCCACATAATCCATATAAACCTGCCAATCACAGCACAAGTGTGTATAAACAGCCACTGATCTCACTCAGACAATTGTGACTGCATCCCAACTCCACCATTCATTTATATTTGCTCCTGGTGCAATAAACAAGAGACGCTAAAACAACAATTACTTTTATTCACTTTCATACAAATCAAGTTAAACGGCAGATTATAAATTCCTAACCATTTACTCTTTGCCCTGTTCTTCACACAGTGCCATGAATAGTGGACGTTTCACCTCAGAACTGCCACGATACTTGTAATGAACCACTTATAAATATATAAAGTTGCAAATATTTTGCCACAGTCACGTAACATTTATAAGATCAGGTTGTTCATTTTATTAATACATACAATTATGATAATATATCCTAAGGTCACATTTATACATAATATAGCTCATGAACATATACAATTGTGTAATGAATAAAAAATCCAAATTAATGAAATTATATATGGATTAATAAAGTAATCACAAATAATTGCATGTATTAATATTTGCTGAGAAAAGCCTCCAAATGCAGATAAACAATGTAAAAAAGACGAGTAAAACATTGATGTCAGAACCATGGTATTCATTGAAGTAGCTTGGAGTACCATTAATCGAATCCATGCTATCATAATTTCAGAGAATTTCAAAGGAGACATTACCTTCTGATACCATTATTGTACAATGGTACCATCACATTACATACTTACAAGGACATGATGAACTCCTCACTCAGTCACTGGCAGTTTTGATGGTTTTACACCGGAAAATTCCCATCTGCGGTGTTGATAACATTAGTAAAGTAGGCTCTATAAATGTGCTGTGTGCATTTTTACTGTTGTTGTGGTCTTTGCTGGGCACAGCGGTGATGTTTCAACACTAATAGCATAAACACAAATAACTGCTGAGTGTGTGCATGACATATAGCCATACATCTCAAAACCCCTCGGCAATGTGTGTATGTGTGCATATATGGGAGTGCGTAACAAGCTCGGCCCTCTGTGTGTATCGAGAGCCTCTCAGCAGAAATGTAGCAACACTGGTGATTTATCTTACACTAACCCCACAGAGTGGCACACAATACCGCACCATCTACATGCTGTTTAATAATATGGGTGAAATACAGAAAATTCCCAATAGGCAGCCTGAATATACCGCATGTAAACAATATAACATGCACATTTATATTCCAAGAGTGTATCTACAGATATATAAAAACAATAAGTAAATGCTTTTTGAACATTTGCAAATATTACAAATGCACTTTCCCTATTAGATTTCGCAACGGTTTAGCTATTTAACTCTGTTGTTTGCACTGGAAAAATCATTTTCTTAATCAGCGTTTCAGTCTTGTTTTCTAGTAAAATATCTACACATACTTAAAACAAAATAAAATTATGTGAGAAGCATACTAGGGGGATAGTTCACACAAAAATGAAAAATTCTTTCAACATTTACTCACCCTTGTGTTATTCCAAGTCCATATGACTTATTTTCCTTCTATGGCACACAAAAGATGTTAGGCAGAATTTTAGCCTTTCAAAGCCTTTTATTCACTTTCAAAGCATTCTACAAAATTTCTCCTCTTGTGTTCGATGATGGAAATAAAGTCATACAAGATTGGAACAACATGAAGTTGAGCAAATGATGACAGAATTTTAATTTTGGGTGTTCTAACTCTTTAAGACTTGTTTTCAGAGAATATATATCTTGAATTAAGTTTATTTTTCTCACCCCATTGATAAAATATTTCTTCTTTTAAAAGGATAGTTCACCCCAAAAGGAAATTCTGTCATCATTTACTCACCCTCATGCCATCCCAGATATGTATGACTTTCTTCAGTAGAACATAAACAAAGATTTTTAGAAGAATATCTCAGCTCTGTAGGTCCATACGATGCAAGTGAATTGTGATCAAACATTGTAGCTCCAAAAATCCCATAAAGGAAACAGAAGTGATTCCTAAGACTCCAGTGTTTAAGCAATATGATAGCTGTGGGTGAGAAACAGATTCAAATTTAAGTAATTTTTATTCTAAATCTCTACTTTCACATCTGAGTTAAAGTTATGGTGGAGATTTAGAGTAAAAAAGGACTTAAATTTTGTTCCGTTTCTCACCAACACCTATTATATCAATTCTGTAGAAATGGATTTAACCACTGGAGTCTTATGGGTTACTTCTATGTTTCCTTTATGTAAATGTTTTTTCCCCCTTTTTCTCCCAATTTGGAATGCCCAATTCCCAATGGGCTTTAAGTCCTTGTGGTCGTGAAGTGATTCGCCTCAATCCGGGTGGCGGAGGATGAATCCCAGTTGCCTCCGCATCTGAGACGTCAACCTGCATGGCTTGTTGAGCACATTGCCACAGAGACATAGCGCATGTGGAGGCTTCACGCCATCCACCACAGCATCCACGCTCAACTCACTATGCGCCCCACCGAGAACAAACCACATTATAGCGACCACGAGGAGGTTACCCCATGTGACTCTACCCTCCCTAGCAACCGGGCCAATTTGGTTGCTTAGGAGACCTGGCTGGAGTCACTCAGCACGCCCCTAGAAAACCACCTCACACGGTTCTACACCAGCACTATAGAGAGCATCCTGACTGGCTGCATCACCGCCTGGTACGGCAACAGCACCGCCCTCAACCGTAAAGTCCTGCAAAGAGTGGTGCGAACTGCCAGACAAATCTTCGGAGGTGAGCTTTCCTCCCTCCAGGACATCTATACCAGGCGGTGTGTCAAAAAGCTCGGAGGACCATCAGAGACTCCAGCCACCAAGCCATGGGTTGCTCTCACTGCTACCATCAGGCAGGCAGTATCGCAGCATTAGGACCTGCACCAGCAGACTTCATGACAGCTTTGACCCCCAAGCGATCAGACTTTTGAACTCTTGATCTCTCGCAATCAATATGCATCAGCACTGCACTTTATTGATCTTATTATCTCACAATGAATTGTCATAAATGATATTCATTATTCAATGATAAGAAAATATATTGTGTGGAAGTTCAAATACATAGCTTTGTCTCATTGTTGTAATTAACACATTAATTAACACTATTAGTTCATATAATAGATTGTTAGGGAATTAATCCATGATGACACATTTAATTAATAGCAATTCATATATGTCTTAATACATTAATCAGACAGACTCTTTATTAGTTGCTGATGTGGCAATCATTAATGACTGGCTTAGTTAATCATGAGTCATACATTAACTCAGTATTATCTGTGCATTAGTTAAGCATGAATTAATGCTTATTAATGCACCCATATTGTAAAGTGTTACCATAAATTGTGTTGTGTAATCTGATGTTATTGTAAATTGGTATATGTCTCATCACTGTCATGACTGCTATGTTGCTCGGAACTGCACCCAAGACATTCACCCACTGTTGCACTTGTTTATATGGTTGAGTGACAATAAAGCCATGAGAGGTGGTGGCGTAGTGGCTAAAGCACAGGGCTGTTAATCAGAAGGTCGCTGGTTTGAACACCACGGCCACCACCATTGTGTCCTTGAGCAAGGCACTTAACTCCAGGTTGCTCCGGGGGGATTGTCCCTGTAATAATTGCACTGTAAGTTGCTTTGGATAAAAGCTTCTGCCAAATGCATAAAAAAAAAAAAAAAAAAAAGTGTTTTGATTATGTTTTGACTTTACTTGTTAAGTCACCTGACTATTAACTCATTATAGCATAACATACTGTATTTTTGTACTTTATATAACGGATTTGTTTTAGATTTTGCACTACGTATGTGTGTATGTATGAAGATGTGTGTCTGTGTGTATGTATGTACAGTATATGTATAATTATATATTTCTTTTTTTATTATCTATGTCTTGCTGCTGTTTTTGTATTGCTTTTGTATTGCTGTGCACTGGAAGCTCCTGTCACCAATATAAATTCCTTTTATGTGTAAGCATACTTGGCAATAAAGCTGATTCTGATTCTGATTTTGAGGTGAAAAGAGTTGAATTTACATTTACATTTACATTTATTCATTTGGCAGACACTTTTATCCAAAGTGACTTACAAAAGAGGAAGAACATCAGCGAATCATCTTAGGGAGGCAGTGGTACAAAAAGTGCCATATTACAAAGTTTCACTATCATCAGAATAGTATACAAAACAGATTTAAGTGCAACAAGAAATGTAAATAATTATTATTTTTATTTATTTTGTTATTGACCGTTAAGAGCTTTTGGAAAATATGTGTTTCCACGGTGGTTGAAAGAAGGTCATTCCACCACCGTGGTATGATGAAACTGAAAGTCCGGGAAAGTGTTTTGGTGTCTCTTTATTTTGGTATGACAAGGCGACGTTCATTTTAAACTTTTAAAAATGAAAAAAAGTCATTAATTTCACAATTTTGTTTCCCAAGACATTTTATCCTGTTTAATGTATGTTTTGATATTATATTGGTTAAACAATATATAAATAAATAAAAATGTTTTTGGAACATTCTACAATGAAGTCTGAATTTACTTTAGGTCTTTGCTTGCAGGTTTCCATCATGTCTGTCTGTGACAGAGTCTCTCTAGCATTCAGGAGTGTAACGAACCCCGCTCCTCTAGTTCGCTCCGCTTCCTCGAGCTCACATGCTCGCTCCCAATCACCCCCCTCTGGCTCTCACGCTCGCTCCCAATCACCAGAGTATTAGTTTCACCCGCACGCGTCCCAATCACTCGATTATTAGTTTCACCTGCACTGTTCGTTTTCCCCTATTTATACGCTGCCCTTTCGTCTCACTCGTGTTGGTTATTGTTTAGTTTACCCCTTCGCTTTGCCAGCTCTAGTGATCCCCTAGCTCCCCTGTCTATTCAACTCGATTGTCTTACTTGTTATACTGATTCTGATTTCCCCGGCTTCGACCTTACGCTTTCCTCGACCACTCTTTTGTAGATTTGCCCCGTTGCCATATCCTGATTCCTCGGCTTCAACCTTACGCTCCCCTCGACCACTCTCTTCTGGATTTGCCCTATTTGTACTTTTGCTTTGCCTGCAATAAACGCAGTTTGACTATACATTGTGACTGTCTCTTCTTGTGCGGGTGACAGAATAACCAAACTTACAGAAGACAGTCACAATGGAATCCATTGAGGATCTCCGCAGCTCGCTAGAGCGGATTTGCACGGCGCTTTCTGCCCAAGGATCTACGGTTGGGAAACACGACCAAGCGCTCACGGCCCAGGGACAGCAAATACAGGAAATACTGCATATGGTACGTACCATTTCCGATCAGTTTCAACCTGTTCCACCTGTGTCTGTCCCTGTACCCGTTGATGTTCCCACTGCATTTCCCAGCGCCGCGAGCTTTCAACCCCCCGAGCGGTTTGACGGTTCGTCGGAAGCTTGTCAGGGTTTTTTAATGCAATGTACTGTTTATATGACGTATCACCCCCTTTTAAGCACTGACAGTGAGAGAGTACATTTTTTAATCTCACTGCTCTCGGGGAAGGCACGGCAATGGGCCACTGCATTGTGGACTGCCGAGAGCCCCCTTTTGACATCATATGATCAGTTTTTTCACCAGATTGCCGTGGTTTTTAATCACCCGGCAGCTGGTAGGGATGTAGGCAGCTGCCTTGTGTTTTTGAAACAGGCGTCACGCACAGCCGCTACCTACGCACTTGATTTCCGCACCCTTGCCGTGGGTAGCGGGTGGAGCGACCCCGCTTTGTTAACTGTATACCGCCTGGGTTTGAATGACCAGCTCCAAATGGAATTGGCATGTCGAGGAGAATCGCTGTCGCTGGAGAACTATATTCAGCTCTCCATCACAGTGGATAACCTGCTTTGCGACCGTGCTTGTCGGAGCCCCTCTGTCGTCCAAGAGCCTGCTACGGGTCTCCACTCGCCTAAACTCGTTTCTCCCGAGTGCTCTTCCAAATCTGAACCTATGCAACTTGGTCGCGCCCCCCTAACTCAGGCGGAACGAACTAGGCGATTGACACAGAACCTCTGCCTATACTGTGGCACCCCGGGCCACCGGATTACCTCATGCCCGGCCGGTCCCCAGCGTTCCCGCTCCAAAAGCCGGGTGAGAACGTCAGTCATTCTCAACATTACCCAGAAACAAGTCTGCCTCCCAGTAATGTTGTTTTAACAATGTCTCCATTTCTACCCCAGCCCTAGTTGATTCCGGGGCAGCAGGGAATTTTTTAGACAATGGCTTGGTCCAAAAACTGTCCATCCCACTCAGTCCGGTCGTGCCACCTCTCAGGGTTAATTCTCTAGATGGGGCACCTCTCGGATCGGGTCTCATTTCCTTTCGGACCGTGCCATTGTCCCTCCAAGTGGGTTTGTTTCACACTGAGCTCATCCAGTTTTTTATTGTGAAATCACCTAGAGACCCTGTGGTTTTGGGCCACCCCTGGTTGGCGCTTCATGACCAACACATTTCCTGGCGCACGGGGGAGCTGTTGCGCTGGACCGACCACTGTTTGTCACATTGTATTTCCCTTCCGGTGTTCTCCACCTCTGTAGAGAGCCCCGAAGTGAAGTCTCCTGTCTCCATCCCTCCTGAGTACTCCTCCTACGCTGATGTGTTCGAGAAGACCCAGGTTAGTCTCCCCCCACATTGTAGTGTGGACTGCGCCATCGATCTCCTTCCGGGGTCCCCACTCCCTAAGAGCCGAGTGTACCCCTTAACGCTACCCGAAACCAAAGCCATGGAGGACTACATCGACGAGGCGCTCAGTCTAGGCATCACTCGGCCGTCCACCTCCCCCGGTGGCGTCCGGCTTCTTTTTTTCGTGGGCAAGAAGGACGGCGGGCTTCGCCCCTGCATCGATTACCGGGCCCTAAATAAGGCTACGGTGAAGTTCGCCTACCCCCTGCCTCTCATCCAACCGTCCCTCGAGCAGGTCAGTAAGGCTAAGATCTTTACTAAGCTCGACCTCAAGAGCGCGTACAACCTTGTACGCATCCGCAAGGGAGACGAGTGGAAGACTGCGTTCATCACCACCAGGGGGCACTACGAGTACTTGGTGATGCCATACGGCCTCGCCAACTCCCCCTCGGTGTTCCAGTCATTCATGAACGACGTCTTCAGGGACATGCTAGACCTCTTCCTCGTCGTCTACATAGACGACCTTTTAATTTACTCCGCCACACTCTCTAAACACACCGTTCACGTCTCGAAGGTATTACAGAGACTGCGAGAACACGACCTGTTCGTGAAGGCAGAGAAGTGTGCCTTTCACCGCCCCTCCGTCTCCTTCTTGGGCTACGTCCTGTCTGCAGGAACTATGGAGATGGAGACCGACAAGGTTGCCGCAGTCCTATCTTGGCCCGAGCCTAGTACGCCCAAGGAGCTCCAACGGTTCCTGGGTTTCACCAACTATTACCGGCGTTTTATCAGAGACTTTGGCAAGATCGCTGCACCTCTCACGTCTCTTACACGAGGCAACCCGAAGTTCCTCACCTGGAACGCACCCGCCCAGCAGGCCTTCCAGGCCCTAAAGGAGGCCTTCACGACCTCCCCAGTTCTTCAGCAACCCGATTCCACTCTCCCGTTCATGGTAGAGGTGGATGCCTCAGAGGTAGGGGTGGGAGCTGTACTCTCCCAACCACACGGGACTCCCGCTAAGCTGTACCCTTGTGCGTTCTACTCCCATAAGCTGTCCTCCCCCGAACAGAACTATGACGTCGGGAATAGAGAGCTGCTGGCCATCAAGCTAGCCCTGGAGGAATGGCGCCATTGGCTGGAGGGCTCTAGGTTCCCTTTTGTTGTTTTCACCAACCATAAGAACCTAGAGTACCTTCGCTCAGCCAAGAGGTTGAACCCTCGACAGGCCAGGTGGGCGATGTTCTTCACCCGGTTTAACTTTTCGGTTACTTTTTGTCCGGGCTTCCAGAACATCAAGGCTGACACACTCTTTCGTCTCTTCAACCATGGTTCGGAACCCCCAGGGTCGGAGACAATTCTCCCCACGTCGTGCGTCGTTGCACCCGTTCGGTGGGAACTGACGGAGGCCATCCTGCAGGCTCAAGGCGACGAGCCCGCGCCTCCTCAAACCCCCCCAACAAGATGTATGTACCCACCACTATTCACCCTCAGCTTATGCAGTGGGTTCATACTTCCCTTTGTTCTGGCCACCCGGGGATTACCCGTTCTACCGAGCTACTCGCTAGGAGATTTTGGTGGCCCTCACTCAAGGACGACGTCCACGACTATGTCCTCTCGTGTCCAGTCTGTGCCCAGTCCAAAACACCTCGTCACCTCCCTGCAGGACTCCTCCAGCCGTTGCCTGTGCCTGACCGCCCGTGGTCCCACATTGCCATGGACTTTATTACCGACTTGCCCCCCTCCGACGGCCGGACCGAGATCTTGGTTGTCATAGACCGCTTCTCTAAGATGTGCCGCCTAATTCCCCTACCCGGGTTACCTAACGCGACACAAATGGCCGACCACATGATTACCCACATCTTCCGAAACTTCGGTACTCCCGAGGAGATCACCTCAGATCGGGGTACCCAGTTCACGTCTCGCTTCTGGCGGGCCTTTAGTGACAGACTGGGTATCCAACTCAACTTCTCCTCGGGATACCACCCCCAGACCAACGGCCAGACCGAGCGTCTCAACCAGGAGATAGGCAGGTACCTGAGAGCCTACTGCGCCCAGAACCAAGGCAGCTGGCACACCTACCTCCCCTGGGCCGAATACGCCCAGAACAGCCTGGTCAGCTCCTCAACTCGTCTGACCCCTTTCCAATGCGTCCTGGGCTACCAACCACCCCTTTTCCCATGGGAAGCTGATCCCAGCGACGTTCCGGCGGTGGATGCCTGGGCCCAGAGGTGTGCCCAGGTCTGGAGAGCCACCCAGGACCGGATACAACGCTCCACCCAGGCCCAGAAGTCTAAGGCAGATCGCCGACACCGTCCTGTCCCCCTGTTCCATCCGGGCCAAAGGGTTTGGCTTTCGACCCGAGACATCCGCCTCCGCCTCCGGTCGAAGAAACTCAGCCCTAAGTATGTCGGCCCTTTTAAAATAATAAAAAGAATAAACCCTGTCACTTACAAATTACTTTTGCCACCCCGCTACAAAATTTGTCCTGTGTTTCATGTTTCCCTTTTAAAGCCGGTGCACTATAGTCCCATGTTTCCGCCCACGGCAGCCCAGACACCCCCTCCACCACTCGATGTCGGAGGTCAACCCGCCTATACGGTCCGGGTCCTGCTAGACTTCCGACGTCGGGGTGGCGAGCTGCAGTACCTGGTCGACTGGGAGGGCTACGGACCTGAGGAACAGTCGTGGGTACGGTCGAGAGATGTCCTGGGTCAAGCTCTCAAGCTAGACTACCATCGCCAGCATCCCGATCGTCCCGCACCGCTTCCCAGAGGTCGTGCTCCTCGCAACCGAGCGCGGCCGTCCGGAGCCGTCCGTAGCAGAGGGGGGAGTACTGTAAGGAACCCCGCTCCTCTAGTTCGCTCCGCTTCCTCAAGCTCACACGCTCGCTCCCAATCACCCCCCTCTGGCTCTCACGCTCGCTCCCAATCACCAGAGTATTAGTTTCACCTGCACTCGTCCCAATCACTCGATTATTAGTTTCACCTGCACTGTTCATTTTCCCCTATTTATACGCTGCCCTTTCGTCTCACTCGTGTTGGTTATTGTTTAGTTTACCCCTTCGCTTTGCCAGCTCTAGTGATCCCCTAGCTCCCCTGTCTATTCAACTCGATTGTCTTACTTGTTATACTGATTCTGATTTCCCCGGCTTCGACCTTACGCTTTCCTTGACCACTCTTTTGTAGATTTGCCCCGTTGCCATATCCTGATTCCCCGGCTTCGACCTTACGCTCCCCTCGACCACTCTCTTCTGGATTTGCCCTATTTGTACTTTTGCTTTGCCTGCAATAAACGCAGTTTGACTATACATTGTGACTGTCTCTTCTTGTGCGGGTGACAAGGAGACTGTCTGCATCCCATATTTCAGACATTTTTCTCATTAAATGGGCTGAATGTGCGGGCGGGCCTAAAGGAAGACAAAGCACTAAACTCTGAGGGTTGTTTAAAGGCAGTTTAAGTTGCTCTTCCTCCACACCATGTGTGCTGTCTGTCAGAAACCTGGCGCACTTCAGTTTGACATGAACTGTGAAAGCATGTTGGCTGTGCTATTATATACGCACAAAATCTCCATCCTTCAGTCATTTATTAATTGTTTTTTCCACACTCCATCCATACATATATCCATATTTCTCACAAATCATGTTGCAGCCTCCATTTAGTAGAGAGAGAAAGCGAAAGGTAGAGAGATGGAGGGCTCGAGATCCATTTATCCATTTTACACCTCTCTGAATGTTCGTTCTATGTCTCTCCCCACTAAAATAATAATTTCAGCCCACACAAAACATCACTGAACCCTGTTTGCCTGAATTTATTACACTCACCTCACCTGACTGTGCATGGAAAGGCACTGAAACACACAGATACACTTACATTGATGCTGAAAGTTCCACCCTGTGCACTTTTCTCGATCTGATTTCACAGGTTAATTACATTGTTTTGTTGGGATGTTTTTTTTTATGTTTATTCTGACAAACAAATAATGCTAATCATTTTGTGGATAATTAAATGGACCTCGACTAAACGAACGCCCCCCTCCTGCACTTACCCTCCGTTTCTAATGAAAAAGGGCTCATCTCCACAACGTTCAAGTGTTCTTCACATTGACAAGTGTCATTTACAAAACGCCGTTGTTATGGCAACGGCAGACTCATTACAGTTAATTCACTAATTGCTAACTGGAGCTCTGATTGTTCAAAATTACCTCAGGGACATGGTTAACCCTTCACTTGGTATGCAGATCATGGGGCCTGTTAGTCGCTACTGTACATAAAGGCCTTTAATTTAGCACAATGCTCCTGAAATTCACTTCCTCCCCCCCCTCCCATTTTCCACTGGTCCCCTTGCATCCCAAAGCCCTATCAAGCAGTTTGTAATCAAAAGGAGGTTGCCATGGTGATTAATCGTTGCCTTTTCTGTCAGCAGTTTTTAGAGAGATGAGGCTTGATATTTGTTTGATAATGGCCCTGTAAACAATGGGACTGGATTTTTAATCACCTTCATGGATTTTCCTGTGAAAGGCTCCATCGCTAAGACTAAACCCTCACTGTATCTGAGAGAAGAGAATGAAGGACAAATCTGTTTTACCGAATATACAATAGACTTAGTGTAGAGACAATTCTGATTCCAGTCAGTGTCAGGTCATTTGCAGGAATTTGTATTTAATTATTATTATTATTTTTATATTTTTCATAGAATGTATTGTGGCTTTGTTTATTTTTGGACTTTTTCATCTATTATGATAACAGACAGTCAATATCTAACAGGAAGTGATAGAGAAAATTGGAGAATTTTGAAAGGAGGGTTAGATCACTCATTATGTCCGTCTTTTACTGCATGATTATGAATTTAACAAATGTAAAAGAAGAAAAAGAAAGCACCAAAAAAAATTTAAAAATTATCCTCGTTTTACTAAAGAGTACGTATACTCTTTAGTTTAGTTTCTGTATTACATGAACTTAAGATGTGATTTTCCACTTGGACAGTTATTTCCGTTTAAAACTTCTTGTATTTGGAAAAGTTAAAACCCCTTGTTTTAGTACAGCGGTTGATTGACAGGTAAGTAGGCGGTGCAATTGCTGCTGTTCAAATGCTTCATAGTGTTCACTCTATGTTCCCAAAGTGGTCACATGTGTTTTCGACCACAATTGGTTGTTTCGCCTCCTTATTTTTTTTGAAGTGAGCAAATCTCAAAACATTTTGGATCCTATTTACTCCTGTCTTTAGCGCAGTCCTGTTTCAAACGGATCGCCCAAAACGCATTTTAATACCATGTGTAATCAGGGCCAGACTCATGAAAATGTCCCAAGCCAGATTAAAAATCCCATCACCCACATGGGAACCATAATTGAATGTGTCTAGAGCATATACACCAATAACTAGGCCTTGGCTCTGACAGTGATAGGATTGTAAAAAAAATACTGAGCAAAAAGTTCATGTGAAATATTCATTGAGTTTGTCTTAGGCCAGAATCATACTTTACGTGAGTGTGCAAACACATGCGCACACATTTACACGGTTTACCAGACATGGACCACTTGTGTTAAAATGAACAGGAGACATTGGAAAGGCCAATGGATTTAGAAAGGTAAGCCCCGCCTTTCAGGTAAAAGTGTCAATCACCTTACAGATACAGACATCAGTCAGCTCAAACCATGTGAATGCGAATTAGCTGGACCAGCCTGAATTTTTTTTTTTTTACTTTTCTTCTGAAATCAAGCTTGTGTAGCTAAAAGAATCTGCGTTCATAAGTATGTTTTGGACTAGGGGTGGGTTATATTTCAGTTAAATCGATAAACCGGTCAAAATATGTCAGCCAATAGGAATTTTCTATTTTTTTTTAATGCAAATAATCATTATATTGTAATCATGCCATCATTTTAAAGTAATTTATCATCAATATATAATAATATATTATAGTATAATTAAATCAGCAAACCGGTCGAAATGTGTCAACTGATATGAATTTTCAAAAGTTTTAATAAAATAATCATTATATTGGAATCATGCCATCATTTTAATATAATTTATAATTAAAATAATAATATAATATAATATGATCGACATAAGAAATTTTTATCATTCATGATGA
Source organism: Xyrauchen texanus (assembly GCF_025860055.1). Taxonomy (NCBI): domain Eukaryota; kingdom Metazoa; phylum Chordata; class Actinopteri; order Cypriniformes; family Catostomidae; genus Xyrauchen; species Xyrauchen texanus. Next base: position 11,866,798 of record NC_068279.1, read on the forward strand.
GTTACTTTTGCATTATTTTTACATTATAAGGTAAGGTTTCTCACGGTATTGAGAAAAAAAAAGCATCGCCATGTTTAATAATTAGATATTTATATTATTTATTTATTGACAAAGTTTTATTTCAATTAATGGACATAACAGGTCTACCACTAAAGTTTTTGGATGCCCTTTTCATACCCATATATATATATCTACCAACCAAAAAAATGTAAGAATATCATAAAGCACATTTTTGCTTACATCACAAACCCCTATTTTGGACCTTAGGAAGCATAAAAGAAACATTGCAATGACTAAAACAGACACATATTAACTGATGTCACAATCAGGCCACACCCCCACCACCTTCAGCCATAAACAGTGACCTGCCAACCCCCAGCTATCTTTCAGTGGTCCATGAACACTTATGCCTGGATGACATCGTGCTTGTGTGTGTGTGTGTGAGAGAGAGAGAGAGAGAGAGAGAGAGAGAGAGAGAGAGAGAGAGAGAGCCCTTTGAAGCATACACTGCTCAAAGGCCAGGGAGGCAATCTGAGAACTTCACAAGCACAGGATAAAATTGCCTTGAACCCAGAGGTGCAGGGAAAGAGCAATTTGTGTTCCATCTGTTCGGGCACTACCTATTAAGGACATGGGCATTCTATGCCTGAAAGAGAGAGAGAGAGACTGCAAATCCAATTATTTCAGTTTAGTACCATTCTTTTCCTTTTGAGGGGAAGAACATCTTTTTGTTGTTATTGTTGTTTTTTCTTAAAGACCAAGCCTCTGTCATGCTCTTGACAGGAAATCATCTCACACTCAGGCTTATAGTGTACAGCCATGGCCAAAAGTATTGGCAGTGACATCAATTTTGTGTTTCGCGAAGTTTGCGAAAGTTTGTTGTGGTGTTGATTCACATTGTTTCTAGATTAATGTGCAGAGGGATTAGATGCATTTTAAATAATTGCAAAACGCTTCATTGGCCAAAAAAATCTACTTTATCACAAAACCCAAATGTCACAGTTTTTTGGCCTTGGCACAAAATTACCAGCTAACATCATTTCACTAATCATATCAGCAGCACCTGGGAAAGTGAACGAGTGCTAGTCAGGTGAAATCACTCTATCATTCTGATTGGATTATAAGAACAGACTGATTGCTATAAAAGGTGGGAAGAAGCGCTTCCAATCATTGTGTTCTTGTTGGCAGTGGTTAACTCTAAAGAAAGACATGCAGCCATCATCACTTTGCATAAAAATGGCCTCACAGTGCTTCAGGTATTTTCTTCAGTGTGTCTGATATCAACATGCATGGACACAGATGAGAAGCACCGATCCGAGCATATGATACTCCTTTAATGCATGTACTAGGCTGAAATAACTGATAATTCAGCTCAAAATGTTACGTTTGTGCGTAGATTGCATTTTAACTGCATGTTGGAGAAATATTGTGCTGGTTTTATTCCCACTTTCTTTGTCTTTCAAAACTTTTTTGCAGATTAAAAGTATTGATAAAAATTGTTTTTTAAGTTTATTATCCCTTTAGAGTTTTTGAGAAGACCCCATTAATACATAAAAACTAGGGCTGTCGATTTAACTTGATTCAGTGCGATTAATTTTATGAAAAATAATGCGTTAAAAAAAGTTTTACGCAATTAAGCGCAATGCCCCCGGATTGTAATAAGGAAGATCCCTGAGAAATGCAAGCTTGTAGTACCAACTGTTTACTCCAGAGGTCAGTAATTGAAATCTCAGCTGTGTGGCAACACGCAGTTTATACAGTGAAGAAAACAACCAGACAGCACAAAACTAACTTTCCGAACGCAAATTCGAAATAAGGGATCTCAAGAAGTGTTCTAAGTATTAAACTATATTTAACTTGACACAGAGATGCAACGCACCCGAGATGCTACACAAGCATGTCTGATGCTTGTTGAAATTGCAGGTCCTTAAACAAGCCCTCATAATAAATCTCGAACTGATTGACAAATTCACTTGCGAAATGGATTGCTGTGAACTGCAAAATCATTTTTATGTGGCTTGTTGTACGCACCACAGCAGTTTCCTTCCCGGCAGCCATGACTTTTATTCACTTTTACACAAATCTGTGTAAAACATCAGATTATCAGTTCATAAACACTTACTTTTCCACCCTGTTCCTCACACAATGCTTATCTTGTGACATCAAAAAAAAAATTCTATAGCACATGACTTGTATGGCAATACATTTAACTGTTTGCATTCAGAACCATTTACATTTACAAGCCTGGTCTAGTTAGATTAAAATGTGCGGTAGCTCAAATGATAGAGCAATGCACTTGTGATGCAAAGGACTGGGGTACTACTACTGAAGACCACAAGAATCGACACATTATTCGAAAGTGTCAAAGAAGCCCAACAAATTGACAGGGTTGCTTCAGCTATTGCGTTTTTCATCTCGCATTAGCTTTTAATGATGCTTGGATTAGGTTTAGGGTAGGAAGGTCGGTTTTGTTGATTTAAAACTTGATAGATTATAACCCTAGAAACCTCATTTGCATTTCGCATTTGCTGATTATGACAGTCGGTTAGGTTTAGGATTAAGGATATGGTAGGTAGGTTTTGTTGATTTATAACTCAATAGAATTATCAATTAAAACCTCTGTGACAAACTTTGAGAGAACATTTACTTCACTTTTAGCACCAAACAGTGGACATTTTACCTCGGGACTGCCACGATTCATGTAATGAACCATGTAATATCATTTTGCCAAAATTTCACCACAGTCAAGTAATTTTCATGAGATCAGGCTGGTTCGTTAAGTAACAAGCTAGCTCCAAATGAATTGAAATCAATTGTGATTGTTTCTCTCACAGACATGAGTGATGTGAATGGATCGGTTCTCTTAACTTTTCACCTTCTGCTGAATTAACATAACACTAGCCAGGAGGAAAGTCTGTTGCCTGGGTAACACATTGCCACCATTTGCAATGGGATCAGAGTTTCAAACTGCAAGGGTGAAACCTTTAGCTTTGGGTAAAAGATGGGCCCAGACAGTCTTACGCCTGCAAGAGCCTCCAGAGAGAAGGGAAATCGAGTGGTGGAATTGCTTTGGCAGCTGATTACATGGCCTTAAAAAAGACTGAGAGATTAAAATGCTGCATAAAGTCACTCACCCAAAAGTAATCTCATTTTATCTGATGTGACTGCAGAGTTCTGGCTCTTTTCTCAGTAGGAAGTCTCTAAGGATCGATGATGGAATAAGAAAAGACCTGAAATCCGGCGAGTCTTATGTTCGTCTTGTCGTCTGTGTGAGCAACGGCTAATCAGCCGGTTCTCGGCAGGGAACAGTCACTGATGAGAGGCACTGCAGATTTAATTGCGAGAATCTTAAAGTGTCTGACATTTTAGCTCAGCTGCACAATAATTCCCCACACCCCATGGGTTGGAGGCCGCCAGACAGGAAATGCTGTTTTTGGCATCGTCTCCCGTCCAATCACAGTCACATAATGATAGTGACATTCCTCACCTTCGCTCAGAGGTGTGTGTGTGTGTGCATATATGTGTGTGTGTGTGTGTGTGAGTTCTCAGCAAGAACCCAATTAAAGGATGTGGGGGGAAGGATTCCTCTGCCCAGCCCTGCATTATTGAATGACAATAGCTGCATTGAGAGAGACGTGTCTCCAGACAAACTGATTTCCTGGTGCTAAACAGCCTGCAACTCCTTAACGCCTCCTCAGGAAAGGAGGGGTAGAGGGAGAGTCTGGGAAAGACAGAAGTGGGGGTCTAGTTTACATTTTTTTAGGGTGCTTTATTGGCAAGACAAATGTTTGTACATTTGCATTGCTAAACATTTTAAGCAATTAAAACCTGTTCCTCACTTTAGTTATTGTATGGTTTCAGGAGACTTTAAATGCAGCATGAGTCATTTGGAATACATTTATAGAGCTTTTTTGCCTTTTTTTAATTATTACGAACAGGGCAGTTTCTAGCTCTAAGTGGTATAAGTAGCCACTTAGGGCCCCTGAGCCACCAGCGAAGCAAAATCTTTTTTATATTTTTCAAAATATACTAAAAGCTGTAAGACTCAGGCAGCTGTTTTGGCTCAATTAGACAGTTAAAGGGGGGCCCCCTTGTGGCCCGAGAAGGAAGGGAGAAATTCTGTTGAGAAATAATGCACACAAGCACATTGTCATTCATTGGTAATTTGTATAGATATTTATTGTTAAATTATTGTCATTTTTGTGTTTTGTGTACTTCAAATTCCAATTTGAAGTTAATATATTCCAATTAGTTGAAGACTGTATTGCAGGGTCATTCTTGGGTGGGCCAGGTTCCCATGGGTGGGTGGGGGGGCCTCCAAGAATGTGTGCAAACCTGTGCAAGCCACGGTCTAACGTAGTACACGTGTGCATTCTCAAGTTAACTGACAAGAAATGTTTCTTTCAAAAAGGTTATTGGCTAAGGTGTAACTTCCAGTCCGATACCCACCATTTTTAGTATTACATTTTCCTCCATTTATACGGTAAGTATTCAGATGACCATTTTCATCTTCATAAAGTCCCTGCTCCAGTTCTCGTAGTTAGTTGTGGCACAAAAATAATGTGGTTTCCATTATTTGTCCAAGTTTAATATGTGTTGTGTTTCGGTTATATTGTGTTGTACAATTTTCCTTGGATGTCTGTTTATTTTGTGCTTTCTGTCAGAAAATGCAGCTCTGTCTCATTTTTGCTTTGGTCCAATTTACAGTCTGAGGTATTAAGAGAGGCAGTGTGTTGTAGGGATGTGGGTGGACAGACGATTAGCAGCAGTGGTGCTTCACAAGGAGAGTAGCTAGCTGCTCCTAGTGCCAGCTGTGAAACAAATGGTGTTTAAACGCAGCAATACAGTAAGACTGGAAAGAGAGAGACAGGGATTTGCACACAATGACTGACTGGCAGATGGAGAGGGAGGAGAGGCAGCCAACCTTTAAGAAAGCATAGTGAAGAAAGACAGCATGTTTAATTAATAGATAGGCTGGGCTGGGTTTAGACATGGAGGATCATTCAGGAGGCATTAGACAGGGAGATTTTTGGGTCAGAAATGAGCAGGTGCCGCATAGGGTTGGTTTGGAGATTGTGGATGAGAATATTGAACACTGTCTCTGCAGCTGAGAGAGATAAAGGAAAGTGGTAAAATGAACATGTACATTGGAAAGAACAGTAAAGGGGTTTGGGATGGGGTAGCATGAAGGCAAATAGAGTTGCACACCTCAAAATTGCATTGAGTGGAATGAAAATGCAAACTAATGGGCATGAATGGTATGTGGAGAAACAAGGGCCCCCACATCAGCCAAGTGACACAGTGAACCAAGTGAAAGGGATGTTGGGGGGGGGTTAGCATGCATGGAAATGAGCACCTGGAGCTTATTTATCTAAAAGCTTTTTTTAGCTTGCACTTTTTATGACATAGCAGGAGCTGACTAGCAATAAAAACCACTTTGTGACTCAATTATGTCCCTGGAATGGTATATGGACTATTTAATTGTACAGTTCTCTATCCAGTAACTTTACTAATTGCACATCATTTCCTTCAGCTGGGCTCCCCCTTGAGTACTGATTGCAGGTCATGTCTTTCTCTCTTTTTGTTTTGCTTCTAGTGGTCTGAGCCTTAGCCTTCTCGATAAGCCCCTATTCTTAGAGACAAATTGGGGCAGGTAGTTAATAATGCACATGGTTCTGACCAAGTGTTTCATGCTGAAAGAGGAGAGACTATGACATTTCTTGTTTTATTCAGGTGCAAACCTATTCTAAGAAAAGCGTTCTAATAAAGGATAGTTTTGAGGTCATAAGTTCCCAGGTTCCAAGAAAGTATGCAGCCTTTTTTTGAGGTCCTGCTGAAAGATGAATGGAGTTAATAAAAATGCCTGTTTGACCCTAATCAGACACACAACTGATCATTTTAAAGCATGCAATTACCAAAATAATATCTCATTTAAGTCTCAAAGGAAAACTGTGAATTTGTTGAACTTTAAACCGCAAAAAAGTTCATTCTGGAATCCTGCAGTGATGACACAGGGGTCTGATTATGAGAACCAGAATAAGAATTCTTCCTGAATGTGATCAGACGCCCATTTTAAATGGAGAAAAAATGGATACTAAAAGGCAAAGCAGGGCAGAATGTTCCTCGTTTGGACATTGCACCTCTACTAATACCAGTCTCTGCCTGTACCTATTCTTTTTTTTTAAACTGAAAGATAGAAAAAAGATGATGACACTTTGAAAGAGAGAAAGAGAGGGAGAGAGGGAGAGAAAGAGTACTTAAAATCCCAGATGGCAAAGAGAACCTGTCAGAATTAATGGTGCTGTATCAGGTGAGAAAAGAGGTGCAAAATTGGTCAGAGCACAATGTTCTCCACAATCACACATGATCAGTCTTCCTTTTCCTGACCTCAGTGAGGGACATTAATTATGAGCTGTACTTCAAAAAACACATGATCGTGGATCATAATGGTTGAGGGGATTAAATGCTTGATAGTGCTTAAAATAGCCATACATGGACCTACTGTATATGCAGGGGTCCCTGAAAGTATTTTGACATCAAAATCACACTTAAAATGTATGAATGCCATTGCATTGCATATCAAACCACGTGGCACCTTTTCTCAGAACGCTTTTAACATTTTGGTCCCAGGGTCATTTTAGTGTATTTATGAAATCAGTTCCCTTCAACTTCAGGTATCTCATGTTCATGGAAAACCTGGAAATATCAGGGAATTAAACATTTTATTTTTTCTAGGCCTGAAAAAGTCATGGAAATTTTTAAATCTTAAATGTTATGGAAATGACAATAGTGAATATGTTTTCTAGTGTTCCTCTCCTCTTAAAATATATCATCAGCTAGATGTTGCTCTTCAGACCAAGCACGTTTTTGCACTAAAAAATCTAGATGCAGCGATATGAATAACAGAATGAAGGTGTCTCAAGACAATGAAAAAACACATCACAATGATCAAAGATGCCTTGCATGTTTACATAGAAATGTAATTGAAAAACGCTTTTGGTGCGAACAACCCTTAAAATGTCGTATGTCCGATTTGTGAGAGAATTGTTCTTTTAAATCAATGACGGTTTGAAACGCCTCATAAATCATTCTCTGATTAATTTGTGAAATTTGTCTGATTAAATTTTTTTTTTCTTAATTCATCACAAAAACCTGGAAAGGTCATAAAAAGTTAGGAAATTTTATAGGGCAAAAAGTGTGGGAACCTTGAAGTTCATACAGATGTCCAAGCAGAGAAATTATTTGGCAATGTAACCCAGGTGTAGTTCATCACACTGACCACATTTACATGCATTTATGGTTTATTCCGTTGTTTTTGCAGCATGAAATGCCATGTAAATGTGAATCCCATTTTCCTTACGCCGTTAAAGGAATTAAGAGAAAGCAGTGTAACGCATCCAGGTTTCTCCTAGAGAACACGGCTTATGTGGCCAATTAAATGCATAAGCAGTGTTCCTACAGGTTTTTAAAGAGTGCTCATGTGTGTGGAACAGACTGGATAACTACCTTCATAGGGTGGAGCAATACATCATATCAAGAAGTCAACACAGTGGAAAGAATTCTCAACCATTCTGTTGGTGTTTATTTTGTGAAAATTACCATCTGACTGCTCTTTATGCAGCTTATTACAAGACTACTGGTTAAATAAATAAATTCACATGAAACATTGATTTGAGTTGAAATTATCTTATTAGCTTACTTGTAGAGATCTCACTGTGATCTGAGAAGCAGGAAAGATGGTTCAGAGACCCGGATGAGTGGTCTCATATATGGATGTGCACCATTAGATTGCACCATTGACCAATCAGAATCAAGTATTCCATGGAGCCGTATAATAAAAGTACTTTGGAGGTTTGATTGAAATAAGAAGGAAACTCCACTATTGTAGTGTAATTACACTGCTGGTGAGATGGAAAGTGAAGGAAACAAACACAGCAACAACTCTGAAATATCTGGAAATAAAGTGAAGCAACAGAGAATAAAATATCAAAGTCTTCCATGGATCCCATGTTTGTATTTACACAAGCATCACAGGAAATTACCTTGCTGTGGAGAAAGCTGCTTGAACTAGTGAACAAGTTGCATGCATCCGGGAGTAAAGAGAAAGCTGATAAAACAGAGCATGTAAACGGAAATGATTTCCAGCCTTCAGAAACAGCTTTATTGCCAAGTATGCTTATGCTTACTTGTCTTGGAGACAGGAGCCAGTGCACAACAATACAAAACAGCAACAAGACATAGATAATAATAAAAAATAATAATAATAATAAAAAAAAAACATTTAATAGAAAATAAAGTAGGCCTATAGAATTCACAATAAGACAATATATATATATACTGTATATACCCCAATTCCAAACAAGTTGTGACGCTGTGTAAAATGTAAATAAAAACAGAATTCAATGATTTGCAAATCTCATAAACCCATATTTTATTCACAATAGAACATAGAAAACATATCAATTGTTTAAACTGAGGAAATAATCATTTAAAGGAAAAAATCAGGTAATTTTGAATTTGATGGCAGCAACACATCTCAAAAAAGTTGGGACAGGACCATGATTACCACTGTGTAGCATCCCCTCTTCTTTTAACAACAGTCCGTATATGTCTGGAAACTGAGCAGACCAGTTGTTGGAGTTTTGGAGAGGAATGTTGTCCCATTCTTGTCTAATACAAGATTCTAGCTCCTCAACAGTCCTGGGTCTTCTTTGTCTTATTTTTCGTTTCATGATGTGCTGAATGTTTTCAATTGGTGAAAGGTCTGGACTGCAGGCAGGCCAGTTCAATACCCGGACTCTTCTACTACGAAGCCATGCTGTTGTAATATATGCCGTATGTGGTTTAGCATTGTCTTGCTGAAATATGCATATGTATTTTTCAGCATTGATGGTGCCTTTCAAGATGTGCTGGCTGCCTATTCCATAGGCATGAATGCACCCCCATACTATCAGAGATGCAGGCTTTTAAAATGAGTGCTGATAACAAGCCAGATGGTACTTCTCCCCTTTTGTCCGGAGGATGTGGCATCCATGGTTTCCAAAAAGAATTTCACATTTTGATTCGTCTGACCACAGAACAGTTTTCCACTTTGCCTCCATTTTAAATGAGCTTTGGCCCAGAGAAGATTCTGGATCATGTTCACATATGGCTTTTTCTTTGCATGAAAGAGCTTTTGTGGATGGCACGGCAAACTGTGTTCACCGACAATGAGTTCTGGAGGTGTTTCTGAGCCCATGCAGTGATTTCCTATACAGAATCATGCCTGTTTTTAACGCAGTGCCGCCCGAGGCACATCGCTTTTTTTATTATTATTTTTAGCAGTTAATTTTAAACCTAGTAAACTTTTTGTGATTTTTTTTTTTGCTTAAAAGAGTTCAATTAAAAATGTAATTAAATAGTTTAAATGAAATGCTATTTGGTTGACGTTATCTAATGAAATGACAAAAAGTGTCAAAGTTTTGGTGTTTGCAACTGTATGTACCCACCATAAATTGGATGTAACCATAAAACACTATGCATAATTCACTTATATCATTAATGTTAACCATTCCACACCAACTACCTTCTGACTGCTGTCAGACACAGAAAACTCTCATGTTGTCAGGCACACTAATGCCCTATCCCCTGAGTGCCTTAAAAAAAGTCAAGCATGATGCTGACACACGGCTTGGTGAAAAAAGCCTAAAAGGCCTGTTGCTGGCAGCTCTGTCCAAATCAGCTGTTGATTATAGAGAAAACTGGCAATTCACTTGTGGCTTCTGTCAAAATGTAGACACTTGGTGTCTGAAAGAGTCTTTTCTGTGGGAGGACACAGTCTCTGTGCTGTGATCTTTTGTTCAGATCTCTGGCCGTGCAGTGCCAGTGACTTGGAGTCGTTTTGCATTTTAAAAGGGGATGGAGCTTTAGAAATATTTTAACTGCTTTATTTTCAGCCCAGGTGGCAGAATTACCCTTCACATGCACAGATAAAAGTAATCCAGGCTGAATTCACCTTTCCAAACTGGATGGTCTTATCTCATCAACATCCCTTTGTTATATTACCTGGATCACACCTGTCCCTTTGTTCTGCAAAGGAAAGCCAGGGGAGTAAATCACTTTTCACATATTCTTCAGGTAAGCAGACCCATCGGAGCCAGTGTGCACCTTCACGCCCAAATGTTTAACACTCATACAAAGCCAAATTTCTTCACAGTGCAGCACTTCGGTTATACTATCAGGGAGCACAGTTTCATTGTCCCAATAAAATGCCCTATCACCATTTTCCATCTCAAATGCAAACTTCACCTATTGTAAAATTTCACTCTAACTTAACCGGAGCGGCATATAACACAATCTTCCTCTCTTTTGAAAGGGTGTTATTCAGATATAATAAGTTTAAAAGATTATACAGTGGTAGAACTATTTAAATATTGAGCGATTAAGAGAACAATGGTGTCTTACACCTTGTCCCAACCTGGTGTGGTGCAACGTTTCCAGCAAGAAGTTATTTGTTTGTCCACATTAAAATAGAAAACTGTGGCACATGCTAATCAAAACATTTGAAATAGTGGAGCATAAATTTGGACAAGTGAGATTTTTAAATGTTACCCCACTATTCTACCAAGGCACTTGCAAGTTCCTGGATATTTCTGAGGGAATGGCCATAGCCCTCACCCTCTGATCCAACAGGTCTCAGACCTGCTCAATGGGATTGAGATCCGGGCTGTTCGCTGGCCATGGCAGAACACTGACATTCCTGTCTTTCATTGTCATGCTGGAGGGTCATGTCAGGATGAGCCTGCAGGAAGGGTACCACATGATGGAGAAGGACGTCTTCCCTGTAACGCACAGCGTTGAGATTGCTTGTAATGACAACAAGCTCAGTCCGATAATGCTTTGACACACCGTTCCAGACCATGACGGACCCTCCACCTCCAAATCGATCTTGCTCCAGTGTACAGGCCTTGTGTAACGCTCATTCCTTCAATGATAAACTTGAGTCCGACCATCATCCCTGGTCCTGTCTGGTCCAGTGAAGGTGGGTTTGTGCCCATAGGTGACATAGTTGCCATGCTGCCTTACAACAGGCCTACAAGCCCTCAGTCCAGCCTCTCTCAGCCTATTGCGGACAGTTTGAGAACTGATTGTGTGTTCCTGGTGTAACTCGGGCAGTTGTTGTTGCCATCCTGTACCTGTTCCATGGTGTGAGATTCGGATGTACTGATCCTGTGCAGGTGTTGTTATACGTGGTCTGCCACTGCGAGGACGATCAGCTGTCCTTCCTGTCTCCCTGTATCACTGTCTTAGGCGTCTCAGTATGGACATTGCAATTTATTGCCATGGCCACATCTGCAGTCCTCTTGCCTCCATGCAGCATGCCAAAGGCACGTTCACGCAGATGAGCAGCGACCCTGGGCAGCTTTCTTTTGGTGTTTTCCAGAGCCAGAAGAAAGGTATAATTACATGTATTGTCTTGTTAAATAAAATACACTTTAAGTAACTTTATAGTACATATTGTTTACAGGTTGCCACACTTTTGCAAGTTATGCAGGATACTGCACTTTTGCAAGATGCTGCAGTTATATGTTAATGCCCCACACTGTAAAATTACTTTCCATTTACATTAATTGTGAAATGCTAACATTTATTGGAACTGAAAACAGTTATGAATAGTTCTGTTGTCACCATCAAAGATCATTGTGACATACTGGCAACCAGTAAACACCATGAGAGCAGCCAACACAGAAGAGATGCTTTCAAAAATAAGAGAGATATATCAATTACAAGCTCCAAAATGACTTCAGTAAGAAATCATTAGTATCCGTCTTTGGCATTTTGTTGTAATACAAATCACAAATTATTAAGCAATTGCATGAAGGCATGGTACTATTAAGGAAGATTAAACTGTTATTACTGTGATTAGTGGCATTGCGACAAACATAATGTATATACCGTATCTGTATAGATATAGAATAGCACTGGAATGAGAGACTGAGAGTGCACATGTGTGATTGGTACCATGTTTTAGTTGTTGAATTCATTTTTACAACTGTTTGCAATATTTTTTTCCCCATCCGTGTCTAACTTTACAGCGAGTCAGAATCACTACCCTATCGACTCTTGAAAATGAGCACCTTACAATCTGTACACATGTAATTCACACACATTTGAAAACAAACCAGCATATTCATCTGAATTACATCATTTCTGAAAGACTAAATTCACAAATGATTATAATTCCCAACAACTCACTCTTCAGTGGCTGAAATATGCTTTAAGGGCTGAGCAGGTGCTCATATAATAGAGTTGCAGCGTATGTGTGATTTCGTGGATGATGCAACTGAAAGAAGGTCGGCCCTGAAACCATGTACTATATCGGCCAATTGCCGATCACAGATTTAAAACCAACATCAGCCGATTTATATTGGTGGTTGATTGATCGGTGCACAACTACCTAAAAGTTAATGTATTGTCTTGTTAAAGATAATATACATTTTTACCATTAACTATACAGTAACTCAAACATTTCACTGCAAATTTATTATTCCTCTTCTTATTTTTTATTGTATTTGTTTTTTACAATATTTTACCTTAAAATTTAATGTATTGTCTTGTTTAAAAAATATGTAGTTTTGGTAGTTTACCATGATTGTCTTGTTAACGATAATATAACTTTTCACCATTAACTATAATTACTATACTAACATTTTTACTTTTACTACAAAGAAACACATTTTCTTACAATATTTTACTGTAAAATTTACTTGTATTATCTTGTGAAATAAAATAAAAAAATCACTGTACACGGTAACTACCAGTTAACCAATTAACAGTGTTTTACTGCAGCATTTAAAAAAATATATATATATATATATATATTACACTGCAACACTGCAGTGTATCGAAGTGAAAAAGTATAGCTTGGTTCTCTTTTAAATGTGTCATTTCTATTGACAAGAACTCCTGACAGGGTACAACGGAGCTAAAGGCACATCTAAAGGATTTTATTGTATTTTTTTGGGTCAAAAAGTGTCTCTGGATTCAAGAATTACATGTATTTTTTATTGAATATTCATGGATCAACATAATTTGTGTTGAAAGAAATAACAACAGAAGGCTGTTTTGAATGCAATCCATTTTTGAATTTTTTTTAAAGTGGTGAGGGAGCCTTTTACCACACACCTGGAGTAAAAAGCTCCCTCACTTGGGGTAAAAGAACCCCACGGGGTTTAAAGTACTATCATGTAGATACCAGGGCAATGTTTATTGGAAACAATTTGTCAACTTACAGAAATTCTTTTGAGACAGCAAGACGCTTTTTTAATCAAATTAAGATCATTCAGATTCAAAATAACCACTCCAGAAAAGGGTGCATAATTTCTTCTTAATTTCAATCATATTGGCATTTCATAACATCACAAGTATTCTATAAACAAACTCATCTCTTATGATTGGATCAGTCAGTGTGAGCCCAATTTGAACATTTTCCATAACAAATCTATTCCCCACACTTAAGAAAATCAATGTGATTTAACAGGGGCTTTATATCCCAAATACTATCCTTTCACTTTTTGGACAGTTATTGAAAAAGTTTTGATATAATCACCTTATTTGAAAATGACAAATATGTATTTTGTTTCAAAGTAAATGTGATAATTTCCAGGATATTCATTATCTACATAAATGTAACAACATTTTAAATAACAAATATTAAATATTAGATCAAATTGCCTCGAAATCATACTTTAGACATCACATGCAATGATCTCATGGAAGAGTAAATTTTTGCAGTTCATAGTGTCAAATAGGTGTTTATGAAAGTGCTGTGGTAGATTTTGATGCCATTTATTGTTTTGGGAGAAAATGAAATTAAAGGAGTCTTTTATTGTATATTTAATGTAATACAAATTTAGAGGATACATTTTCCTCCCTTTAAATTCTGTCAAATAAAATACTGCTCACAAATGCCACAATTAACTGCACGTGTGCTGCTGATCTCACATGCATCTCACTGGCCACACAGCAGCAATAGCCACCTGCAGTGGTGTGTGTGTGGGCATGTTTATGTGGTTTACGAGGACAATTTTTTAGGTTACAAACTGGTAATTACAAGGGTATTATGCTATAAATGTGGTTTATGAGGACATTTCTAGTGTCCCCATAATTTAAATAGCTAAAAAAACACATTAAATTATGTTTTGTGAGGGTTAGGTTTAGGGAATAGAATATATAGTTTGTACAGTATAAAAATAATTATGTCTATGGAAAGTCCTCATAATAATAGGTAGACCAACACATGTGTGTGTGTGTGTGTGTGTGTGTGTGTGTGTGTGTGTGTGTGTGTGTGTGTGTGTGTGTGTGTGTGTGTGTGTGTGTGTGTGTGTGTGTGTGTAATACTGTACCTGTGACCCTAAACCTGACTCCCTATTTCTCAATCTCATCGGATCACGTCAGCAGCTCTATTTTTCAGCTTGATATCCATTTGCCCTTGCCCTCCTCTGTGCTCTCCATCATCACCTTGCCCTCTCGCTCTCAATCTCCCTCTCTCTTCAACTCTCTCACTCCTTCATTCTCTTTCTGTGTCCTCTGACCATCTGACACCTTTCGGGCACCTCCTGTGTTGGCAGACAGCACACGTTTCACCTGGCAGCGGAATTCTGTGATCCAGCCCTATCGATGGCAGATAAATCAATGTTATCTCTTTTTCCCATGCTTCTGTTTCCATCGATTTCTCATGGTTACCTTGCTGTTGTGAAGACTTGAACCTCGCTCAATTAAACTGCATTACTTCGCCCAAGGAACAAACTGAAGCACAAGGCTTGGGTCTTTGCAAAAGACAGATCAGATATTATTCTGAGTCAGATTAAGATGACAGAGAGAGATAGACAAAGATCAAGAAAGAGTGAGAGAGAGCTGCATCGGTTCAGATTCCATTCCACAATTCAGCAGTAATGTAAATCTTTCCAGTGACATTTTTGTGTCAATTGAGCAATTTATCCAAAGCACCAATGATACGTTTTGCCATTGTGCATCTTAGTAGCTGGTGAGTCATGTAAATGCTATTTACTGAGACAACCTTCCTGTTGAGTGAAATCTCATCAGTCAGAGAGCAGAAACTTGTAAATCCTCCCTGCACATCTTACACATCCTCTTTTCATAAAACTGTAATTAAAACAGCACTAAGCACTCTCTTAGCAGACATCACATTAAAACCATTTATTCCTCCATAACAACAGACTGTATAATATAGCCTACTTAAAAACATTATATATAAAGGCAAGTCTAAAATAAGTTTGTCAGTATATGTGTAGTTGATGCGCAAAATCAAATTCCATTAAAATTAAGGAATATTTAAAATTGTATAAAGCTTTATTACTATTATTTTTATATTAGATACAATTTTTAATCACCTTTTTGCCTTTCATTTTAAAGGGTCCTGTTGTGTGACCAATTGTGCTTTAAAAAGACAAACATGCCATGTAAATGTTTTACTAATATGCATAATAATTATTAAAGAAATGCTGAAATTAAAAATGCTGTTTTAAATGTTTTTAAATGAAGTATGGCATGCAACACCACAAGACATACCAAGACATACCATTCGCAAAAGTATGTTTTGTCACCTACCTGTATTCGACAACGCTGCTTCAACATTTTAACTGACAAACAGTCTGTGGTGGTTAACTGCTAAGAGTTTTAAACTGTTTTTAAATATTTCTATTGGTCTATGTAACTTTAGAGTCAGTGCATTTTGACTGGAAAAAACTCTTTTAGGTTCTCGATAACTCAAAGCACAGTTTGCAACCTCATATCAATATTATTTATTTATTTAAACTTAATGATTTTTACATTGAGCGGACAGGGCTGTGAACGATTCTGCTGGGTTGATTTCAGATATGAAAGGCATGGAAAGGCATTAGTCAGAGCTACAGTCTGCTGTCAGAATCCTTCCTAGGCCATCAGGTCATCAGCTTCTCCCCATTAGATCATTCTGTAAGATTCTGCTTCTTCATATAATTCTTTTCAACGTCAGTCTGATTCCTCGGAGCTTAAATGAGAAAAATAGAATAGAATATAACAGAATGCTTTTGCTGTTGTGAATTGTATGGTCTGTTATCCTAACACTTGAATTAATAATAAATAGGCTTGTGTTTTCTTCCATTTTCACTCTCGCAACCTAGTGCCTTATAACCATGCAATCTCATCTCTCTGAAAACAAGCCATAGGTAATCAATTGAGCTCCAGTTATGACATGCATGTGGGAGAGCATTTTATCAGTTGATTCCATAAGCAGATGACTCGAGTGACATTTCGCTCGTGTTTGCTTGTGTCAAATGTCATATTGGATAATATCCCACTGGCTAAAAAGTAGCTTTTAAAGTGAGAAATGGCCGTATGCATTAAAGTTCTTAAAAACAGTGCTAGGCCTTTATAGAAAAATGCACACACACACACACACACACACACACACACACACAAAAAATCCATTTGAGTAATTTAATATAATCAAACTTATGCCTACTGTATGTGATGTTGTCATTTGCGTCATCAAGATATTTTTTAATAATTTAATCAGTAGACATCTTAACCAATATTAACGAATCGGCAGGGCAATTCGGCATATGAAACATATATGCCAACTTCTAAGGCATCGTTTCTAAGAGGTCGAAGTTAAAAGCCATCCCCCTTTTTTTTTATTTTTTTTATTGAATATGTTTCAAACAAGCAGGTATAAAGCATAAAACACATAGAGCTTCTACATAAATTAAATTATATCAAATATATATAAAGCTTCATATATATAAAAATAATAATAAAAAATAAACAAATAAAATAAAAGACATACACAGAGGAAACATTATGCATCAGTGGTATTATTAAAAATATCATCATAATATTTCAAGAATCTGTCACTTTTCTTGTTTTTAATCAGCCTTAGAGACTTCAAAAATGTATCAATTTCGATTAAGAAATGCGGAAAAGTAGGCTGCGATCAACGTCCAGTCTGTGACGCAAAATAATAAACGCATTTTCTAACATGACGTTTGGACGCTGACAGCGTCACCTTGGTAACAGCCCTAAATTACCCATGATTGGCCGACCCGTGGGAATATTTAAATTTTCTCTCTGCGCTGATTGGCTGGTGGGCGGTCGGTGGAGCTTTGAGAGTCTGCATCGTTCCGGGTTATTGTCAGTCTCGGCAGCCCGGCGGAGGGGAGAAGTGCATTGCTTATGAGCGTTCAACAGAGCCGATGAATACAGACAAATTATTGCTTTAGGTTTATTCATTCTTGCCTGGTTTTAATATGAACGTGAACCGCAGCCTTTGGAGTCCATCAGCGGAACAATTCAACGGGCATCGGAGTTGAAATCGCGACGAAAGGTTTCCGAGCAAGGGGATGAAGAGAACCGCTGGAAGTGAACGGTGATTTCTCTTCTCAGGCGTTTATTCAATTTCTGCACCTGCTATGAAAGGAATATCGCCTTAAACACAACAGGGGCTTCTCAGAGTATATCAAGAAGAAAAATATCAATTTCGATTGTAAACGCCAAAGACTATTCGCTGGATTTATGGACATTAATCCGAATCTGAGTTTATTTAATTGGCAAAGCACTTATTTATTGGATTCGTGTCAGCTGTGGTATATAATAAGCTATTTTTACTGAAGTCTGCAGTTGCCTACTAAGCCTTACTCGAAGATTATTCCAGTAAGCAAACCCGGAGCGACGGAATCATTTACGGTAGTTCAAAACGCAGTTAACGGAGTGCAATTGTCACACGGCTTTTTTTTTTTTTTTTTTGGGAACAGCTCCGCACTTTGACCCGCAGTCGTCTCTAAATCAGATCGGATTAATAATAATAATTATAATAATAAAAAAGGAAATCTGGAAGTCCTTCTTTTAATTGAAAGCAAAGGGGAAAGTGCCCAACGAACCTGCAGAAGAGGCTGATTTTGGATGACTTTTACCATTTTTTTATTCTCGCGCGGGACGTAAAACGCAGATAAAAGGAAATAAACGTATAATAAGTCGAATCTACCAGGGATTATACATTTTCCATTTTACCTGAGAAAAGATTGAGATATTTTTTATTTTTGTCTTATTCTTTCCTTTATTCTGTTCGGCCGCTGCGCACGTTCCCACAGTCCCGTCAGCAGGAACCTGCATGGAAATCTAGTCAGCACCACAGAGCAATATATGGTAAATACTCTCACTTATTCATCATTTCATCTGTAATTCATTTTAAAGCGAACTAATGCATATTTATCAGCTTTTTAAAAGGACTTCCCTGACTGTACTGCCCAACTTTCTCATATTTTAACGCATTTTCGAGTTATAAACTAGCCTACAAACAAGTCTCACAAAAATGACCACAATAACCATAGTTTCCAGCACAAATGTCATAGTTACTCAAGTTGTTGTTGGTACTGTAAAATCGTTAAGTTATATAGGGTCTCCTTCAAACAATTTAAGATTCGTTTTTTTTTTTTTTATCTTTAGGATGACACTATAATAAAGTTAAACTTTAAACGTTAAATTATAAGAAAGTTGTGCAGTAGGCTACAACTAGTAAAATCCAATGTATGCCAAATGTGTGACCGTAACTTGTGAAGCAGACTGAAAGGCAGCAGGATCGCCTTTCACTGTGGGCGATTTTTATTTTATTTTTATTATTAGCTTCATTTGACTAATGCACTGCTACTGCCTCCATATTATCTTGTGAAGTGATGTCGTAGGCGTCCTTTTGGTTCCCTGACCGAACACACAATCTTTGTTTCACGGTTTTACCTAATAAATAAAGGAAGTGCAGTATAAACAGAGGTGTCGGGCGCTGAATGCCCGCAGGACGCGCATTTGATGTGCAATATGGGCGTTTTAAAGTGCGCTGCAGTTAAAACCGCTGACAGTGGCGACAGGATGAACGCTCGTTCTCAAAGCATAAAAGCTGGTTACAACATGATGGCAGGCGAGAGACTCTGAATACAAGGTGTGAAAGTCTTTGCCATCTACCCTCATCCTAGTTTCAGCTGTGTGTGTGTGTGTGTGTGTGTGTGTCGTTGCTTTATGGTTGTAGCAGCCTAGGTTGAAGATCTAAGATGATAAGTGAAGGTTTGAACCCCAGCTGTGGTAGTCCATTAACCATCAACATTGTGCCCTTGAGCAAGGCACTTAACTTCAGGTTGATCCAGGGGGGCTGAACCCGTAATAAGTGCACTGCAAGATAATTTGGATAAAGGCTACAGCTAAATAACTAAATAGTTGTAGGGCAGGCCTTTTGCTCAAAGATACAATTTGTACATTTGGATGTTGGGGTTGGTCACCATGGCTTTCATGTAAATCTATTATCATAATTCTCGGCTATCAACTGTTCCTTCTCCATGTATCGCTTGCAAGCAGTTTTCAAGAACTGACATTTTGCATGTGTCTCTATGAAATCTAATCGGTGAATGGTCTTTCAGGGACACAGGCTAAAGAATAGCCTAGGATTTATTTGAAGACAGGTGTGTTGGCCTAAACAAAAGGTGAACCCAGTATCTAATTACCCCCCCCCCCGCCACCCCCCAATAAATACATCACAATTTTAAGTCTCATGAGGCCAAGTCCCCCACCCGCCGTTATTTCTCTGCTGCTCTGACTAATGCGATTGGCCCCCTTGCTTCACGTTGGACGTTCCACTCTGCAAGTCATCACTCTGGAGGCTTATGGCTCTGGCTCTTAGCTCAGATTCAGCATGTGGCCTTCCTCAGGGCCTGGCAGCCTCATTACTCCAGCAGAGACTCTCACTCTAAGGGCTGCGACTCCCTCCACCCATGGAGACAGCACCTGTCAAGGAGCATGCTTACCACTCTATTGAATAAAACATTTGGTGATGTACGAGTGGAAAGGTTCACCTCCGGGGGCCAGAGTTGCCTCATTTCCTACTCCTGCTGCACATCCGTAACCCACTGAGCAAATTGGCCCGGTATTAGCTCTGTGGCTCGATCTCACCTAAACAAATAGAGCTTCCAGCATAATGCTGGGTCGGAGAGATAGCTGGTGAGAAGATGGTATGGTTTAATATTTAGGCCACTGAATGGCCTTACCATAGTTTCTCATTAGTCTTTTGGTTTTTTAATACATACTTCTTGTAAATTTCTTGTTAATGTTGACTTTTTTTGCATCTAACTTGGTCATATTGGCGGTTGCGTGGTAGATTATTTGTTTTGAGAGAATCAAACTCTTCCTCAGATAATTTGTGGTATTATATCATAGAAGAAGTAGCCTATTTACGAAGAGATTCACAACAGAAAATTGCTGTCAAGATGTTTTGGAAGGATGTCATGCCCTAAAATCCATCTAAAAATTCATTTTATTGCATCACCGTCAGCAATACAGTTCGTCTTTATGGAGAAATGCAATTTGGGGGCAATATAACCTTCACCACCAGTATTGAATGAGAAATATCTTAATTAGATAAAATCAAGACTGAATTTCCAGAGGTATGAAGTTGAACTCATACCCGTTTTACCATTTCTGCTTCAGTGGCAGATGTTGATGGATAGTTTAATTTTGGAAGGATATTATTAAAGAAACGTGCACTGTTCATTTGAATATAGAGATAAATGTGTCGATTGATTGATGGATGGCCATAAGGTGAAATCACTCAACCATTCTCTTATTAAAACTAAAGCAAAGGGAGAGAGTGAGAGATTCTCTCATGAATATCATTATATTAGAAAACTTTAATTTCCTGCTTTTTATATGAATCTATTTTTGTCCCAGTAAGATTTTCTGGTCATATTATCTGTCCTAAAACATAACTGGGAAAACAGGAGGATATTTCTCTTTGGAAATCAATGAGAGAGAGGTCAAAACTCCAACTGACACACAAAGTGCTTTTATCCGTTCTTCAACCATAAATAAGCTTTTACAGTAACACAGCTTTCGTAGGAGCAGTGTGCACATGGCCTAAAACAGGTGCTCTTGCATTTTACCTTCTTTCCTTTTCCTGAGAGGTTTGTGGAGCAGTTAGTTGGATGGATGGGGCAGGACATGGTCCTTGAACTTATCTCTCTGAAGTGTCCAAACAGTGGGCCATTAGGTACCAACATCTCTCTCTCTCTCTCTCTCTCATATCCTAGTTTTGCCTCATAATAAAAATATTAAAGTATAATATGTTTATGTATTGTGTTGGTTGGGAACCCAGAACTGTTCCTTTTTTGTTTTAAATACCAGAACCAGATGAATTTCATTACTTTTAATTCTGTTAACGGTTCTTGAATATGCATTCTTCCTCTGATACAGATGTGACACTGTGCTAAAATACTCTATGATTCCATCCCTATTTATGTACATAGTAAACACATTTTTGCCCTGTAGTTTTTCTTTCTTTTTGTTCATGGGATTTCTGCTCCCATTTTTCAAGTATGAAAATGTGAATGAATTCATTGCCATCTGAACTCCTGGTTGCTCTGTGTCTTTTGAGGTTCAGTTGAAGTTTAGCACAAGTTAGAGATTGGGATGAGGGAGGACCTGATGTGGACCTTGTCCCAGATTCAGCTTTAACCCATGGTATTGTTCAAAATGGCAGCCCTGATGTCCACACACTAGCACACAAAAAAAGTGTCTAAACTTGCTTGTTCCTTTTGCCTTCACCACCAGAATGAGTCTCTTTCATCTTGTGCATTTTTGAAATCACTGGTACTTTGAAAAATGAATGGACCAATTTACTGCTGCTGCTGATAAATATAGAATAGAAAAGAGTGTCAAAAGAAAAATGTCTTTGTTAGTTGTGAAAGTGCATTGAACGGATTGTGAAAGCTCCTGTCTCGCCGCTCCCCTACAGAGCTCTTCCTGCGAGTATTGAGCGTTAAGGAGGTGCCATTGTTCTAGAAGAGCTATTATATCTGTGCCCCTGGTAATCCACAATTCCTATCCTCTCTCCCCCACTCTGTTCTCCGAGCCGTTTGTATAATGCTAATGTTCCCAACATCTGTTAAAGCGCAGCACCTGCGTTGGAGACTGTTTGATTTTCTCTTTATGGCATTCCTTTCTCGCCTGTTGCTAGATAAAAGGCTCAGTCTGTGATGCTTCCATAGGTGAAATTGATTAAAGTGTCTGAAAGAAAATCAAAGCATGGAAATGGTGTCAAGATGCACCGGTCTAAATGGAATTTCAGGATAACGTGCGTTGTTGTTGTTTACTTGACCTTTGCGACGCTGCGGTTTCAATTTCGAATTCAATTTGATTTAGCCATTCCAAGGTCCTCCCTTCTTTGACACCTCAGCAGCTTCAAGGAGATGATGATTACACAACTTACTCAGCATTTTCTTTGCTTTCTCTGTCACTTCTGATAGATTGGAATCAAAAATGTCTTTTTTCAGATAGTTTGGCCTTCCAATTGACGTTAAAAAAAAATCTCCTCTTTATTACTCATTGGCTGAGTGAAGATAGATTCCCAAAAAGGCAATTCTGTCATTTACACACTCTTTGTTCCAAACCCAAATGACTTGCTTTTCTCCACAGTGCACAAAGGGAGATGTTTGGCAGAACTACAGCCTCAGTCACCATTCACTTTTATTGTGTGGAAAAAAGATGCAATGAAAGTGAGTGGTGACTGAGACTAAAGCCATGTCTACACTAATCCGTTTAAGTTTGAAAACTACATTTTCCATTTCTTAACATCATTAGTTTTCCGAAGTATGCAGCTATGGAGAGCTTTTTTGAAAGTCTCCATTTCGAAGGAGGAAATGCAGTTTAAATGTGGATGAGAGGAGGTGCGATATCAAACAAAAGCTACTTTCTTTTGGTCAACGTGTCGATTTTGCCCGTCAAAGTTCAAAGAAATTCATGATCGTGCAGATTCCCATTGAGATGACTGTATTTTGCCAATGGAATTTCGACATGCAAAGGTGTGTGTGTGACCACTCCTTCTGTTTCACAGAAGAGAGTCTGTCATACAAGTTTGGAACAACATTAGGGTGATTAAATGATGACTGAATTTTAATTTTTGGTGAACTATCCTATTAACACAAGTTGCCTCTTTTATGGCTTATCCTGAAACAGTTCAAAGTCCCTTCTAACTCTTTTGAAGGAGTTGTTTTAAATTCTTCAGGGTGAAGGAGATACCTGTGGACATGTTTGTCATTTAATGGCACTTTATGCATTAGAAGAAGGGCAGATTAAATGGCTTATGAATTTATCTCCACATCTGAGCCTTCAAAAAGACATCCTCTCTGTATCACAACTAATCGTACTAGCGAGCAGGGATCATGTCAGTGCCACTGTTTGTAAACGGACCACAGAGCTCCTTCAAAGGGCAAGTTGTTCTTCCTAAAAAACAAATGGCCGTGTAATCGCCCTCCTGGGCAGATTGATTTCCTGTTTGTAGCAGTGTGGAATGCTGGGAAAGTGGCCCTGCAGCTGCTCTTAAAGGACTGAAAAGTTTGCCTAGGCATCAATCATTTCAAATTATGGGAGTGTGTTTTAAAGGAACTTTTCTAGAGAATTCATAGTGCATCCTGTTCCCTCTTGTAAAAGGAACCGTTCAATTTCAGTGAGTTACTACTTCTTGTTTTCAGTTACTGACATTGTACTCCCTTCACTATTGTATGTCAGCCAGCATAATTCACTGAAATGCTTTCATAGCAGCCCTGTTTTATGCTTTTGCTGAAATCTTGTTCTTTACCCCATTTTTGTAACAGATTTGGGCACTGTCTGACTCCCACACCCTCCCATGGTTCATATCATCATTGTGACATGTTGTAATGAATCCAGCGTTGCAATCCAAAAATCCATGTTGTTTCAAAACTGTCTGTCTTTCTTTTTTTCGGTGGAACACACAAATGTAAATAATATTCATGCTGCTTTTTTGCATACAATGAAACCTTATAGTGGTTAAACCAGACCTCTCAAAGCATCTGAGAGCTACGGAAGAGGAAGATTATTTGTGAATAACTTCTTAAATTTGGGTTGGTTTCTTACGCATGGCTTCTGAGGACTTGGAATATAGTCCACAAGTCATATGGACCACATGTATGGTGCTCTTATGTACTGTTTTTAACTTAATAGCCCCTGCAAATGAAATACATTAATTGAATGGAATAGTTTAGGCTAAAATGTATCTTTGTGGGTTCAATGGCAGAACTTAAGTCCACATCCACACAAATATATTTTCATTTGAAAACACTTTTTACATTTACTTTATTTATGCCTTTCGTCCACAGTATGTGCTCATCGAAAACGCTCTCTCCTTACATACAAGGGCTGTGCAATAATTTGCAAAAACAGTAAAATCGTTACCTAAGCAGATGTGTTGTTTTTTTTTTTTTTTATGGCAGCAAGCTGCAATTTTATTGTATTTTTTTCTTCTCAGAATTCTGCAATGTTTAATTCTGATTGGTGCACATTGTTTGCACTTTGCACACTGACAAGATCTCTCTAAATTGAACGCAGTGCTCAAAAAAAGCACCAGTGAGAACAGAAATCAGGAAAACAAATAGGCATAAAGAATTAACTGACACTATCATCTATTACTTATGCAAAATATATTTTTTCCATCCTGCAATGTGTTTTTGAATGTAAATGTATGAATTGTCAAATTTCCAATTAAAATCGCAATATCTATCAAAATTGTGATTCCTTTTTTGTTTTGTCCATATTGCACTGCCCTACTGGAAACCAGTGATGTTAGGGAACTGAGAACGGAGTTTTTAAACAAAACCAGATTAGTGTGGATTGGGCCCAAGTCATATGGGTTTGGAATGACATGAGTGTGAGTAAATGAAGGCAGGATTTTCATTTTTTGGGTAAATTATTCTCTTAAGAGACAACCGGTCTGTTTGTCTGTCTGTCCTCTGTTGATTTTTGACTTGCTCCCTGCATTCACACATATGCTGTCACTATCACACTCCTGTCAACCCTAAACTGCCAACTCTGTTATTATAAAGAACGGTTTGAACAAATGAACCTCACTGATAGGACATGACACATGCATAAGATATGGTGTTACTGCAGCACAAAACAGAGTGGCGGACGCTCTCATGGAGTGGAAATATTTATGAATCCCTCAGGAGGGTAAGACAGGCTGTGCTAGAAGTCAAAGCTCAATTATCTGTCTGTCAGTTGGTCACCTTTACAATAGTATATCCTCTTTACTTAATGCTATTGAAAGAGAAACATAAAGCAAATGGGCTGTGAAAAACTAACCGTTGTTATTACGGTGTACAAAATTATTTTGTGGTTGTACAATAAAGTAGACATTTTTTGGACTCTTATTTTCAAGCGAGTTTGGAAGAGAGAGAGTGACTAATATCATACTCCCTCTGTGCACCTGAGTCTTCATTTTTAACTTTGCACAGGGCAGCCTTTAAAGTGGGGAAATAATTGCGTGCTTGTGTGCCCTGTTTCAATGTATTAAAGCTATTAAAATGTAGCGAGAGCCATAGACTGTGACCTGTTTACAAATCCTGTTTAGTTTACTGCCAAGGAAAATGGGTTTTGTCATGCGGTGTGGTTCAAAGTTGAACGTATTTAATTACGCTCTTAACTGTGTCCGAAGAGGAAAGTTAAAAGAGAGAGTTTATGCTCCTAGTTTGCACATTCAGAGGACACAAAGTGGGTTTATTTAAATCAAGGTAGTCACAATAAACACTAGTGTCATTGCCAAAGACTTGGATAGTGACACACACACACACACACACACACACACACACACCTCAATCTGTCAGTACTGGTTGTGTTTCTGTAGAGGCTGTTAGTCAACTCTTGTAGTGTTGTCGGGAGGTAATGAAATTTCCACCGACAGCAGGAAACAATGCCTCCAGCCTCGGCCATGTGCAATTAGCAATCCCACACCCCCGCCTTCGGCTTCACGCTGTGTGCTGGGAAGGCAACGGGCTGTAATAAAACTCGGGAGATTTGTATCACGTTTTATCAGGCATAGACGTGGAATTGTCAATGCCGTTAATGGGTCGGAATACAATATCTCGCGCCCAAACAGCCCTTCGATAAGTTTGTTCCACTTCAGTGGGCTTTTTTGCCTGCGTTAATATTATTGTTTAGAGACAGTGGTGAACAGCAAAGCATAATGTAATGCCATTATTGCTGTACAGCTCTCTGCTGCTGTAGGCTGAAGTTTCTGCCATCCTCTGCCAGTGTTATTGCTCTTGTCAAAAGGTTCTAAACCAACAATGATATTAGGCCCTCGGGCGTCTACTTTTCTGCATGCCTTCCTCCATTCGAGCACAGGAGCCAGGGATGAAGTCTGGACACATACACGCACACACTTTTTCACCCAACGCTCCTGCTTTATTACGTCCTGCCTGCTGCTGGAATTGCTTTCCTCCCTCGAGTGAGCCGGGCATAGGCAGCTTTATTGTGTTAACCTATTTGTGTGTCAAGAGCGATTGCGACATTCTTTATCACTGTTTGTATTTGGACGGGTAGGGTAGGGAAGGGAGGGGGGTAGACGGATGGACGGTCACCTCGCTCTCCTCTGAGGGATAATGACTGGTTGCTAAGCAATTTTACCCCCCACCCCACCCTTCATCCATAGTAATCACTTTTATCTCGCTAAGATGTCATGTATAATTATGAGTCAACTCTCATCCTGTGAAACCTGCCTAATGGCACTTTCATTTATTTAATTGGGAAGGCATACAAGAAGACGTACGTTCACTAACCGCCTGTTTGCTTCGAGACTAATCAAAATATTTCAAGAATTGCATCAATTCTGAGTGGTTGGTCAGAGCTGTGTTATAGTGGATAGCATGCATGCTCCAGGCTCCTTCAGCTGTGGTGCTTGGGGGGGACTATTTACTTAGTTTTCCTGGCTCTTGGCACTTTATAGTTAAGGAAACTATATGTGGAAGGGGGTGAAGTTGGGCATCAGATGCATTTAACCTGGGTCGCCCACTTAGGTACCTTTTGCACAATGTAAAGAGCATTACAGTGGTCATGAAAGTGGCCGTTCGCTGCACTGCTTTTTTGCTGCGCTCTATTAGCCGCAATTCTCTGATTGGTGGATCTTTCGCCCTCGGGATCATTGATGGTGCAGTTCATCACCAGGAATTCTTCTATTAAACACAGTTGATATGACGTGGACTGATGGCTTTAGTAGAAACAAATAACAATTAACAACCTCAGAGCTTACGGTAGGTCTGTCTGTAAAGGTTGATAAATTATTGTTAATAATCAGTTCCTCGGAGGAAAATATTTATGGGATTTTTACTTCTGGAACTAGATTGTTGTGTTCTATTGGAGCATGTAAAGGCCCCCATAGTCATATCCCTGATGGTATAAAAATTTTATATCATAATAATTGCTGAAGCATTTATCATGGTAAACAGTATTATCACAGTATTGGGTTGAATTATAAAATAGGTGAAATGATGAATACATTTTATTGTTGTTCTTAATTACAAGATTTAGCTACTTGTTTTGTACTTTTAAAGGAAACTATCACATAGAAAGCTACTTTGCAAAGATCAAACCATAAAGATTCAAAAACGTCTGAGAGTCAATGCTTCTATATGGTTTTTCTATATTTGTTATGGTTTATTTTCATTCAAATTAACAAGTAACAACAATAGTAACCTTTTGAGGGAAAAGTTTAATTGAAAGAGAAACATGAATTTTAGACATTCCTAGTAATTTGGTATGTCTATTAATGTAAGAGTTACAGTGTTAGTAGAAATGTTGATTTATTGATAAATGCTACAATGCATTCAGAAAGATCTAAACAATCTGGATTATGGGTTAGCTAAAGGTATTTTGAAGTGCTAACCATTACAATATTGTGCATGTTGTCACAGTATACCTTATTATTGAAGTCACAGTATACCTTATTACCACTGTCCTTTTCAGTTAAAGAAGTGTGAAAAGACTCAAAGCCCTGAATTTCCCTGAGAAATTGTGAAAGAAATGTTTAGGAGGCAGAAAAAGCTATTTTTCTCTGTGTCGTTTTATTATGTGTCTTGCAATGTTGATCTGTTACTGCTCTATCTAAAAACCCTGGGCGTACATCTTCCATTCAAACTTTGGACCTTGATGTGACAACAGCCTTGTAGTGATGAGGACATGTTGATACGATGCCTGCTCTTTGCTTATTGGCCCATTTGTTGTGTTCTTTTGGTAGACTCTTAGTTTTATTAACATTCTGATTGAGATGTTGAAACTGCTGACCCTCCACGGACTAATGAATTGCTTGCACTGCTTAAGGGAAATGAGAGGTTTGGCAGATATGTTTAGCCAAAATCAGAGTGTTTTATCTGCCGACTTCATTTGCTGAGAAGGTTGACAAGAGAGCCTTTTCAAAAGAGCTTTTATTGTTCATAAAATCCCATGTTTGCTACCTCTTCTGTATGCATGATTGCGTGTGTCTGCATTTTTTATGTTACCATCTGTGTCTGACCCCAATTAAGACGCTGCCTTTTCCTGGAGAAAGTCATTGATGTTCTTTTAGCTTGCGCCGAGTTTCAGGCGTAATTCGTGTGCGGCTAATTATCTCTTCGACTTTGAAGACTTTCCTATTGCTTCTCCAGGTTGGGATGAAAATTAATTTTGAGCTTCCCGAGAGCCTCAAAGCCCAAATTAGATTCTGATTTAAAAATCAAGGACCTTTCGCTTTTAATTTGACATTTCAGTTTTTATTCCTTTTTGGGCTTGGAAACACCTTAATTGGAATTTGAGCCACTGCAATGATGCCGAAAAACAGACGCTTTAGTGCTTAATTCTGGAAATACTATTATGTGGCATACTGTGTGTGTAAATATCTAGTTTAGAAGATATTTTGGCATAGAAACACACTTCTAGAACTTTGAACTGGTAATGCGTTACTATGTTTTGTTGGGCACATTTGCTGGTCTGTTATCGGTCTTGTGTTTACATTACTTTGCCTGCACAAGTTATTTGTTATATTGATGGGTAATGGTTAAAGGATATGGCTTAATTATTGATAAATATCAGTCAGAACCCTCTGATGGTTCATAGTTCATTGCTTTAATTTCCTTCTTTAAGATCTCCAGGGATGCTTCTACTGCAGTTCCATCAATAAACAAATTAGATGTTGAAATGAAAGCAGGGCTCATTAGTAAGCTATCATATCATCTGATTTGTGTTTAAGTTACTAAAAAAAAAAAATGTAGCATTAAAAACTGCATGGCTGCTCTATGACAATTTAGAAGGTTTGGATGTTTTGTGGAGTCTCTTTGCTCATCCTGTCCCTCGCTCATGAGGCTCTGCACTGATTCCATGGGATCTGTCTGTGAGACCGGCTGTGACAGCTCTCCTGTTCATGGAGTCAGAATGCAGATATGCTGAAAACACAGCGCACATGTTCTAAAGCTCCCATGTGTGCCTCCTCTGAAACATCTGTCCAGCTGTCAGCCTGTCTCAGCCAATCAGATCCTGCTTTGGGCAGTATCTGTGGATGTGTAGCTGGAGCAGTGTGTATGTGTGTGTGTGTGTGTGTGTGTGTATCTCTGAGGAATATGAGTGTGTGTTGGAGCATTGCTATGTGCTTTTTCACCAAACATGCACATACTCCCTTGGTGCCTGGTTTTCAATAATGTGCAGAAATGTAAATGGCAGTTGGCACTTAATTTTTCTCTCCTTTCTTTCCTTATTTGATCCATGTTTCCAAATATGGGTATCAACTTCCTTTTAACATTTTTATTGGAAACCGTGTGGCATTTGACATTATTATTTCGGCAATACAATTAATAAAGAAATCATTATTTTAGTAGTGATATCCAATTCGTGAACAAATGCATATTTAAAGTTCTTTTAGTCATTTGGCCAAACTGAAACCATGAAGTGGTTGACATGTTGGGACCATGAAAAAGCAATATTTGTCAACTTATAAAACTGATTCAAAACATAACAGTAATGATAACAAAATACTTGTTTTACTACGTGATGATGAATGGGATGATAAATCGATGAATCGGTTTTTGAAATGTTCATGGAAGCAACATTTTTCAAGTGCACTGATACACTCAAATTAATCTGTCATTCTCAATGGTAGTGCTATGTACTTAAATATTGAACAAAATATTAGTTCTAATGCAAAAAAAAAAAAAAAAATGCAGAGTGATGACTCAAACAAATCTTTTTTTATTTTTTATGGTTTATTGAAACAAACCATTAGAACGAATCAATTCTAGCTTCAAGTTCCTTTTACATTACGGTTACACTAACCAGTTGTCCAATTATTTTCAGTTGTAGTTTCCATAAGTCAGTCATCATCTGCTAATTGTTTAGCAACAAAAGTTCTCAACCATTATTGAGTTGTTTAGAGTCAGTTAGTGTACCACTAGCTTACTTTTTTGTATTCGATACAAGGTAAGCTTAATTGACAGCATTTGTGACCGTGTTGGTTTCAACACTCTTATTAAAAAAAAAAAGGAAAAAGAAATCACGCTTGTAGTTAGATCAGTGAAGAGCCAGTCCATTTATTATTATTTTTTATTAAACCTTTATTTAACCAGGAAGAGACTCATTGAGATTAAAAATCTCTTTTACAAGAGTGTCCTTGAATGCTATAATACACATGGTTTCCAGTGTGTAGCCACAAGATGTAAACATTATTTGTGTTATTCATGTAACGATAACAACATGATTTTAGTATGGTAAAATCATATCTGTGTAAAGTGGTATACAACATGACAACAAAACCCAGTAATTTCAGTTTTGGAAATAACTTTACACGGATAAGGTAGTTAAGCGATTTTATCACACTTAAATCTCTTGGCTGTTAGATCATAGCTCTTTCTCTTGACTGCTTCACTGAGAGACTCCTGGTCTGAAGCTCCATTCCTCATCAGTGGCGCAGGATGGCGCTTGAGATAAAGGAGGAGAATTCTATTTATGTCTGCCTGTAAACAAAGTCCCAGTGAGGGAGAGCTAATGGCCTGGAACTGACGAGAGCCTGCAGGGATATCTCACTCTCCTTCTTTCCTTCCCTCCCTCTCTTGCTCTTCTTGCCACCTGCTTTTCTCCTCTCCCTCTAGTCATGGTGGAAGGGGTGTAGTAGATGGAAGAACCAGGCTGAAAGGAGTTGTGTTGAAGCAGTCAGTTTTCTATTGTGAGGAGAAAAGCTTTCAGGTCCTCTCTCTGATAGAGAGAGAGCGAGAGAAAGAGGAAGACCAGTATCCGGGAGACCAGAGTGACATTTCTTCTGGGAAGAGACTGTGTAGCGAAAACAGCTGTTCACAATGTACTCTCTCTTTCTTTGGCCCCAGCTCTAAGTTCAAATTCACTGCACATCAAACATTTAACATACACTTTCAGATCAATTCCTCTAGATGTTGGACCAGTGATTTTCTTTTAAGGTCTTTTTGATCTTGGAAGCCTTCAAGTTCTCAAAGATTGACAGAGTGAATTCAGTTTATCATGACATATGGTTGCAATTGCATATTTAAAGTATACTTTTGATTGGTCCCACATGATTTGACCAAACTCTTACATTCTTTTTTTACAGATTAATTACAATATTTCTTTATGAATGAAGTTTGATTGATGTTTCCAGAGAGCTGACAGCTGCTGGTTATTGGAGGGCGCTTGATTGATCCACACTGATGGAGCAGAGACAAGCCATGAAGTTTTTCCATTGAGTGTCACTTACGATGTGTCTTGAAACGGCAGGCCCATTCTGTTCTCCATCTCTCTCGCGAGTGACAGACTTGTGCCTCGTATTGAAACTGGGATTGTAAAGCAGGCGTTCGGTGGTAAGTCTTTGTGTTATAATTGAAGGGCAGAGACGCCATCTTCTCAGCAAAACCTGAATTCAGAAAACTTCTCCCCTCCCTTCCTCTTCACGTCGACACGTTCGCTAACCCTGATGACAAGTGAAATGCTGCTCGTGACTTTTCGTTTTGTCATTCAAATTCGCACCATTGATGTCGCTAGCTTTGATTGACATGCAAACTTGAGAGAGTAGCAATAGCAATCAGTCCTCATCAGCTGCGTTTGTTACCATGGACAATAGTTTCTCTCAATAGTTTTTTGCCTGGTTTTCACACTTGTAATTTTTTTGCATGTTCCCCCTGCTGTCACAGAAAACTCAGACGATTGCATTTCTGTCACGACAGAGGGCTATTAATCTTTTAAATCCGAGCCAGACCTGAGCAGCATTGTGTTCAGGAAACTGAGAGCACTGTGGAGACCACTCTGAAAGAACGAACTGGGGGGGGGGCTTGTTCTCTTTGTTAAAGGAGAAACCAAACACACACAAAATTTGAAATCTTATCTTTCAGAGCGTGATAGACGAGCAACATGCAAGATGGTGAGCTGATTGTGAATCAGGCTGGCCGCTTTTACCTGATATCCCTCAGGTACTTTGCTTGCTCTTGCTGGCACTCATCTGTCCTGTTAGTCTGTTAAGTGCCATGGGGTGTATTTTTCTTGTTGAAATAGGCCCACATGACTCTTTTCAACCTTTATTTTATTAGTGGAAGGTCATTTGGGTGGTCTTTGCTCTTTTGAAAGGTTGTTGTGCTGAGGTCATGGGTTTAGGCCAAGAGATACAGTTTTGTTGCGGTCAGGCACCCCTGGAGTAAATCATGTGAGTTCATCACTTTGCTCAAGGGCAAAACAACAGTGGAAAAAAACAGGCACTTTAGAACCAGCACACTGCTTACAGAACTAGATTTTCTTAATAAAATGTGAGTGGTGCCACAGAGCTATGGTGGTGTTGGTGGTTTCCAGGGTGTTGGTGTGCGGTTACTAGGGAATTTTGGGTGGTTTCTGGGGCATTGATGGGTAGTTTCCTACTGGCTCAAGTCAAAAGAGCCCATTGACAATTCTCTATGATATTTTGGTCCCTCTTTCTATGTAAGTCTGTGGGATTGTTTTCCCAGCCGTTTTCATCATCTGTACAAGGCATAAATGATTGTACGTCTGATAGTTTAATAGTGATAATACTGCATCCAAATTTGTTCGTTCTTTAAAGTACATTCTTAATGTATGCAGGTGAGTAGTAATAATACATTCCTGGATGTACTTCAAACAGGAACATGGGCATTGACCGTGACCTGAATATATGACACATTAACAACAACTGTGAAAACAATTTACCCCGATTTGGTTAAAAAAATAGGAAAGAAAAAACGTGTCTAGTGGATGTGCACTTCAGAATCTCGCTGGATGTAGTTGGTCATCCACACGTAGGATTCAGACATACTAATTAATTGATATAATGCTTTTGGCATACTAAAGGCCAGTGCATACTTCAGGTGTCCACGTTGCAGATTGCTCCGTGAAAAGTATGCGTGATGCAAATTGTGAAGTCAATCCGGAAAGTCAAAAACAAAATAAATCTTAAGTAGTGGGGAAATATGCATATTCGGATGCAGGGAAAGGCATGCTTGCTTTAGCATTCATTGCTAATTAAGTTTAGACCATAAACTTTTTTTTCTTATCATGTCAAACAACAGTTAAGAAATCAATGCTAACCTTTCATGTAAGCTTTTAAAGCAAGGCCACTGACTCTTTTATCACTAAACTTGCAGGCAGTTCTGCTGGAAGACTTTCACTGTTAATGAAGTGTTGTCTTGTTGGAGGCTTAAACTAGTGAGCTGAGGAATGCAGCACAGAGCCTCTGATAAGCAGTATTTTACAGTAATTATTTGTGAAGCAGGGTTATTAATATTAGTTGAAACATGCTTCTTGCAAATGGTTATTTGGCATTTAGCAGACACTTTTAAGTCAGAGTGACCTACGGAACACTAATTGCAGGAACAGTCCCCCTGGAGCAACATGTGGTCAAGCGGCTCATTCGAAGGCGAAATGGTAATCAGTTTCTCTGGAAATTTCCATTTTCACCCCTACCTGGAATCACACTATTTTGTCCTAATGTCCTCTGCTCCGGCCTCGGCCTCCTACCCCCAATTAGAGTGAAGTGTTCAGGTCCCCACCTGGGGAAACTCGATCTGGCGGGTGGAGAACTCCAGACAAGGTTGGCTGGCTGCAGTGATACGCAGCACTGTGATACTCTAAAGGGGTTTATCCCATGGACAGCTCGAGGATGAAGCTCCATTGACTTTCTCTTTCTGAAAACTTGTTTTTGTCATGCAGGACTCACATCCAGGGCTGATAAGGGGGAGCTGAACTTCTCATGCTGTGTCTCCATTGGTAACCAAAGATTCAGTGTAACAGTATATGCATTTATCTGTGTTTTAGATAGAAGAAAGCTAAAAGAGGAAAAATACCAAATGAGCACAGCAAGACAGTCTATTAGTTACACTTTTCTGATCCTCTACTGCATGTGGGCTTTGGTATGACTAAGAATGTTTTTTTGAAGCAACGTGAAATAGCATTGAAAATCATTAAGCTTCCATAATGTTATGTATTTCCTAGTGAAATGGAATATCGGGGGCAAATAACGTTGGAAGAAACTTTATATTTTTTCAGCTAGAAGTTGCGCTTTGAGACTTCAGTCTCTATAAAAGAGAGATTTAAACATTTCAATTTAATTTTAAATTTTTCAGAAATGACTGAAAAAGTCTTGGAATTCATTGGTCTAAAGATGCATGATCTTTGAATTGTGTCACAGGTTTACATTTAGTCTGTATGATCTTCTATTTCTTTTAACCAAACAATTTATTTGTCTAAATATTTTTAAAGTTTCCCAGCTTGCCGATAAAAGGAGCTGTTTGTTTAGATGATCTGCTGTTTGTCAGATATTGTATCATCTCTGCCAGCAATGTTTACTGTCCATTACGTCCGAGCTCTTCTGTGCTCTCCACACAACCCGTCTCCTATAAGTCTGGTTCATAAAAGTGCATTCAGTGCTTTGAAATGCCTCTGCTCTCCCAAGCCCCAGACACTTGCTGCATAGCTCAGCTGTGTGGAAGCATTTCTGCCCCAAATTCCCTGCCCCCCGCACACCATTGCGGCTGCCACCGGCCCTGCTCCCCATATTCATGCGTCTCTCTTGACTTCTCCAGTGCTTTGTTTCCTCAGGGGATGGATTAAGTGAGCGGGGAGGGTGTGAGCTGTTCAATCAATAGCCTCTCCATCTGTCGGGCCTGTGGCTTGGGTTCAGGGCGGAGGGTGGAATTCAGAACCGTCTGTGGGGTGTATGCAGGGGGCTTGTCGCCGGATTCTGCTTTGAATGGGGGCTCAAGGGCTGCGGCGCTTGGGTGGGGTGGCCTCTGCTTTTGTGCCGACTCCCTCATTGGCACGGTGATAGCTGGCTGGCGTGTGTGGATATGTGTGTGTGTAGAGATGAGAGGCATCTATTGTGTTATTTCACAGGCTCCCGGGAGAGAGGGTCACCTTGTCCCCCACACATAAATGGTGCCCTCTCTGGATATTTTGGCTGTGTGTTTTATACGAGGGCCAGACACCCAGGCTCTGAGCACATCTATCTCTCATCTCACTCTTTTCAGATTCCCCCCTATTGAGCGAGAGAAAGGCTGGAATCAGGCTTTCAAAAGGGGACATCTGAGATAGTTGCACAGTTGACATCATTCTTCCTGTGAGACACTGGAGAAGCACTGGATCAGACTGTGCAGCTGAAATCTCCATAAACTGTCCTTTTAGGACACTGAAGGCTGTGTATTCAGACTGTCAAAAACCATGCTGGCCATTCAAGACATTATGCTGATTAGAAAACCTGTAATCAAATTTGACCCTATTCGCTTGCTTAATGAATGACCCTGGTCTCATTCTGTACAATTCAAAAGTAAAACAAAAACGATTTCTTAACATTTCATTAAAATGTAATAATTTCTCTGTTTCTGAAATGTCTTTTCCATTGATGTAACAAAATGTAGGTGGGGTGAAATAATTTTAGCCAAAAATATCATTGCTAAACTAAATTGACACAGTGTAAAATGGAATATTTGAAGAAAGAAAATAAGCTTAGGAAGTGTTGAGATCCACACCACGTGTCACATCTGTCTTTCAGATGTGCATGTGCACAATGCAGATGTCAGTTGTGGTCTGATAAATATGTGTACATGCTGGACGAAGCCGAGCTACAATCTCATTATCTACAGAAGGTATGTTTGTCCAACTTCCCCAAAAATGGACTGCGATTGGATTTAAGTGTTTACATGACATTTTAAAAAGATGTCATTAATTTAAAATCATTATTTTAGTTAATAAATGGAACTTTTAATGTGCATTTAAGTATACTGACTATGTTTGTTCCCTGGCAATCAAACCCACGCTTTGGCATTGCTATGTATAGACTATACTGTATAAAATATAATGACTATTACTTTATTAAACTCCTGTTCAGTAGTTAACATTTTCTATAAAAAGAAAGACCTGCATATAGGCTGTGTTTTTATGTGTGTTAAAACTTTGGTTGATGTAGCAGCTGCTTTGCCTTGATCTCTGCACCGTGACAATGACTGTGGTCCTTGGAGAAACTTTTCTCTGGTTATTTAGTGGCATTGCCTTCACATGAAGGACTGATAAAGTGGCTCTCTCAGGGCCACTGATATATTTTTTCAATTCTAAAAGATGGCCCATAGAAGCAAAGTGTTCTAATCTGAGCCTGTTTTTCTGAAATGACTATCAAATTGATGAAAAATGCAAAAAAACAATTAAAAAAATTATGCAAGGATGGTCAAGCATGTGTCAAGATACTTATCTGTCTCTTATCAGCTTGGTCATTTCTTTGATCTCAAACAGCAGAGCTAAATTTAAGACTGACCATTCGCAAAGGCTGTTGGCTACAGCTGAAGCATCTTGTCACGTAAATCTCAATTAACTTCGATTCAGCCATCAGAGACCACACCGCTCCTAAACGAGCTCTTTATTACCTCATATCTAATTGTGTGGCTCATTAAAGAAGCTAATCAAAGAGACTCGCATATCCAGTAGCAAGGTTATCCTGACAACTTTCAAAACACTAGCATGATGGCAAATCTTCAGTACCATCAACTTCCCATTATATTTCTTTATAGGGACTAGTGCTACATTCATGTCCAGTCTGAATTACTGTAATTATGAGATGGCGAGCTGAGATTGTAATTTTTTGATTAAAATAGTTGAAGGAATTGTTTTCTCGAGTGGTTTAATCCATGTCTTCTGAAGTGTTACAATTGGGTTTTGGATGAGAAACTGACAAAAACGTAACTCCTTAATTGCTATTCACTCTGCACATGGGTCAAGTGTAATTGAGTTTTTCCCATGAATGTGCCGAAGAGCTGACGATGAACTACTGATGTCAAGGTTTATTTTGAAAAAGGTGTTCCAATTTCTCCACTTCTCAAAAATAATTTTACATTCATTTTAATTCATCCTTGAATTCTCTTTCAAAATATTGAAGTGCATCAGGAAACATTGGCTACAATTAAATTAAATATAAATGGAACATCAGTCAAATGGGAGTAGTTGTTTTCATAAAATTCAAATGTATAATATTCAGCTTTTGTATTTAGGAGTTCACGTAAATGGCATTTACTACTCAGCTTGTAATAAGGGTAATTTTGTCATGATTTGAATCGCTCTGTCCTTGTCCCAACAAGTTCACAACTAACATGTGCCATTAATGCCAATCCAATATTATTTATAAGGGAGAGAATATTAATGCTTTAGTGCAGTTTTACAGACATTTAAGTTTTACCAGCAAAAACCTTAATATCAGGAATGAAAATTCCAATTCTGCTTTGCCAGAATAGCACAGCCCGGCTCAGAATGGTGTTCTTCCTGGTATTTTCACAAAAAGCCCTGGGTACTTCTGTGTATCTGTTCCTAAGCAAGATTTGCGAAGAGAGAGAGCTGTGGTGGTCACAGAGGGGTTCATTTGCTCTTAATGGAAGCACTCAATGGCTATCTCCTCAAACCAGCCTGGAGCTAATTTGAGACAAGGTGGATGGGTGTTTGCTGTCTCTCAGTGCACTTCCCACCTTGTATGCTTTTATCACAGCATTTTAGCAGCCAAGGTTTGGCAGTGAGAGAGAGAGGGAGTGGAAAGGGACATCTGCCTTTTGTGTCTCTTGGGTTCTCTATCATCACTTACTTTACTCTCAATTAAGAATATTTAAACAGACAGTGTTTGTCTTTGTCCAAGCTAAAGAGTCAGCCTCAGCAGGTGTGTGTGTGCCTGTTTGTCTAAATAGACATGGCTCAAAAGCTCTTTCCGTCAGGCTGGGTTCATTTTGGTGTAGGGCGGCTTTCATTGCAGGGGAGAAAACTGCAGTGACGGCACAATGAATAAATTGAAAAAGGCTTGTGTTGTAAATTGTCTATCGCTGGTGACAAACGATCTGATAGGAGTGTGCGGGGGCCGCCGACGCTGCTGTCCCAGCAGAGCTGTGAATAACTGGCCTAACTGCGTGCTGCTTAGCACACTGGCCTCGCGCGCTCGCTTAATAATTTATACACCATGAAATATTTTCCCCGCCGCACAGATCTGCCAGAGTGATGGCAGGCAGTACGGACGAGCTCTGGGAATGTCCCTTCAGTGCTAATTTGGGGGACGGTGACATCCAGAGGGTTCTCTTTTTTTTTTCTTCTTCTTCTTCTTTGTTCCTTACTTTTTTTGGAAATGCCCTTGGTGAATGCCGTATTATAAGCTGCAAAATTCAAATGTTTAGCCAAGCCCTATTTAGAACTCCAAAATGGGAAACTAAAGGGACAATGGAAGTCTGCCAAACTCTGATGCACCGTGTTGTCTGTTTTGCTGACTGCAGAAGCCATCAGTAAGCCTTTGTATAGCAATTCACATTGCGTTTTCAGTTTACTTGAGTGCTGTGTTGTCCTTATAAAAAGCTTTTGAACTGCATCGCAGGTTTATTTCCACCATTCCTGGGTGGGTCTGAGTCGGAGTATACCTGAAAGTTGTTATGCTCCACTTTGTGTCACGAAAAGTAAATAGTCTCTGTCGCTCATTGTGCCTTAAAATACCAAGTCACTTTGAAAAAGAATGACTTCGGGGTGCTACAAATCGCCCCATTATTATGTAGCAGACAAAACGAAATGTCTTCTTTATTTTTTCTTAGGCTAAATTTCTCACTTGTCATCTAAATTTCAATTGAGAGTGAAGGCTGTCAGAAATGAAGTCCATCCTCTGCGGATATGTCCTCTCTCTGTTAGATATCCCTCAAGTCCAACTGTGAGGTCCAATTAAACCAAAAAGCCATTCTTGACTGCCCTCGACTCTGAGTTTGTTTGTGTGTCAGGGATTTACTCTGTACATACATATCCTGTGTGTGCACTTATAGGCTTTTGAGTTCCTTGCCCTTGTTTTTCTCGTTTGGGCCCTGCAACCTTGCAATTTATGCAAACTATTAAAAATGTAATGGGCACAGTCTATTATAATTTAATCCTAAAGTAATAGATTCTGTTAAATATGCATGAGCTTGGCTTTATAGATGAAACTGGAATTAATGTCTATCAGAGACCCAACCAGGAAGGCACGGAGGGAGGGGGAGAGGGGGATAAAGGAAAAGAGAAGAAGATGAGATATCATATCATTATTCAAAGAGGATATGATTGCAATGGACAGAGGCAGACTGTCTATGGCCAGACGGGACGACTGGTTTAATTATTGCAAATATTGAGCACATTTACTGAGGCTTGGCAAGCTGAGACTCTGAAAACCGATCCAGCCATCCCCCGGTTCGATTGTCTCCCTTTTTGATGAGGAAGGTTGTGTGCTTAAATGGGAGGAAGATATGTTTTGAGCTCTGGTTTGTTTTTGGCAGGCCATATGACAGCTT
Source organism: Xyrauchen texanus (assembly GCF_025860055.1). Taxonomy (NCBI): domain Eukaryota; kingdom Metazoa; phylum Chordata; class Actinopteri; order Cypriniformes; family Catostomidae; genus Xyrauchen; species Xyrauchen texanus. The sequence continues at coordinate 11,906,442 of NC_068279.1, forward strand.
AATGAGGAAGTTAAGGAGCGTGCATCGGAAGGTCAGAGACTGCCGATCAGAGAGCGAGTCGTATATCTCCACACAAAGTCTCCTCACCCGTATCCTGTACACTCAATCTGTCAATCTCTCATCAGCTCCGCTTACCCCACCGTGCTTGCCACACAAACAGATCCATTCTTTTGGTCTGTTTACCGTAAATTCAAAGGAGCAATCAAAGGTAGAACTGATTCCTGTGCCACTATGGACACCTGTGAACCACCTTTGTGTCCCGTTATTTCTTATGTAAAAGGTAAACTGAGACAATATCCACAATAATGCATTTTCCTTTTAATGCCGTTTTTGTTTGAATACATATTCATTTGAATGCCGTTTTTATTTGAATGCGTTTAAGTTCGTTTGAAAGCACATTGGTTCTGCTACGTTTATGCCTCTTATCCACACAAGAACAATGTTTTCTTCTACTGAAAATTGAGATGTTCAAGCAAAACACTTTTCAGGGTTTTGAAGTGTTGGAAATTCCTCTACCACAATGGACTTTTTTTTTTTTTTTGCCCCATTATTTCTTATGTCAATGGTAAACTGAGAATACATCCACACTGTTTTCATTTGAACTCCATTTTCATTTGAATGTGTTTTTGTTTGCTATATTTATGCCCCTTATCCACACTAGGACTGCTTTGTAGTGGGTTTCCTTGATGCGGTGGGTCTAAGCTAGGTGCTCATGGAGTTCTGCGTAGTGGAGAACATCTGTTGCCAGCCCTTAACTTCCAGCCTGACACTGCCATTAATCCCACAGCAGCAGGCAGACTCTGCTCAGCAGTGCTTGCAGGGCAAATGCTTCATTTCAAGAAAGACTGCAAGGAGAAATAAAGAAGCTTATGATGTATTAGACTATTTGGTGGCTGAAGTTTTTCCTTGGGGGTGGGTGTGCTTTTCTTCTCCTGAAGTATTTGTTGGTAGTGTGTGGCATAGAGGCTAAATGATTGGATGGTTCCGGTGGAGATGTTGACAGCAGACTATGTGCCGAAGGACAGATCACAAATGACAAATGAGGTCTTTCAGAAAAGTTTTTTTCCTGAAAAGTAATGTGATTGAATGGAGAGTAAATGGAGACGTGTGCTTAAATGTACTGCTTCTCAGATTTTTCTGGTGTGAAAAGTATTTTCTAGTAATCTCACATTTCAGAAAAGATCTCAACACTGGGCTCAGACCCCCAAAAATCCTAATGTCTGCAATGAAAGTCAAAGATTTCAGCATTTCAAGCATTTCTAATTAAATTCTTCCAAGATCAAATTATCCAAACTCTGCTATCCACACTCATTTTATACAACTCTCTCATCTTGTTTCTATTTTTATTTCTAATGAGTTTTAGGAGAAATGTTTACACAAAGGAATAATTTGCCCCAAAATGAATTTCTTGTTTGAATATGCACATACACAAATTACATTCGAGATCATGGAGCGGCAAGATTTGTATTTTGAGTAAACCATTCCTTTAAAACTGTGATGGCTCCTTTGGGCGTGTGTGTGTTTGTTTGAAGTGTGAATCCACCAAGCAGAGAAGCTCAAATGTGACACCCAGGATTAAAGGAGGGCAGTAGGCCCGCAGGCATGATTTAGGATTAGCTAACCCATTTAATACACCACGCATATCTCAAACTGTGTTTAACAACCGACCCAATCCCTTCCCCAGAAATGCATATTAATAGATTAGAGATACGAAGGGTTTGGGAGTTTAAATGGAGGGTGAGCTTTAGTCTCCTGCTGGTCTATTTTATTAAATTTTTTAAGGCCACATCCTCTTCGCTGTTTAATTTAATCGGCAGCATCTGCGCTCTGTAGAGATAGAAAGTTTATTTCTTTAACTAATCCTCAGATTTCTCTGCTCATTGAGCCACAGATCACTCCGCTGTATGAAGACAATTACCAGCCTGCTTGTTCATGCTAATACATTCTCTAACTAGAACGCTCCCCCAAAATGTGAGGGAGAGAGTGGGAGAGATGGGGCGAAGGATATTTTTTTTATTTATTTTTTTTTAAGATTAACATTTAATTATGAACAGTTCCCTGTCAAGGAAGCAGAGGGTCAAGAGAAGAGGGCAGCACACAGAGGGAAAATGGCAGGCGGTAATTTAAGATGCTGAACTCTGCTTAGGGACATGTGTGCCTCGCCGAAGAGAGAGAGAGAAGGTCAGAGGGCACGTCTCATCATAAGCAAGGTTTTGCATGACTGCACCTATTCTCGAGTGCTTGCGTGAGAGGTTTTAGTCCTTGTGTTTGTTAGTGATAGGATTTTGTGACATCGTCCACAGAATAAACGGTGTTCTTGAATAAATGGATCGGATCAAGGAATCCGTCTCAGAATAATTTCCCAAGCTTCACTTGTGACCTCGTGATCGTCAAGCTGTCGGTGTCGGTTTAGTGTCTTGTTCATGAGCTGTATAAGAGGCTTCAAGGCAACATTCACATCGTAATCTAAAGTGTCCTATTCCGTTTTTATGCTCAAATACTTTTGGTCAGGTTGTTCCTGTCATTTTAGCTGTGGCCTGTATCAAACACTCTTCTAAACGAGCTTAAAACTCCCATCCAGGCATGTTCATTGTAATATCATCAACAGATTACGTAATATGTAAAAACAATATCATAATTTATTACATTGCTTCCTGGAATACGCCATTCTGATTGTTTAGTTGGTCAATTCAGTGGTCTGATATTTCCTAATAACAACTGCACATCTGGGGATAAAGGTGATCCGACTGGTCATCCAGGTATTGCCAGTCATCTTTCCTACTTCTCAAATCACTCTGTGATCTCTACAAGTATGCTAATAAGATAATGTAAAAAATCTCTCTGTGCTTTCTACAAGGTTGCTAATAAAATAATGTAAAAATCACACATTTTATGTGAATTGATTTATTTGGCAAGACGTCTTGAAAAATGTGGGATAACCAGCACTTAGACAATCATTTTACAAAATGAACACAAACAGAACTCAGACACAAACCAGACGTGCGATAAAGCTGTTAAGACATAATTAATTTCTTCTCACAGAATAGCATTTCAACACTTCAGGATGACACAAGTCCTGAACACCCTCTTGGGGTACATTATGCCTTACTTGTTGTATACAATTAGAACTACTATTGGCTTCTATGCATTAGCATTAACATTTTATCTTCCATTTCTTCCTTTGAATAATAACAGTTTCTATTGTCACTGTTAAAATGCCACAATATTTTTGAGACCTAATATACATTAATAATGTTGTGTATTACTTCGTATAGTGCAATTCATGAATTAGTTTTATAATTCAAGGGTAAATCAAGTGCGCTATTGTGATACATTTCAAGTTAGATTCAGGTTAAAATCACATGAATTCCGAATGAATTTTCACACTGAAGTCAAAAAGCAAAAATTCAGATACAGATCCGATTTACGCATTTTAAAAAATCTGATTTGGGCCACATTGTTCTATGATGTGAACATAGCCCATGCGATAAACCTTCTTATGATTACACTCTCAGAGAATTTGACATTTCCGTTGAGTGTCAGATGTGGCTGCAGATGTGGAGAGTCGATGGCTGCACGTTGTGATTTATGCAAGAAGTCCAGAGTCAGTGTGTGTTTGGAAATGCTCTGCTTTGTATGTAATTTTGCTAAGCAGCTTGGTCAGCCGTGAACAAGTCTGTTTCATTCAGGAATGCCTCATGTAGTGACAGAAGTATTATATTCCTAGTAGTGTTGAACTGGGACACCTTTTCCTAAAAGCTCTAAATGGGCACTTACTATAGACAACCATTGCTTTTATACAAATCTAATTGTAAAAACTGTAGACTAAACATAACTTTCACCCTAACAGAAGATGGTTGCAATTAATAAATGTAAAAAGGCATTATTTATTAATACATTTTTATATACGTCCTGAAATGTCTCCAAATGGAAGTTTTGTCAAGAAAAATTGTCCCCAAACTAAAGCCAAGTATGTACACAGCAAAGACTTATCAAAGCCTTTCTGAGTGTAGAAAGATTACCATTGCACACACATTTCCTTGTTTAGCGGCCACGTTCACACACACATGCACACATGAATTGCAAACATACCCCACCTCACACTCACCTTCACTACCACATGTCTCTCTGAAGGGGAATGATAACATGGGTCTTTATTGGACGTTCGTGTGATATGGAAGGTGCCGGATGTTTCTTGCCACTGTGGATAGAGCTGTTATTCGCTCGCTCTCTGGTTTGGACAGAAAACTGATAAACTGATAAACTGATAGAGGACAGAAGAGATGTATGTTAATGCTAGGTAGAGGCATGCACTTGTTTTTGTGTACATGTGCATGTGCACATGCATGCATCGGAGGCAGAGTCATTTGTGCTGTGAATCAATAATGAATGGATCAAGGTGATCTACACCTGCAAAAGGACTAAATCAGTATTTTCTTTTTTATATTAATTATACAGTAATTTTATATTTTCTAAAGAACATGTGAGTGGAGCAAAAGTTGCCACAACAACGCTATGGTGTTGTGGCTGCCGTAACGTTGCTAAGGTGTTCTAAGTGTTTTTTAGTGTATTGCTGTGTGGTTAATAGTAGTGATTGATCAACATGGGTTTTTTTTAATGGCTGATGCCGATATCTTGAGAACAGGGCCAATGTAATGCTGACAAATAAGATATCAAACATTTTAATGTGTTAGAAAATTACATGTACTGCAAATTTATGAAAATTCAGTTAGCTTTTAATTATTATTTAGTTCAAAACTTAAAGCTACTCTATGTAAGCTTTTTTGGTTAAAAATGAACTAATTGCCATTATTGATTGAGTACATAAACTGGCTTATGACGTCCATCCTTGAATCATTACGTCATGTCCGCACACACAGGAAAGAGGTGTTGTCTGTCTCATGTACCGACTGGAGAAACTTAATATGCTGTTCTGCTCAATTCAGTAACACTCACACAGTTCAGGACCGCATCGTTGCAGTCTAGATTGATGTTTATCTGTTATCCCTTTGGTGAAGTTGTTTACCTGCTATAATGCTTGGAAATGTTTTCTGGTAGGGTTGTTGAACTTTATATTGCTTGTCATGCTTTTATGAATCAAATATTACTTGTGTTAACCGATCGCGATGTGTCTACGTTGTCCGGTGATGTTACTGTGAAATGTATATATGACTTATAAAATGTACTAGTTTTAATTGTTATATTGCATATTTTAGCATATTATTTTTACGTTTAATAAAGTATATTTTATCCCCATCATTATTGAATCCTCTTTTTATGTTTTTAGTTTATGTGTTAAAGTGTTCACTGCATAGACATGCTATTGTAGTAACTGAGTTTGAATAATATAGTATAAAAAAAATTAAGTCTTCTACTGAACTTGGATCAGCCATATCACAAGATTAAACTCTTAAATTGTCAATTGTAGTACAATTCAAGCATTTATTGTTGATAAAACACTTCAATAATCATTTTAAGATATATTTAAATTTGTATGTATTATTTAGTTTGATGATAGATAGCAGGTTCTCCTGGTTTTAGTCGTATAGGACTGTGTGATATGGCTACAAAAATTATATATCATTTTATTTATATTCATTAAATATATTTTTTAGATTTGTTCAATATATTTCTGGTGTATTTACCTTTTTAAGTTTCTTATCTCAAGATGTCTGAAAAATGTCAGATTATAATAATAATAATTCCTTACATATATAAAGCGCTTTTCTATTTACTCAAAGTTCTTTATGTAGTACAGGGGGAATCTCCTCAACCACCACCAGTGTGCAGCATCCACATGGATGATGTGACGGCAGCCATAGAGCACCAGGATGTGCACCACACACCAGATATTGGTGGAGAGCAGAGTGATACAGCCAATTAATGGATGGAGATTATTAGGAGGCAATTATTGAGAAGGGCCAATGGGATTTTAATGACCACAGAATGTTAGGACCTCGGTTTAACATCTCACCCAAAAGAGGGTGCCTTTTTACAGTATAGTGTGCCATCACAATACTGTGGCATAAGGACCAATACAGACCACAGGGTGAGCACCCCCTGCTGGCTTCCTTAATATCTCTTCCAGCAGCAACCTTAGTTTCCTCCAGGGGGTCACCCATTCAGGTATTGGCCAGGCTCAACCCAATAGTGGGCAGCCAGGCAAGAGCTGCAGGGTGATATGTCTGCTTCATGGGAAATTGAGATCAGAACGATGACACTGCTGCAGTGTACACAAAGCTAAAGAGGTGTAAAACTTGTTGGCTTCATTGTTCTATTGATTTGAACTATAGATGGTACATTAAACTTGTATTTATTGCAGCTAAACATCTGTGTGTGTAATTCAATTATCTCTTTTTCACTCTTTCAGTTGACAGCAGCTCATCTTTCCGACTTCAGCCCCTCAGGCTGTGATCAAACGGCACAACAAACAATGAACAAAATGTGGCAAGAGAAGACACTTGAATATTCACACTAACAAATGAATGCCTTTGAGCCATGGGAGTGTTATAGAATCAGTGTCCCTGTGATGTAAATGAGTTTAATATGTGATGGTGTGATGGCCAGCACTGTTCTTTTTGAGTATGATTGCACTTTTTGGGTATAGTTTTGGTTTATTATTTCTTAATGACAACCAATTGCTCCGATGTGCCTTTATTTGGATTTGCATGGGATCTGTCTATTCCAGTTGTATATTTACATGCATAGGAGAGATTGCACACATTGCTGTAGCTTTCCAAAATCTTTCTATAGGAGTAGTTAACTTGAAATAATTTTGAATATTTAATAAGTCCTGCAGGACGACATGCTATAGTCCAGGGCTAGTGAACTGGTGGCCCTAGTCCAAATCCGGCCCACCAATCATCATTGTCTGGCCCTCAGACTGATTTTTTTTATAAAATTGCCTCGCCATCTGAAAAACCAGAGCACTCTCTGTGCAAAAGAGCAATCAACAGTGAGTTTAACCAGAGACTGTTTAGCAGAGACAGGCCACTTTTATTAAAATGAATGGTACAAATTGGAACACCCAACAAAGAAGATCTAGCACCTAACAGATGTTGAAAGGATGTCCCGCCTTACAGGTAAAAGAGCCAGTCACCTTTTAGACACAGACATCACCTGTCAATCATCTCGAGAACATGCATGTGCATTAGCTATACAAGCCGGGAAATTTCGTTTTTAGGGTAATTTGAGGTAAAGAAGCACAATTTAATATTCGAGAATTGTCAGATTTTACTGCTGATTTGAAACATGTTCTTTGATCGTAATCTTGGCCAACCATTTTTTTGATTTTGGTGTTCCCCTATTCAAGTAGATAGGAGCTGCACTAGCATTACTGGAAATAGTCTCCCGGGAAATTCCAAAGATGGCCGCCACTGGACTAACTTGCTATGTAGACAGACTTTGGTTTAACAGCGCTCATTGGCATGTGAAACAGCATTTCCAGACCGGAGCATGTGTTTAAGCTTTTCGGACAATAGTTTAGTACACTTCTTGGATTGCACCGTTTAGGTGAGTATTTGATCGCGTCTTTTTCAATCAAATGTATTTAAATAAAATTGCTTAGCTGTGTGGAGTGTGGTCAAATCTACAGATGTAAAAAAATTATCACCGCAGTTGTTACAGAAATGTTTTCAGCACATCTTAGGCAACAAAAATAGAAATCGATTATAAAAACCGAACATTCAATGAAAATGTGCTGTAAAGTTTGCTTTTATTCACTGTTATTGAAGTGTCAAACGGGTGTGTCTCATCAGTTCAGGGGAGGCAGTGCTCATAAAAACAGTGATACGTGAAACTGAACCTGCAAATATGATCCTGATTATATTTGGTTCAATACATCTGTGAGTCAGCCCTCTCAATCATGAACAGCACCAACTCAGTTTTTTCTTCTTTTGCCATTGATTATCTGCACAGGTTTCTGGCTCTTGCACTGGCTATTGCGTGCAAATTTACAATATTTGAAGGACTAATTTTCTTCACTGAATAGGATGATACTTTATAGAGAAAATGGAAGAACAGACATTTTATCTCTTTTTTTTTTTATTTTGAAATGTAATTTAAATGCATTCTTTAGTAACATGACATTTCTCTATGACCATTGTTTTCATTTGTGGGTTGATATGTGTGAGGGCTTTAGCAGATCTAAATGTTTCTCCTAAGTTTTCATAATTTGTAAACTATAGCGCTAAAATTATAAAATTATACATATATTATGTTTGTTTTTTCAAAGTAATGTTGATAAAAAAAGATATTTGTTAGTGTCATGTTTATTTTTCAGCCAGGTCTTATAAAGGATTTTATGGCCAGACCTTAAAAAATATGATTTATTATGAATAAATGCACAGTACTAAAGGTGGTTTTTTTTTACAAAAAATGATTAACATGTGAACATGAAACATGAAATATTTCAAAATCTGAAATATTTATTGAGAGACTACATGAAATATTTGTACTTTCATTTGTCACATCACAGTACCAGGATCAAATGAACTATTGAAGTATAAAAAAGATGATTTAAAGGTGGTGGAAAACAGAGAAGAAAATGTAACCAGTTACAGCAATTAAAAATGTGTTTCTCTTATACATAATACAAAAAGCTAATGGAAATGTTATGCATCTTCAAAGTAACTTTTCAGTCTTACGACATTAGACATATATTGAATAATAATAATATATCTAGCATTTTTCATTGCATGAGGCAAATTGCATGATGCAATTTCAGTGTGTTCAACAGAGGGGGAAAAAAAAAAGAATAAATGCTTGACGTTTCTTTTCGGCATCAAACAAAAATAAGGTAGCTACTCTAGATGAATATGGCCTAACTATCTGAATGTCTCTGCATTATTTGTTTGGATAGAAAAGGATCTTGGATGTATATTGTGACTACATCAGCAGCAGCTCTCTTTGGAAAAGCTTCCCATCCACTGCAATCACACACACACACATTTCGCTCAGCGTTTTGTCTCAGCGGTCAATTAACTGGTGCTCCAGCCACCGTGGTGACAGCGTTAATGTGGGCTACTGTAGCATGATTCGAGATAACAGGCGTGCAGTCTCGCGTGTTGTGACAGAGATAGACTTCATATTATCATCCGACTCCCGCATGCGGCCCGAGCTTTGGCTTGGAAAGCAGAAAAGGAAGAATTTACTGCTACAATATGTTTGTGTACATTCTTCGAGAAGCAAAATATACGATCTTCCATCTGCTTACACTCGCAACAATAGCTGACCTGTTTTTGACCCTGGAATGGAGAAAACACTGTAGCAGATGTGGATATTGTTAAGCTAGTTATTGAATGAGATTCTATGTATAGTGTGAGTATATGTGTATTTTTGTTAGCAGAAATGTTTGTGCTCTATGGGTTTTAGATGCTTACCTGAATTCTTGTGTCCAGAGACTAGTATTGTTTCAGAAACATTGAGTCCTGTGTGTATGTGTGTGCATCTACATGCAGTCTTGTTAACAATCGTTGGATTTATGTCTCTGAGAGCGTGCCCATCTGCAGATGGCCACTCTGAAGGTTTGTTTGTTTAGCATCCATGTTTTTCCATGTCCTACTGTTTTGTGTGTGTCTGTGCGTGTGTGCGTCTGTGCGTGCGTGCGCGCAAGACTTGATGCGTTATTCAGATTTTGTTAATGTCCCGCCATGTCTAGTGAATCCCACATCTTGTGTTTGAGTTTAGTTGCAAAATATACAAAATTGTTCCTTGAGGTTGGTTTAGGGTTTTTCAAACTATAGTACGGACACCCCCAGGGGGACGCAAGGGTATGCTAGGGGGGTCCAGGGAAAATTTCAGAGGCAAAACTGTAAAAGTGGTCCCTCGCAAGGGGATCATCATAATTGGGGGTTCTTGATATCAAAAAGTTTTAAAACTTTCATAATTCAATTCTGAAAATCTCCCCTTTTGTGGGCATCCCAAACCAGTAAAAAATATTCATGAATATTATTTGTTGGTTTGTCTTTTACAGTAGAATTGCAGAATGTTTTCTTGTAGGGGTAGGATTAGGGTTTGGGTTAGGGCTAGTCTGTTGTAATTATAATTAGATTTAAATAAAAAAAACGAAATAAGTCTATGGTGTGTTCCCATTACCATAGCTAGTAGGTAAAAATATGTGTGTGCCTGTATGTGTTTTTTATATAATAGATACATGGTTGGAGTATTGCTGTCGGTGTTGATTATCTTAAGTGTATGTGTGCTTGCTCTGTGCTAAAATTAACTCTCTGTCCCTCTAATGGGCTCTTTCATTGCTTTCCATTCAGAAGTGTGGTGTGTGTGAGGGATTATGGGGGACTGTAGTGGCTGCTTGTTAAAGCTGAAGAAAAGGTTCTGGGTGTGTAGATTGGATTAACTTGTTTGGGCTTATTAAGAGGGGAGACACACAGGCTTTTTAAAAGCACTGCATGGGGCTCTGTCTCTCTCACACACTCAATGAGCTGGCAGGTCACCATTCAATTAGGAAGAGAAACCCCCCCTCCCATCATTCCCTCTCTCTCTCAGTTATCAAGGACAAATGCAAACCCTCTCTCCTTAACATCAATATACAGAGACTTGCCCTATAGGGAATCTGTTTTGGTTGAAATGGAAGGACCGTCTGGATTTTATAGACAGGAAATCAGGAAACTTTTCTCCTCTTTTCCCCCACCAGGCTTTTTGGCTTATCTTGTCTTCTTTTATCCTCACTTACACCTCTTTTTGTTCTCAAAAAACTCTTCAGAGAAAAAAGTGCACTTCAGAGAATATAGCGGCCTCAGCCAGCTTGAGGTTAATTCGGCCACTAGAGATCTCACCATGCATCACACAAACGGTGTATGTACCTGTACTATATATTGTTACAAATTCAATAGCACTTTCATTGTGGAAACTGAATAATGCACCGTATTGCCAGACTGAATCCGTACTCTCTCAGTTTCAATGATACTACCATACTGGGTTTCTAAATCTTATCATGGTACCAGGGTTCAGTCATATCTTTTAGAATCTGTCTCACCATTTTTAGGACATTGGGTTACGCATGATATTTTCTTCCAATGACAGTTTAAAAACCCTCTAGTTTTATCTAGTAACTGTGATAACAGACATTGATAACCGTGCATAAAAGTAAATAAGTAATGTGGACATCTCTAAATCTTTAAACTGTTTGCCGTTCATCATGCTGAGCTGGTACAGCTATTGACCGTATAGAGACAGCGATGAATGTTGTCTGTAGTGATGGAGATTGCGAAGGAGGAGTTTATATTGCCATTGCAGTTGATTTATTCAAATGGACTGATAAGCACTTTAGCTGACATACTGTAGCTACACAATTTCAAAGTGGATGCTTGTGTATTATAAATAAATATTGACCGACAGACCGACCAAAATCACTCGTCAAGCTCGTTCCCCATTATCTGCTCACATTCACATGCAGATTATTTGAAAACCAAGTCTGAGGAAGGCTAATCCATTTCCCTGCTGTGACAGAAAGCCAATGATGAGAGAGCGAGAAAAAGAGAGAGATGTTTACCGAGTTGAAATCTTTAAATAACACAGATTTTTCTTGTCAATAAAGCGATTCAGCACGCTCTTGGATTGTGTGTTTTTGGTTGTTGTCTGCAGTTTGAGGTTTTGTTCCCTCTGAAAGTCAGACTGATAAGATGGGTAGTTAAGCATTGTCAGGCATTGTTTCTTGCTGAGCTGCTTTCGTTTTATTGCGCCACCATTGACAAAACTGTATTTTGCGCAGTTGCCCTTTGGTATGACTTGATTGAGCAAAGTAGTACGTGTTCCTTTATTGGTCTTGGAGCAACATTCCTGTCAAGCAATCATCACACTAACTCTGACCCTATTCCTAACCATGACCAACCCCCAGAAGCAGAGGGATGATAGGTTAAAATGAATAGACCTTCTTCACGCTAGCGCCATCTTTGATTTTTTTATTATGGGAATGACAATGAGGTTGTGAGGGATAGACTAACAGTCTCTTCAATGGGCTGCACTGCAGTTTAAATTGTTTTTGGATCTTTCCATGGACATAACATTGATAAATTATCTGTCCTAGAATATTCAGTATACAAAGAACTTCAGACAACAGGAGTTGTCTGGTTTATACAGCTTTATACCATTTATGCCATTGAAGAGATGGTAAGTCTATCCCTCACAGCCTCGTTGCCATTCCCATTAACAATCAAAGATGGCGCTAGCGTGAATCAGTTTTATGTTGTTCAAGCTCCTCACTCCAGTCAAAAGCCTAAAATCGGATTTGTTGATCGGAATGTTGAGCCAGGACCAATAAGGATGTTGATCCAGGAATATGTTCTACTTGGGTAAATTATGTTTCACTTGTGCATTAACAGCACTCATAGAAAATGTCTGAATATGTGCACTTTTGCTTATTACATTGTTAGCCTCAACAAGTCCTTCCAGAAAACACACTCCACAACAGGAATTATAACACTTCATACCATTAACAGTGATGAAAATTTACCCAAATGAATATATTAATTTCATGAAGTTATTGTAATTGTTTAATGACTTAATGATATTTGATGTGGAGTAAATTAAGACCGAAGTACTGTACATGTTGCTTGGACATTGTTGATGAAATCAAAGTTCTGAGCTAGGTTGCTGGTTCGTACAGTACAGTGGCAGATTCTTGAGTTACAACCTTGTCCTTAGTCTTGGGCACTTAACCTGAGGTTACTCCATTTTCACTTAACATGCTGCAGTTTTATGGTCATTTTTACTATGATACAGTAATTGCAGTGCTTCCCAGAATTGTGTGAAATCTGGTATGAGTCTCTGGTAGTGGGCAGCAATGTAGCCCCTTTACACATTCACCATAGCTGCTGTTTCCTGTTGCCGCCTGCCTGGCACCTCACCCCTTTTTCTCTTCCTCATCTTGTGCAAGGGAACAGAAGATGGAGTGAGGCAGAGGAGGAATACAGCCAGAGATTTATGTCCTGGGGGAGATTGATTACGCCCGTCACTTGCCCTGATGTGCGCTTGGCATTTGCACCCCACCCTACTCATCAGCATGTTACACACACACACACGCTCGCACATTGGTGTAGCTATCCTTATGAGGACTCTCCATAGACATAATGATTTTTATACTATACAAACTATAGATTCAATCCCATCTACCCCTAAACCTAACCCTCACAAAAAACTTTCTGGATTTTTACATTTTCGAAAAAACAGTTTAGTGTGTGTTTTTATTAGTGATTAACAGTTTGTAACCTAAAAATGTTTCCTTGTAAACCACCCAAAAATGCACACTCACACACACACACACACACACACACACACACATAGACAATATGGACATTTAGACCAAACAAACACTCTGACAAGCTCCTGTAAATCGCCTCTAGTCCTTTAGTAAACCCTCTCTGCTGTCACCATCTGAACTTCAGACAAACACTTTTTATTGTCGTTTTTTACCCATCCATTTCATAAAAATACACATCAGCACCTAGAAAGTCTTTCCCGCAGGTCAACGCATGGTTTGCTCTTACCGTGTGTGTGTTTTGAAGTGGTGATGGATTTTTTTATTCCTCTGTTGATGGAAATAAGTGATGGGCTGTTGACAGGTGGTGTTTTGGGATGGCCAGGAGATGCAGCATGTGTGTGTTTGTAATTCAGCCCACAGAACCGAGAGGCAGCCGGAGCCGCATTAAGCCTCCACCTCACACACTCCTGTATTTGTGTGTCCTCCTTCTGTGCTTCCCTGGTGTGAGTTAATTGAACTCAATGAAAGATTTACATGTTAGAGATGTGGCTTGGTGGTTAGTGCACATGTTTTTTCATATTGACAAATTGTAGCTCATGCAGGTGACTTTGAATCCAGCTTGCAACATTTTCCTGATTCTACCCCCCTTTCACCATAATCTCTTCTCTCCACTACAATAAGTGTTATGAATATACAAAAGGTTATAAATATTTAAATTTTTCTCTTCTCTATAATAAGTGTAAACATTTTATTACAGTAACATATATTTTATTTGATCTAATTGTGTTACATATTAAATATAAAAAATTACAAAAAATTACAATGCATAAATTACATGCATATATTCAGATATATATATTCAGATAAATATATATATTATAAATATATATATTTATAATTTTTATAATAGTGTTTATTTTATTTTTTTTTACTTTTCTATTGGCCATAAGTAATTAACCTGCAAGTTAATTACTCATAATTCCTCTGGTTCTCAAAAGGCGATCAGGTTTTCACCATTTCGATCAGTGTATTTCCAATAGTCTTGCCTGCAGTATTGATGGTACATTGCTAACAGTTCAATATTTTCATTTTTCCACAGGTTGGCCTTGGAAAACCAGGGGCTGTAGAATCTTACCTGCGTCTTCGCAGTCATGCTGGCCTGCTTGCAGAGGAGGCAGAATCCTGCACCCCAGCACGCCACGGCTGCTTGCAGCAGCAACAAGAGTCTTGAGCCAACGCAACACATCAACCGCAAATGTAAGCAGCAAAACGTATCACAGTATCTTTTGTGTAGATGCACACACTCATCTGTTCATTGAAATATAGATTTTAGCAATTGACTATCATTTTGGCATTTCTGTTGTACAACCGCAATTCCGAAAGAGTTGGTTACAGTATGAAAAATGCTAATAAAAACAGGATTGATTTGTAAATTGTATTCACCCTTTGCTTTGTTGAAAGCACTACAACTACACATTATATTATGTTTGTCCTTGTGAATTTAATTGTTATAATTATTATTTTTAAATGTGAAGTAATTTCAAATCTGATGATTACAACAAGCTCCGAAAAAGTTAGGACAGTCGAGTGTTTACCACTGTGAAACAATACTATTTCTTCTAATAAAACATATTAAGCATTTGGGCAATGAAGACACAAGTTTATTAATTTTATAAAGTGGAAAATGCAGGGATGTCCCTGGAAAAAACAGTGCTTGATGGCAGTATATGTTGCTCCAAAGTTTTTACATATCTGTCTGCATTAATGGTGTCCTCACAGATGTGGGAGTTACCCATGCCATAGGCACTGAGACACCCCTGGACCATACAGACACTGGCTTTTGGACCTGACACTGATAACCGCTTGGATGGTCCTTTTCCTCTTTGTCCCAGAGAACACAAAGGCTATGTTTTCAAAGATGTTTTTAAATGTGGACTTGTTGGGCCACAAAACACAAATTCCACTGTTCTACTTACCATCTAAGATGAGACTGAGCCCAGAGAATTCAGCAGCGCTTCTGGACAGTGTTGATGTAGGGCTTCTACTTTGCATGGTAAAGTCTTAACTTGCATCTGTGGATTAGTGTTGGCTAACAAAGGTTTACTAAAGTAAACCCAAGCCCATGTTCATGAAATCCATTACAGATGAATGACGTTTTTAAAGACAGGGACAGCTGAGGGATCGGAGATCACAGGCATTCTGACGTGGTTTTCGTCTTGCACTTTACGCACCAAGATTTGATCAGATCCCTTGAACCTTTTTAATTATATTGTGCGCTGTAGAGGGTGAATTGCCCAAAATCCATCCAATTTGTCTTTGGGGAACATTGTTCTCAAACTGCTGGATTATTTTCGGAAGCATCTTTTAGCAGATTTACAAGTCTCGAACAATCCTTGCTCTTAAAGTCTAGGCTGTTTTTGGAGGCTCCTTTTATACTATGATACAATTGCCTCACCTGTGTAACATCTCCTGTTTCACATTGTCTTGTTATTTCAACTCGTCAAATCATTATTAGTCTTAAATTGCCCGTCTTTTTGGAGCAATCATCTGTTATGAAATTATTTTATATTTAAACAAAAACATCATATAATGTGTAGTTGTAGTGCATTTCTCATACTGTCCCAACTTGTTCGTAATTGGGGTTGTATGATTCCTTCTTATCATAAATTGCATAGCTGGTTGAGAGCAGACTGGTTTATCTTGCCAATTGTCGCTGGCAAAGTGTATTAAAAATGATGTCATGGTGAAGTGCCAGCTCTCTCAGACTGAATAATTAAATCTGACTCTGCTGTTAGATTCTGATGACAATGAGGATGAATATATGAACTTTGACTAGAAACTTTTCTTTCACACTGTATTCTTTTGACACAGGCTGTTTTTTTATTATCAGCATGATGAGATTCATGACATCAGCTTGAATGACCCCCAAAATATTAGCATTACACTCATTTCATGCGCCAAGAAGCTTCACTTAGTTCACAGTGGCATTGTTTAGACATGAATAGTTAACATCTTGTTATTTGTGCCCTTGAATCAAGTGCTGCTGGCTTTTATCCTTGTGCCTGGGACCCCTCACAAACTTGTACTCTACTCAACTGTTCTATATACTACTCTGCTGCTCTAGGGCTGGGTAATAATAACAGATTTTTCAATTAGATTCCTGTTCACAAGCTTTCGATTCCAATTTTGAGTTGATATCAATTCTTAGGTTCACTAACGAAACTCAACTCTAGCCCTCAGGTTATCTAAACATTTTCAGGTGTGGATGTCCTTGCAGACCCACACATATGCAAACACACAAACAAATTTGCTCATTTGCCATATGTGAATTTTACACGCACACACAAGTAAGACATGCAGAACAAATCCTCAGGTTGCCACGGTGTGTGTGTGTGTGTCTGTGTCTGTGTGTGTGTGTGCGCGCGTGGGTGCAGGTGTGCGTGCGTGTGGGTGGGTGCGTGTCGGTACGTGCGGGTGTGTGTGTGCATGCAGGGGTGTTTGTGTGTGTGTATTTATCACTTTGTGGGGACCAAATGTCCCCATAAGGATAGTAAAACCCAACATTTTTGACGTTGTGGGGACATTTTGTCGGTCCCCATGAGGAAAACCGCTTATAAATCATACTAAATTATGTTTTTTTGGAAAATGTAAAAATGCTGAAAGTTTGTTGTGGGGCTTAGGTTTAGGGGTTGTGTTAGGGTTTGGGGATAGAATAAAATTGTTTGTACAGTATAAAAACCATTATGTCTATGGAAAGTCCCCATAAAACATGGAAACCCAACATGTGCGTGTGTGTGTGTGTGTTCGTGTCCATGTTTGCTCAGGGTTCACAGGAATTTTACAGACCAACTAAACTGGTTCAGACAGGCTCCGGTATTAAAGAAAGCATAGAACAGCCTATCGTTTTTGTCCGACAGAAGATCCCAGGGCTCTGCATAAAGCCTCAGATTAGATTTAAACTGGTTGAGCTCTTCATGTAATGAGAGGGAGAGAAGAAAGGGACGACTAGAGAGGGAAAGGAGTTTGTTCTACTTTTATAATGTTCCATATGCCTTCCTTTCTGTTTGTTGACATGGCGGTATTCCACAGGCACAAGCTGATTACAGTGAGGGCAGGCAGACGAGCAAACAAACATGCAAGGTCTAACCACTATTCCTTAGTTTCAGCTCTTAGCAGAGCAGCTTAAAGGTAATAGGATGGCATGTTCCTCCTGCTGCTCACAGATCAGCATGGTGTCATTCTGCTTTCTCCTTCCTGTGTAAATAATAACAGGAGGAAATGACAAGTTTTGTGCAAAAGGATATCTGTTTCCCTTATCTGATATATTTGTGTCAAGTGTACAGTGAAATGGATGACAAGGTTTGGATGGATGGCCGGACGGACGGATGGACGAATGGATGGACAGACAAACAGGTGATGGTGTATTGTGGATGACCAGATGGATGATGGATTGATGGACAATTAAATGGGATGGATGATGAGTGGTTGGATGTATGTATGTATGTATGTATGTATGTATGTATCAGAAATTAACCCATCAAAAGTGGGAATGTGATGTATGTTAGAGAGAAAAAATAAAAGCAGAGAAGTAGAGTGCTAAAGAGAGATGGAGACTGCCATGGCTGATTAAATTGATTCCCTCCCTCCAATTTCAGCAGGATTTGCCACTTTCTTTCTGAACTTATTATTGAGAACCAGTCAGTAGGGGTCTGGTGCTGAAATCAAGAGGAAATGAACAGTTTCTTTCTCTCTCAATCTCTCTCTTTCTCACACACAGAGTCACTCCTCCTGGCCTCCTCCATTTGCCTTTGACAGTAAAGCACAATCTCATAACAATAAGTAAAAGACATCTGTGTGTTTGTAATTGATTATAGTATCTGTATTTGTATCTTTGCTGTTGTTTTGATATGGACTGCACAGTCTGGTCAAAGGCTGCAGGGCAGACAGATGTCTAGTTTTAGCCAGAGATAGAAGACAGGCTACGGGCTACTGTCTGAAACCATTCCCTTGAGCAGCAGACCAGCAGTCTGGAAACTATGAATGTTGACCCTTACATATTTTCAAAATTGACAAGTCGACAAATCAGTCCTATGGAAGCCTTGTATAATTAGGCTGATTTTGTGTTCACTTTTCCCAGAGCAGAAATTTTTCTTAGGGGGTCCTTACATAAGGTGCGTTTAAAAACATGCTTGTGTTCAAAAATAGCTAGACTGAGCACAACGGAATGGAATAGAATACAGGGGTGATGAGATGTGTTTTAAAAGTTGGACCATTTTTATACTTGGCAAACCCTCTTAAAAAACGCATTGGCTAATGTGGCATGCTCAAAAAAAAAAATAAGACAACTTAATGGCCAAACTTTTCAGATATGGTTTTACAGAGATGGTTTACTGTCTAGCAACTAAAGTGCAGCGCATTAGCAGCACGCTAATTGAAGCACCGGCGCTAAAAATGTCAAACAAAACAAAACATTTAGGTAAACTTGTCAACCCCACTAGTCGACAAGTTGTTGGATGACTAGTCAACTATTGTGACGCATCACTACTGGAGATAATGGAGGAAGATAGTTACAGCCAAAGTATACTTCGGTTTTCCACATGCTGGACATCTTGCACACAGCCTGTGTATCGTGAATTTCTTCATTAGCACAGTACTGGGTGCCACGTGCAGCCTATTTTTTCTCAACACGTGGACATTCTGTGTTTTTTCGCATCGTCAACGCATGGGCCCGGTGTTGATGCAAAAAAATATATCACAAAGCAGGTCGTGGTCAAAAGAGTATACTTTGAAAGACAGAGCGCTCTACCATGTGCGAAACAGAATGGCACCCAGAAAAAATAAAGTGTATCCTAGCTTTTACCTGCTAGACCAGGTTGGCTTTGCTGTCCTTTTCTCAGATTCAGCATGTAGGTGGTATTAAAAAAGTAGAAGATCCCCCCTGTGCATGCAGATCCTGAGGGCCTGCACAGTTCATTGGTGCGACTCCCATTAAAAATGCCTCGTTCCCTCAATAAAAAAGGACTTAAATGGCTCCAGTATCCACTGCGAGCGCTCGGATCGGCCCGCCAGACAATCAGTTTCCCCTGAGTGCATGGAGCTTAGTGGGCGAAACGAGAAGAGAGAGAGAGAGAGAGAGAGAGAGAGTGGGAGAGAGAGAGGTCGTAGATAGGAAAGGGGGTTGTTTTCATTATCACACCTCTTTCCCTGTCTTGCAGTATGAGAGCTTGAAAACATGAAAGCGTGTTGCAAAGTGGAGGTAGCATGAGATGGAGGGGGGTGTTGAGAGTTAGACAGAGCTAGAGTGAGAGCGACATGCTTTTTAAAAACCTGTTGACCACCTGCCCTTAAAAATACCATATTAGATTAGCTTCAGTGAGGAGGACTTTTGAGTTTTCCCCCTTCTAGCCAAGACATGAAAAAGAAATGCAGGCATTAGTTAAATTATAAATCATAGACGCTTGCTTTCAGCATGCCTACATTTTCAGAATATGTTGCGGCACTCTCCCGCATCAGGGCTTGTCATTCCTAATTAGATCTCCCTGTTTGGGTGACATTTGTAGCTGTCATCCAGCCCCCCGCCAATGTCTGTCTGCCAGTAGCTTAGATGGCGACATGAAAGTATGGGCGAGAGGGCAGATCCCCCCTCATCAGAGCCTAATCAGAGCGGACCCTGGAGACAACAGCACTAGGGCAAGCCACATTAGAGTCACTACCACTGACCTCTGTGGTGGACTCTGGATGTTTTGGGTCATTCTTCCTTTCACTCTCTCTTTAATTTTCTTTCTCCCCTTTTTCTTTTGCTATTTTTCTTGCTCTTTTGCATATTTTCTCTTTCACTTTTTTGTGCCATTCTTCCTTCCTTCCTTTTAATTTTTTCTTTCTCAGTCCCTGTCTTTCACACTGGGTTTGGCTATTCGTCCCTCCAACAATTTATTTTCCTATATAGGGGGATATGTGCATAGATTGAATGCATATTTTTCATGTGATCCATAACACACTCATCTGTGTAAGTTGTATGTCTCATCATGTGATTGGATCAGAACCATTTCTTTTTCTTAAGCACTGAGTCACAGCAGTGTTTGGCAGCCAATCAGATGCACATATGGCACTGGGACATCATGTACAGGGTCACAACAACCAATCCGGTAGAGGGAGATTATCACCTGCAATAGCCTGATGAGAAAGATTTCATCCATGTGAGAATCGGTACCATGCCATCTCCGGACAAGACATCAGATCTGAACAAAATCTTCAGTTCTTACATTAATGGAAAAAAGCTTGTACAAAGGTCATGTGATGTTGGCCACCTACCAGATTGTCTTGGTACAGCAGTGCAGTGTGCCTTCTGTCCAGCAGAGGAAAGCAAAGCATGTTTAAACATGCTTACAGGGGCAGCTAAAATGCTAATCTGATTTCCTTGATGGCCTGCATAGATTGAGAGTGAGTAGGACATTTTAGGAATCTACATTCTTTGATCTTTTCTCATGGATTGACCACTGTTATCATCAGGAACGACCTCCAAAAAGCACACTCCCCTTGTATTGTGTGGTCCTGTTCAGATAGAAAACAGCTTTTTTGTACCTTTTTCATCTCAGTTGATTGACAGCTGCCCTCTTTCCTTATTTCTCTATTTTTTTCATGCTGTGTCTGCAACCATTTTGTGAACCCATGTACTTAACGTTATCTTTTCCTCTATTTCATTACTCTGGTGTGTGTTAAGAGAAATGTGTGTATTTCAGTTGGGCAGATCTGACCATCTAGAGCCTACATTACCCATCATAATAATAATAATAATTCCTTACATTTATATAATGCTTTTCTAGGCACTCAAAGCACTTTACATAGTATAGGGGGAATCTCCTCATACTCTGTATTTGTTATTTGGGGATGTCAAGGCAATCAAACTGATCAGGTTTATCAAGGGTGTAACATGTCTGTTTGTATCTTGGCTCCATCCCATTCCAAACTTGCACCCTGCCAGCATCGTCCAGAGGCTCATTTCCAGACAATACTGGGGACCCACCAGCCTTTCCATTCTTTCAGTGCATATCCTGGTGCTTTGGGTGCCACAGGCAGAGAGGGCAGGGCAGGGTGGGAAAGAGGGCCTAGGATGCTAGCGGCTTTGGCAGGCGTAAGTGAGGTGCCCTATGCTGGCATGTGGACCTCCAACGTGCACATACTGTTTGGAAAGAGGGATGAAGGGCAGTGGAGTAAGAGGTAGAGAAGGAGGGGGTCCAGGGCTCCTAGATTAGCTGAGGAAATTAGATCACACTCTGAGTCTGATCTTCCATCATGGGCCAGAAGATGGAGAGGGGCAAGAAATATACACATCAGTGTGTTTATCTCTGTCTGTTTGTAATTTTATCTATCCATCTGTCTGCATGTCTGTATCTGATTTTCTCTCTCTCTATCTCTCTCTCTCTGTCTAAAATACATCTATTTTAAGAAAGGGGGAATGTAGTGAAGAAATATGAAAAAGGACAGATTTAATTTTGATACATTTTAAGAGAGAAGGGTGTAGTACACGATGTGCAAGACTAACATTGCTGCTGCTCCTTTGGGACCTTTAGCATCAATTAAAATAGCCTCCCTTACACACTCACTCTCCTCTGGGTAAAGTGTGTGTGTGTGTGTGTGTGTGTGTGTGTGTGCGTGCGTGTGTGCGTGCGTGCGTTTACTGCCTCTCTGGCAAATTAGTATCTGAAGCATTAGTATTAAAGATTTGGTGTGCTTGATTGGGTTTCTTGTTCTCTGTTCTGACATGTCTCTGTGGTCTAATATTCACTGACACATTGTCAAAAGCAAACAGAGACATGTTAGATATAAATAAACAAATGTTGTAGAAAATATGTCTTGTTTGTTTCGTTCAGTTGTGATCCCTTGCGATTTGGCTGTCTAGTGAGATTTTAACTAGGTCACTAATAACCGGTCATTGGCTTTATATTGTTTTTGCCAGCACTGGAATATTTGGTGTGTGTGTGTGTGTGTGTGTGTGTGTGTGTGTGTGTGTGTGTGTGTGTGTGTGTGTGTGTGTGTGTGTGTGTGTGTGAGCGTGTATTTATCACTTTGTGGGGACCAAATGTCCCCATAAGGATAGTAAAACCCGAAATCTTTGACCTTGTGGGGACATTTTGTCAGTCCCCATGAGGAAAACAGCTTATAAATCATACTAAATTATGTTTTTTGAAAATGTAAAAATGCAGAAGGTTTTCTGTGAGGGTTAGGTTTAGGGGTAGGGTTAGGTTTAGGGGATAGAATATAAAGTTTGTACAGTATAAAAACCATTATGTCTATGGAAAGTCCCCATAAAACATGGAAACACAACATGTGTGTGTGTGTGTGTGTGTGTGTGTGTGTGTGTGTGTGTGTGTGTGTGTGTGTGTGTGTGTGTGTGTGTATGTGTGTTTAATATTCATTTTGAAGCAGTGGAGGCCTTGTTTTCAAAATGAGAGAGCAGAAGGGTTGAGACTTGCTCCAGGCTAGCTGCAGGCAACCCTCATTTTCTATTTACCTACAAACTCACACAGCAAGATCACTTTTGTACTGACACATGCATATATTCATACACAAACATGCAGACCCTTCATTTTTTCTTACTGTTATCTACTACTGAAATCTTGTTCATCTATGTAACGGGTTCAGGATGGGCAAGGAGGAGGCGGGGACCGGCACAACAGTCAACATAACTTTAATGACATAAAAGAACATAAAACACAAAATGTGCTCACACACAGTGGCTCATCTTTATGCCCTTCCCGGCTGATTAGGTGACTCAGTGCCAGCTGTGCACCCTCACAGCCCAGCTATGCCCTCCTCCTCATCACACTCTTCCACCATCCGATTCAGCCCTTCCTAGAGGTGTTATCCTTCCGGCTGTCCTTCTGCCGGCAGGTCTTCCCTGCCTCTATGGAGCTTTGGGAGAAATTAAGGGAGGGAGAGGGGAGAGGGAAAGTGTGAGAGGGAGAGACACACAGAGAGAGAGAGAGGAGAGAGAGAGAAAAACTTGCTCGCCGGCCCCAGACATGCTGTCGCCTGGTCCTCAGCCACTCCTACACCCTCTGGCGGACAACAGCCGCTCCTCCCCTGGTGAACGGCAGCAAGTCCTCCGTCCCCTGGTGGACAGAATGGCTCCTCCCCTTCCTTGTGGATGTTAGCAGTTCCTCTGATTCCCGGCAGCCGGCAGCGACTCCTCTGTCCCCTGGCGGAAGGCAGTGGCGAGGACTCCTCAAATGCGCATCCCTGCTCCTTCCCGGGTTTCGGCACCAGTGTAACGGGTTCAGGATGGGCAAGGAGGCGGCGGGAACCGGCAGAACAGTCAAAATAACTTGAATGACATAAAAGAACTGAACATAACATAAACTCTCTCTCTCTCGAACGGTCACCCCCGGCTCATCTTTATCCCCCTCCCGGCTGATTAGGTGACAGTGCGCCAGCCGTGCCCCCTCATGGCCCGGCCACGCCCTTCTTCTCATCACAGTCTACATAATTACCAATCAAATGTTCAGATTTGACTCTCTACCATACTTTGTGCATTTGTTAGTACATTTAAGAGTGTGTGTGAGATTGCTTTTTAAAAAGTTTTTCTTATACTAATTAAGCAGTCGAAAAAGAGGTCATATTCTCAGAGATGAGCAAAATTTTACTTTTTCTCTTTGTTTATCATCTCACATTTTGAAATCTCTTCATTATATTTAGCTCTGTCAAGCAGCTTGTGATGTCCTGATGGGATATTTTCTTTGATGGAGGCACATTTTTTCCCATCACGCCCGTAGTTTCTTTTAGGTCTTTTAAATTTTCACCCTCAGAACTTTTTTTTTAGAACATCAGAAAATGAGTAACAACAATGGAATTCCAAGTGTCCATTAATCCCATTTACCACCATTGCAGCGACCCTCTTTTCATTGTCGCTCTCCCAGAAAGATGTGTTCTGATACAACAGAGGCCTATCCTCGTTGTTCAGTTTAGGGCCTCAGAAACTCCAGAGGTGCATGAGGTGGTTGAGGGATTTATTAAAGTTAGGCGAGTCTGGAGTTTAAGAGTGACATGAGCTGCTTCATTTTTAGGTTTTTCATGGGTGGCTTTTGGTAGACCTCCGAGTAGAGAAACACCCACCCACACTGTTTGAAGAACGTTATTTACATTTGCATTTATTCATTTGGCAGACGCTTTTATCCAAAGAGGAATAATACATAATAAGCGATTCATCATAAAGAGACAGTGGTACAAATGTGTTACATTACAAAGTTTCACTAGCTTCAGGATTGTAGTATCCAAGACAGATTAGAGTACAACAAGAATTTATATAATGTTTTTTTATTTTTATTAGTGAACGGTTAATTGCTCATGGAAAAGATGTGTTATTAGCTGTTTTTTGAAGACTGAGTGTTATAGAGACACTGTGTGTCTTGGTGTGAGTGGATGGGTGGGTGGGTGTTGGTGGGCAGGATAAGAAACCAGGACAGATAGGGTGAGGGAGGGAGGAGGATTTTTTTTGACAACTCACCGACTTTAACTGCCATGGTGTCATGATTTGTCTCTACACTAACAGCAGGATAATGTCCCAGCACACTGTCCATGATCTCGAACTATGGAACGTTTATCCTTTGGGCACAGCTTTGTCCATTGTGCATCTTAACGGATTTGAAATGTGTCCACAACGTTTTTCCACTGAGATGCAGGTGCTTGACGTCACACAAATATGTCGACATTTGCAAAGACAGGTTTACAAATCACAATAAATTAAACTCTCTTTTGAAGATCGTACACCTGTAGCACAAATGCTAGCATAGCAGCTCTGTTTATCAGTTTATCAGTTTCTGGGAAACAGTCAAACCCCTGTTATGCTAATGGGAGTGTAGAAGTTTTGGATGTTTAAACGTAATTTTCCAAGCATCTGGCAATGGAATTCCTATATGGTTGGAGTTCTGAGAATTCAAGTAGGAATATCCCACATCTGACTTGAATGAAATGCAACACCCATGTCTCTCTAAACTCCGCATTTGACATTGACCAAGCCTCAATCACCAGTTAGCCTTCTTTGGCCCAAGGTTAATCGGCGGGCCAAAGGCCATTGGCCCCGAATAAGCCCTGAGGAGGCACAATTAAGCCCCAGAAGTGACAGTGAGAATGCAACTGACCTCGACACGCATTAGTACGCCTTAATTTGGCCCGACAGTGGAAACACAACTAATGAAAGATATGCGTGAAAAAAACAGTCAAGCAAGCCCTGTTTACTTCATTAAAAGATAAATTATAGTATTTAGCTTTTGTTGAAGACTCCTTCACAATCTCTTTGATCTAAGAGATGTATCCAATGGGCAGGTACAACCCTTAGATCTGGCCCAAAACATTTGAAAGTTTATGTTGTGAGTTTCTTTGTATTTGAACAAAGCATAAACAAAGCTTTTAGGATTATCAAAATTGTTGATCCTGTATTGAGACTCCTGGAGTTTTTCTTCAAAGCATTTTTGAAGTTGTTTTGGTTTTGTCCACCAACAGACTGAAAGCAGTATGTGCTTTTCCCATTGCGATTTGCTTGGATTTTGTTCTGCATTGTTTTCATTTGCCAGTGAGCCTTATGGCATGGGGTGTGAGGAAAAACAAAGTCGCCTAGCTCTCGTCCCACAATGCCCCTGACATGTCTGCTGATAGTTAGCATTCCACACAGGCACGAAGAGGACATCACTTGCTGACTGCTGTCCCTGTTGTTGCGAATGATGAAGAGGGGCTTTCAGAGGCGTTAGGAGGAGAGTGAGTGGATTGGGTCTGTGGGGTTTTCCTGTGGGAGGTGAGTGGTTGTTATCCTCCTGTTGGCTACAAGCTATGATGAATTTTTATTCATCTTTCTATATAATCTCATGAACCTAGCACTCTCCTTAACAGTAAGGAGGGCAGATAAAAGCCATTCTGTGCTGAATAATAATGACCTGCACAAAAAAAGCCCACAAGCACAAAAAACCCCACAAAAGCTATTAAAAAATATACAAAGGTATATGTGTTTGTGGAGTGTGTGTGTGCAGGCAGCCTGGCCCTGCTGGACTGATGCAAGCAGAGAGCAGACAAATGCAAAGTGACACTTGTGTGTGTAGAATGGTATTTGTAGTGACGCTTTGACCACATATAATAAAGTGTTTGCCCTGAGGTGATTCCAGTCGGCAACCACCCCCAACGAAACTCGCTTACTCAGAAAAAGAGAGAGAGAAAGATGGAGAGATAGATGAGAGTGCAAGAGAAGAGGAGAGAGAGGCCTATCGAGAGGTAATGGAGAGGGATATAGTGGGTTAAAGTGAGTTAAACCATTCTGGACTATCTCCAAATAAAGGCATTTTGTTTCATTGAATTAAAATTTTGAAATTGGCTTTAAAATGGTGTCATGCTGGAAAGTAATACAAATGAAATGGTTTTGCATCTTTGTTTGGATATTGCCTCAATTTTATTTCCTCAGAGAAGGTCTTCAGTATCACGCACATTATTCATGTGCATTTTAATTTGATTCTGAGCCCCTGCGCTTATTAGCTCTGAGATTCACCTTTGATTGGGAACTCTCTGGTATCAGTGGGGAATTGGCTAAATAACCAGAATATGTTTTGCCAGTTTACCCAGAGCAGAGCAGGAAATGAATCAATTAAAATCAGAGCCAAGTGTGGCCTCAACTAAATCTTAGATTAGATTTGGGATAGCTTTTATATTTGTTGTGAAATGCTGTCATTAAAACTAAGTTCTAGTGACAGCCCTTGCGGACAGAACCCCCCCCCCCTTCATTCAAACAGTAACTCTTTTTTTTCTATGAGATGTTACAAAATATTAAATGGTTATCCATCTTCTTTACTGTTAAGTTTTAGAAGTGTGGACATTTTGATTAAGATAAAGATTGAAAATTATTATATTTCGATATAGAATAATCAAATCTAAACCACATCTTTGCATCATATCCTTATTATTAGCCATAACAAACATAATTATCAACTTCAACTTTGTTCATGTGACTGTTTTAATTCCTTTAACTATTTTTTTGGTATATCAGTACACTCATTTCTTAAGCAAATTTATTTCAATTAGATTGTTTTAAAAAATAGGCTACATGTGCATGGTATTTTAAATCCTCCCCAACCGTTTTGCTGTATTAACGATTTCTGAAAATTGCCATTCATATTTGCAGCTATGTTTTCCCCCTCATACTTTATGATCATCCATTGCCTGATATTGTCCCTATCTGATTTAGTTATCATGCACATTTTTATCAACCGATGCATAATTAGATCTCATCTTCTCTTCAGAGCTTTTGGCTGTTCTGATCAGACAGGTCCACAGTCCTGCTCTATTATTGTCATTAGTGTATGTGTGTGTGAGGGGCAGAGATCTGAACCCGAGCCTGCGGTGCAGTAGGTCTGGGGGAGGACAGCCACGTTCTTTCAGCTCTCCACTCAATTAGAACCGGAGAGGTACACAGTGGCATGCTGGGTTAATTGTAGAGCTTCAAACAGCTGCCACATTCAGGGTTCCATTGTGCCGGCAATGGTTGTTACGGCGTCTGGGGGCCTGTGTTTGTAATCGCTGAGTAAACAGTGTGAGAGAAGAGCAGATGACACGTCCATTAGCAACAGGCAGGTATTGTTTAGAATACAACAAAACCAGAAGCCCCTCGTGCTCACTGTCTCTCGTTCCCCCTCCGTCCCACTTTTCTGAAACCACTCTGAGGCTGAGAGTGTCAAAGAGAGAGAGACATAAAACTCTGGTTGTGTTGGTGTTTGTGGGGAGTACGCATACTCCCGTCTGTCTTATGTACTGTAATATGCAAGGTTACAATTAGTGTTTTCCAAATCATAGTATGTTGAAAATAGTATATCAAAGGTGCATTATAGCAGAGAGTTTCTGGTGGATTTTTTAAATATGTATCCGTCTGTTCTAAGTAGTAAGTGAGATTACAATTAGTTTGTTCCAAATCATAGTATGTTGAAAATAGTATATCAAAGGTACCTGGATGGCATTCTATTTCCACTGGATTTTGAAAGTACGCTTTTGTCTATTTTACAGAGTATGCAAGATTACGATTAGTGTGTTCATGTTATGTTGAAAATAGTACATCAAAAGTATGTTATATATTCATGTTTTTCTGAAGAGAGATCTGAGGTCCATTTGTGGCTATATTTAAACTATAGATTATCTACAGCACAAGGAGAGGCCCCTACTTGCAGTGCAAATACTCTGCTTGGTTCTATCTTGAAGGGATCAGGTGTCATACATGCATATAACATCTAATGCCAAAGTTGATGGTTGTCAGGTCCCATCTAAACATTCATGCTGACAACTCATCTTCTTTAAGAAGTGAGGCTTTGCAAGGGGTTAACTCTTTGAACCTTGTGGAGTGCATTGCATATGTGTATGTTTCTCAGAATCAGTTCCTGTTTATCTGTGCCTTGCCACAACCCATATTTGTTGAGCCAAAGTTGATGTGGTTTTGTGTGCGTTCATTGTTCTGTTGAAACCAAGTGCCTGTTAATCCCCTTCACTCGCGCTTCTGCAAGCATGATCGACGCGACTGGACATTTCTCCATTATTCTTTCACCACCTTTCATCACAGATGCTTCACATATTCACAGTGCTGAAATATTTGACATCAGCTGTGATGTAATCTGCTAATCTCCATGGGAGACTGATGTTTTTTTGTTATTAATTGAAAATGTGACTCTCTGAAAATATTCACAACTTCTTTCATTTCTGCATCATTTCCTGCAGACACTTCCCTGAGGACACATGCTCTCCCCCCCCTCCTCTCTATCTCTCTCTTTCTCTTTCTTTGTGAGTCAGTTAACAAATCTTTTTTGGCTTGATGGTCAGCATTTACATACAATATTTACAGCATTGCCAAAGCGTATACAGTACATATAGTTTCAAATTATACAATAGAGAAATACAGAAAATTAATAGGGTGAAATAAAAAAGGAAACATAGGAAATGAATGGAACGAGATACTAAGATATATGAGGATGAATTTACATACAAAATATGGTATATATCTGTTTCAACCTTTGAACTGTTGTACTGCATTCACAGAATATTTAATTATATAGTTTCTGGGGTTATGTCTTTGTCTTGCGCTTGAAGACACTTTAATTTTGCTGCAACATGGTCTCATAGAATGAACGTTACTCTATATACATTTTTGCACTTTTTACGTTTGTATTACAGACCCACTTGCATTATGATTTGCTTGCTTGGTGGCACACCTGGTAGAGCATTGGGCTTTGGACTCAACGACCGCAGTTTGCTTTCCATTTTCAACTTGCATTTTAAAACACTAACATCTAGGGTTAGGTGTTGGTTAAGGGTAAAGATGTCTGTTTTGTTAAATTCTTATTTATCTTTTTGGACACTATTGGTTAGATTTGGGGTAAAGTTTTAGGTTAGGGAAGTATGTTTTACTTATTAAAACCTTCATCTAAAATTCACCTTAAAAACCTTGTTGGTTTTGGTACCCCCTGCTGGACATTTCCTTTGGAAACTGTAACCAAATGTGTAACGAAGCACTTAATTTCAGTTTGCAAAAACGTTGCAATGCTCACATCAATTTCATGAGATCAGGCTGCAATTTTGTTAAATTTATGCCTGTTATCCACCCTGAAACAATGTTTTCCTCCACCGCAAACAAAGCATTTTAAAAAACACTTTCCTTTATCACATGCTTTGGAAAATGGTGAGGTTAGTAAACTGCAAACTATGTTTTTAAGTAAAAACAGATTTGTGTGAATGTGGCCGTAGTTTGGTGCCTCTGATGGCATAAAAGTATTCAGCCTTTTGAGTAGTCATACTCTCTTTTTAGAGATCTTAATTATTTTTGTCTTTGTGCAAGGTTTAACTTTCTACCTTGATATGCTGTTTTCAATAACTAATTAACAGCCTATACAGCCATTGCTTCTTCTTTTTTTAAGACTTCCAATTACAATTTTCCTCCCTCTCTCATCATTCTGATGCCCCCTTCCAGCACACATACACTCTTGCTTCTAATTAGAGTATTGTTAATTTGAGTATTGAGGATTATGCTTCCTCCACACTGTCTGCTCGCTCGCTCAAGGGCGGTCCATTGAGTGTAAAGGACACATGTTGTAGCTTTCATCACTCAGTCTGGCCTTGCCCTATCCACAGCCCAGGCTGACCTGGGCCATTCCTAGCCCTGCTCACCCTGACCCATTTTCCCCATGGTGTGACGTCACCTCTTGGACCATGCGGGTATGTGTTTCCTGTACGATTCTGTGGCTGGATGGAAGGGAGATTGCGGAGATCAGGCCTTGCTGGGATGTTGTCTTTTGTGTGTGCGGCGCTCTGGATGCTGTGTGTTGCCGGTAATGAGAGATGGCATTTAGAGAACTGCTGCTCTGACACACGGGCACTCAGTGCCAGCCGCGAGTGATTAAGGACAGAGGTCATTCCGCTAATTATCCCCCTGCCATCCTACTTCCTGCAATCTTCCCCTCCAATCCTCCCTCTTTCTCTCTGAGTGCTTTGTGCCTGGCAGGACTAGATCATTTGTCTGTATGCCAAAAGAGAAAGCCACAATGCATGAGTGAATACACTCGCTGAGGACAGTGCTGATATTAGATTGCTGGTAAACGTATGGCATCAAAACGGCAAGTGAACGCAATTGATCATTTTGGTAAAAAGAAGAGAAATAATATGTAATAAATGGACAGGACAGGGCCGGGTGTAATTCAGTTTGTTCTCAAAGTGTTGGTGTGATTGAATGTGCGTACACGCACACATACTTGTTAGTTTCTACTTTGTAGAAAGAGTGCAAAGAATGGTTTGCTGCCTTCCTCGAGGGAAATAATTAATCTGTACAAGGCATGTTTAGATGAAGCAAGTGTGAAGCATTTTGCCCAGGAGGCAATGCAGACTGTCGCCTATGCAGACACCTGTTAGAACTCCTGCCCCAAATTAACATACAGCAACACACACACATCGCAAACAGAAGCAACCACAACACACCTAACTCCACTGAGCCGGCATGTGTGCTAGAGTGTGGTTTCATGCCTGCCTATTTACTGGAGTATATTTTGTTTGCGTTTGCGGCATGTTTGCTGCAACCGTGTCTCTTGTGTGGATTTGTTATTGAGTTTATCATATGGGTGTGTGTGTTTAGGTGTGAGAGTCTGTGTTTATCACAGGACGCCATCTGCACTGTGCTAGCAAGCATGATCAGAGACATTGAGCATCAATAAGTCACACAGGTCTGAGCCTATGAAAGATCTCATGTTGGACACAATTGCATACACTCACTCAGGGGATGGCCAACTTGACAGATAATGTCAGTGTAATATCTAGGGAGGGGGAAGTCAAAAGTCGTGTTTTGACATGTCGTGTTGTGCATTTGTCCATCTGATTTTTACATTTACGCATTTGGCAGACGCTTTTATCCAAAGCGACTTACAGTGCACTTATTACAGGGACAATCCCCCCGTAGCAACCTGGAGTTAAGTGCCTTGCTCAAGGACACAATGGTGGTGGCCATGGGGATTGAACCAGTGACCTTCTGATTAACAGCCCTGTGCTTTAGCCACTACGCCACCACCACTCCAACATTTTTATTTAATGTCATTTCTTAATGATAAGCAAAGAGATTATGAAGGTAATCATTTATTACTGACTTAAAATCGGGGTTTCCAAATTACTTTTCGCCACACTTGTCAATGGTGTGGGAATTAGGTAGTCTTCAGATGCTCTTTTATTTTAATCATGTCACTTAAATCAGCAAGGGTCGGACTGACAAGTATGCAGTTTTAATTTCAATTTCAAAAACATTTAAACTGCATACTTGTTAGTCGGCTGGTAACTTAAGATGTAATTGCAAAATAACATGATTGTAATTGTATGAACGATAGTCACTGTTGTGTAAGTGATTTTATTTTCTCACCAAAGCCAATTATTATTTACATCTTCTGCTTGGCAAATGTTAACTTTTTGGACCGTGCTTTTAACACAGACATGAACTTAACTGTCCGAACTAGAAAAAGTGTATGGTGGGGACTTTATTTTATTCATCGGTTGTTGATTGGTTTGTAAAAAGTGGGCATGGCATACCCGAATGGAGGCAGATCTGAATGCGAGTTTGCAGTCGACACAAACACACCATGCTGCTCGAGCCAGAGCAGGGCACCAGGGAAACTGAGCAGCATTCTCTACACACTGATGATCAAACTGACAACATGAATGCACTAGCACATCACGGTCTTTGCTTGCGATGAAGCTGTAGCCTGTGAGAAACAACCGAGTAAAAGATCACAATATTTCAACATTTTCACATTACACTAATTATAAAGGGGGAAAAACACTTACTTATGCTGTACATCCCAAGAAATCTGCTTTCAAAAATATATGAATAAACTCCAGAGGCATCCGAGTCGCGATGTATTCAGTAGCGGTCACCTCAGCAATTATGCGTGTATAATGTCTGGTACACAACCGCAAATGTGACTTTAAGCCAGCTGTCCTTTAACCAAAAAATGTTGGGTAAGGAACAGGAGTTTTGGAGGAAAACCTCTCCATCTCTGCATTAGCTGCTTTGGCGGCAGGTTTATGTGCATAACTCTTCAATGGGCGGGGTTAAAATTGACTACCACTTGCATGCGTCAGCAGAGAATAGTCAGTCATTTCGCCAGAAGAGCAAGTTGTGACATTTTGATGAAAGATTACAAGGTAAATTTTTTTTATAAAATATCAAATATGCATGGATGAATCGTTCATAATAAGACCGGTAGCATGCATTAATATAATAAATAGGGTCAAGGTTTGAGGTTGCGCATCAACATTTTTTTTCTAGCTTAGATCAGGTTTAAAATGCTTTGAAACCTTTTGTCTTTGGCCACCAAGACATTATTAGGATATTCTTCAAGACTGCACGACTGATTGATTTTTGATTTCTCTCATTGATATCCATACTATTTGATATGAAACGTCTGAAGCGGTCACGTCCATAACGTATTATAATTGGAATTTAAAGTAAAGAAGGGAGAATGTTTGTTCATCATACTAACATGTTCACAATGCCAAGGCCATTTATTAGGACTGCCACCACCTAACATTAGTCGATAAGAAAAAGTTTTAATTGGTCGGTTGGTCACAAAAAACTCCACAAGAAGTGGCGAAATCACGCATTCAGTGACGGACAGACACGATCATTTACATGGCTGGTCCATGCAGTAATTAATTATATTGGGCAAGAAATCCATATTCAGTCAAAAGCATTTACATGACCTAAAAAAATATTATTATCATTTTAGTTTGACTGAAATCAACTTTTAAAGTGCGTGAAAATGTATTGAGTGATGGCTACTTCAAACTCTCCTGTCTGTTTCTCTCTCCACCTTTGTGCTCATAGCTGCAGTAATAGGCAGAGGTCTTTGTGGGTTGGAGCAGCTCTCTATAGGCCTGAAAGGTCTCTAATCCCTGTGGCCTGTGAAGCGTGAAACCCTTTGATGGCAGGTCGGGTGCTGGAGGCTTTTGCCTGTTGACAAACAACAAGAGTGAGCAAGAGAGAAAGACAGCAACATTGGCTTTAGCCATTGTATGAGAGAATTCAACAGAACAGTTTAGACACAGAAAATACGAACCTGTCACCCAAAAGCACAGAGGCAATAGCATTAGCTGTGCTTTAATGGTAATTAGCACATTTTTGCCCCTTCATGCATCAAGATGGAATGAAGAAAGGACTGAGATAGAAGGCTAAGGAAGAGTGACATGGCAAAGCCTGGTTCCTTAATTAAACCATGTGATGATCAAAGATACCTTTTCCTCTTTGGACCCAATGAATTGAAGAAACTAGTTTTGGTATTGCCTACACACACACATGCACAAACCCTCCCCACCCACACTTCTGTGCTGGCTGTGGGGAAACATCAAAGCGACGAGGCGCTGCTGTCACCGAGGGGGTTGAAAATGTCAGCCCCTGCGCTGGCCCTGCATAGTCCGGACAGATGCTCGACAGCCCCCATTTAATCTGACCCATTTAGAACATCTCCAATTAGACTGTGACAGCACGGAGATGAGCAGCCTTTCATCCACTGCCCGAGAAGATGCCAACTAACGTACACACTTTAAAAACTCTGCAGACCTCTGTAGCCTCAGGAACACTTCAAAAATAGTCAGTAGACATAAAAGAGCTACTTCAAAATACTGGGAGTATTTGGAAGTATTTTGGATTTCTGCCATTTTGGGTAGAGGAATGGCTACAAGTTTTTTCGATTTTCATCACGTTCACACCTTTTTTTTTTATTTGTGATGTTTTTTCTTTAGACCATTTATTCAATGGAGATATGATGCTATAAAATAAATATGAAAATATAGTTTTAGAAAGGAATATTTTACCTAAAAAATCGTCATTTACTCACCACTTATTGTTCCAAACCCATATGACTTTCTTTAACATTAAGAATATTTACACTTCTATTTTCCAAAGAAATACAATGAAAGCATACATTGACCATGGGCAATCAAGCTCCATGAAAGCACCATACAAGTAATCCATATGACCATATGGTTTTTAAATGTGCCTAATTTTGTTTTAAAGGACTCATACAATAGATTTACATGCAACCAAGTTCAAAAAAACACTTTAATTTGCACATAATTTAAATTGCAGCATTACCTTTTTTTTTTCTTTTTTACCTTGCCAATTTGAGCCCTAGACCGATAATGCTACATCAGAAAATCAACCCGAACCACCATCGCAAGCACGACGAGAACAGGACATTTCTCATTGGTAAATGAAATGTAGTTTGACAATAACGTGAGTTAGCCGGTTAGCAGATGCTAACAAGCTAACAACGTGTATTGGCGTACACGTAAACAGACCAGAGGCGGGTTTTTTGTTACCAAATTATGTAGGTTAGTACAGGAAGTAAATCTGGAATTTCTAACAACTCGTTTCAGGTGTTCAGAATCAGTTTGTTTTTTTGGGTGTCAATAACTCCATTTGTTGTGTACTTAGATTTTTGAAACTTTGCAAACTTTTTTACATTCAAAAATAGCTATATAACACACTACATGAAAGGTAATATTTGAAAAATACAAATTATAGGTGCTCTTTAATATTTCAAGTCTTCTGAAGAAATTTGATAGCTTTATGTGAAGAATAGATAAAAAATGTCATCATGATTTATTGAAAATCTTCCCCACTGCTGTAGCTCTGAAATTTAATTCAGACTTTGTTCAAAAACACATGAGGAGCAATGACATTTGGTGTCACTGATGTCAAACCTGGTGTCAGTTTAACAAAACAATAATGAATAATTAAGTTATATAATGAAGGACATTTAGAGACCACACAAAAAATTCTAGATCATTTCAAAAAGCTTCTCAATATTATTTGCTCTCAATAATCTTTGTGCATTTGCATTTTATTACAAGATTGTGTGCGTGCACGTGCATGTGTGTGTTTTTCCCCACGATGGCAGATTTGTAAGTGGTTTGACACTGAAACATTAACTGCTAAGGGTTAGTTACATTGACTCTGCTTAGAAATGTAACATCATCACTTTTCTATTGCCAGTTTTATTTTTAAATGTGCTATATGATTTAAAGGCTTAGAGCATATGGAATGTGTAGATTTAGCTACTTGAGTGATTGACCCATGCCAGCTTAATGGAAGTCTAGGAGGAAAGGATGGTTGAAGTGTGGTAATCTGAAATGTGAAAACTTCCTCACAGATGGATCCCTTTAGTTTTGTAAAATCTAGTAAAATCACTCTGACATTTGCTGACTCTGTCATTTGTGGCAGTTTAATTTTAGTTTTTTTAGTCAATGATAAAAAAAACAACCAAAAACCTATCCCTTTAAAATATTTTTTTATGAGGGCTGGTAGTCATTTGTGACAGCTGATTTATCACTTGTAAATTGAGTGCTTTGCCTGCACCCTTTTGCCTTTTTGTAACACTGAACTAAGTAGCCATGAAATTGCCAGAATAATGTCGTTAAAATCCAATCTCAGCACAGCCCTTCACCTCCGCTCATCCTCTCTGCTGCCTCGTGCTGCTCTTTCTCCTTGTTTCCAAACTTCATTTTTTTAAATATAAATTTTTGGGGGTTTTTGCTGCTTTTAGTGATAGACATGGTTGAGATTAAACAAGGTTGAGGAAAACAGGAAGGGGAGAGTGAAGGGGGAATGGGATGAGAACATAGCTTAGGCTGGACTTGAACCCTGGTCTCTCACATGAGTATAACAGCACCAACCACAAGGCCACAGCTCAGATGTTTCTTAACACCCTCAGAATCCCAAACCGACAAATTTCCCCCCCAAAACCAGATTCAAGGTACTTTGATCAAGGCCAAACAGGATCCAATTTAAAGGTCGCATTGTCTTGCTGTCAGAAAGCCGTTAACAATTAAGGCTTATTAGGTTTTTTACCATTCCCTGCCCTGCCCAACATGTGGTTAAAGACCTCTCTTTTTAATAGGAGTAAGCCAGTAGCACGTATTTTTTAATGGATGTCTCAATTACTATTTATGGCAAAGCTCTTGCAGTACATTTTGTCTCACACTTTTCATGTGGCAGAAAAAAACCCGGTTACGAATTCCCAGTGGATGGAGTTTTAGGGGTTTTGTGGGAGAGGTAATGTAGGTCTGTCTCTTCATTTGGAGATTGTCTGATTGTATAATTGAGAAATTTGCCTGGCCAAGGCTAAGACCTACTGGTACTACTTATAAATCTCAAATGTGTCAATGCAATTAAACAAGCCTTTTATCCTCCTTGCTCTCTCTCCTTTCTGTCTCCAAGGGTAACCCAAATTTGAACAAAAGAGAGGCCAAATTAATTTCACAAAGCACTGGTTTAATAAAGGTTCTTGATTTTGAGTTAAAAAAGCGCTATTTGTCCAGGGATAAATGTCCTCTGGAATAGAAAGAGAGAGAGAGAACTGGGGTAAGGAGTGAAACATTGTTTGTACAGGGAGGCAGAAACATTCATTATTAACAACATTGTAACTTATGTGGCTGCAGTTTGTACAATTACCTTTATGTTCTTAGCAGACACTTTCTTACCAATGCAGGTTAAAATAAACCACACATCAGGTTAATGCCAATTACTAGATAGGTAGAGATTACATAATGCATGGGTGTTTATTGGGCCTTATTTTCTTTGTTGAGGAGCATGAAGAGATAAAACTGGGCAGTTGTCGTGAAGTGGTCCACTAAGTAGGTCATCTATGGTGACAAAGTCATGTTGCACAGCTA
This sequence comes from Xyrauchen texanus, assembly GCF_025860055.1. Lineage (NCBI taxonomy): Eukaryota > Metazoa > Chordata > Actinopteri > Cypriniformes > Catostomidae > Xyrauchen > Xyrauchen texanus. The sequence continues at coordinate 11,943,877 of NC_068279.1, forward strand.
GCGGCAACGATTGTATCACCTCCAGACAGAATGATTTGGTGATAGAGGTTTTGGCTAGAAGGAAAAGAAGCTAAATCTTTTCAAAATTCAGCTTGAGGTGATGGGTCGACATCCAGAAGTCAGAGATGTGATACAAAAGCTCTCATAAAGCAAGACACGTGTCTATGGCTATGGATGGCAACAGATGGCAACCAGAAGCTATCAAGCTCCAAACAGGACAAAAAGTAGTCTATGCAAATTTTGCACTAAATTTGAAGCCTACTAAAGTCTGACTCATGATATTCTTTTGTTTTTGCCTCGCAGGTGAACTGACTGTCCCCATGTCTACCCCACGCTACCCCAGCGCAGCAGAGCTGGATGCCTATGCGCAGAAGATGGCCAACAACCCACTATCCATCAAGATTTTCCCCACGAACATCAGGGTCCCACAACACAAGCACCTTAACCGGACTGTGAACGGATATGACACCACTGGACAGCGGTACAGCCCCTACCCCCACCTCCACACTGGAGGCTACCATGGTCTGCTGGCAATCGTCAAAGTCTCATCATCCTCATCTTCTTCATCCTCATCATCTTTTGTACCATCAAAGGGCGTTCTCAAAAACTCAGAGGGCAGGAGGACTAAGTTGTCTCCCGCGCAGATAGCAGTGGCTCCTTATCCGCCTCCAAACAGCAGCACTTTAGGTCATTGCCATGGACAGATCATGTACCACGCAGGACCTCCCAAACCCCCAGAGTCCACCACTCTATCAGTTCCTCCCAATGTCACTGTGGCAGGCTCCGTGATCCCTGTGGCAGGGGGCCGGGGGCTGAATGTCCCCCCTCAGTCAAACCTTCCCTCAATCCAGAGCATAATTTATCAGATCAACCAGCACTGCCAAGCCCAGGCTCTGCAGCAGGTATGTCAAAATGGAACATCTATGGGACCCCTGAACCCCAGCCCATGCAAACAGGGGACCACCAACTCCTCAGGAGGAACTTATGTCAATAGTGTGGCTCCACAAGGAAACATGGCCTATTCAGGGACGGTGCTAGCAGGACAGAATGGGGAGGTGATAAAGGCTGGAGTGTATCCTGAAGGTATGGACTATCTGCTGTGGCAGAAGCAACAGCAGCAGCAGGCAGTGTTGAGGATGTACAGTGGAGGAAGTGGAGGAGGAGGAGCTGTCAGCAAGTCGCCCGAAACATGTGCCCTAGGCGCATCCACCATGCTGGGTGGGGCGCAGGTGTCCTACTCTAGAGGTTATCCAATGACGGCCAGTATGAGTGGCGGGGGTGGGCTTGACAAGGTCAGCTCCTCCCCTTTGAACTGTGTGGGGATGCATGGGAATTTTTCCGTTGGGCAGTATTTCGCCCCTCCTTGGAACAGTGTTCTGGTTACCCCAGACAGTGACTGCTACAACCCTCAAGAGTTGCCAGGAGCTACCACCACGGCTGGATCGGCAACAGGGCACAGAGAGCTGGGTTTCCCCCACCATCACCAACACCCTCATCATAATCACCACCACCATCATCATCATCATCACCCTGCCATAGACAGCACAGGTGGTTTGTGCTGCAGTTTGCCCAGTAAAAGCCTGTGTAATACGTCAGTGTTGAGCAGCAGTCTGCAATCATTAGAATACCTGATCAATGACATCCATCCTCCCTGCATCAAGGAGCAGATGTTGGGGAAGGGATACGAGACGGTGTCTGTACCGAGACTGTTGGACCACCAGCATGCACACATCCGCCTCCCTGTTTACAGATAAGAAGAGGTTTACTGGGTGGCAGCGGGTCAAGCTGACCAATATAAAGACCTACTGGGAAATCTTTAATCAAAAGCTGCAAATGTTGCCATTGTGGATTGCTTAGATTCGCTGTGGAATTTTCATGATACTGCTTTAAGCAGATGGAGAAAATCTGGATAGAAATACAGAATGAATGCTGGAAAGCTAATTGGTGTCTCTCAGCTTAGAGCTGGGAGAGAATGGCTGGCTGTGAAATGGAATGTTGAAAGATTCGAAATGCGGATTCTGTGGTTCTTTTTTGTTTTTGCTTGTTTTCCAGTTGTTTCTTTTTGTGATTTTTTTTTTCTTCTTCTTTTAATTATTTTATGAGACTAATAATAATTTTTTTTTGGTGAGAGTCAATGGTTGAAATGAAGTAAAATATGGTATCCTCTCCTCCTGACATATTGAGTAACTCGTGATTAACATGATGAAGATGACTGTCTTAAAATTACAATATCTATAAAAGTATATGGCTAAACCTGTACTCACAAAACACTGTAAGAGGTAAAGGCATGCACACATTGCAGAATTGCAAAGATCAAACAGCAGCAAGATCAGTGCTTTTAGGTGAAGTTAATGGATATTTCATTGAATAAAAAAAATACATTAAAAAAAGCTTAGCGGTAATAATTAGGGTTTTTCATAGAAAGTGCACTGCTTGAGGTGTGATATTTTAACATGAAAGTACTGGGAGGTTGGAAATTAGAAGTATGAATATAATGTATTTAAAGAACTTGAAGACTTGAACCTATTTTTGTTTTATATATTTGTAGTATATAATATGCATTGGCTGCTAAGGGAATAAGAGTGTAAATGCTTAGGGTTTTTTAATGTTTTATTTTGTTTTGATTTTATTCTCCATTGGCTGCAGTAAAGTTTCAGCTGTTCTCAAGGATTAACCACCATTGAGAGCCAAATTAACAGAATCTGCTCATTTATTTACCTACACTGGAATCCACACTCTCCAAATACACAATTTTAAAGGTTACAAAAAATGTTGCTCTAAAAATGAGACTGCCCTCATTAACAAGTTGGGGCCTATCTGCCTTTTTGGCGTGTTTTTAGATGGAACATTCGTATAAAAACATATTCTAACTTAAATCTGATTTCAAATTCTGGAAATGAGCTGTCTGTTGTCTTTAGAGCTGAATGTTTTAATTGGTTTGGGAACAAATGACTCCTCCCACATTGCTTTCAATCAGAGCGGTGTGAAAGCTATAGCTTCTAGTATTGTCACACTCAAGTAAGCAAAGACCTGAGGGGAGCTGACCTATCAAATGTGTCACTTGACCATTCCTCTTTTTGAATAGATAAAAACAATCATTGTGTGGTGCCTCTCTCATCTAGAGATGGAAGGAGAGAGGGTGAGATGTTTCTCTCAGCTCTGTGCTAGCGGTTTAAGCAGGGTTGAGGCCGCTCATAAGCTTTGTCTCGACACTGAAATATTTATTCCGACTGTGACTTTCCTGTGAATGTACTGCACTTAGTTTACTGAGAAGACTAATGCCTTGTGGGACAGAGAGGGGGGAAATAAAGAAAATCTGGATGGGCAGAGCAGTTCCCGGCGTTAAATTAACATTTCTTTTGTCAGTCAAATTTCAGCTGTAAATTGAATTTAGAAACTCGAGCAAGGCAACGGGGGGTTTCTGTTGGAGGCAAAAGCTGGCTACAGTCTAGATTTATGAAGTGCAATTATTATGACTGTATTAACAATTTTGTTTTCTCTGAGCTTACACCAAAAAAATGTAAACTACAGCTGTGTCTACATTCCCAATGTACCACATACTCGTTCCCTTCTTGTTTTGAGGTGCGAAATAAACTGATTTCAAGAATTTATTGAAAAACCCAATTCTTTGTTTTGGCCTTGTTTTTATTTAAAAAAGTATTTCCTGAAATGAATAAAAAGCCATTATATTCTCATGCACACACTGAACTAGTTTGGAACAGGGAAAATGAATTATCTCTAGCATTGGGCTTTTCACATCTGGGTTTACACGTTCCTGGATTTTGTTCCTTATCTACACTGCTCAAACTTTACCTTCAGGTTTTGACCTTCACATTTCGAGATTTCAAACTCATTTGTAAACCCTTGTGTTCTTGATGTTCTTATTTGCATATTTAAAATCTTTTGATGAAAAAAAATACATTGATTATACAAGTTCAGCACGCAACCTGATTTATAACTGCTTGTCCATCTGTGGAAAAATGTGGCTTCAACACATTTGCTGTCACTGTTTTGACATTTTCCCTCAAGAGGCTGCACACAGTGTGTGAAAGATTTGCAACTGTTGAACACAACATGAATATTTAAAGTGGTTAACATTTAGTTTATGATTGGTTGTCTGTTGCAAAACAACTCGTCGTAACATTCAAGCACTGGAATATTTCACACTGTAAACCTTTATCACTCATAATAATCAACTTTAACATCAAGTTCCTTGGAGTATATCAGTTGGTTCTCAATTATACAGGTTGGTACGCATTTGTACTGCGGTTCATCTGATTTTGAAGTCTAGCTACGCATCTGAAGTATCTGGTTTAGCAGCATCAAACACACAGGCAGAGGCACAACCTTGGCTAATGCACCTGTATGACTATGTAGATGGATACAGCTCAATGGACAGAGCAGCGTGAACGCAAAGCACTTAAAGCTCGAGCTCTTAAACTTGCAGCTTTGCAAGAATCAGCAAGGCGCGAGAAGCGGAAACCATTTGAATTCGGCACAGAATTCTACATCACCACCCTTGAATTTACTATAGTAACACTAAATGTACTTTAGGCAGAAATCAAGTTATAATAAATATTATCATATCACTATTTCAGCTCTTTTCAATTTGTCATGGGCTATATTAGAAGAGTGAGGGAATATAATAAATTTTTGTTATAACTTATATTTATATTTTGTATGTATTGAAGATCCATGCTTCCATGTGTTAACTATGGTCTTGTTACAAATACCATTACATACCAAAACTTTAAAACAATTAAAAAAATTAATAAATTAACATTTTCAAAAGGGTAAATGCAAATACACTATTTAAAAAAAAAAAAAGATTAAGTAGAAATGTGTAAATTTAAAAAAAAATGGCTAAAATATTTTTGTTTGCGTGTAAGTAAAAATAACTGGTTTACTTTTAATATTATAGATAAATTTACTTTTGTTGATATGAGTAAATTTACATCTGCATCCAACTCAAAATCAATGCTGTAATGTAGAATGAGCATTTCAGTGGGACAAAATATGTAATATCATTGGTCTTTTCACCTATTTTTTAAATAAAGAAATATATTAACAATATTACTATTATTATTAGTTTCTCTCTTCGCATTTTCATTATCTTGGCCCCAGATATAGCCATGTGTCCATCTGTTTGAATTCAAGAAATGCAAGGTTTGGTCTCACATTCATAATGCTTAAGCCTGCTGAATTTATTAACAAAATTATGCAATGCTTCGAAGATGTATCGAGCAGTAAGCAAATAACACAGATATTGATGTGATGAGGAGGATTCATACCCGGCACTGAGTTGCTCAATCAACGGGAGAGAGATAAAAGGAGGAGCCAGGGACGCCAGAGAGAGAGAGAGAGACATGCACGCAGCAGTGTTTGTGTGTCCGCTTTTGTTTCTGTTCAGTGTTTTATGTTGAATTGAAATCTTTTTGATTGTTAATCCGGTTCCTGCTTCCTCCTTTCCCGATGAATGAGATGCTTGTCTGCCACACTGGTGCCGAAACCCAGGACTGGAGGAAGACACGCCGTCAGAGAGCCCTTGCCGCTGACAGAGGATTGTGACACCAAGGAGAGGAGTGGTTCGATGGTACCAGGAGATGGAGGAGCGGAGGTTTCCCCGGTCTGAATTGGGCAGTGCGGGTATGTGACGAGGAGCCGGGGACACCAGATAGAGAGAGAGAGAGTGAGATGCATGCACATCGTGTGAATCCGTTTCAATTGAGTTTTGTGTTTTATGTTTTTTAGCACAACAAAGTCTCTCCACTTTCAAATTGTCACATGATTGGGGTGGTGTCTGGTAGGGGGGTGTTCATCAAAAAAAGGTTTAGAAACATTGTCCTTAGAGATCCTTTCTCTGTAGAGTGCCAGTGTTACAACTGATTGCTTTAGTCATGCTTGCAGTATTCCAACTTGATCTGCTGCAGATTTGCTCGTAATAGCCAAGGTCGGGGAGTAACGGAAATACGTGTAAGCGGATTACATATATAAAATATAAGTTACAATGTGAATCATTGGTTATTTGAATACAGTTACATTCAAAAGTATTTTGATTACTGAAGAGATTATTTTGCAGTTTATTGTATAATTGTCTTTATTTGTTTAATTTAATATTTAGTCCTTTCAGTTGGAAAACATTTATACATATAAATTATGTGATCCAAAGTGCATTTGAACAGCGGTGAAACACTTTCTTATGATGTTTTACATTCATATGAGCAGACAGAGAATAAGTTTGAAGTAAGTTTGGAGCAGCAGAAATAGAAATAATCCTTGTGTAAAGTGTCTGCTTTACGCTAAGATAAAATGCTATTTCTAGCCATTCTACATGCACATGCTACCAGCCACGATCATATTTTATCAAGAAAATTCACATTAGATCATAATTAATTTTTTCTAGTAAGACCTTTGATATTAGGGCAAAAATCATAATCTTGATAATAATTTTGGTTTTGTTTTCTTGTAAAAATAAAAAAATTCATAAAATAAGATCAATTTGATTTATCTTGTTTTAGAAACAACACTGCACAAGATATTTAAGTTTTTCAGAGAATGTATATTTAACATGTGTATTTTATTAGAGTTTTTATAAACAAGTGAAAAAATCTACCAGTGCTGAAGAAGTAATCCAATGTATTTAGAATACATTACTGACCTTGAGTAATCTAATGGGATATGTTACAAATGGCATTTTACAGCATGTAGTTTGTAATCTGTAGCAGAATACATTTCAAAATTAATCTTCCCAACCCTGATAATAGCACACCGCTTTCTTCGAAGACAAACAAAGGGAACTGTAGGGAATACAAGCAGCACACTTGAACTCAGCCATACCTGATACATGCTCTCACAATGATAAATTCTTCATTTCAATTATTCAATTTTCCTTCTTAAAGATACACTATATAGCCAAATAACTAGAGAAGCAACTCGACACACTTTTGGCCATGTAGTGTACATAATTCCAACATATTAGTCAATTGATGCTGTGTTAGATAATGGGTGAAATCCAAGGGAAAATATGATCAGAAGTATTTGAGCTCATGTTGGTTTAGAGATCTAGAGTTGCGACAGTCCATAAACATTTTAGAGTGCACGCTGTCTTTTTTCCAGTGTGTAGTTTTTGTCAGCTTGAAAGATGTGCCTGTGATTACATCCTCAGGGGATTTCCTCTCTGCTTCCCTACTGCTGTCATCCTTTATGTTCTTTCTCTGCTGTGTTAATGGATTGAAGGAGTTCTCTGCAGAAATGCACTCCCTCTCCCTTACTTTCTGACCTCCATATCTCAAAGTATAGCCTTTATTGTTATTTATTTGGAAATACAATTCGATGCTGGTAATCCAGCTGTGTAGTTTTCATCTTCCTACAGGTCACACTGAAGTACTTAAGGACACAAGTCACAGAGAGTACTTGAATTGTCAACTTTAAAGGTTAGCACTTTTTGATCCAACCAACTCATTTTAGATAAAAACTCTAGACAGTTTTTGGTATCACTTTTTCATGACTTTAATGGCAATACACATGATTATACATTGCCTGGCCAAAAAATTGACTAGTTGTTTGGATTTAAATGATCTGGGTTGCTTCAGTTGGTTATGTCTGGGCTCAGCAATGTTATGTGGCGATAAAATGAAGTCAGCTGAGTATCTGAATGTACTGAATTAGGTTTCAGGTTATCCCATCAATGGATTTTTTTCTTCCCTGACAGCACGGGCATAATCCAGTACATCAATGCCAAGATTCATTATGCTCAAATTGTGAAAGAGGAGGTTCAGGCAGTATGAGGAATCAGTTTCGCACATAAATTGGCCACAACAGAGTCCTGACCTTAACCCCATTGAAAGTCTTTGGGACGTGCTGGAGAAGACTTATGGAGTGGTTAAAGTATAATGCTTAACATGAGATATTTAAGCAATATCGCATGAGTTGAAATGCGGTTGTGCTGAATACCAACACAGCTGTGATTTGGCCATATAAGGTAACAGGGGTATTATTTTATACAACAATTCTATAAACAAGTAAATATAGAGTAACTGATGTTTAAGACACCAAATGGACAATTATTTGCACATTTTTGCTCTCCAAAAAATATTTTTTCCAAAAGAAGGCAAATCATATGTGAACCCAGATACACAGTGTAAGACAGACAGTGAAATTCATATTTCCAAACAACTAATCAGCGCTCTTGGAACACGGCTAGTCCAATCAAATTAGTGGACTGGAACTAGCAGTTGTATAAACTGCTAAACAGATTGTTAGTTAATATATATTCAAATATTTAAAAATGCATTGAAATGCATTTGTTTACCGTTATATAATGACTTATTAATGAGAGATTTTATAAAGGTTACCTAGATTTTTTTCTTCATTGGTGGAAATCTTTGCTGCTGAGCTGGCCCAAGCTTTAATGCAAACAGAGAGATAGATTGGTGTGAAGAACAATAGGCCTCTTAGTGTCCCTTTAAATAATAGCATTAGATGCCATAGAAGCACTGTGAGTCGAGTCCTCTCATCTTCTTTGGCTTTAAGGAGGCATATGGGCCATCACCAGCTGCACCTGACATTTGAAGCCCCACCTCATTGAGAGATCATTTGTTTTTACAGGGGAATATACCTTGAGCTGACTGTCATTTCGAAGTGCTGGTGCAGGTTGCAGTTTGCAGCCCTGGAGCATGAAGTCGTCCTGGATGCTAATCAGGATAATTGCAGCATTGCTCGTGCTCTAGTCTCCAGTCTCAGATTGTGTGCCTCTGTGGCCCTCTGTGCAGATTGGCCCCTCAGGCACCAAGAACCAGGCCACTGCAATTCACTACTGCAAAAGGAGAAAGGGTGATACAGCTCCAAATCAGGTCTGTCTTATTAAACATACTTATCAGATTCACTTAATAGGTAGCATAAAATGATAACTAGGATGAAAAATATGCTATTGTGACATTATTCTTAAAGTCTTCAAGAAATCAAAATTGACCCTTTTATATTTCCTTTATTAATACACATTCCTGGTCCAGGGCCATTCACACTGAATGTTTGTTTTTGTCCATCTGTGCTGTTTAGCAATTGTTTTCCAATTTAAACATGCACCATGCACATCTTTGACTGTTGCACCGCATCTGTTTTTTGTTTTATTTGTCAGCGTCTCACACAGGAATGCCACATTTGTTCGCTGTGTCAAGTTAAAAAGAAATGTCTTGAGATATTCATGGCACTGTGTCTAGCATTTTTTTTTAGCACAAGGACTTGTGTGGTGTGAACAGCCCCTTATTGTATAAGTAAAGGGTAGTGTTTCGTTATTTTTCATTAATCAATAGAGCGCAAAAGTGCCCGACCCACTTTTTCAGCCGTCTTGGTTCAGGACGTATTTTTACACATTGATTTTTCCTACTGGGTTTTCAAAAAATTCTTAATAAAAGAGTTCTAAGCCATAAAGCAAACCAGCCAGCTCCAAGATGAATCATCATTATAAACTTTGATCTGAAGCAAAAAAAATATTTCAAAATCAGACAAAGAGACAAAGTTTTTCTTGGCATCTTTCATGAGGTAATGAACTACAATCCCATGAAGCATTGCGAATAATGTAATTGAATTAAAATTGGAATAATAAAAAACTATTGATTTAAAGTTGTTGATTATATGTACAGAAACACATTTTAGGTGTACTGTAAAATATTTAGCTACAGACAAAATTTACAAGAAGTTTAAGAATTTATAGAGACCAAGTATCATGCCCAGAGTGGTGGTGGCATAGTGGGCTAATGCACATAACCGTTAATCAGAAGGTTGCTGGTTCGATACCCACGACCACCACCATTGTGTCCTTGAGCAAGGTTGCTCTAGGGGGATTGTCCCTGTAATAAGTGCACTGTAAGTTGCTTTGGATAAAAGCATCTGCCAAATGCATAAATGTAAAGTGTAAATGTGAAATATGGAGTGGTGGTGGCGTAATGGCCAAAGCACAGGGCTGTTAATCAGAAGGTTGCTGGTTCAATCCCCACAGCCACCACCATTGTGTCCTTGAGCAAGGCACTTAACTCCAGGTTGCTCCGGGGGGGTTGTCCCTGTAATAATTGCACTGTAAGTTGCTTTGGATAAAAGCATCTGCCAAATGCAGAAATGTAAATGTAAATTTGCTGTGTCATGGAAGTAAGTGGTTGCTGGAGAATGCGTTTGGCTAGCTTTGTTTGCTGCGATTCTCTGATTGGTGAATATTTCTCTGCATGATCATGGGTAATGTGAAGTTGAAATAATAGATGGCTTCAACAGCAGCATATAATATCGATTTAGAGTTCACGGTAGGTCAGTTTTTGAAGGTCAAGTCAACATTTATTTATACAGCACATTTAAAAAACACAGAAGCTGACCCAAAGTGCTTTACAAATCAATCAAATATATACAATGACAGAATTATATACATGCAAAAAATAAAAAGAATACATTTTAAAAGTATTTCATCAAGTATTTACTTAATTTAACATATTAAGAGTCCTATTTAAATGCTTAAGAAAATAAAAACTCTTTCAAAGAGGATTTATATATGGCTATTGAAGAAGCTGACCTCACAAGAAGACCTGAGTGCTTTGGTGGGGGAGTAAGGGATGAGAAGATCACTAATGTATTTGGGCACAAGACCAGATAATGACTTGTAAACAAAAAGCAGTATTTTAAAATCAACTCTGAATTTAACAGGATATAAGTGTAGAGACACTAATATAGGGGTAATGTGATCCCTCTTTCTTGACCCTGTCAAAAGCCTAGCTGCTGCATTTTGATCCAGCTGTAGGCAGGATAACACAGTTTACATTTCTGCATTTGGCAGATGCTTTTATCCAAAGCAACTTACAGTGCTCTTATTACAGGGACAATCCCCCAGAGTAACCTGGAGTTAAGTGCCTTGCTCAAGGACACAATGGTGGTGGCTGTGGGGATTGAACCAGCGACCTTCTGATTAACAGTTATGTGCTCTAGCCCACTACACCACCACCACCAGTTTGAGGGAGTCAATGTACAATGAGTTACAATATTCTAACCTGAGTGGATCACAATTTCCAGGTTTTTGCTGGAAAGAAAATGTTTGACTTGAACGATCAATCTCAGGTGGAAAAAGCTACTTTTGACAATGGCGCTTATTTTATTTTATTTTATCCCCAATTTGGAATGCCCAATTCCCAATGTGGTCTAAGTCTACAAGGTGGTGTAGTGACTCGCCTCAATCCAGGTGGTGGAGAACGAATCTCAGTTGCCTCCACATATGAGACGTCAATCTGTGCATCTGATCACGTGGCTTGTTGAGCGTGCCACCGGGGAGACATAGCGCATGTGCAGGCCACGCTATTCTCTGCGGCATCCACGCATAACTCACCACCGAGAGCGAGAACCACATTATAGCGACCACGAGGAGGTTAACCCATGTGACTATACCCTCCCCAGCAACCAAGCCATTTTGGATGCTTAGGAAACCTGGCTGGAGTCACTCAGCATTCCCTTGTTTCGAACTCGCGACTCCAGGGGTGGTAGTCAGCGTCAATACTCACTGAGCTATCCAGGCCTCCACTAATTTGTTTATTAAAAAGTAATAATGAATCTAAAATCACTCCAAGACTTACATGATCTTGTACATTCGACGACAGAGGACCTAACTGGGCAGCCATGCCAGGTAAGTAGGACATAAGGGGACCTAAAATCAGAACCAGACTGTTGCACTTAATTCCTGATTGGTATCGATCCTTCCCTAAGTTCTTCCCTACTTTTTTCTGGTTGAATATCCTGTTTCACTTGGAAATGCGTCACATGACACAAGTAAAAAAGGTTGCATGTGTTATTTCATGTTGACTTAAAGGTGGCTTGACTGGAGAGGAAAATGTAATGGACTTTGCATTCTGCCCTCGTTTGGATTCAATATAGAAGTTTTTGTCTTTCAGCCTCACTGCTTCACTTTCCTTCTCCTTTTTATGCCCACACACCTTGACACACTCAGCCACTCTGAAAGGGTTTTGTTGTCACTTAACCATTGAAATGGCAGAAGGGGTCAGAGCATCCCATTAACGGATCCATATGTGGGCATTCATCCAATAATCTGTTTCTCTCGAGGGGTCTTTATTCTCTGTCTTCCTCTCTCCCTGTCTGTCGCACTCACCCCTGCTGTATTTCTGTCTCTCTCATTGTAATTTAAATAGCTAAACCATTCCTACTGTTCTTCTATGCTGGTTCAGTGCTACAGTCATTAATTAGTTCATCTTGGTTCTGTTCAGCTCTTGGTGGAAGCCTCCGGGTTCAGCTCTCTGGCTTAACTCTACCATATGGATTTCTTCTCCTATGGCTCTGTGATAAAGTAAACGGGATTAGAGCGCCTTTTCAGAGGAAAAGCCTATATACTCTCTCTCTGTCTGTGTGTGTGTGTGTGTGTGTGTGTGTGTGTGTGTGTGTGTGTGTGTGTGTGTGTGTGTGTGTGTGTGTGTGTGTGAGAACTACTTTTGAATGGTAGTGTATGTGTATATATATATATATATATATATATACATACACTACCGTTCAAAAGTTAAGGTTCAAATTTTTCACATTTTAGAATAATAGTAAATTCATCACAACTATGGAATAATTTACTCAACTAACTGAGGTATCACCCTGGGATCCTTTTTAAACAGTATTGAAGGAGTCCATAAATATACTGGGCTGCTTTTCTTAATTATTCGGTCCAAGTCATCCATTTCAAAAACTTTTTTTTTTTAATTAACATTTTAGTTTTGTAATTAAATAAATTAACATGTTGGCACATCTTGAAATACATTTCAGGCAATTGACCCCAAACTTTTTAATGGTATTGTGTGTGTGTGTGTGTGTGTGTGTGTGTGTGTGTGTGTGTGTGTGTGTGTGTGTGTGTGTGTGTGTGTGTGTATATATATATATATATATATATATATATATATATATATATACACACACACAGCCATGGTCAAAAGTATTGACAGTGACATAAATTTTGTGTTTCGCAAAGTTTTCTGCTTCAGTTGTTGTGTTGATTCACATTCTTTCTAGATTAATGTGCAGAATGACCAAATCATTCATTGCAAAAAGCTTGATTGGTCAAAAAATTTAACTTTTGATTGTCTGAACAAACAAATCTGATTTGATCACTTGCATTTAATAGTGCGGACAGCCTGCCTGAAAAGGTAGGTTTGAGAAAAAGTGGTGGCGTAGTGGCTAAAGCACAGGGCTGTTAATCAGAAGGTCGTTGGGTCGAACCCCACAGCCACCACCATTGTGTCCTTGAGCAAGGCACTTAACTCCAGGTTGTTCCGGGGGGATTTTCCCTGTAAAAATTGCACTGTAAGTTGCTTTGGATAAAAGAATCTGCCAAATGCATAAAAGTAAATGTAAAAAATCTGATTTGCCTGCAGGCTGAACATAGCCTAAAACACCTGGAAAAAGCTATCTTATAATATTTGAGATTTAAATGTTGCTTGCAATAAAACTAATTTCGTCAGGGTAAACGATTACTTTTTAAAACTTGAATTGACAATGTATACTCAAGCCAGCCTAATTTACACTTAGTAAATTTAACTCCTGATCTTGCTATAACAATGCAGAGAAGGCTTTGCTGGCCCTAAGAATTCACCAATGCACTTTGTTAGTATTTGGTAGCATTGCCTTTAAATTGTTTAACTTGGGTCAAACATTTTGGGTTGCCTTCCTCAAGTTTTTTACAATAAGTAAGAATTTTGGTCCATTCCTCCAGACAGAACTGGTGTAACTGAGTTAGGCTTGTAGGCCTCCTTGCGTGCACATGCTTTTTCAGTTCTGCCCACAAATTTTCTATCAGACTGAGATCAGGGCTTTGTGATACCTTGACTTTGTTGTCCTTAAGCCATTTTACAAAATTTTGGAGGTATGCTTGAGGTCATTTTCCATATAGATGACCCATTTGTGACTAAGCTTTACATTTTCAGGCCGATGTCTTGAGATGTTGCTTCACTATATCCACATCATTTTCCTTCCTCATGATGTCATCTATTTTGTAAAGTGCAGCACCTCTACATGATGCTGCCACCCCCATGCTTCATGTTTGGATGGTGTTCTTCAGCTTGCAAGCCTCTCCCTTTATCCTCCAAACATAACAATGGTCATTATGGCCAAACAGTTAAATTTTTGTTTCATCAGACCAGAGGACATTTCTCCAAAAAGTAAGATCTTTGTCCCCATGTGCACACGAAAACTAGTCTGGATTTTTTATGGTGGTTTTGGAGCAGTGACTTCTTCCTGGCTGAGCAGCTTTTCAAGTTATATCGATATAGGACTCATTTTACTGTGGATATAGATGCTTGTCTTCCTGTTTCCTCCACCATCTTCACAAGGTACTTTGCTGTTGTTCTGGGATTGATTTTCACTTTTTGCACCAAACTACGTTCCTCTAGGAGACAGAATGCGACTCCTCCTTGAGCGGTATGATGGCTGCTTGGTACCATGGTTTATATTCTTGCATACTATTGTTTGTACAGATGAACGGGGTACCTTCAGGCATTTCGAAATTGCTCCCAAGGATGAACCAGACTTGTAGAGGTACACAATGTTTTCTGAGGTCTTGGATGATTTCTTTTTATTTCCCCATGATGTCAAGCAAAGAGGCACCGAGTTTGAAGATAGGCCTTAAAATACTTCCAAATGTACACCTCCAATTGACTCCAATTAGCCTATCAGAAGCTAATTGACATTGTCTAAAGGCTTGACATTTTCTGGAATTTTCCAAGCTGCTTAAAGGCACAGTTAACTTGGTGTATGTAAACTTCTTTCCACTGAAATTGTGATATAGTACATTAAAAGTGAAACAATCTGTTTGTAAACAATTGTTGGAAATATGACTTGTGTCATGCACAAAGTAGGTGTTTCACCCACTTGTCTAAAATCCTGTGCTAATCAGCCGTCCCCCATCTTCACAATGATCTTCAATAGATCACTGGAGCAGTGTCACAGGATTTAATGTCTACAGACCCGTCGCTCAGATGTCTGTGGTCATGAAAGGACATCACTGGACCCTTTCTAGATCCCCTGCAATTTGCTTATTAAGCAAACAGGTCTGTGGATGATGCAGTCAACATGGGATAGCATCATATCCTGCAACATCTGTACAGACAAGCGATATATGCAAGGATCCTTTTTGTGGACATCAGTTCGGCTTTCAGCACCATCATCCCAGCTATTCTCTGGACTAAATTACACAAACTCTCTGTTCCTACGTCATTCTGTCAGTGGATCCCCAGCTTTTTGATGGACAGGCAGCAGCAAGTGATACAGCGAAAATTCGCTTCCAGCACATGTACAATCCGCTCTTGTGCCCCCCAGGGAAGTGTGCTCTCCCCACTACTCCTCCCTGTATACCAATGACTGCACCACCAAGGACCCCTCTGTCAAGATCCTGAAGTTTGCAGGCTACACTACTGTCATCGGCCTAATCCAAGATGACAATGAGTCTGTATACAGAAGGGAGGTTGAAAGGCTGGCTCACTGGTGCAGTCAAAACAACCTGGATCTGAACACGCTCACAACAGTGGAGATGATTGTGGACTTTAGGAGGAACACAATAACATGGACCCACTTACCATTCTAAACAGCACTGCGGCAGCAATGGAGTCATTCAGGTTCCTGGGCACTACCATCTCACACAACCTGAAGTGGGTTGACGCCATTGTGAAAAAGGCAGAGCAGGGGTTGTACTTCTTTCTTTCAACCTGCCACATGTGCTGCTGTTGCAGATCTACTCAGCAGTCATTGAGTCTTTCCTCTGCACTTCAGTAAATGTCTGGTTTGGTGCAGCTAAACTGGATAGCAGAAGACTACAAAGGACAGTTCAGAATACTAAGAGGATTATTGGTTGCCCCCTGTCCTTTCTTTAAGAACTGTACACTACCAGAGTGAGAAAAAGTGCTGGGAAAATCACTCTGGACCCCACTACCTTTTTGAACTATTGCCTTCTGTACGGCGCTACAGAGCACTAAGCACCAGAACCATCAGGAACAGGAACAGCTTTTCCCCTCAAGCTATCCATCTCATGAACAGTTAGAACTCCCTCATTGGACAATAATCATGTGCAATACACAGCTTAGTCTGTTTAAATAAGAACATACCAAACCTCTTCTGCTATACATTCCCTTGCATCTGTGTATAACAGATTTGTATTTTATATAGTACATACATATATTGTCTTATTGTGAATTTCTATATATAATAATTTTTTCTATTCACTTTCTATTTTTATTCTATTGTCTTGTAGCTGTATTGTTTGTGCACTGGAAGCTTCTGTCACCAAGACAAATTATTTGTATGTGTAAGCATATTTGGCAATAAAGCTAACTCTGATTCTTATTCTAAACGACTTGCCAAAACTATAGTTTACTAATATGAATATAATATGAATCTGTGGAGTGGTTAAAAAATTAGTTTTAATGACTTCAACCTAAGTGTATGTAAACTCCTGACTTCAACTATATATATATATATATATATATATATATGTATGTGTGTATATGTATATGTATGTATATATATATATATATATGTATATGTGTGTGTATATGTATATACATATATATATGTTTTTTTAAAACACTATTGTTTTAAATTTCAGAATAGAAAAGTATATGTGTGTATATTTATATATATATGTATGTGTGTGTATATGTGTATATGTATATATATATATACTTTTCTATTCTGAAATTTAAAACAATAGTGTCAAATTAAATGAATACAATACTAATTAAATCGTTATTTAATATTTATAAATAGTTCATTAATTTTATTTAGAATATAATTTGATTACTAAATATAAAATATGTATAAATATATTTATAATTTTAATTTATAAACATTAATTTATAAATAAAAAAATCCTGTTTGAAAAAACATTTCATGGACATGTTGACTACCCACTCACACAGAAATCAGAAATGCAGGAAACAATGTATCAGCTTAATATATCTTAATATATAATATGACTGTCATGATGGCAGTTAACTTTAAGATTTCTCGAACGTGCCATTTCATTTACACAGAATCACAAAGTATCTGTGTTTTTCTTGAATGTAATATTGGATCTGTTCTAATTTTTACTGCAATTTTATTCTGGACAAAGCGTCAGTCTTAGAAGAAACTAATTAAGATATATTATTTCTTTGTTTTACCAGGTATTATAGTTGTTAGCTTGAACAATTTCAAAAATATTAATTCAATGTTTTGAACTTTTCAATATTAAATTACATTTCATACTCCATACAATATATAGGCTTCAGAAACAGTGTAAGTAATGCGTGTTCATACTTTTACCTTTACTAGGAAATCTGAAGAATTCTAGAGCTTTAATTGAATGCCCTTGCAAAACATTATCAGTGACTGAGACTTGGCTGAAATCACATCTGCACTGCAAACAACCATGCATCAAAATATTATAAAATTTTTTTCATTACAATGAATTGAATGGCATTTCAGCCCTGCCTATCTATGTCATTATTATCTTCATCTAGATCCACGTCTATGTCTAGGTGAGTTCTTCGCAACACTGGTGGCATTGTGCACAGCAGGCCATTGTTACACAGCCAAGTATTTGAAGGGCACAGGCCCTGTGGGAGATAGACAGGAGCCAGTAACAGGGGGGAGAGATATGGCAACACAGTGAGCTTGATGGAGAGCTAAAGCCCATAATCCCTCTGGTTCAAACCACAACTGAGACACTTTCCCCTCTGTGGTTGATGGCAGGGTCTTACCCTTCAATGTTTTTGTGCGTATAAGGCCAACAAATAAGGCGTGCTGACAAAAGCCATCCCTCTCATTCCTTATCCATCTCTTACAGAAAACAGAGAGGGGTAGGCAGACAAAATAAAAAATAAGGGCAGCTGCTCTCACCGCAGAACTCTGGCACTTCATCTCAAAAATGGCACGCATGCAAAATGCATAAAAAACTGTAGGTCTTGCCCCCATTGTGGTTCATACTCACCAAACAAACCAAATGCGTTTAAAAGAGCATTGCCTCTGGTGCAAAATATGTGTACTCTCGTGGAAAGCTGTGCTTCTGATCTGGCTACTGTCCAGCACACTCACTGTGCATATAAAAGAGAGATACAGGGCCAATGTTCATCTAGCTGATCGATGCCAGAGGGCCAACTGCATCCTGCTTGGCCCATCCAAACTTTTCTATGAGAATATCACATTGCTAGATGCTTTTAATATTCCTTCAGTATTTCGCTGTAGATATTAGTTCACTTATGTCACTTCCGTCTGGTTTTGTTTCTCTAGGGCTTGCAAAGCATAGTACATTACTTCCGCTATGCACTACAAGCATGTACTTTGCAGGTGATGGGAAATCACATA
Source organism: Xyrauchen texanus (assembly GCF_025860055.1). Lineage (NCBI taxonomy): Eukaryota > Metazoa > Chordata > Actinopteri > Cypriniformes > Catostomidae > Xyrauchen > Xyrauchen texanus. The sequence continues at coordinate 11,962,231 of NC_068279.1, forward strand.
CTTTTGAGTATATAGCGAAGCATATATGAGTGTACTACCAAACATATCATAAAATCGGGTCAATATCACAGAGCCCATTGTTGTGTACTGTTTCCATCTATGTGTAAGCATACAAATTTATCTGTTGAGGTTTATTATTACCTCACTTTTCACATAAAATGTTGTGATGTTACTGAGATTAATGATTTATACAAAAAAAGAGTACAATGGTGCTCCAGGCACCCCTTAAGGACAATGTGCTTTTTTTTCCTTTTAGTCGCAAAGTGTATCAAGATAGAAAATGTACATTTCTTTATACTGAATGCTGATGCTGCAACATAATCCGTGTGTAAAGAAAAAACAGGACATTGCTTTGATTAAAAAATAAAACCCCCTGGTGATGTATGGTAGATAAAGGGGCAGTAGTTATAGTGAAAAATTATTCAACTTGTGCTTTTGAGATGGAAAGAGATTTTTATTAAAATATTTTGAGGTACAGATTAAGATAAAGGGTGCACCATTGCCTGTTAATTTAATTCACATCTGGCTGTCCTTTCGCAACAAGTACTCTATAAACAAATTAATCTGCATTGTGATTGTGAATGTGAGCCCACTTTGAACATTTTTCACAACAAATCTCTCTCTTCAGAATGAACATTTACTCATTTCCAATATAGCCATTTGGTGTTTTTGGAGAAAATAGAATCAAAGGTGCATCTTTACCACGGGGGACCTTTAGCCCCATTGTACACTGTTAGAATATACTAACACTATTCAACAATAATAACTACAATACAAATAGATACCCTCTGTATTATCCACCATAGATATACTCAGCAATTTGCCATAAACAAATCCTGGTTACCATAGTTACCAATTAATTTCTATGGAGAAAAGAAAGAAGATAAATTTACAATAGTTTTAGGTAAAATAACTACCAAAAGTTGTATGATCTGGGCACCAGTGGCATACTGTTTTCAACGTACAGCAGCCTACTATAATTTATGATGCACTTATTCTAATCATGCATACTGTTTCTTTCTCTTTGCTCTTCCCATATGTGCCATTAAGCATCAGGCTTATTGAGCTAGGGGTCAAACTCCCCTCTGTCCTGGGCCAGTCTCTGCCCCTCACAAGTCTTCCCTCGTGTCCACGTGACCCTGGTGATGTTCTACTCTCACTCGATACTGGGACTTCCCTGTGTCCTCTTGCCTTCTGGTCTGGCTTGCCATATCTACCTGGGCTTACGGTCCTCCGTCAAGCAGGTGACGTGTCCAACTCAGTCCCTGTCGCTCGATGATGTTGCTGATGGGCTCTTGCTTCTGCTCCTCCCTGATGACTGTCTTGCGGACACAGTCTCTCCTGGTCTTCCCCACCATTTTTCAAAGATATCTAATCTCGGTGGCTGTGACTCAGCTATCTAGCCTCTTCTGCATGGTCCAGCTTTCCGCTCCATATATGAGAGTCTGGGAAATTATGGCATTTTTCCACGGCACATTATGTTTCGACTCGCCTCAACTCTACTTGCTTTACTTTTCTGAGCTTGCATTTCCATTGCAGTTGAGTGCCACCTCAACATGGGTGGGATTATAGCCTGATCGTCATTGTTGCGCAGCCTCTACTGCCGTGACTTCATCTTAAACACGACACAAACTGACCAATATAATAACACAACCGCTAGCTGTTAGCTACTAGCTCATTGTGCTGCATAAAGCAGTTGTTGCATGGTGATTTTACACAAGTGTAACAGTTAAATTGGCCTGGTTGTTATAGAAGCAAGCTTCCAGTAGCTGGTCAACTAAATAAAGTGAAGCTTTCAAGCAGATTATAGAGTTAACATAACAAAACATACCATCCTCCATTGTGGATCAATGCCAGGGCACTCTCCCTCCCATTGCTCGCCGTTTAGACAGCGTCCATTTGGTCGAACCACTTCCAATTTTTCTTGATGGTTCTGTAGTCACTTTTAAGGTTTTTTAATTTTTCCCTACACTGTTGGTAGGTCATGTGGTAGCCGTGTGCGGCCAACAACTGAGACACTTCCAGAGAGACTTTTTCGTTTTGCTCATCGCTAACGAGTGGACCGTCTGCACCTCGTTTATTGACCACGGCATGGTTTTACACACAGCCATGTATTTTTTCACAATTCGAAAGTCACGTGAACAAATGATACTGCTATCACTGTTTATAACTTTAAAACAAGCGGGTCGATGGCGCGTGTCGGAAATCCAGTGACGCTGGTAGTGACGATTCTCTCTGACCAGTCAGTGATCTGCAGGGTTTTGACACCACATTTAGTATTGGCTCGGCTCGCTTGGAACCTCGACCGATGTGGTACTAAAAAATATCAGGTACCAGGTACTATCCACAGTGGAAAACCCTTAGATGGCTTTGTAGACGTGCATCTTGGTCTTCAGGCTGATTTCTTGTTTACCTACTATGGTGTTGTTGATGCTGTAGTAGATCTGGCTGGCCAAATGGATCCTGTTGTTGATCTCCATGTCCAACTTGCCGTCTGACTTAAAAATTGTTTCAAGGTATTTTAATTGGTTGACTAGTTCGATTGGTTTGTTCTCCCACATGACGTTGAGGGCTGTTCCAAGCCTGCTGCAGTTTCTCTTCATTATCCACCACTAGAACAATGTCATCCACGTACACCAGAGATTGCAAGTACACTGGTCTCATCCTCCAGTATCCAACTTTCAGTCTGGCATTATTTGATCACCTAGTTCATGCAGACCTCGGAGATAAATGAGCTAAAACTGTCCCCCTGCTTCACGCCTCTGCCCATTGCCGTCTGACTTAAAAATGGTTTCACGGTATACGAATTGGTCGACTAGTTCGATTGGTTCATTCTCCCACATGACGTTGAGGGCTGTTCCAAGCTTGCTGCAGTTCCTCTTCATTATCTACCACTAGAACACAGACCACAAAGATAAATTAGCTCAAACTGTCCCCCTGCTTCACGCCTCTGCCCATTGCCGTCTGACTTAAAAATGGTTTCACGGTATACGAATTGGTCGACTAGTTCGATTGGTTCATTCTCCCACATGACGTTGAGGGCTGTTCCAAGCTTGCTGCAGTTCCTCTTCATTATCTACCACTAGAACACAGACCACAAAGATAAATTAGCTCAAACTGTCCCCCTGCTTCACGCCTCTGCCCATCCCTAAATCTTGAGGACAACTGCCAGCTATACCTCTCAGTCTTGCGAAGAAACTCTCTGGGAGACTCCCTCCACGTCTAGTGCTACCCAAAGTTGTTCCATTGGCACTGAATCGAAGGCAGCTCACAGATCGATGCATAATGTTTAAGATGGTATATTATGCAAACTGGGCTGAACGTCATTTGAATTTTTAAGGAGAGCAGTAATGGTTGCTTTTCATTGCAATTCATTCCCATTCTATTCTCCTATTCACTCTCTCTTTCTCACCTCTAATTCTGTTGTTAACTGAAGGTATCTAAAAGGCACAATCTTTTCAGTCAGTCATTCAGCGATCATATAACCACTCCCACTGGAACACGGGGAGAACAATTGCATTGTTTGCTGAGTTGCAGACTAGAATATGTCAGCATGGACTTCACTGGCCTTTCCTCTGAGGAATAGCAATGAAACGTAAGATAGCTGAGCCTGAGATGAAAGAGAGAGAGAGAGAGAGAGAGAGAGAGAGAGAGAGAGAGAGAGAGAGAGAGAGAGAGAGAGAGAGAGGGAGGGAGGGAGGGTGAAAGAGCTTTGTATTTGTCACTAAATTGGATTAAAGATTTAGCTGGCATCATTTGTAGTAATATATGCAGAGTTAAATGCTGCTCAGAAGCCTCTCTCACTCAAAAAGCTTTAATACCGAAAGCGAACAAAGTGCATTCAGTCGAGCTGAACACAATCTCCCCAGGATGAGCAGCTTCTTTTTAATGTTACCATAACTACACTTTACTGCACTTTTGACAAATTTCCCTCCCTTTGAATTTTTTTTAAATGGCACGGTTTCTCCCACTGTTTAATATGAGGAACACTTGAGAGTCTGGAGATTAGTTTAGCCGTTTTTATTTCCCTTTAATTGCTGTATTGTTTTGTGCTCACACTGAGAATACATCTGTGATTAAACAGAAGCAATTCTAGAATGTTTTAGCAAATTATTGGAGAATGGGTGGATAAATATGAGAGAGAAAAAGAGAATGAATCAAAAGTTTGAGACAACATAGAATGCAGAAAGTTTGTGAAATGGCTGTGCATAGACTTATATGCGGTTTAATGCTTCACAAAGAAACTGTGTTTTTAGCCTTTGAATGAGATGTACCTTGTTAATCTGAAATTTTGAAAGATGAAAACAAAGAGAGTATGGATGAATAATATGGCTGAATGATTTAGTGTACTCCTCTGCTCATCTCCAGATGTTCCATTTAGATATCCATATGATAGTTTTCTCTTCTATTTAACAAATATTCTAATATTCATAATAACAATGAAGGATGTGGAATAGTCAGAATGAAAAAAATATATGGGTAGGATGGCTGAAAGGAAACTATGGATGGCTTTTTTTTATTGTAATATGTTTTGTGAAAGACATGATTTAAAGCAGTTTATCAGATCAGTCACAGTAACAGCAGACAGAGATCATTCCAGACTCACTCCAGATCGGTCTGACCCAATTTCAGCTCTGATTAGCTAGAGGTCAATCTGGTTCACTTTCTGTACTGCCCACTGCCTTATGTCCTTCTGGTCTTTTTCTAGCATTCGTTTTTCTATTGCTTTTTGCTATCTTTTGCACTTTCACTTTTTCTTTCTCTCTTTTGCTCAGTTTTCACTTTAGCTACTTTCTTTACTTTTACAGTTATTTTGTCACACTTTCTTTCCATTGCTTTTTCACTCATAATTTTTTTTAACTTTTTTGTAACGCTTTATAATAAGTTTCCGTTTGTTAACATAATTTAACATGAAATAATTAAACAATATCACATGAGCAAGAGTGCAAGATGACCCTACATCAGCTCTTCTGTGATTCGGCCACAGGCAGGAGGTGGCATGTAATCACAGCAGTGCTGATTTAGAGAGAGATGAATGAGAGCCATGAGAGTCTAGAGATTAGTTTATTTTAGTTTCATTTGTGCATGGAACTACTTTCTTACGCGATGGATCAGAATCTGCCATTGCTGTTTCAAACCAAATGATGCATCCAAGCCTCCGTTAGTGGTGGTGGTGTAGTGGGCTAAAGCACATAACTGTTAAACTCTTAATCAGAAGGTTGCTGGTTCGATCCCCACAGCCACCACCATTGTGTCCTTGAGCAAGGCACTTAACTCCAGGTTGCTACGGGGGAATTGTCCCTGTAATAAGTGCACTGTAAGTCGCTTTGGATAAAAGCGTCTGCCAAATGCATAAATGTAAATGTTAGTAATTCAAAAATGTCACTTCAGAAATAGTATCACGGCTTGTGCTGTTTCAAACAAGTTATTGGATAAACAAGGGTGAGTGTGTGAGAGAAAGAGAGAGCGCGAGAGAGAGACGGAGCTGGTGTGCAAGAGTCGATCACTAAAGAAACCGCAATGCTCTCTGCCATTTTAAACAGTACCCATTGTCGTAATGCTGAAGTTGTTAGATTAAAGTCGTTTAAAGCTATTTCCTAGCTTTAGTAGTGTAGTGTATTAAGTGTAGTAAGCGATGACGAAGAGCTTTTGTATGTAAACGGCTGACACGGATTCACTTCACGTCATCTAACTGTGTCATATTACACACAAACATTATCTTTTGCCACCACCTGCTGGCTAAAATATTTAATGTAAAAAAAAAAAAAGACAAACACTAGCTCTTAACAGATCTGCACTGCTCTTACACTTTAGTTTAGAACAGCACGAACACAAGTGGAGTGGTACACACACAGTGAAGCGTCGGAGTGCTGATGGGGTCTGACCATCAGTGTTCATGGCACGTCTCTCGTCCAATCAGATTCGAGGACTGGAACTAACTGTTTTATATCAATGAACAATACTTTTATAGCATTTATTAATCTTTGTTAAAGTTAATTTCAAAATGTACAAAATTTTTTAAATCCAAAGTTTTATTTGTAAACATTAGTATCAAAAATGTTAATTGTTGACATTAGTTAATGCACTATGAATTTACACGAACTAAAAACTAACAATTTTATTTTTATTAACTATACATTAACTAAGATTAATAAATGCTGTAAAAAGTATATTGTTCATTGTTTGTTCATGATACCTATTAATTTTACTAATGTGAACAAATGGAACCTCATAGTAGTGTTACCACTTTTCTCTTCCACTCTTGTTTAAGTTTTTCACTTTCAATGTTTTCACTTTTGCTTTTTTGATCCTTTCATTATTCCTTTTTCTTTCACTTTTTGCTGTTTTTCTTTCTTTCTCTCACTCTTTTACTTTTCTTTCCCTTTATTAATTTTGCTCTTTCACTCTATTTCCAGATAGATTCCAGATTTTTTTCTTTCTTTCTTTCTTTCTTTCTTTCTTTCTTTCTTTCTTTCTTTCTTTCGTACTTATTGTTCCTCAATGATTTCATCAACTTTTTTTAAAGCTCTGTCTGTGTGTGTGTGTGTGTGTGTGTGTGTGTGTGTGTGTGTGTGTGTGTGTGTGTGCGTGTGTGTGTGTTTTGGAATGTAGTTTACGATGAATCTTTTTCAGGTTACACACTAATAACTATAAGGGCATTATGCTATAAGTGTGGTTCATGAGTTCTAAATTGTGTTTTTATTTATTTTTATGTAAAAATGCCACAAGTTTTTCTGTGAGGGTTAGGTTTAGGGGTAGGGGATAGAAAATATAGTTAGCTCAGTATAAAAAGCATTATGTCTATGGAAAGTCCTTGTAAACCATATATGCAAGTGTGTGTGGGTGTGGGTGGGTGTGTGTCGGTGGATAGGTAGGTGGATTAGGTGGTTTACGAGGGACTTTTTTAGGTTACAATCTGGTAATTACAAGGTTATTATGCTATAAATGGCTGGGGCGGCTGGGGCTCATGTGGTAGAGTCGGTGGTTTGGTTCGATTCCTGGCCCACATGACTCCACATGCCGAAGTGTCCTTGGGCAAGACACTGAACCCAAAGTTGCTCCTAATGGCAGGCTAGCTGCCTTGCATGGCAGCTCAGCCATTATTGGTGTGTGAGTGTGTGTGTGTGAATGGGTGAATGAGTCACAGTGTAAAGCGCTTTGAAAACAAAGCGCTATGGTTAAAAAAAGCGCTATATAAGTGCAGACCATTTATAAATGTGGTTTATGAGGACATTTCTATTGTCCCCATAATTAAAATCACTTAAAAATATACTAAACAATGTTTTTTGAAAATGTAAATATGCAGAACGTTTTTGTGAGGGTTAGGTTTAGGTGTAGGGGTAGGGTTATGGGATAGAATCTATAGTTCATACAGTATAAAAATCATTGTCTATGGAGAGTCCTCATAAGGATAGCCACACCTATGTGTATGTGTATGTGTGTGTGTGTGTGTGTGTGTGTGTGTGTGTGTGTGTGTGTGTGTGTGTGTGTGTGTGTGTGTGTGTGTGTGTGTGTGCTGATAATGCTTTTATCAATGTGTAAGATTGCAAATCGTGACTCCGGCATGTCATTTGATTGGCAGTGAAAGGTGCACAGGACCATATTGCTAGAAAATAAAAATAGAGAAAGAGGGAGACTATGATTTAGGGGGATGGAGGAGGGTACATGTGTGTGATTAGGAAGAAGAAATGCAAATAACCATGAATGTGGAAAGAAAATAAACAGTCTGAAAATTCAACTGTGCAGAATTTTTTCACAAATCAAACTTCAAGCACCCAAAATGGTGCCATCAGCACTCCACCCATAAGCCGTGCAGTGTCTGACTTCATTAAGGCTCACGAGTGAAGATGCAGCTGCACTTGAGTGTGTTTGATTAACTCGGCAATGATTTCTGACTTAATCAGTTAGAAGAACAAATTCAGTGAGCAGGAAGGCTTTTATCAGCCAGACTCACTCACCTGCACACAGGCATCTTCCTGCCTTTTAGCCAGCAGCAAATTAGTGAACCGACAGCTGTCATAAACTATTAATTAGACTACATTTACAAGATCATGTCTAGAATAGTAGACTAAATAAATACTGTATATATATGCTATTTAGAATGTATTTACAAACTATTTAAACTATATACTTGGTCTCTAAAACATTTGGTCATGTGGTAGAATAAATGTGTTTTTGTGACTTTAAAACATTACAGACAGTACAGATTCATTTTCTGTTACAACCTAATTTTCTGTAAAGCTGCTATGAAACAATGTGTGCTGTGAAAATACTTTACAAATAAAAATGACTTGACTTTTTAATGGGGCGTGAGGTACAATGAAAACATACTTTAACTTTCAGAACTCAAAACTGAACCCCAGCCCAAAAAAATTATGTTTTGAAACTACAGGAAGCTGCAAAATCGAATCGTTACAGATGAATACAGAAACACATGACAGCCCATGTTTACACCTCAATGATACCTATTTTGTATTCAGAAATTTGGCCTGCCCAGTTACAGATGAAGGTCAGTAGATCCAATTATTCTTAAACACTAGCAGAAAAAAACTAAATGTATTACTGTTTTGCAGCAAAAAACTAACTTACATTATACGTTAAATTTAGGGTAATATATATATATATATATATACACTTATGAATTAAGATTTTAATTTACATCAGTTGGCAGATCAAGACTTTAAAAATATCAGAGAATTCAACGAGGTGCCATAAAAACAAAAATGTGTTTCCAAACAAGAAAACTCCAACCTCTCCGCCGACTCTGTCATCTCATATTCATCTAATTCATTCAGAAATGTCTCACGCCAGCGCTGAATCTCACCGCTGTGTCTGAAATCTATTCCATTCCCCTTCTTCAAAGTAAGGACACATTTACTTGGGCAAAGCGGAATGTCTAAACCAATAAAGAACAGAGAGGGGTTAAACAGTGTCAATACTATAACCTTCTTTATCTGTGTGTGCTGCCTTTAGGTCACCAGGGTCCCACCGTGACAGTATTAGCTATTACCCAAGCCATATGCCCATATGTCTGAGCAAACGAGGGTCCTGATAAGTCATGGATCTGGTGATACACCCACATTGCAGATGATTTTAAATATAGGACTGACATAGTTACATTTTACAACTTTGTTGTCATGCAAATTATATATATATATAAGAATTAATCTAAATGTTTTTATAAAATGATGAGCTTCACACTTCTGCTTTGTAAGTGACCTACAATTGGCCCCATTAACTTCCATTGTAAGTACCTTACTTTCTTTTTTCTTTTTTAAAGAAAAGGAGGGACGAGTAGTAATTATTTTTTGTGGGAATTAACATTATGCCTCAAATGCTGTTGCTTGAGCTAACTTGTATTTAACAGGAGCATTCCTTTAAAACTATGTTAGCATAATTTTTGCACCATGAGCTTCACCAAAAAGAAACAAAATAATGACTTTTGAAACACATCCCTCATCTTCTCATTAGTCCCAACCAAAACTCTTTCCATTGTTTGAACAAATGCTGCTATGTTGGGCTGGTTGGGATGCTAAAACATACAAAGCAATGTTTTGATAGCGCCACAGAATTGACACTTTTCTGAGAAATTAACGTACAATTACCTTTAGGTTATAAAAGTTTATATAGTATAGTTCAGTATAGTACAGTTTAGAAGGGTTACTTACAATTGTCTTTGCATAGTAAGCTTGGATAGAAGTAATTTAACATGGATTAAAAAAAAAAATCACCTTTAAATTTTGTGATTGAAAAAAAAAAAGGATGTTTAGATATTTTTACTGTAAAACAAGACAAATATACAGAATAAGTGTTTAGCTGTTTTATTCATTTGTATTTATTGAGATGGCAAAAGTTTGCAGTGTTTATTATTACCCCACACAAGTGATAATGAGCAAGTCTCTTTCAGTTTTGAGCACAAACATACTCATTCATATTCATAGTATCAGAGTACTGGCAAATAAGCCATCTGCTCAGGCCTGGAGGGCAGAGTTAAATCAACGTTAGTCCAGCACTGGCAAACAACACAGTGCTATTGCACCTTAATTCTCAGGCCAAATCTTTCTTCTTCATCTCATCCATATTTTTCTCTTCTACATTTCCTTGCATCGTTCTGTCTCACTTTCTCCTTCCTGCAGCTCTCACTGTGGTCTGTCTCTCTCGGTTTCTTACGTAGAGCAGCATGCGGTTGGGTGCTGAGCCGCTTAGGTTCTGCCGTGGTTACAAAGGTGCTGACGGTGACACTTGCTGGCCCAGACCATGCCCTACTTACATAGAGAGAGAGAGAGATAGCGAGAGAGAGAGAGAGAGAGAGAGAGAGAGAGAGAGAGAGAGAGAAAAGGGAAAGAAGGAGGGTGGGTAGGCTAATGTGTCAGCAGTGTGAGGTGCTCAGTGCTTAGATAAACTCCTGTGGGATTAATGGCCTAGTTAAAGTTGGAGCTAAAGAGGATTAGCCTCCTCAGAGAGGTGGCAATAGATCCAGCATGTCCTTCAGCGGTGGAGGAAGAGGAGGAGGAGGAGGAGGAGGAGGAAGAAGAGGAGGAGGAGTGGGTGTTCGGAGGTTGCCACCAAAGACGTGGGGCATGCAAAATGGGGTCACGCCTTGCAGGGTGATTTGATGTCAGAATGTTTCCCTGACACAACGGAGGTGGAAAATAATGGCAAAGACCATGCAGTGTAGCAGGTGTTCTTGCAAATCGTGACTCCGGCATGTCATTTGATTGGCAGTGAAAGGTGCACAGGACCATATTGCTAGTCTCCTAAAGTCACAGTCGTCTCTTTATGAGTTTGAGGACATCTTTGTGCATGAGGATTATAAATTCAGGGTATATTTAATAGAAAAGTTGACTTTACAGATCTTGTTGGAAGGTGACACATTTTATTTTTGTTTCCACAAAAACAAAAACATATCATTGCACTTAAATTTTTTACCATGTACCCATGGTAGCATCATGGTGTACTTTTAAGTACCTTGGAACACCATGTAAATGCCATAGTACATGAATATGATAATCATTCAGTCCCTAGCTATATCAAAGTACCATGGTTCTGCCACAATAATTTTATCTAGTGGTCGGTTTGGGCAAAATACCAAGATCCATTTGATCGCTATATTTAAAAGCTTTGCATTCTTCTTCTTCTTCTTTTTTTTTTTATCTGAACAAAACAGATAAAAAATGCTAATAATGAAATAATAAAATATAATAGCAAGAATAGTAGTTATTGTCTATGTGCACATGTGATATTTGCAACTCTGAAACAGTTGATGTGTTTGAACCACAGTTAACACTATCGCCATCTGGTGGTCAACAGGAAAACAAAAGAACCGTTGCAGACGAAACCTTTTACTTTCTTTTTTTACAAATGCTTAAAAATGACTTTTTTAATTTTGAATGGCATGTTTTTGTTGGTATTTTTTATTCTTATTATAAAGGACAGCTTTGTTTGCTGTGAAGATGTATCTGCATTAAAACCGATTGGTCAGATTCTTATTTTCCTTTTCCCTGTCAAATGTTTTACTTGATTTACTCACGTGACATGCAGATCAGTGCCAAACCACCTCAAGTTGTCCATAGGCATTTATGATATAATGTTTTGAAGTAAAAGACTGTTCTGAGATGCTAATGATTCAGGCTAGCTGAAAATAATGATACATTTTCTAGGAGACTGACAGCATTTGTGGCGGTTAATTTGAACTAGTAGTTTACAAATGTAAGTAATACAAAATTACAAAACCTACTTGACTTCTATTGTAAAACCTTGATTAATTTACAATGAGATATCCTTAAAAAGTGTCAGATGCATTCTAATCTAAATCTTTGTCAGATTATTATAATTTGACAGTAGCATATGGCTAATTTACTTGAGTTTAGTTTTATTATATCCAGTGGGGCGATGTTACCAGTTTTATTACAGAAAAAATAAATGTATTTACTATATTTGTTTACAAATTATGTTTATCACGATAAAATGATTAGTTTACGTAAGAGATTACATCTAATTAGCATCTAATAGTTTTACTGAAAGCAAATTAATCTAATTAAATAAAAAAATTGCATTGTGACTTGTTTTCAACAATTGCGCTCATGGCCTGCTAATATAAATGCTGCAGATTCAGCTGTAATTTAGGGTGATTTAGGAACTGGAGAATTATGGCACACTTTTACACACCAGTTTTGATCACCATTGTGCCCTTGGGCAAGGCACTTAAACTAATGGTGCTCCAGGGAGGACTGTCCCTGCAATTACTGTACAGCAAGTGATCTAAAAAATGTTGTCTAACTAAACAATTTGACAGTGTTTCTGCAAAGCCACAAGCATGCTAAGAGACTACCTAAAAAAGTCTGAATCAGTGATCAACAGACCATTACAATACTGGTGGGGTTATGTGGTTTCATAAAGGTGCTGTCTGAAGAATTACAATGCTTACCATTACATACTTTTGGCTTAAAGAAAATTATTTCATTAAAAAACAAAGGAGATTAATTAAAAACACAATAAATAAGTATAATTCTTTTTGAAAATAAGACAAAGCTGTTCATTAAGATGGTCAAGAACGGAAGGATATATTAATCTCTCTTAATTGTTGGTATTAAAAGAAATTACTTTTTGTAAGTCAGAACATCCAGTCTATGATATAAAAGCCGTCTCATCAACAGCCTAACAGATGGGCATGATAAATGTAGCTATAAAGAATATATTACTATTTCTATACAATCCTCTTATATGTAATCTACAGTATGTAATACTTAAGTGTAAAAAATATCTGATAAAATTTAAAGAATATTTGAAATAAAATATGTGGGGAAAGGCCTGTGAACAAAAACAAGATCTAGAGCCGTATTCCAGTCCAATAAAAAGTGTTAAATCACACTTTGTGGACACCAAAAAGCAACAAACAGCATACAAAAAAATACTAAAGCATTCAAACGGTCAGTTTCTTTAAAAAAGGGAGAACTTCTTATCTAGTATTTGCACCAATCTACAGCACCCAGACAATGCATTTTGCACTTTGTAAAAAAATATATATATACAATAATACAATGTATATACATACAGTTGAACAAAGGAGTTTACATACACTTCAGCCAAATACATTTAAACTCCGTTTTGAACAATTCCTAACATTTAATTGTAGAAACAATTCCCTGACTTAGGTCAGTTAGGATCACTAAATTTTAAGAATGTGAAACGTCAGGACCAGGGTAGCTCAGCAAGTAAAGACACTGACTACCACACCTGGAGTCATGAGTTTAAATCCAGGGTATGCTGAGTATGCTCCATACGCGATACGTATCTGCGATAACATGCTCAACAAGCCACATGATAAGATGCATGGATTGACGGTCTCAGACGTGGAGGCAACTGAGATTCAACCTCCACCACTTGAATTGGGGTGAGTCACTACGCTACCACAAGGACTTAGAGGGGATTGGGATCTGGGCATTCCAAATTGGGGAGAAAAGGGGAGAAGAAAAAAAAAATTAGATGTCAGAATAATAGTAGAGAATTATTTATTTTAGCATTTATTTATTTCATTACATTCTCAGTAGGTCAGAAGTTAACATATTTGGTAGCATTGCCTTTAAATTGTTTAACTTTGGTCAAACTTTTTGGGTAGCCTTCCACAAGCTTCTCACCATAAGATGCTGGATTTTTGGCCCATTCCTCCAGACAGAACTGGTGTAACCGAGTCAGGTTTTTAGGCCTCCTTGCGTGCACATGCTTTTTCAGTTCTGCCCACAAATTTTCTATCAGATTGAGGTCATGGCTTTGTGATGGCCTCTCCAATACCTTGACTTTGTTGTCCTTAAGCCATTTTGCCACAACTTTGGAGGTATGCTTGGGGCCATTGCCCATTTGGAAGACCCATTTGAGATGGAGCTTTAATTTCCTGATGTCTTGAGATGTTGCTTCAATATATCCACATAATTTTCCTTTCTCATGATGCCATCTATTTTGTGTAGTGCACCAGTCCCTCCTGCAGCAAATCACCCCCACAACACGATGCTGCCACCCCTATGCTTCATTGTTGGTATGGTGTTCTTCAAGCATACTTGCAAGCATCACTGTTTTCCCTCCAAATATAACAATGGTCATTATGGCAAAACTGTTAAATTTTAGTTTCATTGGACCAGAGGACATTTCTCCAAAACATAAGATCTTTGTCCCCATGTGCACTTGCAAATTGTAGTCTGGCTTTTATATGGTGGTTTTGGAGCAGAGGTTTCTCCCTTACTGAGCAGCCTTTTAGGTTATGTCAATATAGGACTCCTTTTACTGTGGATATAGATACTTGTCTACCTGTTTCCTTCAGCATCTTCACAAGGTCCTTTGATCTTTTTCTGGGATTGATTTGCACTTTTCGCACCAAACTACGTTCATCTCTAGGAGACAGAATGTGTCTCCTTCCTGAGTGGTATGATGGCTGCTTGGTCCAATGGTGTTTATACTTGCGTACTATTATTTGTACAGTACTGTCAGGCATTTAGAAATTGTTCCAAAGGATGAACCAGACTTGTGGAGGTCCACAAATTTCTTCTGATTTTCCCAGAGCCTAAGTGTATGTAAACGGACTTCAACTGTATACATACAGAACAGAAAATGAAGGTTAAGGTAGTTTTTGTTTTGTCCCTTTGTATGGGCTACTCTAAATTATAGTGTTAATATTCTGGCATTGTGCACATTCCTTGTGTGGGTGCCACATCTGCTTTCCACATGACCTTTATTACAAAACAAAGCCAAAGGCAAAATAAAAAAACACCACATTTGTCTTCGCCATCATGGGTGGGCCATATAACCACAAAGAACATTTTAACCAAATTATAAAGATCACACTGATGGTTATCACACGGCACATTAAACTGAGGTAATTTGGCATAATTACTGATTAAAACCAAACCTTTTAGCACTTTGTTTGATTTGTCAGTAGAAAGCAACAGAGTAGAGCAACGCTAACATGTCTCGACACCCAGGCCTTGTGGACTGTTCGGTGTTTTCCTGCACTAGTCTAATTAAAAAAAAGCTCTGTTTTAAAATATTTAATGCACTCTATGAAAACACAACACTGGATTATTTTAACACATTTCAGATTTACAAAAGTGTCCGTGAGTGTCTCATGGGCCCAAATATACATGCAAAACTGATCATCACTAGCATAAAAAAATAACAGGAAACATTTCAAACTCATGATATATAGATATTTATTTAAAAACTCTCGAAATTCTGACATCTTAAAGAAAATACAGAATTCCTCTATAAAAACAGTTTCAAGGGTTTGTGGCCCTCTATTGTCCTGCTTTAGCTTTCAGACTTGTGTCTGTGTCTACCCGTGAGAGGCTCCATCTCTAGAACATGGTCTCTGGAGCCCCTATTCAGATCAACCACTCTTGGGACGACCGTGGACCAGCGATCTGTTGGTGCAATGGAAATAAATTGCATTTGTTAGATTTTGTAAGTCCGTTCATTTATGAGCGTATGTGTATCATACAAACCTCTTCGAAGACCTCGCCCTCCCTGCGTGTGTTCGTAATGGTCTTTCTGGCCAGGATCCTCATTTATGATCCCCAGATTTTGATTCCAGTGGGACCACTTTACTTCGTCAACTCTAGAGCATGAAGAAAGAATGCCATTACACTGGGAAAAATGACAAATATGTTTGGCTGTAATTGTAAAAGCAGAGATTGTAGCTATGCAGTACCTGAAGCACCAACGTTTGTCTGGTATTCCATCCAAGTTCTTGCCCACAGTCACCATCTCTCCAACACGGAAGGACCTCCGTAGACACACAGGGAAGGAACGCTCAATGTCAAGGATAGTGGTTGCCCACTGAAGCAAACAAAAGGGAAGTGACAAAGGGGTTTGGAGACTTCAGGAATTTTTTTAATTGCTATAAAAAGTTTGTCGATCAGTATATGGTGCTTTTTGTATTTTTTAGGGCAGTATGAAAACATCCACTTTCATTGCATGGAAAATGGAGCATGGCCATTCTGCCTAACGTCATTTTTGTGTTTCACAGAAGAAAATAATACAGGGTTGGAATGGCATGGGCAAATGGTAACAACATTTTCAATTTAGTGTGACCTAATCCTTTAAGTGACCAATTAATTTTAATACTATATTTTTCATCTTTACTTCAGACCACAACAGTCAGCCTTTTAGTATACCACTCACCTGTAGTTTCCAGATCTCCTTGCTCTCTTTGGACACTTGTCCCACTGTCTCCCCCATCAAAGCAATTAACATGTTGAGTAACAGGACGAAGGTAAGAATAATATAGGTGACTAGGAGAATGAGGAAGACGGCGGGGTACTGTGCGCCTTTGAGCATGTCGTCCAGCTCTCCAATGCCTATGGTCAGCTTAAACAGGTCCAACAGGAATTCACTGAAGGTGTTCGTATCTCGGCATTCTGGATATTTGGGGCATGCATCCTTGCATGTCTCCTCATCAGGACAGATGGTCAGCAGTGAAACTAATGCTGTTGCCGAATGCAAGTTGAAATGATCAGTCACTAATTAATATGAATTTTCCCACTTCCGCCCATGCAGCTCCGTCAATTTGACTACATGTTTCACATGTTTGACCTTTTCATGAAAGCAATAACAATGTCTGTTCAGTGTATAGCAGACAAACTCTGACTGTTAATTGGATGAAGGCATGAACAGAAATTAAAACTGTACACAATACCTGATGCATAGCCAATCATGAAGAGCACATACACCAGCAAGAACCGGAACAAATCTTTGATTAGAATCTGAAAAAAATAACCAAATAGAGTGCTTATGACAATCTTTCAATTACACTGACAATATGAGAGGAAAGCAAATGAGCAAGCTATTTCAAAAGTTTTATGTAGTTCCCAGCAGCATTTATTAAATATATTGTACACTACACTCTCATGGATGTTGTCATTACTGCAGATGGCAGCTTGTTATGGTCAGCTAAGATGACATTCTGTTTAACTTAACAAGCAGAGGTGTAGTTCAATATACTAGTTCAAGATAATAAAATATAATATCAGATGTTAAATTTAAAATGACAAATTAAATGGAACTGGTCCCCAACCTGGTCTTTTCATACCTTCTGAATCATGATGCTGTAGGTTCCAGTGAGTTTAAGGCCTCTGGTGAAATAGAGGGTGTTCATCCAACCTAGTGCTAGAGCAAACACCATCACAGACACGTAGGCCTCAATTCCTGACAAGTACAGCACTGCAGCCACCAGCACCAACACAGAGTAGATGAAGCTATGCAACAGAAAAGCCACCAGGGAATGTATTTTTCATTCAGTACATCATAAGGGGTCCATTTGCTTACAGTTAATACTGTTGACCGCTGGGGGCCTGGGTAGCTCAGCGAGTATTGATGCTGACTACCACCCCTGGAGTCATGAGTTCGCCAGGTCTCTTAAGCAACCAAATTGTCCTGGTTGCTTCGGAGGGTAGTCACATGGGGTAACCTCCTCATGGTTGCGATTAGTGGTTCTCGCTCTTAATGGGGCGCATGGCAAGTTGTGTGTGGATCGTGGAGAGTAGCATCCACATGCGGAGTCTCTGCGGTGTCATGCACGACAAGCTACATGATAAGATACACGGATTGACAGTCTCGGAAGCGGAGGCAACTGAGACTTGTCCTCCGCCAACGGGATTGAGGTGAACAACCACGCCACCGTGAGGACATACTAAGTAGTAGGAATTAGGCATTCCAAATTGGGAGAAAAGTAGATAAAAAAAATATACTGTTGACCACTAATAAATGATCATCAGCTCAATATACTGTAGATGAGTAAACATACTATGGTCTCTGATGGCTTTATTTTGTTCTTACACGAAAGTCGGTCTAATACCATTTCATTGGGTTCAACTTTGATTCTTACTAAGCAAGGCTGTTTCAATATGTTAGATTTGCTTTTTAAATGTAAAATGATGTGGCGGTTTAACAATGCCATATATTAATTATAATTAACATAAACATATATGTGAACTGCAGTCATCTTTGCTTAGATAGTGCTGTTTTTATGCAAAGCGATTAACTATTAACACATACCAAGAAAGGGGTTGTAGAATTAATTAGACAGCTCAATTAAAAGAGGGAGAAAATGGCCTTAGGGGAAGACATAGTCAGTAAAGGAAGACACAAAGAACGGGTTAGGGTGTCTTACTAGAGGAGTTGAAAGGATCCATCAATAAATAAGGAATTAACCCCGGGGCACTTCTTCAGGAAAAGGTCCTTAATCTAGATCAGGGGAGAAGACCAAGAAACTCTGCTAAAAGATATTTTGTGCAAGCTGAAGTGAGAAGACAGGACAACCACAAGAAAACAAAAAGAATGTGAGAGTGAACTTGGGTGCAAGGATACAGGAAACCTATACTGGTGGTCTTTCAGCTAGCTAAGAGTAGAGTGTGCTCTTCAAAACAAATATTAGGTGATAGTGTACTGTACTGTATGTAAATCTTACGTTTGTTACAAAGAAAAAGACTCCAGATGCCACGGTTATTATCTCTCCTGCCAAACGCAGCTTGTCTTCTGTAGTATTGTAGGAGTAAGGGGGCTGTGAAAGCACAAAAACCTTAGGAGACCAGTGTATTCCCAGAATACGATAAACATGCACACCAACATTCACTGTACTCACTTTTCCCACTGATGGGCGATAGTAGGCCACAAGAGTGAAGACGACCATGGTAAAAAGGTAGGAAAACACACTGATGTAGAAGGTCACAGCAGCAAACTTCTGCCACTTGGCCCTCAGCAGCTCATTAATGGGTTCCACTGCCAGCATCTCATGGCGATTCTGAGGTTAGAAAAGATAGAGTTTAGAGAGTTTACAACACTGAGGCAGCCATGCTCTCCTTTACTTCATTGTTCAATCAAACAATGAATAACTTGTGAACCGTTTTTTGATTTATTGACATGTCTGTAGTATACTGTATGTATGATTTAAATTTATGCCCTTCTATACATTCACAACTACTTGAACATATTTGTTAGTCATATAGCAGAGCCTTTTATCTAAGCAACTTCCAGTATACATCTTACAGGTGCAATCCCCTGTAATTGATTGCCCAAGGCTTGCTCCTTATGGGGCTTGTTACCAGCCCTGAGCTTTATCTATACACAACAATAGAAAAAGTATATAGCACCGTAGCACCCACCACTTTGTGTAACACCACGAAATATGTAGCAATCCTTCTACATACTGTACAACAAACCTTCTATATTTCCAATTTTCTCTCTCACCTCAATCCGGCTGTTGTAGACAAGAATCTCCAGAACAGAGACTTCTTCTCCACAGGTATCCAGGGAGGACAGATCATAGAGGTTTGAGTACACGGGTCCATAGGCCCAGTCCTTAAACTTCCGGGAGAGGTGACGAGCTTCCTCATCTTTGATCTCTCTCCGAATTATGTGCTGGAACACCTAAAGAGGAGGAAAAACAGTTGACTATAGTTTACTATGACTTATCTGCCATTAATATATTTCCACTTCCTGTCACACTCTCCCAAAAATAGTTTTGAAAGCAGAACATATATAAAGATACAGGCTCCTACCCCAATTTTCCCAAGCTTAGCGGCCATCATAAGAGGGGACATGCCATCATTATTGAGCACATTCTCCAGGTTGCCGTCTGGGTAGAGTTTGGCACATTTAGTAAGCAGTAAGTCATACATTTTAGTGACAAAACGTGTGTTGTCCCGAGTGTTGTCTGCAATATGAACCAGGGCATGCAGGACTGTGTTTCCCCGGGAGTCCTGTCTTCGCAGATCTGCCGTCTTGTTGGCATTCTCAGTCAGGTAATGCACCATGTCTGGTTGGTTGGTACAAGCTGCTAGTGAGAGGGGCAGCTCACCTGAAAAAACAAATACATTTGTGATTATAACAATGGCAATTTAATGGATACAGTAACCGACTGAATTTGACAATATGGTTGGAACAAAAATTATCATTTAAAAATAGCATAGGAGTAGTCTATTGGTAGAAACAAAAAGCTAACATGACCAATGAAAACCACAACAACAAAAGACTGTCAGTGCAGGTAATCTCTGAGGAACAATACTTGCAGTTTATGTTTAGGCTGGTTAGTGCTGGTCTAACTGATTAATCATTGCCAGCAAGTCTACCGTGTAGACCAAGAAAAAATAAGAAAATAGTGCAATCTAGCTTTCTTCTTTTAGCTAGTTAATAAGTCTGGTTAGGACACCAGTTTCAAAAACACAACAAAAGCTGGTGAGCAGCTATGGTGGTGTTTTAAGCAGGCATTGTTCTAGACTGCCATGTTCTTTAAGATCTCAGCCCAGCTATTAAACAGATATACATTTTTTCATCAATTTCCATAGTTACCTAAACAAATAGCACTATGAGGAAAAACAATTACCCACTAAAAGTCAAACCGTATTTCGTAGGGCCTGCATAACAAATGATGCTTTGATCTAAATGTCACTATTGGGATCCGGTACTCAATTAGTGCTTGTCTTATGAGAACCCCTTTCAAACAGGAAAACCAAACAGAGACTAGAAAGTGAGCTGTTGCCACGGGTGACAGATAATTTTCAAGTCACTGCTTATTGAAACGCTTCCCTTTCGTTGATTTGCATGCGCTCAGAGAATGGTTAGCGTGACTGCTAAATCACACTAGATGTCAGTGCTCTCAGGTTTGTGCTCACGTCACTAGAAAGCTCCACAGCAAATGACTCCCTTCATGCTCAGATCAAGGGGGATTAAACACTGACAGCCGTGTCTAATTCAAATGAAAATTATTTGCAGGTGAATAAAAGAGAGATGGGGACTTCTGGCAGGGCACCAGAAAAGATAATCCTATTCTGTCATCCTCGGATTATATTAAAATAGTTTTGCACCTTTCAATCAGCCCCAAAGCAAAAGTCTTGTTTTGAGATTTTTAGTTTGTTTAAAATTTGAGAAAAGTAAAAAAAAATTCCCTTTTTGATTTTAAAATCATAATAGTTTTGACTCCAGCCAGATCTCCTAAGCAACCAAATTGGCCTGGTTGCTAGGGAAGGTAGAGTTACATGGGGTAACCTACTTGTGGTTACTATAATGTGTAGTTCTTGGTCTTTGTGGGGCGCATGGTGAGTTGTCCGTGGATGCCGCTGAGAATAGCATGAAGCCTCCACACGCGCTACGTCTCCGTGGTAACGTGCTCAACAAGCCAAGTGATGTGTTGTTTGAATGTCTCAGATGCAGAGGCATTTGAGATTCATCTTCCGCCACCCAGGTTGAGTCGAGTCACTATGCCACCACGAGGACTTAAGAGCACATCAGGAATTGGGGCATTCCAAATTGGGGCGATAAGGGGAGTGAAAAAAAAACCTAATTGTTTGTGAACCACTGATGTATGATTCCATTTGTGGAAGGATAAACTAATTATACAAGAACTTGTAAATACAATCAACATAAAAATAGCCGCTGTGTGTGTGTGTGTAAACAGAGCAGCGTCATTCACTAACGCGCTGGCGCTGCGCATACTATATATTTACTTATTAAACACAGCCTTTTGTGATTCACAGAGCTATTGCATGTCTTCAAGTGGCTTTGAATAAAATGCACAAGTCATATGAAATGGTGTTTTATTGGTTCTTTTATGTTATTTTTGGAGCTTGACAGTAACATTGATGACTTGCACATAGTATTGGATTTGGATTGGGCTTGTCGGACAGATTCCCAAACTGTGTAAAATCTTCAGTATCGGAGCGTTGCATACCTAGTGTTGCAGATGCAGCATCACTCAAAATCAATAGTTTGCATTTACAGATGTCATTGCAGAAATTCACTATTCACAATCAGCCATGATTAATTTAATCCAAGAGTAAAAGTGTCTAATAACAAGACTGTTACTGATATTAAGCGAGTAGTATTCAGCTGGTCATGTGATATATAAAATGGCAGCACATATGAAGAAAAAACCCCTGCCCCATGTAGAATAAAACAGCTTTTCTGAGATAACTGATATGACTATTTTATACATGTTTCAAAATTACAATAAACCTTTTTTTAATGGGGAAAAAACTCTTAAAGAGTGCATCTTTAAGAAAGGTCTTTAATAAAAATTGGATTCCAGGGTCAGTAGTCTGACAGAGCTGTAGTATCACAATCTCCTCAACAGGGGGCAGAATTATGTAAGGCAGATGAAGAGGAAATGTCAAGTCCTCACAGGGCCTCCAATCTGTCCAAACACAGGGCCTATTTAACTGTATTTTCCATTGCAAACACAGAGGGCCCTTTCACTCTCTTACACCCTTAATACAGCCACACTTATTTTATTTGTGACATAATGTCTTGTTGATTTTCTTCAAAGCTCCATAAACTATTTTGCTCACAGCTGAACATTTCATGAATACAGAAACTGTCTAATCCTCACTTATGTCAACCAAAGCACAAGGGAGTGAGTTTAGGAAAAAAAAATCACCTCATGTTACCATGGATACTGTTGGGGTTCCAAATGTCATGTGCCATATTGGTTATTCACTGGCAAAGCTATTTTCGACTCCTAACTGCCTCACAGAGAAGCATTGGAGGTCAAGCTCTTTAGAAAATCGCTTCAATCTCTTTAATCTGTTAGCAAGGGAGCAAGAAACTGATAAAACAGGAAAGGGGGGCTTTCCACACAATACGAACTGAGCCACTTTGGGATGAAAGGCTCCAGCTTGTAATGAGGTTAGCCTCATATTATTGGAACAGATGTCTCATAATAGGAGCAAATGCATGTAATAAGCATGTAAAAGAACAGAGTGGACTGGATGTGCTTTTGATACCAATACAGCATAAAATCATACCCTAAACAATATCCTGAAAGAAAATATTCAATATCAATTAGCCATGTCATGTACCAATATAATTTTAAAAAGACAAAACAGCAATGTATCCAGAGTAAGAGCTACACTACATGTAAAAAAGGTTCTTGACTTTCACAAACAAAAAGTACCAAAATGTGCCATGGAACCATTAGGTTAATTTGGACACGATACCGCGGTAATCCCGAGTTTTTTGGACAAGTGCCATGGTAGTACCGATCGTGTATTTCACCGATATGATAACTAAGGTGGTGGAAAACCAAAAACCGTTTAATCAGCCAATTTTTTATTAAAACGGACTGAAATAATGTAAAAAAAAAAAAAGTTTCTTATTCTTTCCTTTCTATGATGGGCACAGACAAAAAGTCCTAAATGAATAATATTCCAGATCCATTTTAATGTTCAACCAAAATCCCCAAAGTAACCAGAAAAAAAAAAGATTTGATGCATAACGCAGGACTTTTAATTATTAAAAAAAGCCTGAAACACACCCGGGACTTGAAATAATCGGCAACAAAAATGATCAGCAACTATCACCATAGATTTTTGCAGGTAACAATGGTTCCAAAAACCAACTATTGATTGATAACACGGATTAATCTGTAAAACCGATATATCAGTCTACCACTAGAATCGTGATATTCTTTGAAATTACTTGGAGTACCTTATAAATAAATAACATGATACATGCTAAACAGTACCATGCACTGATTCTTGAGATAAGGGACAAAATACGTTGAGTTTTTATTTTTTAACATTAAATTAATTTAAATAGATATTTTTGTAGACAAAGGTCTATGTAAGGGAACAGGTTTTTATAAAAAGCACTTTATTAAATTTACATTTATTCACGTTTTATCTAATTAGATTTTGTGTCAACACAAAAAGCATGCTATTTTAATTTGATCCATCCAACAACAGTGTAAAGTCTTTATCTAATAATGGTGTTCAGTAAAGGAGTTAAGTGATAAAATACATTCTATAAATGTTTTTCTGTTTTCACACTATTCTGAAACTTCTGATGGAGTTGAGAAAACTGAATATTTTTTTCCATATTAAGCATGTGCTTTGTCAGTTGAAGCTGCCTCTATGACCTAAACAAAAATGCCAGAATTATTTCACAATTCTTAACAGAAATGATCATATTGGGATGACGGAGTTGACATGTTAAACTGTGACTGCAGACATTAAACATTGCTTGTATCAAATATAATAAATTATAAAACTTACCAGACCACGTGTCCTACTGTTACATCCATAATGAGCAGGAAATGGAAAAGGGGTCCTCCTAGTTATATCTGACCATGACATTGTCTGATTTATTCAAAATTTAATTTAAAGTTTACTTTATGTATTGTTTGATATCTTACAGATCCCTAACATTCATTTGATATTTATGAGTTTATGAATTACTTTGTTTGGAAGTTTATCGTTGTGACCTCTTGCTGAGGACAGGTTTAATTACATGTGCTTTCAAGTAGAGAGCATGCATTTAAAACAAATACATAAGAAGTTATTTTAAAATATAAGCATACACATTTACGTTAGATTTAACTTATTCAGTATATTTATTATTATGAATTTTTATAATTTATAAGACCTTTGAATGTAGGACATGTTTTGTCCCTTATCTCAACAATCGGTGCATGATATTGCCATCTGATGCTATCATATTAGCCACAGTACTTTATTTTAAGGATTTACATTCTAAAGATTAAAAAAAAAAAAAACACTTACCAAAGTAGAAATATCCTCCCTCCTCTCTAGGTTGGAAGAATCTGCCCCTGGCCTGTGCATGGACATCTGCCCCTTTCTCCACCAGCAGCTCCACATACTGTTTGCAACGGCGCTCTATGGCAATATGTAGTGCTGTCTGACCTACAGACACGGCATAGTTTCAGTATAAATAAAGATGCCAGTTCAGTATCAGATAAGCAGTAAAACTAACAACATATGACAATACATTGACCAGAAGAAACCAAACAAACTGTTATGTAATGGTACACAAACAATTATATCTGTGATATGTATCTTATCACAAAAAGCAGTGGGATGCAGCAGAATATTATTAGATATTATTAAATGAGGTACATGCTGTGTAGAAGTGACCCATATCTGTCATCTGTTTGTATAGGTTGCCCTGTGTCCACTATGCACATTTACAAAACAATAATTATATTTAAATATTTATATTATACACACACTCAATACAAATAATAAATCACCTTTTAGAAAAAAGGTACCGTAAGGCTTTAAACTAACAGACATCGTTCTAATTTTTATACAATTATACAACAATAAAGCTATCAGTCTATTTATTAACCTCAAAATTAACAGGTTATGAAAGTGTTTATTTCTCTTAATTGACAGTACTGTGGAGAATGGAAATTCTCTTGATTTAATATTTGTGATTCCAGGGGCGTACTGGCCATAGGGAGCACTGGGCATTTCCCAGTGGGTCGCTGAGTGATTTGGGCCAGCTCGCTGCTGCGCAATTACTGCCCCATACTACAGGCGATATAGGCGGCCGCCCTAGGCTCAAATATGCCCGTGTGGACTTCACAACAAAGAGAACATTTTATAAACTCTGCAAGACAAGCCAATTCAATGGCTTTTATTTTGAAATAATATAATGACTTTTATTTTAAAATGACTTACACTTCAGCGAGCAATGAAAAATATTACTTTGTGGGTATTTGAGTCTTTGTTTAAAGGAAAGCAGAAACAGCGCTTGTCAAAGCATTGAGCATTTCTCTTTTTCTCAAGAATAATCTGGGGTAGGAATTCAAACACTGCAGACATAAAGATGCAACGAACTCTCAGTGAGTGAAAATATGAGCATAAAATATCTGCAAAGATCTACACTTTAAAATGTATGATTATTTATTTTTACATATATTTTGATATATATATGTACATATTGTGGCCAAATGTTTTTTTAATAAACATTTACACAGTTATGCGAATAATTGACATGACATTTTAAGCACTGACATCAGTGTCCTGCTCTGTGACACTTTCTTCATCTAACTATTTTTAACCACATTTTATGATCTTGTATAGCTATATATACATATATAATATATAATTATTATACTTGTTTCCACAATCTTATATTAACTCAGACAATAGTTTATTTGCACTTCTACAAAAAAGTTGAAAGGTGATTAAGATCTTTATGCTGATTTGTCACAGCACCTAAAATACACACTTTCCCTTGTACATTCATATACACTTTAACCTAACTTCTGTATTTTGGGGGAAATAAATTCAGACATGTTATTTGTCTGATCTATAAAGTACTTATTTTTAGTGATTTTAGTTTGGTGGGTTGCTCTGGGCCAGAATGTCCAGGCCCACTTTTTAGTTCCAGTCCACCCCAGAGTGATCCAGTGCATTTTAGCAATGGGTCTGCACACGGAAATTTGTTGACAGACAGAATTAGACGATCTGATTTATTGTCTACACTTTTCTGTCTAGAGGTCTGAAATAAATGCAGCACAGTCAAACAAATGCAGCCAATTTCTGAGTGATTATATCCTAAGGAAATTCACTAGAGAGGTAGACTACACAAAGACTGCTGTTAGATCATGTATGGTGGTAATTTGAGTATAATTTCCCAGTATAGATGCAAAAATGTCCCAATAATGCCATCACAACATAATGCCGACATGTCTGTGAAGGATACAAATTTATTAAAATTAGGTCTATAGCCAGAACATATGAATGAATATAAATTGTTTTATATTTTATTTGTGGCTTTTTGCTACTGTTTATTTGATACAGACAATCAAGATCGGATGAGCAGGACTCAAACTTGTAATGCCCAAATTAGCACCACAGCTCAATATGTCTGAGCATGTGCAGTAACTGATTTGGCACAAATCTGACAACTTTTTTTGCATTAGAGGGAAATGTATGCAATATTTCATTGGGTGTGGTACTGGCAAACCAAAATAACATATTGTCCAGGCCTAAACACAGACAGGCCACAGAGGAACGGCATCAATGCAACTATGTGTGAGGACTCAGTGTACAAAATAGGTTGGAGACTGCAGGAAACTGAAAACCAACTTTGGGTTTTCATTAACACTAAGCTCAGTCAAAGGCAAAAATTTGAAACTCCACCTTATTTTGCAATAATCTCTCATGGATCCACCCTGAAGCGCTCAGATTTAATGTTAGTTTATTTGCCCTCCTTACATTTTCACTGGCACCACCACACAAAAAAATGTATTAAATTAAATAAATAAATATATATATATATATATAATTATAATTATTATTATATTTTTTTGTCACTAAACATTATTTGTAATTTTTAATTTGCAATAAGAGCTGGAAATTATGCATCTGTAATGTACAGTAAATCAATTACATCTATACACTCTTCGAGCACTTTATTAGGAACACCTGTACACCTACATATTCATGCAAAAATCAAATCAGCAAATTGTGTGGCAGCAGTACAATGCATAAATAATCATGCAGATATGGGTCAGGAGCTTTAGTTTATATTCACATCAACCATCAGAATCAGGAAAATAATTTCTGTGATTTCGACCGTGGCATGATTGCTGGTGACAGACGGGCTGGTTTGAGTATTTCTGTAACTGCTGATCTCCTGGGATTTTCACACACAACAGTCTCTAGTGTTTACTCAGAATTAGGGATAGGCATTCATCAATAATTTGGTATTCGAATATTTAAGCTCATAAAAAACAAATATTTGAATATTCTATTATTTAAATTAAGGTAATTAATGAGAAAGTGATGTTGTAAAATATATTTTTTTTAGTCATAAAGGTTGCATCACCATTAAAAAAACAAGCTTCTAATTATAATCAAAACAAGCTTATATCATGTCCTGTGTTTTTTATATATATATATAAAACAAGCAATGCGTGGAAATAAAAAAAGAATAGATTGAAAGCATTTAAGCTCACGCAAAGCAAAGAAAACGAAACCGCTAATGAAGTACACTGACGCAGTTAACGTACATGATGAGTATAAATACACTGCATATGATAGTTATCATGTTTATGTTGTATATCATGTTTATGTTGTATCTTTAATTGAGAAAAAAAAAGGCATATCCACGTGCTCAGTAAACTATACTCATACACACCAGTTTAAATGATTTACATTTATGCATTTGGCAGACGCTTTTATCCAAAGCGACTTACAGAGCCCTTATTACAGGGACAATCCCCCTGGAGCAACCTGGAGTTAAGTGCCTTCCTCAAGGACACAATGGTGGTGGCTGTGGGGCTCAAACCAGCATCCTTCTGATTACCAGATTACCAGTTATGGTGCTTAGACCACTACACCACCACCACTCCGACATTCCAAATGATGGAATGTCCCTTACCTCAGCTAGCATAGTCTTTCTCGGATGCCATGTTTGTTGTTTACAGCAGTGTCATGGGGATTACTTTGCTACGGGGATGGTGCTTCCTGACAAGCTGCACATATATGAGAGTAAAGTGTACACCACTTATCAAGTACATTTAAACAGGAACCCAGCTTTCTCACAGTAAGCCACATTCTCACAATAACCCACTTTTCTGGTGTCCATCTGAACGTACTGAGTGACAGAACCGTTTGCTGAATAAATGTGATCAACTTGTGTCCACACACAAAAGCGCCACCCAGTGCATTCTGTTATAACTTCCAGTTTTAGTTTGTGTGTTCAGGATTTAACATGCATCTCACAGTATATATGGCCAGCAAAGCAAAGTTTGCGATATTCAAATAGTATTTTTACTATTCTAATAATTATTGCACTCGTGCAATATTTCATGCACATCCCTACTCAGAATGGTTCCAAAAACTAAAAACATCCAGTGAGCACCAGTTCTGCAGACGGAAGCTCCATGGTGATGAGAGAGGTCAACGGAGAATGACCAGACTGTTTCAAGCTGACAGAAAGGCTACAGTAACTCAGATAACCACTCTGTACAACTGTAGTGAGCAGAATAGCATCTCAGAATGGAAAACACATCAAACCTTGAGGTGGCTGGGCTACAAAAGCAGAAGACCATGTTGGACACTTAATTTGGACCATAGTGTTCCTAATACAGTGCTTGGTGAGTGTAAATTCCTAAACTTTTGTTGGATTGCAATAGTGTATGGTGCAACACATTAGTGATACCTTAATAATTGACATTTGATTCTAATTTATGCTTTCAAGACTATGCAAAGATATTCTACCAATTTTTACAAAAAAGTACATTGATATTAGCCACATAATATTTAATTAGTGACATAATTAAATAAGTAGAATTTGAAACAATGTTTAATAAATCACAGAATACCAAATGTAGCACACCAAATACACATATCAGCGACTGTAAGAAAGAGTTAGCGTAGCACTGGTCCAATCAGACAAGTAACATCATGTGCCCACTGAACCCAGGTCATCCTTATTGTTGAATGCAGAAAATTATGTTTGAAAACTGTCCTGAACAGCTTAATTTTTTTGCATGAGTTATGAATCTGGAGAGTCTTTAGTGGTTGGCGGACTCACCCCTGTAATAGACATCTCTGAAGGGCGTGTTGATGAATTCTCTAAGGTTTCCTGTCTGTTCTGCGATGTCCATCAACATAGGGATGGTGTCATTCTGACCATTGTGCAGATTCAGCAGTGCTTTTGGCAGGCACGTTTTCCCCGTAGAAAGCTCTAGAAGGAATACATGAAATATCAAAAAGATTTGTTGTGGTGGTTCTTGCTTTTCCAAAACTCTCCGCTATGATGCTAGTATTTTGTCAGTATCTACAGTACCAGGGCATTGCTATGTGGATTGCTATTCTTGGAGGTTTCCAGGGCTTTGCTTGGTGGTTACTTACTGGTCAAAGAACCCACCCATATCTATGATATTCTTGTCACTAAACATGGCTAAACAAGTCTATGGAGTTTTTGGAAGTCTCCTCTAGCAGCTAAAATCTCATCCACTCCCTTCCGGGGTCAACTAAGATCTTTTTCTGTGTTTAAATTTAGCCTGAGATTCTCAAGTTGTGTGTCTGATGTCCTCAAACATTCCATTTGTGACAGTTTGTTGCGATTTCTTACTGCTCTCTGTTAAAGTTTCACTCAAACTAATAAGGCAGGAAGTACAATCTGGCTCCATCAAGCAGGGTCACTGTAGCTGATTTAATAACATTTCCACTTCAAGGTGGTTTGGTCAGAGATCAGCTGGTCATTAGATAAACCAGCGGAACACCAATTTGACTGGGTTAATGGAAGAGCAACTAAACCAGTTTAAAAGAAGCTGTGACCAGCAAACCAATTTAGGCGATATAAGCGGTTGGGGGCAAGTAAAGAATGGAAAAAAACAAGAATGACCAAATAATCTTAAATTGTCTTACTAAAATAGGACAAACTAAAAACAATTGAGAAATTATTATTTGTTTATTTTTCTGTTTGTATTCTGGGAAGTTACCCAAAATTAAACCCATAGCCATACACTTAAACCCACACCCATACACATAACACCACTCTTACAGACTAAACCATTTCCACAATGTACCTTTGAACTCCTCATCTGTTAGCCTCTTTTCATGTGACTGTAGGTATTGCAATAGACCATCCAGAGCTCTCCGATCTGCTCGAGATACAGCTTCAAACAACAGCCAGCGATTGAAGACTTTAAGAACTGGGGGGTCTGGGGATCCCTCATCACATGACATCTCAATCTCTGCTTTTCTGCAGGGGTAGATGAAGGATTTTAAATGAACTTCTGTTAAAACCTTGTGACTTCAGTTTGACACATTATTTGCATTACAAATATAGAATTGTGTTCGTTCTTTTGCATGTATGGGTGCACCTGTACAATGACAAAAAAAGACTGTTAAACTGTAGCATGTACACTTAGTGTTGTTTTGAGAAGCCACCCTAACTGGTTTGAACCTCACCACACCGAAGTCCTGGTGTTACATAAGTCTCAGTACTGGGGGAAAAACTGAACTGGCATAATGACCTCAACATAAACATTACTCCAAAAGCTTCAATGGAAACAATGACAAACATTCAGTTGCCCCACTGTGCAGCATCATGTACAGTGTAAAATCATTAGTTGACGGTCTGCCACATGGAACATAATTTGAACAAAGGTGGCACTTCAGAGGATATCTGACCATAGATTCATAAAAGAAACAAAGCAAGAAGATTCTTCACTGATGATGTATTCTATTTGGCTTTTCTTTACTGAACACATAACTCCACAACATTTTAACTGTGGAACATTTCACGACTACCATCATTGTCAAAACAGCAGTATTATCATAACACTAAACAGACCTCAGCCTGCACTTTGTCACACGGTAAATACTGTGCACCCTTCTGTTTTAACATTCTTGAAAGTGAATGTATACACTTAAGGGATGCTCGACACCGTCACTGTTTGTTAGTCGACCTAATTAGAAGCATTTTAGCCATGGCCAAGCAATTAGTACACGTGCACAACACAATGAGCCATGATGCTCAATTGGGTGATGCAGGTTTGATTCTGGCTTGCAATATTCCCTAATCTAGTTCCCTGATTTATTAAAGTAACATTTTTGAAGTTACCAAAATCATTCAGAAATATCCACACAAATATTTTGTCTTTGAACTTGTGGGTGCAACATATCCCACAGATGCTCAATCGGATTGTGAACTCTTCATCGTGTTCCTCAAACCACTCCCGAACAATGTGTGCAGTGTGGCAGGGTGCATTATCCTGCTGAAAGGGGCCAATGCCATCAGGGAATACCATTGGCATGAAGGGGGGTACCTGGTCTGCAATGATACACAGCCGTTCACATGATATAAAAGAAAACGGGACTCATCGGACCAGGTGACCTTCTTCCACTGTTCCAAGGTCCAGTTCCAGCGCTTGCGTGCCCACTGAAGGCGCTTTCGACGGTGGACAGGGGTCATTGTGGGCACTCAGACCAGTCTGCGGCTTCACAGCCTCATACGCAGCAAGGTGCGATGCACTGTGTGTTGTGACACATTCCTCCCGTAACCATAATAAAAACATTTCCCACAAGCCTTGCCGTTTCAGAGATGCTCTGACCCAGTCGTCTGGCTATAACAATTTGGTTCTTGTCAAAATCGCTCAGGTCTGTACTTCTGCCCATTTCTCCTGTATTCAACGTTGACTACTAGAACTGACTGTACGCTTACCATCCTATCTACCCAGACCTTGACATGTGGCCTTGTTGTGAGGATTGCCCTGTGCGTGAGCCCCAGTAAACAGAAGAGCTTTTTAATAGTCTAACATATTTTCAAAAGCATCTTATATATGTATAGTCTATATATGAGATTAATCAGCCATATCAACAACATTAATATAATGTTCTAACTTAAAAATCTGTGAATCAATGAAGGCAGCGAATGCACAACACAGCTCGAGTCCAAGATCACATGGGCGAGAGCCCTTTATTTCATGTTGTTTGTTGACATGTTTTCACGAATAAACTCTCCTGCGCATGAGTTTGTGAAGGAATTTAGGAATTGTAATTTCAGTCTGGGACGAATGGACATGTAGTTGATACACCTAGACGTGGTGCGCATTTGGCTTTAGTTGCACGCTATATACGTAGCTTGTGAACAATGCCGTTAACATGACAATGCGCAAAATCAAGAAGTCTCTAAACAGAACATTTATACGTCCCGCTAAATAATCCACAACCCAATAACAAAAGATCTAATACTTCATTATGCTTATTAAAAGGCATTATTTCAGGAATATATTTAGAAGTTCTTTTATGTAGGTTGATATGTTAACATCACGTGCAGAACAGCCAGTGGCACAGTTGTCACGGTGATGCTTGCAGCCCTAGTTATAATAAGTGATGATCCAGCATTGGAGGCGAAAAGTTTACCTTGAGACAATGAGTTATTCTGGCTCATGCCTTACTGATCTTTGTATTTATCCAGTGACTAACAAAATCCTAGTGCTGCTGACAGTGTTAGATGTATGGATCAAGTTATCAAATTAATTATGTGAAATATTTATTAGAGTGCTTGAATTGGTCATTGAGAATAACTATTTATCATAACAGTAAAAGATTATTTTATATTATCTGCACATAACCTAATATTCATGAATAATGTCCCACCACTTTTTAAACCAAGTTAGAGCTATGATTTCAAACCATTTAATTATTATCCTTACAGATTTGTGATTCTCTTATGTGATCATTTATGTGATAAGACATTTTATGTATTTGATCCTATGTAGTACAATGCGATTTTTGGGACTGTTGTTCTTGTTTATATTTGTGAGAAGCCAGAGTGGCAGGGTTGCCAACTCTCACGCATCTGGTGTGACACTCACGCATTCAGCCTCACCGTGAGATTGAGGCTGAATGCGTGAGTGTCACGCCAGATGCGTGAGAGTTGGCAACCCTGGAGTGGTGGAAAATAAAGTATCATCTATCATCAAATCGTCTATCAAAAAGTCCTTAAACAATATAACCAAAAAGAAAGATGCTATTGTCTCTCACCCCCGTGGAAGCTTCTTCCTCCATTTTTTCTGGTTGTTAACCTCTCTACACGTGCCATAGTCAAAGAGGGAGTCCATTGGAGCCTTCTTTGGGCCAGGTGCCACTGGATAATCTGATATGGTGGACTCCAGAAGGTCCATGGGGTTAGGAACAGCCTTTTTAAAGGCCCCTGGGAATCTTATCCGCATGTTCTGCTTGCTTTCACCCTGTTGCCCAGATCGAACTGCATCCTGGGGTAAATCTTGGGTTGGTTGTGGTCCATCATCATTCTCCAGTAGTTCTGCCAGAGAAGACATGGGGAAGTTAGGATCCCCATCTGCTGAAGTGCCCTTAACCACTGATGAGTCCTGGGTAGCACTCCTGGATAGCATGGACATGTCAGACTCTGTCATGGCCAAACGATTGCGCCTTAGTAGAGTAGAAGCAGAGAAACCCTGCAGGAATGACAAGAATTGAATGAGAAACAGGTACCACAAGAAAAGTTAGGGAGTTGTACTGAGATTGGGTTTTTCAGTGACGCATGTTAATGCTGATATCTACAGAACATGGTGACACATATAATGCCAATTTATACATGATACAATTAAATGACAGCAAATTAGATGTACAAAAGATTGCTGGACTGAAATTAACACCAATTTTACACAATATGTACTCAAATTATTTAAATGATAATAATAATTTAAAAAAAAAGACTAGAGTTTGGAATTGACACAGGAGAGGTAACTCATTTGTTAGACTGCCAAGAGGACATGGTTACTTGAAATCGCAAAATGACGAAATATCGTACGGTTAATCGGTTTGGCTGCTTTAAAAAAAGATATGACACATGACAAAAGATGGTGCAAAGATGACACAATCGGGCTGGTATAAAAGCTGGAGGTTAATTTCGAATTTGGAGATGTTCGAGATTTTGGAAGCTGTGCAGCATGGCCAATGCGCTCCGACATATTCAAATTTTGTGATCATATGTCTGACATAATTTTGAATAAGGCTTACAACATTCCCGATGCTGTTCTCCATCTCTCTTCACATCTTTTCCTGTCCTTGCTCTACTATCCTCTCTAAAAAAGAAAAGCTATGATAAAGAAAAACAAACGATGAGAATCTGGACATTGGATACAATTCTTGACAAGCATCCCTCAATTTAACTTGACCAATTATACTTAGCATGAACAAAATTTAATCTCCAAAAACTCTGCAGGAGAGATGCATTCCAGAACTAACGCTCCTGGAATCAAGCTGCACTGGACTGTCAAATCTATGAAATCATTTAATCCAGCATGCCCACTGACTATGAAGATGCATTCCAGAAATAACTCCTATGGAATTGTTGCAGAAGTGTTCAGATGCAGATTTGTTACCTTTCCAGTATAAAGACAGCTTGAGAAAAGCTTTTAGGCACTTCATGGTACTATATCGTTTTGTATATTATATAATATACTTTAATATATACTATTTTATATACTATATAAAACTACAAAACAATACAATACATATTTCTTTTAAACTTTCTATTCTTCTTCCAGGCAACTAAATCTGGTCTTCCAGAGTCATGGATGTTTGTTTTGTGCTCATTTGCTTTGATAGCTCCATGTGATATTTGAAAGTTTTTGTTAATTTACAACTTTGTTTCCCTCAATGAAGCTCGACTGACTGATTTTCAATACATTTTTATTATATTTCTCCATTTTGTGTGTGACTGTTGTTGCAATCAAGAACAACCTGGGTAACAATGCAAAAACAATTAACTTTTATAGTACATACAAACAAAACATGTGGCTAGACTGCAGTCATGAAGACTTACAGAGCTTACAGAAATGTTCATGACATACATCATTGATTACATTTAGAGTCTAATGACTTCCTTCTTTTTGTACTTTCTTAAGTTGTATGTCTATGTACTCTACGTAAGAGTTGGCATCGGTAGTGAGGTCGCTTACCAAACATCTGCTGTAACTTTGGGCTGTGAATCAAAAGCATTATGTCCTTCTGAAAGCCTTCTACTCTGCTATTCTAATTTGCTTCTATTCTATAATTCTGCTAGATACATTTTGTTGCATCATTACAGTGCTAGCAAGGCAGAATTGTATTGATTTTCCTCAAACATTCTGGTTAGGGTTTATTCTAAAACCCTAACCCTAAATATTACAAGTCTATAAATATTTCAGCCCAAACCATTAACGTACAGATTTCATAAACCTTTTTTTTTTTTTTTTTTTTTAAATCAAGTGAGGTGGCTGAGGAAGATCTGTGCCACCTCCAAATGAGCTGCATTAAGCATGTTCAAATTTTAAATATTAAAAATGAAAAATTTTAGGGGCCTGTGTAGCTCAGCGAGTATTGATGCTGACTACTACCCCTGGAGTCGCGAGTTCAAATCCAGGGCGTGCTGAGTGACTCCAGCCAGGTCTCCTAAGCAAACAAATTGGCCTGGTTGCTAGGGAGGGTAGAGTCATATGGGGTAACCTCCTCGTGATCGCAATTAGTGGTTCTCGCTCTCAATGGGGTGCATGATAAATTGTGCATGGATCGCGGAGTGTAGCATGAGCATCCACATGCTGGGAGTCTACGTGGTGTCATGCACGATGAGCCACGTGATAAGATACATGGATTAACTGTCTCAGAAGCAGAGGCACCTGAGACTTGTCCTCCGCCACCAGAATTGAGGTGAGGAACCACGCCACCAAAACAAAAGTAGTGGGAATTGGGCATTCCAAATTGGTATCTGTGCTGCTGTCACCCAGTCCAGAAAAAATATGCCTTGAGAAAAACTTTCAGGCACTTTATATTATTTAAAATGTAAAGCTAAAATACACCCCAATACATATTTGTTTTAAACTTTTTATTCCTTCTTGCATTGAATGTATCATTCATTCTTAGGCCAAAATAAACCAAAAAATTTACTAGAATCTCACTAATATTGGAAGTGATTAATAGCTTCAGCACTTTGAATATTAGCAAAAAATAAAAAATTCACAGAAACATTATTTACTTCACTCATTGCCTTGAATCCTGTGCGCAGTTCTTCAATACAAATTCCTTCTCAGGGGACCCGATAAATGTCAGGGGACCAACAGGGGCCTAAACAAAGCTGAAAAAAAAAAAACACAACAGAAACAAGCAGATGATGATATCAGAGCTTAAAGGGTTATTTCACCTGACAATGAAATTTCTCTCAGCATTTATTCACCCTCATGTCATCCCAGATGTACATGTAAGATGTATATTTTGATCTGTTTATCACCCACAACTATTATAAAGCTTCTGATGACACGGAGTTAACCACTCCAAGACATATTGTTTACTTGTGTTTCCATTATGTGATTTTCGGAGCTACAAAGGTCTGATCACCATTCACTTGCATTGTATGGACCTACACAGCTGTGATATTTTATCTAAAAATCTTCGTTAGTGTTCTGCTGAAGAAAGGAAGTCATAAACATCTGGAATTGTATGAGGGTGAGTAAATTATAAGAGAATGTCTGGGTGAACTCTTCCTTAAAACAACAGGCCTGTTACACTGGTGCTCAACAAGAACTGTAAGTGTTATAAGATCCATGCCTGCAGTTCCAATTTCCCAACACACTCCCATTCCCAAAATTTCTGAAATTCACATCTGGTTTGTATTTCTTTTTAAATGTACAAATACTTAATCAGAACTTTCTTTGCGAAATCTTGTCAGCCCACACGCAATTCTAAGTGTTCATTCATTGTCAACTGTGGTTTGCCTATCCTGGTTGCTTGTGTTCTAGATTGCGTTTAGGATTTTGACACCATCAGTATCTAATGTTGTGATCTGCAGAACTATCATGATGTAACAAAAATGCATTTTAATCTAAAACAAGTTGAAAACAGGTTTGCAATCATTACATTTTTTCCCTGAAGGAACAATTAGGCAAATAAGTCAATTCTAGTGCCCCGTGATGTAATCAAGTGAATTAAGACACTTGGTCAAAGCTTAAAAAAACATCACATTATTCATCCCTCATATCCCCTCCCCACCAACCTAAACACACAAAAGCATGCCCTGCTCCAGACCCACTGTCTGCATGTCACAATCCATTGTGGTACTCATCTCTATCCTAAACTGATTCCCTCATTTTCCTGAACAGACATGATTCACATTCCCTCTGTTCCATTCTCTCCCCAGTTCAAGGGGAAATTCCTCTATTTGTGCATCCATTTATCTACAAGTCTCAAATTCTGAGGAAATGAAACAATGACATCATCATAGAATGACTATTGCTGATGTTGCATTAAATTAAAGAAATGGGAAAATTCTGTCATTATTTACTCACACTAACGGTGCCAACATGTTGTGTGAGTGTCACGTTGTTATATGTTGCTATTCCCGCCGTAACTCTCAAATCTAATTTGTTTGCATTCAATCTTGGTGTTTCATGTCAGTTACAATTTATGCTATTTGTTTTTGTGTATCTCCAAACTGTGTCTGAATGCGATGCAGCAAGTTTAAATATGCTGAAGTGTGAAATCATTATATCGATATTATGTACTATTTTATATACCATCTAAAACTAAAATACACTAAAATACATATTTGTTAGAACATTCTTTTCTTCCTAACATTGGTATGTTAATCATATAATTTTATGTTTGACAAGATAAACCACAAGAATGTACTATAGAGTATCTCACTAGTATTGGAAGTGTTCAATAGCTTCTGCACTTTAAATCTTTGCACAAAATTGAGCAGAAATACATACATTATTGACATCACTCATTGCCTTGTATCATATGTGCAGTCCTATAATACTAACTTCCACAGGGGACCCAGGAAGTATCATGGGGGCTCAAACAAAGCTTTCTAAAGGCTAATTTATACTTACTGGGCAAACAGGACTCTTTTAGTTTGCCTATTATCGATGACAAAATGTAGTGACTTTTTTCATATATATTTCTCCCGTTATACAGTGTGACAGTTCACCCAAACATGCTCTTATGATTTACTCACCCTCATGCAATTCCAGATGTGTATGAATTCCTTTTTTCAGCAGAACACAAAGATTTTTAGATAAAATATCGCAGCTCTGTAGGTCCTTACAATGTATGTGAATGGTGAGCAGACCTTTGTAGCTCCAAAAATCACATAAGGGAAACAAAAGTAATCCATATGACTCCAGTGGTTAAATCCAAGTCTTCAAGCAATATAATAGGTGTGGGTGAGAACCAGAACAATATTTAATTTAAATATTCAGATGTGAACGTGAAACTAAACGTAAATGTGAAAGTTAAAGTGGAGATTTAGAGTTTAAAAATGACATACATTTTGTATCTGTTTCCAACCCACACCAATCATATTGGTATGATGATATGGATTTATACACTGGAGTCTTATGGATTACTTAGGTTTCCTATACGTGATTTTTTTTTTTTTTTTTTTTTGAGCTGCAAAGGTCTGATCACCATTCACTTGCATTGTATGGACCTACAGAGCTGAGATATTCTTCTAAAACATCATTTTTGGGTGAACTATCCCTTTAATGTTTGGAACGACATTCGAGTAATAAATGATCTAGAGTTGTGTTGTCTTCCAGGTCTCTGTGATTCAGCTCATCTCAACAACAACAACAACAAGTTCTGTACATGCATGTTTGAGTCAATCCTAAAGCATAAACTCTTTTCTAGAAATCCCATCTGAGAGCATTTAAGCAGGGCCGAAGAAAGGAATTCTGGACCCCCTTGACTGTATATTGCTCTAGGCCCCTTATCATAAAAAAAAATAGTTTCAAATGTGTCGTTGTGCCCCCTGGAACTTTGGGACCCTAGAATCGTTACCACCTTTCACCCCATAAGCTACGGCCCTGCATTTATGTCTAACCACTAACAAATATCTCTTCTTACACCACAAATATTCTCCCATGATTGTTAACAAAGATTACACCAATGATACTGATGCAGGCTTTCTCACGCTCTCCTTAAGCTGTGCTCTGTTCAGTATGTAAGTTTTCGTTTGCCCCTTCTGTTTGCTTAAGCGGGCGGTGGAAAATCTAACACAAAGCCCCACAGTCACTGCCACAGGCATGGCAAGCTCTATCCAAATTGTGGCTACAGTAGAGCCTCTGACCCAGCTCCAAAAACTAAGGCTTCTCTCCAGTACAGCCCATTATTACCACTGAGAGTGAAAACAGAGGAGAGGATTTGATCAGCTCTGACCATGTGGGAGTGTGATGCCCTGTGTAATCTCTCTGTGTATTGGGAATAAGAAGGATATACTGGTGGTGCATCAGAGCATGTAAAATGTAGACCTAATGAACAATAGAACAGACAGTGAAAAGGGCCATTTTATCTACACAGAATAGAAGTAGATAAGCGTTGGGAAAAATTTGGACTTCCTTCCTTCTCATTGAAATCCTTCCTTCTGAATCTCCAAGGAGCCAAACAGCTGTGGTCCATCTCTAGATAATGCTAAAGCACGAGGTTGTGGGGAAAATTTAAGTGATCCAAAGAGTTTCCATTGCAATCACTGTAAAATTACAAACTCAGAGAAGGTAGGAGGACACAAGCATGTTGCATAACGGATCTGTGCATGTCAAACAGGTCCAGGTAAATGCTGAATGTGGATACAAACAACAATCTGATTTGGAGATAATGAGGTCCAATGGGAAGAGGAAGTTCTGGACTTCTTTAAAGGTGATTTTCTGGTTTGAATTACACTATTCAAAACATTTGCCAGAGCTGCATTTGTCAAGAGACTTATTCCGCTTTTGAGGTAACTAGTAAGTAAAAATACGGTAACAGTTGAGTAACATTTACAAAAATGTCCAACTTTTCCGTTTAAAATGGATCTGCAATCTCTCCATCTCTGCATTAGGAAAAGCAATCAGAAGTCATTGATAGGAAAAGCACCTCACCCGTAAAGATGAAAGACCTTTCAGTCGTTTTCGTCTTATACGTAGAATCACTAGTTTATTTTCCGTTCATGATCTCAAACGCGTTTCCGTACAGCAGCGCATTGGGATACTTTCAAAGCGGCTTCATCTTTCCAAGTGACTGGAGTTCATGTGACGTTTTGATTTTCACCGCCCACTGATTGGGGACCTGTAAAAATGAGCGGTATAGGTGTGGCGGGAACCTCTAATAATACATTTGTTGACTTCTAACTTCTAAACCTAGACGCTACATTCGAAGTTAGTTTTTTTTTTACGTCATATAAAAATAACTTTTACGTCATTTAGGCTACATTTAGGCGTCTAAGTCACGTTATTGAAAAAAATAACCGGTAATATTATTGAAAAAGACTCGTTCTAGCTTCTAAAGTTTTGTAAACAAATATTCCCTTCATAACTTGTAATATTAGTTGACATTTTTATCATTTTAACTTTTGAAGAATTGTAAACAAACAGAATATCTACCGTTCCCCAATCTTAACAGTTGACAATAGTTTATGGGACAGTAGTCTACATAGTTAATTATTTTTTATTTGATTTATTTTCCTTAAAACTACATTTGTTGTGGTAAGTTATTTTATTGTTGTGTAATTTGCTACCTGTTTGAAAATTATCCTCTGTGCTTGTCAGTATTTTTATCTATTTATTTTATCTATTTTAATATACTTGTAAAAACAACTTTAATAGTTTAAGTTTGATCCTTTTAATTATATTTAGACAAACGTATAACCACTATGCTACGCATATTTTAAAAATAAGGTCTTTCAAACAAGTATGACCGGTTGGTTGGCTATTTTACATGGCGTTGTGTCAAGCTTTTTCGGTCAAATTTCTAAATGCAAAACTTTGGGAGCAGCGCCCTCTAGTGTTCGCTTGAAGACTTTGCTCTGAGGCTGTTCAGAGGCCCATAAATGCGTGTGCACATACCAGGGGTGACCAACCCTGCTCCTGGGGAGCTACCAAGACACCTGCCTGTCATTTTCAAGTAATCCTAAAGACCTTGATAAGCTGGTTCAGGTGTGTTTGATTAGGGTTGGATCTAAACTCTGCAGGAAGGTAGCTCTCCAGGAGCAGGGTTGATAACCCTGGCATATACAGTACTGGAGTGTATTTAAAGGAACACAACTGTACACGCAATATTTAACTTTCCATTTGTATGTGGAAAATGAATTGGCATTCTGGTATTCAATAAGAAAATTCCTAATTTACTACATACCAAAGATCTAACTTTACAACCATTTTCAGTGCAGGGATAAAAGGAAAACACAGCAAAAAAGGCTTATGCTTTTAATTAGATTTGAAATATGCTACACATGCCATGATCAATGTAAGACACAATAAGAGGATACATTGCAGTGGAAAAGAAAAACGTCACCTGAATGCATCATACAGCCACACTGAGGCTTGTATGGCTCTGCTTTTGTTTTGTCTGTCCTCT
This sequence comes from Xyrauchen texanus, assembly GCF_025860055.1. NCBI lineage: Eukaryota > Metazoa > Chordata > Actinopteri > Cypriniformes > Catostomidae > Xyrauchen > Xyrauchen texanus. The sequence continues at coordinate 12,003,876 of NC_068279.1, forward strand.
ATGACGATGAGATAATCAGTATCAGTATCTTGCCAGACTTTCAATGAAATCTCCATTGGTTAAAATAAAATCTCCAGAATGTATCCAGTGAAATCACTGCTGTGACAGAACTGAAATTTATGACATTAGATAATTATTTTAGTTTTTCAGTGTTAGGGTCATTGGTTCTCAACAGGGTCAAGACTCACGCTGAAATAAATTAACATATATTTCTAAACAGTTCATATATTTCTAGCCTTTGATTATGTAGGAAATAAAAAATCAACAACGCTCCATTAAATTATATAAATAGAACACAAGACCGATTAAGGCCGCATCCACTCTTACACATATTCAGTTGAAAACACATTGATTTTGCAATGTTTGAACTTCCCAGACTTTGAAAATGTTCTGTAGTCCTGCATACTTTGGAAAACGATGACGTTAGGAAACAGAAAGCAGAGTTTTCAACTGAATATGTAGGATATGGCATAAGTCCATGAAGATTATCAGTCATTCATGTCAACACAGGATATCTTGTAGAATTTAACACATTTTATATGTACTGTTTACATTTTTACCACTAAATAGAAAGGCTTCATAATTTCTTTGCATTTCATGTTAAACAGGCCACATTCAAGTATTATCTTTTTCATAAAACAGATCAAAGTAAAAATGACAGCAATGCAGTCAATGTCAGATATTTGGTTAAAGAGAATACAAGGGTTAGAAACGCATAAATTAAAACCTTAATTTGCAGTGAGTTGTTGTCTGAATAAATGAGCACATACATTACACAGCTAATACACATGTACATGAAGTGCATGTGTAATAAAAATTAACCAGAACCAAAAATGATTGTTACAAATTTTCAACAAGTTTTTTCAAAACACTGTTTTTTAAAGAAAGACCAAAGCATTCAACCCGTCATCAGCTTCAGATAACAGCGGTACCATACAATGACAGATAAAAAGTCTTCAGCAGCCTGGACCTTCATTGTCCCCCAAGGAAAAGCAAAACCAAACACTGCAGAGATGCATGATCCAGTAGGAGAGAAGAACAGTCCAATGGGAGGCAACAGTGATCCGTTGGGAGAGCAGAAGGTGATGAGGAAAGAAGTTTGCTCGTTTGTGAACGAGAGATCACACAGTGTAGTCCAGCTCTGCGTTCATCTTGGTGTACATTTCATAAATGGCATCAATAGTAGCTGTGAAGTTAACGAGGAACTGCCTTACTTTATCCAAGCATTCTTCGTCCTTAACCTCTCGCCCTTTAGACAGAGCTTTGAGGAAATCTGACCTGTATGGAGCTGCATATAGTGCTGCCTATAAGAACGAACAGGAACAACCTCAATAGGATTTTCTAACTATTTACCTGTACAGTCATGAGAAAAATCTACATTTCACTGCTTGGAAGATGAACAATAGTGCTATAAAAGATATTTTAACAGAAATACTAAACATTGGCAATTTCCAAATTTCAATTGTTTTTGATTTAAAAAAGAATCTTACCGTAAAGATCTTTTGAACAAACCAGCCATGATATTTCTTCAAAGCCATCTCATATGCTTTGGAGACATTGACTCTGATGAGGTTAGGGTTGTTTTCATCCTTTTCCCCATCCACAAGGCTCTGGAGAAGAACCTGGATAAAGCGAAGACCCCTAACAGAAAAATAATGTAAACAGGATTCATTTAAACAGAGCTGCTGAAACCGAATAGTTTGCCCAAAAATATGGCCCAGGAAGGTGTGTTGTAGCAGGTTTGGCATCCATGATGCTTAAAAACACTGCTTAATGCACACACATATAATGACTGTTGTGAGAGATGTTGTCAGTTGGAACAATACAGATTGTATCTTATTGCATGTATTTCTACTTGTGATTAAAACATATTACTAATTAAACGTAATGACATTTTAACACTGAAAGTGGTTACATAATGCAAGCAATAAAACACAGGTCTCACCCAACAAAACCCATCTTCAGTCTGACTCATTATTACATACTTTAATATTTTTTTTGCCAACGACAGTACAGCTGTTAACAACAATTAACAATTGCACGTAAATAACCATTTTGTGGAAACACCACATTATTTTTGATATACAAATGCATTTTGATACAATGACAAACAGTGCATTGCAAGTCACAGCGTTAATGTTATTAATATTTGGTGAAAAAAGACTTAAGATCCGTAAAGTTTATTAAAAAGTTAATATAAAGGAAAATATACTATGATGTATGTTATTTAGAGATATAAGAGAACTCACGACCAAAAAGTGCTTTAAAGGGATAGAAAATTCTCTCATAATTTATTCACTCTCATGGCATCCCAGATGTGTATGACTTTCTTTCTTCTGCAGAACACAAATAATAATTTTTAGAAGAATATTTCAGCTCTGTAGGTCCATACAATGCAAGAGAATGGGTGCCAAAATTGTGCCGCTTCAAAAAGCACATAAAGGCAGCAGAAAAGTAATCCATATGACTCCAGTGTTTAAATCCACTTCTTCATAAGCAATATGAAGTGGGTGAGAAACAGATCAATATTTAAGTCCTTTTACTTAGAAATTATTCTCCCTGCCCAGTAGAGGGCAATATGCATGAAGAATGTGAATCACCAAAATGTGCCAGAGCCGAGCTGACCCTGGGGCCATATGAGAATTTATTTTTTTTTTAATTTATTTTCAGTTTTTAAGGCATTTATGGAAATTAAATACAAGTCCTCGCTGCAGCATCAGGATTTCTTCCTAGAGTTTACATTTACATTTATGCATTTGGCAGACGCTTTTATACAAAGTGACTTACAGTGCACTTATTACAGGGACAATCCCCTGGAGCAACCTCTTGCTCAAGGACACAATGGTGGTGGCTGTGGGGTTCGAACCAGCGACCTTCTGATTACCAGTTATGTGCTTTAGCCCACTACGCCACCACCACACCACGCTGAAGAGTTCCTTCAGCGTTTAATGTCAAAGCAGATTTCTTTGCTTTAGCGCCATCTGTTGCACTGGTTTTGGTAACTGAAGCATCTCCCGTCACGTGATCCAAAGCTCATATTTTATAGAACAAAGTATTTCATCGCCCTTTGAAGAAAATAAAATGACACACTCCCAGTAAATTGTTGGTGCACAATTCGGCCTGAATGTTTGCTCCAGGTGTGAATGGCTCTTTTGGAATCTATTGTTTCGATTCAAAATGTTATTTAAGGCGAGAAATCGTGACATAGGTACACGTTTGTTGTGCATAGGCCTTTATACTGCTTTTTTTGTCTTTGTTGGAGCTTGGCAGCCCCAGTACCCATTCAATTTATCTTAAAGAACAAAAAACAAAAGCTCAGAAATACTATTTCTATTGCAAAACATCTCAGAATAAAGAAAATCACATCGTTTTGGAATTATGAATGAGTAAATTACAGAATTTTCACTTTTAGTTGAACTATTCCTTTAAGTGTAGTTTTTATTTTAACGGTAGTAAAAAAACTATATAAAAGATACTAAAAATGTAATTAAATATATCTTTCAATTGCAGACACTGTTTGAAAGCTCATACATTTAGTTCTGCAACTTTTGTTTTGATCTGTTTGTGGATTATCCTGAGTTTAAATTAGTGCAAATAAAACTATTTAAATCCTTCCTTAAGTATTTCACTTCTCAAAAATCACACACACACACACACACACACACACACACACACACACACACACACACACACACACACACACACACACACAAAGTTTCAGGCCCAGGCTTGCCTTTTTAGCCACATGAGGGCAAGTGTTGCTCCTACTTTTGGCCACTGAGCTCCATGCATCTCCTTCTCCGCTTCCAAAATCTGCTGCAGGGTTTTAAACCTGGTGGGGTTGGTGTCATACACGGCCTTGATTTTCTGTAAGAAGCATCAGAAGGGTGGGTGGAGTTCTGGTTGTAAAAGTTATATAGTTTGATGCTTATCATCAACCACATATGTGTCACATGCTGAACTTACAGTTATGTTACCCGCAATATCAGCCTTGATAGGGGAGAAAACTGCAGAACCAAGGCAATCTATGGAGAGATGAGAAAAAAAATTAGAGAATGCAGCATTCTTTTGCAGGAGCTGTGAAGTAATCCTCTTTTAACATGCAAGAATCTTAAAGGAATGTGACAGATAAACGGTAAACTACCACCATTTCTGCTACCATGCAAGAACTCAGGGTGAACTCTGACATTACCACCTTTAAAAAGAACTCTGAATAATTAAGCATGCTTAGAGAGCATGACAGATTTCTGAAAGCACCCATGTGGTTCATTAAAGTTTCAGTGCCTCCAATTAACACACTGAGAGTGAATCTACTGTAGGTCTGATAATAAAATAAACACCATTAGAAATAGAAACACAGCAACACCATTCAATGTTTCCATTCCTAACAATTGACTGTAAATTAGATGACAAATTCTGTATTAGGGTTCTAGATTTACAAGAGTTTGCTGTTGTTTACTGTGGAATGGTTACTCATGGCCTAGATAAAAAAAAAAAAGCTTTACAAATAATATAGTACAGCACATGTTTCTAAAGTGAAAGTAGTATCTTCAAATGCAGTGGGGATATTTTCTGCAGTCTTGGTTACAAACCAACATGGACACCTGGGTCATCGGTGTACCAACCTATGAAGTTGAACCATTGTACTGTTAGCAAAAGGAGCCTCTCTGGTTACAGGGGACACCAAACAAGCCAAAAAACACACATTCATTCACATATCCAACAATGCCACCCCTTCCTCCTGCTCTTTCTGGTGTTTGTACTTCACTCAGGCTTTTTTGTTATTATATGTGAGCGCTAAACAAGGGCAGGGAAGCCTAACTGTCTTTCTGTGTGAGTTAGAGAAATCCACAACACAACCCATTTCACCAATCACATTGTGACATCACACAATCATACAGATTTCGCCAATAACAATTAATGAAAATTTCTTTAATCACTGCCTGAAATTACACAATTAATGTTGAATCCACTTGTTCTTGATCAACTTTGTTCTAGGGTGTCACGTCAAAGCTTTTTCATCTTATCAGTCATATCCAGTTAAAATGACCATTTTCAGGGACAGCCAGGAAAAAAAAATAGAAGAGAACATTAAGAGCTAATCGGAACACCCCAGCCTTGGTGTTTCAAGTGGTTAATTCATTTCAAATGCATTTTTCATATTAAAACCAAATGAGGCTTTGAACAAAGATGTTCTGATGTTCCGTTCTACCAGTGAATAGACTAGGGCAACTCAACACCATACTAATCTTTTTTTCAACTTGAATTCGAGGGCAGCGGATTAAATTATGCATGCAATAGTTTTGTGCCCTGCTTTGTGAAAATAAATTTGATCCAAAAAAAAAAAGTTTAGTCCTCATTGCCACACAATGGCTTCTGCTTCACAGCTTGGCTTTGTAAGACTTTACTATCAACTTCAGCACAACACTTATGGAGTGAAAAATCTCACCCATGTTCAAGGGGGTGATCCATAACAATCCGATGACATGCACTTGGGAATTTTAAAGTAATGATAATTACTGTAATAAAAAGTTTATAATCATGTAATGGAAACACTTTATCGGTCTTTTTCTTTAATGTCTTTGGAACAGACTCTATGAAAGGAGCAGCATGCCTGCATTTCATTGTTACATTTCCAATAAGGAGTATGAATACAAACATGAAACAATTTAAAATAGCTTAAAATAATGCAACAGCTGTTTTAAAAAAAGTAGGCTACTTTTCGTCATTGTTGTCGATAGGTTTACAAATAAGATGGAAAGTGTAACATACATTTTAAACCTCAAAATGTTGCAAAGATTTTTTGAAAAACCAGGGCATCAAGCGGGCCATGACAGCCCATGAGTTCACGCTCAAATTAGAGCTTTCAAACTATGATGAAGGAAGGACCTACCGAAGAAAGGAGGAAGATGAGACACCGCCTCAAGAAACAGCCGGGTTTCCACTTGTTTGTCGGCTGGAAGTTGCCGGAACTGGTGCTCCATTAGAAGAGCCATGTTTGCTTGAAGTTGGCCAAAATTACTTCTTTTTTGCCTATAACATAAGAAGAGGACAACAAAGCAGGAATTAAAAACAGAACCCGGAACTTCCACCGTACAGACAGCTCGTTCACTATTCCAGTTCTTTTGCTACTTGTGGCGCTGAACAGCTGGACGGCCCCCTGTAACGCCCCTTTATGCAAATACAAGCGATCTCTTCGTGGAAACGTTCAACAGTAGGGTGCAGAAGAGCCAATCACATCACTGGAGGCGGGGCCAAAACTGTTAACGTTTATTTAAAAGCTGTTTATGACTCGAGCTGAAGATGCATTATCTCATAAAAAAGCTTCCACAAAGTTTTGATTTTCCAGACCAATCTGCAGTTATTTTCCTCTAACTATTAGAGAAGCAAACTATTGCCCCAAATGTATTTTTTAACTGGAATGAAAACGAGGTTGTGAGAAATGTGTTTAACTGTTGTTTAAATAGGTATGCTGACGAAACTTAAAAAAATAAAATGATATTCCAAAAAAATTTTTAGTATGTAAACAAAAATGTTTGAAAATTAGATGTGATCTTCTGGGACATTGAAGAGACTGTTTGGACGTTATTACGGTCAAAGTACACATTTTGAAATCAGCAGTTCAATCTGACAACAATGGTAGGCTATCATAAATTATGCTTCTTCGGCTCAGAACGTGCCAAAAACGCTATCTTTTTTTTTTCTTTTTTTTTTTCAGCCTGGTCCAGCTACTCTGCTACGTTTTCGAGTTGACTGACAAGCAATATCTGTATCTACTGTAAAATGTGATTGGCTTTTTTACATGTAAGACGGGACTTCCGTTCTACATCAGCCATATTGGGCGTTCCAATTTCTTCTCTTAATTTTAAAACAAGTGTTCTGTCTCAGGGGAAATAGTCTCTGACTGTAGTTCAATCCCTCACAGCCTCGTTTTCATTCTATATATCTCGTACCTATTATATGGTATAAAGTCTACTGAAAAACAAGCAATAAATTACTTCTCTATGGATTATCTTTATGGCAGATTTAAAAAAAAGGTTCAGGTTAACTATTTAATACAAGGTAGAAAAAAATATAGATGTGTTTTTTATTTCTAGTTAAGATTCACTTCTTACTTCTGCTTTATTATTTAAAGGGAATACCATAATCAAAGAGCAGCTCAGGTTTGAATCTCTGCTGAAAGTTAAAGGCCTCATCCTGTTAATAATTAAAATGTCCTTTACCCAGCTAATGAAGTTAGACGTTTAAGCAGGGAGTCTTTCTGACGACAATTAGACACGATTATCTGGTCACCATTAAAAATTCACACACAATGTTTAATTCATTCACAGGTAGGGCTTGACTCACAATAACCCAGAAAGTCATGTCATTCTCTCTTTATTAATACTGCCACCAGAGTCTGCTCTTAATTCACACCTGGCCCATTATTTTGTATAAAAATCACTTGGGGTAAAAGGCCCCATGGGGGTTATACTAATATAGTGTAGATAACAGGGCAATAGTTGTAGGGCACAATTTGTCAACTTATGTAAATGCATTTAAGACAGCAAGATGCTTTTTTGAGTAACAAATTAAGATAATTCTGATTCATAATACTTCAGAAAAGGCTGCTTCTTGCTCATTTCGATCACATTTGATATGTCATTACATCTCAAGTATTCTATTAACAAATTAATCTACATTGTGATTGGATCAGTCAGTGTGAGCCGACTTTGAAAATTGTTAATTACAAATCCCCCCACTTAAGAAAAAACAATGTGTTTTATAGGGGCCTTTAGCCCCTGCAATAGGGAGGCTTTTTACCCCTAATACATTCCTTTCACTTAATGGACAGTTATTCATTTTTTATTATATATACTCACCTAAAACAAAATTGAAAATGACAAATAAGTATTTTGTCTCAAAATAAATGTGATAATTTTCAGGACATTTATTTGCTATATTACATTTGTTTTAAATATTGAATCAACCTTCAGATCTCATGGAACAGGAAAATATTGCAGTGTATAGTGACAAACCGGTGTTTAGAAAAGTCCTGTGGTAGTTGTAGTTTTTGTATAAAATCAAACAAGCCTTTTAGGGGAGCCTTTAGTGCCATTGTGTCCTATTATTTGTGTAATAACATGTTTAATACTATGTTAAGTAATCATGCAAACATTCATATTTGTATTCTGTAAAGGCCATGTGAAAGCATTTAATTTGTACTTCCATTTATTCTGATTCATCTCGAAGAGTCTTATATTACACTCTTGTTTGAGATATTTAAAGTGATTTGTTTATTGAATATTAAATATTGATATTACTACATTATAGTAGAAATGTTTTAGTGTTTCACATGCTACATGACCCACAATTGACATTGAAGACACTCTCTTTGCTCTGTCAACTCTGAGCTCAGTCACCCCCTGTGTCCAAAACGACATAGATGATACCTTCGAAGAGTGCTTCAAAAGGAGAACAATCACGATAGTCATGTTGTGAGGTTGTTTAGACTTTAAGAATTTGGACGATCACTTCTGAATGGAATGCACTCCACGTAAAGATGAAGACCGAGCGTATTGTTTGTTCCTGCCTGCAGTTGTTGTGCCTAGCTACCAAGTGGGATTTAACAAGAGAGCGTCTGATTGTTTGAATGTGTATACTGTTGAATTGTATGCCATGTTGATGGCATTAAAATGGATTGAACAGGCTAGTTGCAGCACTATATTAATATGTTAATATGTTGTGATTCTGTGTTGGACCTAGCAAGCATTAATACAGGTACAGCCAGAAGTCACCAGGATCTGCTTTACAAAATCTTGTTTGCTAATTCTAGAATAGTAAGGCAAGGGGAAAATATAACTTTCATGTGGGTCCCAGCACATTCCGGTATCATGGGAAACGAGAGAGAGCAGACAAATTGCCAAAGGAAGAAGTAAAAAAATAAATTGTTTAAATCAACATTAAATTATCAGAATCACAGGGGAAATGCATAGTGTGGAGAAAAGTAAATAAAAAATGCCAGCAGTGTTGGGATAATGCAATAACTCAATCCAAAACAGAGTAGTTATTGCAACTACGCTCTGAAGTAGGGGAACAAAACGGAAAGTAATAATAAGCAGGCTGAGAATTGGGCACAGCAACCTTAACAGTACTCTTTACATCTTAGGAAAACATCCAATGGGTGTATGTGTTCAATGCCATGAGGATGAGACAGTTGAGCATATCCTTAATGTCATGCAGGACATTTACACATGAAAGGCAAGAAATGATGACCAATAATGGGAAATAGGGCGGGTACAGGACAATATTAAAAGTATATTATTGTAGGGAATTTTTAGAATTGGCCCTAAGTACTAGTAAGGTCTGCAGTCGCTGTCTCAATCCGGATACTCGCGAGGGGAGAAAGAAACGACACAACACGAGCATATCAGATCATTCTCCAAAGTTTATTGTCCAGCTCATCATTATATGGTCCAGCAAAGCAACATTTTACTATTCCCTATATGGGGGTGACATATATGTTTGAGCTACATGTGAAACGTGAGAGTACTGACACAGGAAATACATTCCTATTGACACATCCTGCTGCAACTGTGATTTGTGATGACACAGCAAGCTACATCAACAAGAGAAGAAGTTGTTGAGAAGCTTTTATTATTTTACATTGCCCACTTTGATCCTGAAAGGATCACGTAGCCCTCTCAACCAACTTCAGTATCAGGTATACGTACATAGTGGAGTATGGCAATATTATGCCTGTTTATCATCACATTCAACTTCTCCGTTTTCTTTAATACCTTCATGCACTTTCGTTTCCGGGTGTTTACCCATATCTTCATAAACGAAACATCTTCCTGTAACATTACCATAAAAATATATACCACCATAGATTATTTCAAGGAACTGGAATTACACTTGTGGTTCCTTGCTGTTGTGTTGATGCTGAACGGACATAGGCAAGCACGACCACCTGCCATATGGGAATGTTTTCATGTTGACTGTTCTGGGTCCCTCCTCATGTCCTCCTAATTAGCAGATTCCCGGTTAGGCACTAGCGCTGCGTGTTCAGCTCCTCCAGTGCTTTCACCGTTCACCCTTGAATCAGTAAGGCCCTCCTCTGGTCCAGTCTTCACATGGCTTGCGTGGATCCACTGTGGTTGAAGGTCAGTCAGCACCCCTGTTCTGGTCACCGGCAGTACAGCAGTTGGGCCCAAATACTTTGGTTCACCTAACTTCGTTGGTTTCAGACACTTCACCAGAACCTGCTGATTTGGAACAAATGGATGAGTAGGGCTTTCTGCAGGCAGAGGGAGAGAGAGAGAGAGATCACCATTTATGACATTTAATGTCTTAATGAGGGAATCCACATATTCTGCAATCACCATCTCCATGTCACCTGTGGTGAGAGAGCCAGCATGGCCTTTGACCCAAGGGGTCAGGAAAGGCCTACCCATTAATATTTTAAATGGAAAGAGTTTAATAACAGAGTGACATTCTGAGTTCAGTCAACACAGCCGGTAGAACATCAACCCATGATCTTCCGGTTTCGGTACAGGCTTTGTTTAAACGTTCTTTTAAAATTATATTTGTCCGTTCAACCACGCCTGCTGACTGGGTGATACGGTATGTTGAAATGCCAATTTATTGTTTTATTCCTGCACAGCGGCTTATGTGTAAAATCTATTTGCAGGTGTTGGAACGGCAGTTTCGGGTGTGGTAATGAGTCGAGCTTCGTAGGCTTGTGTCTGTTATTCTGTGCACACGTTAGACATGAGTCCAGGATTATTTTTACTGCATTTCATACCCCATTTATGCAATAAGTTTGCTTTATTGACTGGGTAACTTTTTCTTTTGAAACGTGCGAAATACTGGGATAGTGTCAAGAGAAAATTACTATTGCGGTCTTGGGCAGAGCCAGACACCCTTGTTTTTCTCTAAACAAATTAGTCTGGTCCGGTTTCACTACATTTGAGGCCCAATGTTGAATGTCAGATTCAGATGGATTTGCCTGCAACAATTTAATGTCAAGTGTCTTTTACCATTGTTGATTTCATAATGGAAAAAGTCTCTCCAGCTTGATTCAGGTCTGGGCTTACCACAACTTACTTTGCAGCCCACTTTGCTACTTATCAGCATATTAGAGTCTGTGTATATATTGATTGATTTGCCTTTAGCCTATTGGCATGGTCTGATCAATGCAAACAACTCAGCAGCTTGTGCAGATTTATATGGGAGCTAAGCTTCGTCTAGTGGAATGTTGCTTTGTTGGACCATATAATGATGAGATGGAAAATAAACTTTGGAGAATGATCTGATATACTCTTGTGTGTATGTCGTTTCTTTCTCCCCTCGCGAGTATCCGGATAGAGACAGCGACTGCAGACCTGACATGATACTTAGGGACAATTCTAAAAATCCCCTATAATGTGGAGACAGTGATCAAGGGAAGACGATTTCTAAAAACATCAAAGAAGAAGAAGATTGTTTGTACCTCACTGCTCGCCGTAGGTAACCAGGAAGTATACCCGTAACCAAGTGAAACGCTTCGCATTTGTTACTGTTTTGTTTATGGACCCGCTGTCGTTAACGGCTATTCTTACTAAAAACATTACAGTATTCACTTTCATATTATACATTTATATTAGAAGAACACCACAAGACATTCACCTCAGTGTGGTAAAGTAAAAGCTTTCAGCGTGAGTTTTAAAACGGAGTTGGCTAGCAGAGTTGACATTTTTTGCAGTGCAAGAGATTATAATACGCGTTAATATAATACGCGTTTATGTAAACATTAAGCTCATGTTTTAACAATCACTGCATTTAAATAGAAAACATCGCTGCTGACTACGTCAATGAAGTATTGCATGTAAAGGCGTATTCTTAAAAGGCTGGTTGTGGTCAGAAATAAAGCTTGAGAAATAAACTCTGCCTGCACAGACTGGTTCAGAAGTCTAGATCCATGGCTTTACCGACGCTGTCGGCCCACTGGTCCGGTCGAGTGCGGGCTCTGGAGAGGCCGTTTGTGCGGCAGCGGGAGCAGGAGGCTCGTTGGAGGCAGCAGTGGGAGCTGCACTCTCAGTACTTCAGAGAGCAGGAGGTCCGCAGCAGCAAACAGGCGCAATGGAGCTCACGGCAATCCTTCCAGCGCAGGTACTGATGAATCGGTAGATTTTCTTACATTTAAAAGATGTAGAAGAAGTACAGTTGAAATTCTAGCTGTCAGTTTGTCCAGATATTCAGGTGACATTTCACCCCACTGCTTCCTGTAGCACTTGCCATAGATGTGGCTGTCTTGTTGGGCATTTCTTACGCACCTTTCAGTCTAGCTGATCCCACAAAAGCTCAATGGACACTCTTTTCCAATTATTGGTTGTCCAATGTCTGTGTTTCTTTGCCAACTCTAACCTTTTCTTTTTGTTTTTCTGTTTCAAAAGTGGCTTTTTCTTTGTAATTCTTCCAATAAGGCCTGCACCTCTTGAGTCTTCTCTTTACTGTTGTACATGAAACTGGTGTTGAGCGGGTAGAATTAAATGAAGCTGTCAGCTGAGGACATGTGAGGCGTCTAGTTCTCAAAATAGAGACTCTGATGTATTTGTCCTCTTGTTTAGTTTTACATCTGGTCTTCCACATCTCTTTCTGTCCTTGTTAGAGCCAGTTGTCGTTTGTTTTTGAAGACTGTATTGTACACCTTTGTATGAAATCTCCAGTTTGTTGGCAGTTTCAAGCATTGTATAGCCTTCATTCCTCAAAACAATGATTGACTGACGAGTTTCTAGAGGAAGTTGTTTCTTTTTTTGTCATTTTTTACCTAATATTTACCTAAGACATGCCAGTCTATTGCATACTGTGACAACTCAAAAACAAACACAAAGACAATGTTAAACTTCATTTAAAGAACCAAAGAGCTTTCAGCTATGTTTGTGTAATGGCAAGTGATTTTCTAGTACTAAATAAGCAATTTATCATGATTACTCAAGGATAAGTCACCCAAGTGATGGCTGCTGGAAATAGATTTGATTGATGAAAAAATTACTTTTTTCAAATGGTGATGGTGCTGTTTTTTTACATCAGTAATGTCCTGACTATACTTTGTGATCAGTTAAATGCAACTTTGGTGAATTAAAGTAACAATTTCCTTCCAAAACAGCAAACTCTGTACATTATTCCAAACTTCTGGCCGGCAGTGTGTATATATAGGAATAGTTAACCCAAAATTATAATTCTCAAAATATTTACTCGTCTGGAACTCATATGACTTTCTCTCTTCCGCAAACACAAACAAAGATATTTTAATGGAGATATGATTTTTGTTTGCCCATACAATGCAAGTGAATAGTGATCAAATTTTAAAGCTTCAAAAAGAAAATAAAGACAATTCATAAGACTCCAGTGGTTTAATCCATGTCTTCTGAAATGACCCAGTCAGTTTTGGGTGAGAACAGACCAAAATACAACTCCTTTTTCACAATAAATCATGACATCAGCAGTCTCCTTGGTGATCATGATATCAAGCTTGATTACACTTCCTAGTGTCATCTAGCACTCTCCATATGCGTCAAGCATTAGGAAGTGTAATCAAGCATGAATTCATAATCGTTCCTAGAGACTGTGTAGGAAGATGTACAGTGAAAAAAGAGTTTCAAATATTTCAAGAAATATTTTTCTCTGTCCTCACCCAAAATTGATTACATTGCTTCAGAAGATGTGGATTGAACCACTGGAGTCCTATGGTTTACCTATATGCTGCCTTGATGTCCTTTTTGTTGCTTGAAAATTTGGTCACCTTTCACTTGCATTATATGGACAAACAGACAACATAACTCGATTAAAATATCTTTGTGTTCTGCGGATTGTGCGGAGGGAGGAAAGTCATCCAAGTTTGAGATGACAAAGTTGAGTTGATGATGAGAGAATGATACATTTTGGGTGAACTATTCCTTTGAAGGTGCAAGGTTGAATGGGCCTGTATGTATACTTTTATTATGCATTTATTCAAAGGCGTATTGTATTGCCATACAGTAATGTAATCATCCATTTTTCCTTTAAATTCACACACTACCCTTGTGTGATCCTTCCACATTCATACCATGACCTTCAAATCTTAGTATCTTCTAGCCAAAATACTTGACTTAAAGGGATAGTTCACCCAAAAATAAAAATTCTTTCATAATTTACTCACCCTAATGCCATCCTAGATGTGTTTGACTTTTTTTCTTCTTCATACAAACAAATAAAATATTTTAGTAAAATATCTAATCTCTGTAGGTCCATACAATGCAAGGAAACTACAGTGGTTAAATCCATGTCTTCTGAAGCAGTATGATAGGTGTGGGTGAGAAACAGATAAATATTTATGTCCTTTTTTAGTTATTTTTTACTATAAATCTTCACCTTTGACCAGTCCCAACAAGTGGGTGGCTGAATGTGAAAGTGAAATTCACTTCCACACCAGAATGTTGAAATAAAGGGTAGATTTACAGTAAAAAAAAAAAAAAAAAAGGGCTTAAATATTGATCTGTTTCTCCTCATATTGCTTCAGAAGACTTTTATGCTGACGTTATGATTTTTGTACCTTCAAAGTTCTGGCCACCATTCACTTGGATTGTGAGGACCAACAGAGCTAAGGTATTCTTCTAAAAATCTTAATTTGTGTTCTGCTGAAGAAAGTTGTACACATCTGGGATGGCATGAGGGTGAGTAAATGAGGAGAATGTTTTGGTGAACTATCCCTTTAATACCTTGTAGGTGTTAGAAGGCTCTTATTTTTTGGGGTAGAGCAAAGATGAAAAGGATAAAATCATATTCAAACCCTAACATATAGTACCATATTTATCAATAGACCGTGTCCAGTGCAAGCTATGATGTGTGTTCTTACAAACTTTGTAGTTTTATCCAAATAAAATACTAATTAAATAGGTACTGGTACATTATCTGAAGTAAAATAAATGACTTTAAATGTATAACTGGATACAATTTGGATAATTTTGTTCCACTTTATGTGGTGTCATCTGCCTAGTGCCAAGCTTCTGATTGGATGAATAGCTTGGTAAGACTATAGAGTTTTTAGAAAATATTATTCTCAGTTTCACTAAAATTAAACAAACTTAACTGGCTTTTGCATAAAAAGTGATTAAGGTTTTGATGTGGCTTTTCTAGACTACATTGCAAAGGCAAAACACAGAATATAGTCTTATAGACTTTAGACTAATCTGTCCTGTGACAGACAGGTTTGGCTCTGCTTTGCTCAGATTCAGAGACCACACTGAGACTATTTTATAATCCATATGTAGCTGGGGGGAAAAAACAACAACTTTGAAGCCATTTTCTCAGCTTCCCTATTGGCTTACTTGCTATGTTTGGCTATGTAGGGCAGTATGATAGTCTCTTTACTCCTTTCATTGGATTGTTAGTATGTCAGCATTTCAACGGGAAAGGATGAAAGAGGAGAAGCAGCAGAATCTGGAGGAGCGCAAGGAGCGTCTAAGGACCATGCTCCAGGAGGAGAGAGACCAGCTGGAGGCCGAGCTCAGAACTGTTCTCCCAGACAGGGCCACGCTGACCAGACAGCTGGTGGAAAAAACAGACACCCTACGCTCTGCCAGGGAAGAGAGGAGGAAAAATGTATGTATATTGTATGTATTTTTTAGATCTTATGTTGTCCCTAGACCCATCATTTTGCATATAATACATAGATATTGTTGTTGTTTTTTATCTTCTCCAGCTGGCACAGGAATTACTTAAGGAGCACTGGAAGCAGAACAACTCAGAACTGCGGAAGGTCAGAGATACATTAGTAATGTAGATGACTTGTCAGTTAGTTATGAGTATTTTAAAGGTCATTTTCTTAGTGCCTGTTTTATGTTTGATATCTGCTGAAAGCCTTAGTAGACACAGTTAATGGAAGAGGGCTCTTGTATTTAAGGACTAAGCAAGTATACCAAGATTTAATTTGTTTTTAATCAAGATCCAGACATGACTGTACTGTAAGTTAATAGGGCTTTTGATGTGTTTCTTCCATGACTGATCTGTAACTCTTGACTTCGGGATTTGGTTCCGCACACCACTTGTGAGCCATTGTTTAAGTCTGCTGTGCCCACAGGTTGAGTCAGGATTGCACAAAGATCATGTTGTGAGCCAGTGGAAGGTTCAACAGCAGGAGAAAAAACAGGTAAACAAGGATAAAGGAGGTCTAAAATACAAGTGCAGCCATGTTGGCTCATGCACGGGTGCTGCCCAGTTATGCATCATATAACATTAAAGGGATAGTTCACCCAAAAATGAAAATTCTCTCATGATTTATTCACCCTCATGTTATCCCAGATGTGTATGACTTTCTTCTGCAGAACACAAATTAAGATATTTAGCAGAATAGTTCAGTTCTGTAGGTCCTCTGAATGCGAGTGGATGGGTGCCAAAATTATGAAACTCCAAAAAACATATAAAGGGGGCAAAAAAAGTAATCCATATGACTTCAGTGGTTAAATTCATGTGTTCAAACACGATATGATAGGTGTGGGTGAGAAACAGATCAATATTTAAGTAATTTTTAGGGGGCAATATGCAAGAAGGACATGAATTACCAAAAAACGAAAAGTGGAAATTGACTGATCAGGAAGGTGAATTTTACAGTTAAAAAAAGGGGGTAGCTCAGCGAGTAAAGACACTGACTACCACCCCTGGAGTCATGAGTTTGAAACCAGGTACATGCTGAGTGATTCCAGACAGGTCTCCTAAGCAACCAAATTGGCCCGGTTGCAAGGGAGGGTAGAGTCGCATGGTTTAACCTCCTCGTGGTCGCTATAATGTGGTTCGCTCTCGGTGGGGCGTGTGGTGAGTTGTGCGTGGATGCTGCGGAGAATAGCATGAAGCCTCCATACGCGCTATATCTCCACAGTAACGCGTTCAACAAGCCACGTGATAAGATGCGTGGATTGACGGTTTCAGACACGGAGGCAACTGAGATTCATCCTCCGCCACCCCGAAAATAAAGGACTTAAATATTTATCTGTTTTTCACACATTCCTATCAAATCGCTTCAGAAGATATGGATTTAACCACCTGAGTTCTCTGCAGCTTAAAAATGTTGTCACCCATTCACAGCTGAGAAATACTTCTAAAAATCTTTAATTGTGTTCAGCCGAAGAAAGAAAGTCATACACATCTGGGATGGCATGAGGGTGGGTAAATTATGAGAGAATTCTCATTTTTAGGTGAATTAATCCTGAACTAACATCTTCACTTTTGTAAACCACTGACATTTCCTGTGTATGAATCAAAATAAGAACAACAGTTTGGGGAAATAAGCTTTTTTTGTTTTGTTTAACATGTTCAATGTTTGAACTCTTTGATAAAATATTAGTTTTTATATAATTTTTTACTTTAATTTACCACATTCAACTAAATAATTTGTGTTGCAACTTGCAAATACATTGTAACTGTGTTCTGTATCCCTCAGGCTGAAGAGAGAGCTCAAGAGGAGAAGCGGTGTGTCGAGAATGAGTATGAGAGGGCCAGACAGGATGCACTGGAAAGAATGAAGATAGAAGAGGCGAAAAGTAGACAGGAAGAAATGAAGAGAGCAGAGGATCTCCGTAAGCAGATGGAAGAGCTTAAACTCCGTGAACAGGAAGTAAGTAATTAGTATTACTAATTAGTATTTCTTTTAGAGGAAAATATATTTTTGTCACTTCAAAACACATTATTTTTGTTTATTTTTACATTAAATTTAGAACTCACTGTTGCACTACTGGAACAGAACATATGAGATGGTTTTTCACATGAATAGAAGTAAATAAACACATCAAGCCACAAGAGGCCATAGGAATGATAATCTTAGACTCAGTGCAAAGGGAAGATTTTATTGCTGCAACAGCAATATAAATAAAAAATAGTTACATTTATTAAAGAAAATGTTCACCCCGAAATAAATCATTTGCTCACGCCATTGCAGATGTGTGACTTTCTGATCTTCTGCTGATCACAAACAAAGATTTTTGGATATCTCTGTTCTGTTGGTCCATACAATGCAAGTGAATAGTGACCAAAACTTTGAAGCTCCATAAAGCATAAAAAGGCAGCATTAAAGTAATCCATAAGACTTAGTTAGTCTTCTGAAGTGATCCAATATGTTTTGCGTGAGAACAGACCAAAACACTACTTCTTTTTCACTGTACATCTTGCTATCACACCATCATGATTACAAGCTTGATTACGCTTCCTAGTACTTGAAGTATGTGCAGAGTGCTAGATGGTGCTAGGAAGTGTAATCGAGACATGGATTAAACCACTGGAGTCGTATGGATTACTTTTATGCTGCCTTTGTGCTTTTTTGGAGCTTCAACGTTTTGGCCACCATTCACTTTGCATTGTATGGACCTGCAGAGCTGAGATATTATTTTAAAAATCTTAATTTGTGTTCTGCAGAAGAATGAAAGTCAAACACACCTGGGATGGCATGAGGGTGAGTAAATGAGAGAATTTTCATTTTGGGTGGACTATTCCTCTAAAAATAATTATCAGAATAAACTATTCTTCCACCAAGTAATAGAGTTAATCATAACCCTAACAGTACACTGTTTACATTTCCCAAGCAACGCAGTATCGTGGCACACCATGTAGAATTCAACTGATGTGCACATTGGCATTTTATTTACATATTTACGTCTTCGAACATGACTCATTCATCAGAACTATCTGTTTTATATTCTGCAAATCATTTATTGTATGTGTGTGTGTGTGTGTTTATGTGTCCAGGCTGAGTGTCTTAAGCAGGAACAGGATGCTCTGATGTCACAGCGCTGGGAGCTCGAGAAACTGGAGGATGAGAGGAGGAGGATGGAAGAGACCAGGAGAAAAACTGAGTTTGGGTAAAATGATTAGACTTAATCAGAGACCTCCTTCTGCACACCTGGTTTAGGCTAAACCATGTTTCTCTACTCCCATAGGCACTTCCTGACTCGGCAGTACCGGGCTCAGCTAAAAAGAAGAGCACAGCAGGTGCAGGAAGAGTTGGTAAGTTACAGTAACTAAACTAAAGATTTGACCCACCCCCTTTATATATATATATATATATATATATAATATATACACACACACACACTTTGTGTTCTATGTATAAATCATAAAACTGAATGAAGGTTTAAAACACACTGACTGACTGTAATTCTGTATGTGTCCACCAGGAGGCAGACCGAAAGATCCTGGCTGCATTGCTGGAGGGTGAGATGGAGGAGCAGAGTCTGGAGAAAGCCAGGAGAGAGAGAGCTGTAGCAGACGCTGCCTGGATGAAGAGAGTCATAGAAGAACAGCTCCAGCTTGAGAGGGAGAGGGAGGCAGAGTTTGATATTTTATATCGGTGAGCAGGGTCAAGATGTTTGATTAGACCCTAAATATACTTCTACCTGTAAGTTAAGCTCATACTCTGTATTTGCTTGCCCCCCATCAGGGAGGAAGCTCAGCGTGTTTGGGAGAAGAGAGAGGCAGAGTGGGAGAAAGAGAGGAGAGCCAGAGAGAGACTCATGCGGGAGGTGAGACAGAGCACAGCGTGACTGAGGCTGATGGCCAACAGATCAGACTTTGTGCTTTTCGTATCTTCTTATATTGATGAAGCCACTGCTCTTTCCTTGTATACCACGTGTAGATAAGATGGTGATTATATTACCACTTTTAAAGGTGAAACAATTACATAACTGTAGAATTAAAATGTAATATCTAATTTATAGGTGGAGTGTGTAATTTCTATCACTTGGCAGCACATAACGGATTTGCAGAATCAATATTGTATAAAAAAATATGTTTAGAAACTTCTGAATCCCAAAGAGGCAATGTATTATAATTTTTTTGTCTTGTTTTACTGAGATCATACTGTTCATTCACCAAGCACTTTATTAGAGCACTTATTCATGCAATTGTCTAATCAGCCAATCATGTGGCAGCAGTACAATGCATCAAATCATGCAGATACGGGTCAGAAGCTTCAGTTAAAGGAATAGTTCTCCCAAAAATGAAAATTTGCTGAAAATTTACTCACCCTCAGGCCATCCAAGATGTATTTGTATTTAAAATATCTAAAAATAATCAATCGTTTGTGTTCAGAAGAACTTCAGTTGTTGACTGGAGTCGTGTGGATTATTTCGGTGCACCCTAAATATGCATTTTGGAGTACATTCTCTTGCATTGTTTTAAGGAGGAGGCCAGAAATGAAATCCTAAAAATCTTAAATTCTGTTTTGATGAAGAAAGAAACTCAGATACATCTTGGATGGCCTGAGGGGGAGTAAATTATCAGCAAATTTTCATTTTTGGGTGAACTATTCTTTTAATATTCACATCAACCATCAGAATGGGGAAAAATTTGATTTTAGTGATTTCCACCATGGCATGATTGGTGGTGCCAGACAGGCTTATCTCCCTATATTTTCACAAATAATGTCGTTAAAATGCTGACCGTTAGAATTAAGATCTGTCTGTGGTTGGTTTTGAGATTTTCTTGGTCTATGTTTGGTAGGTCCTGACGGGACGTCAGCAACAATTGGAAGAACGTATGCTGGAGAACAGGCTGGCGAGGGAGGAGTCTCTGAGGAGGAGAGAGGAGCTCATCCAACAGCTGGAGCAAGACAGACTCACCCTACACCAGGAGAGGGAGGAGCAGGAGGGAGCCCGCACAGCACGCTTGCAGGACATCGATGCACATGTATATAACTTTGTAATACGCCAATATATTGGTCAGGTCAATTAATTGTATGGTATTGGTTTATCGAAATCGGCTAATAACTGAGACGACTGGCTTCTTAAAAGTGGTCATTCTACTTACAGCCTTGTCAATGGATATTTTTTCTCCATACCAAAAGTGAATTTTTGTAAATATTGTGTAAAATAAGCCATAATACCTTCATATCAATTTAATCAGCCACCCTGCTCTCTAGATATGACCAGTATCAGTATCGGTCGAACACTAATTGTATCACTTCTCAGGCAGAATATTGAATCACACTAGAGTTTGTGGTTTAAGGATGTTCAGAGGTTTTGAATTAATGTATTTGTCCAACAGGTGGAGCAGAGGCGCAAGGAACAGTGGGAGGAGCAACAAAGACATGAGCAGGAAGAAGCACGGGAAAGGGAGAACCTTAGGCTGCAAGAGAAGGAACTTCAGCTTGAGACACAGAGAATGATTCGACAGGGTTACCAGGAGAGAGTGAGTCAAGATTAAAGTGTTCATGAAGCCTCAGTATTTATTTGAAATGAGTCAATTTAAAGTCCGATAATAAAATATTTTTTTCATCATGGCAGATTCACGGCAGACCACGGTCAGCATGGACATAAAAGTGCTTTACAGAGGAAGTTCAATCTTTGTGCCACTTCCCCTACTAGATGCTAGGAGTAACTTCTAGCACTGTTTTTGATTCATAATCAGGGATATCTATGTCCATGGTGACTTTATATCCTGGTTTAGAGCCAGTTCTCCTGTTAGAAATGCTTTTAATATTAATGGGTCATAAATTGTTTATGGTCATTTATGATTTACATTATGTCTGTAATAAAATATTTGTTGTGTGTACATTATAATTTTTGCATATGCATCACATCAGTGCTTGCTCGTAGGTTTGTTTTTATGTGCTTTTTACAGATCAATTTCAATGCAGACTAAGGTTTTTAATAAAGAAAATTTGTTATTAACTACATTATAACTGGCCATTACCAATCAATGCAACTATTAATATGCAAAAAAGAAACATTAAGTCTACAATGCAAGTGAGTGTTATAATAAACAAAGCTGTCTACACTGTGGTGTGCTCCTTGGGTGGAGTGTAGCTTTGGTGCAAATAATTTTAAGAGTCTTAAGTGAAATGCTTCGATTTATGTTCTTGAATGATCCTTTTCTTGAGTTTCAAAGCAGACAGCAAGCGCTAAGATAAAACATCTAGCGTTAAAAGAATGCTGTTGTAAGGCTAATTTCATAATTAAACCAGTTTTAAGATTAAACCAAAGTTTTAACCAAGATATTTGTTGGAAAAGGAATAGTCCCAGATGAGGTTTAGTTAATTTATTTATCAGTTTATCCATATGGCCAGAGACTTTATTTCGTAGAGATGGGCCACTTCTATTAAATGAATGGGAGAAATTGGAATGCCCAACCAAGGAGCTCCAAGCACCAATGTTCAACGGAAGTAGAAAGGAAGTCCCGCCCTTAAGGTTAAAAGATTCAATCACCTTTTAGATACAAATATCACCTGTTCCAAAGATGGCCGACATGGACTGACTTGCTAGAAAGTCTTTGATATGGCTCTGTTACTGATATGAACAAAAACCAGTTCTGGAGCAACAACTTGTGGTCAAAATTATAAATTAGGTTTATTTGAAAAATAAAGAAAACATTTGTTTATTTTTAAACACAGACATAGCAATAATATTAATATGTGGAAGACCAAGTCGATTTTACCAACTACAAACACTCAAACAAGGGAACTTTAACACTGAGCTATGAGCGGCCCATTGCACAACCTTTTGACAGGACTAATCTGATCAGGTTTGACCAATACTTCAACTTTGTAGAGAGGAAATTACTAATTAAGAGTTGCCAAAACACTGAACTGAACATATGGTAAACTTATGGCTATGTTCACACAGTCAGTGTTTGCGTTTGACAACCATACACTAAAAGGTGTCAGTCTTGAAATGTATATTCATACAACAACGAACAGAAGCAGTTCAATCGCTTTCTGAATGAACGAACGACCGAATTCACAACCGCAATCTAACAGATCACAGTGACTAAAAGATGGCGACGTCCATAACACGTAATAACATGTCTTATCCGCGTGCAGGGCGCAACTTTTGTGTCGCGCGGCTCATGTACATGTACGCGAGCATCCGGTGGAAAACAGCGGCTGAATGTTCGGATGGATCGCAGCTAATGTCTGTCTCCGCTAGTTAACAAAACCCACATGAAATACACGAGTGCATCGTTCTCGGTTTTGCCGAAAATGCGGTTGTGAGACTTGAACATTTGCAAATGTCGGTTCGGTTCTAGAATGCAGTTGTCACAGCCGTAAATAACTGTCCAGTGTGTGAACCCAAAACATGCCTGACAACCGTTCTGCTGCTGTGTGAACGTGGCCTATGTTTTCCTGGTATGAAAAACACTAAAACTAACACACATGTACTTAATCACAATCACAACATTAATCTGCTGGTGGAGAGAGAGCTTGATTGTCTCTGCTCTGGTCGAGAACGAACAAAACAAGACATTAAACCATCAAAAAAAAAAAAAAAAACTGCATTGTAGCTGCCTCAGACTGGTCAATCAATTAAAATGAGACAAGGCATATTTAAATGAATTTCCTACATTAAGTCCTATAATTGTCATAGGATTCACACTTAGGCCTATTAAACCCAAAGGCCCACTGTATTTATACCTAAATCAGGCCTATTAACCACATAACCTGCATGTTCAGTATAGATATAATTCATTTTAAGGCTGAACTAAAGGCTTGATTTTTAGAGAATTCACAGACATCCATAAAACATGAACAGTGTTTAAGAAACAAAATCAATGTTTGTAGAGTAGTGCAAAGAGTACTGCATTTTACTCAACATTTAGTATACACTGATCAGCCATTAAAACCACCTGCCTAATATTGTGTAGGTCCCCCTTGTGCTGCCAAAACACAGCCAAACCCGCATTTTAGAATATCATTCTGAGATGCTATTCTACTCGCCACAATTGTACAGAGCGGTTATCTGAGTAACTGTAAACTTTGTCATTTGAACCAGTCTGGCCATTCTCTGTTGTCCTCTCTCATCAGCAAGGCGTTTCCATGCACAGAACTGGCCCTCACTGGATGCTTGTTGTTTTTGGCACCATTTGGAATTCTAGTTGTGTGTGAAAATCCCAGGAGATCAGCATTTACAGAAATACTCAAACCAGCCCGTTTGACACCAACAATCATCCATGCGAGTAAGAAAATCCTCATGCTCATTGGTTGCTGCCTATGTAGACACCCTTGTCTGTGCTTAGCGCAGTGTTGTTTGCTGACACAAAGAGCGAAAAGAACACAATGGAGCATACTTATTATTGTGCATGTATTATTGAGACAGCAGGAGATTCAGTAGCTGTACTGCCGACTTCAGTACGACATACACAAGGTGGAACAATTTGATGATGGAGAAAAACTTTAGTATTGATGCTGATGTTGCTTCTTTTTTGTTGGACAGGTAAATAATTTTATAAATGACCTCAAACTCCAGATTTAAATGGTATTCCAGAGCTGGCATCCAAGCGATTACCTAATCAGCCAATCATGTGGCAGCAGTGTATAAAATCATGCATATACGGGTCAGAAGCTTCAGTTAATGTTCACATCAACCATCAGAATGGGGAAAACATGTGATCTTAGTGATTTGGACCGTGGCATGATTGCTGGTTTGAGTGATTTCTGTAACTTCTGACCTCCTAGGATTTTCACACACAACAGGTCTCTAGAATTTACTCCGAATGGTGCCAAAAACAAAAAACTGTTTCAAACTGACAAAATTTAAGGTAACTCAGATAACCACTCTGTACAATTGTGGAGAGAAGAATAGCATCTAAGAATGCTATACTTTTTTTGATCCCCTTTTTCTCCCATTTTGGAATGCCCAAATCTCACTACTTATTAGGTCCTCATGTTGACACGGTTACTCACCTCAATATGGGTGGCGGAGGACAAGTCTCAGTTGCCTCCGCTTCTGAGACCGTCAATCCATGTATCTTATCACGTGACTCGCTGTGCATGACACTGCGGAGAATCACAGCATGGGAAGCTCATGCTACTCTCCGCGATCCATGCACAACTTACCACGCACCCCATTGAGAGCGAGGACTCTACCCTCCCTAGCAAGTGGGCCAATTTGGTTGCTTAGGAGACCTGGTTGGAGTCACTCAGCATGCCCTGGGATTCAAACTCACTTCTCCAGGGGTGGTAGTCAGCATCAATACTCGCTGAGCTACCCAGGCCTCCTATCAGAATGCTATTCTGAAATGCAGGTTGGTGCTGTTTTGGTGGCGTGAGGTGGACCTACACAATATTAGGCAGGTGGTTTTAATATTGTGGCTGATCAGAGTATGATTGGCTGCTCCATGTATGATTCATTTCCTCTCAAAGCCTTCTCAAACTCCCTGACATTATGCCATCAAGTCAAATACATTTTCTCATATACATGTCCTTTTATACAACCATTGAGAGCATTTAAGGCTTTAAGCCAAATAACACTGCTAACAGACATCTTAAATAAAATTAAAAAAAAACATGCAATTACAGCATACAAAAAGAAAAATCTCTCAAATGGCATACCCAAAAAATTATAAATTGATTAATATATGGGGGAAATATTCAGGGTTAGATAACTAGAGAAAATGGGTGGAAACAGGGTCAGTTATTGTTCTCTTTGGTTGTTATGGAAACAAGTTGCTTAGCAGCCTTGGCGATGTCATAAGCGCACTGGATCACCTGTTGTGTGACCAACTGCACGTCTGGTGTGGGACCGCTCTCCAGAGGAGATGCTTTCTTAAACTCACTTTGCAGTCGGTATGCACTGGACGTTAATAACCACAAAGAGCTCCTCACTGTTTCTGAGCAAGGCCTCTGTAGACAAAGACAAAAATACATAAATATAGTAATTACATAAAGATCAAATCAAGTTCTGCATTCTATGCTTTTTCATGAATGAATCTCTGATTGTGATGAATGAATCTTAACCCACTATAAAAGTAGCACTTATAGTGGTCTAAGAGTACTTACATTCAAATAAATACTTCATTTCAGATTAAGAATGTATAAAGTGCAGGGAGAAACTACACACCTTGGGGAAGAGGGCAGCCATCTCATTCACAGCCAAATATATTCTTTCTGCGCAGGGTATAAAGCTATTGGGGCAGAGAAACAGATATTAAAATGTCAAACTATAGACCAGTTTGTTAGGAGAGTGAAAATCAAGCAAACCAAAGAGCAATCAGTAAGTAAGCTGGACTTTTACACAATCATAATAAACTATTTTTCCCTAATATTTTATTGAACAGCATTTTCTTTTCTTTTTTTTGATTGATATAGAAAAGGGTCAGAAATTAAGGAGGGGGGTGCTGCTCATGACAACAATGCCACAGAAATTCAAAATATTGGGGCAAAATTTACCCCATACTGTAAAGAATTTTATAAAGTATGTTATAAAGTTGAAAGTTAAGGGTGCATTAAGTAATTTGGGGCTAATTTAAAAAGTTTTGCACATTAGGAAATTAATTGTGTTTTTGTGAAGAGTGATCTGAATGGTGTACACTCACACAAGTTGAAGACTTTACTCATAATGGTTTTCTATAAAAAGTTTTTTTATTATACATGGTGCAGGTCACCCCTTCAATGTGTTTCGCCATTTTGAAATTAGACGACCTGCCGTGTTTCACTAAACGTCGAAGAAGAAAATCCTCATGCTCATTGGCTGCTGTCTATGTAGACACCCTTGGCAGGTAAATAATTTTAGAAATGACCTCAAACTCTAAAATTTTCCAGATATAAATGGTATTCCAGAGCTGGCGGGGGCAGCGGAGATGATCATGCTTATCCACATCGATTGATGGCAGTACCGTGTCTAACACCACTGTCACATCGGTACTTAAAATACACGAAGAAGAGCAATGCTAACGCTAGCTAGAAAACTACTGAATGCCCCTTTATTAAAGAAATAGTTCACCCAAAAATGAAAATTCTCTCATCATTTACTCACCCTTGTACCACCCCTGATGTGCATGACTTTCTTTTATCTGCTGAACTCAAATGAAGATTTTTAGAAGAATTTCTTAGCTCTTTTGGGCCATACAAGTGAATGGGAGCCAAAAATCACATAAGTCAGTATAAAAGTAATCCATAAGTGGTTAAATCAGTGTCTTCAGAAGCAATATGATAGGTGTGAGTGAGAAACAGATAAATAGTCCTTGTTTACTATAAATTCTCCCCCATGCGCCGTCAATGTCCATTTTAACATTCACTTCCACATTCTTCTACATGTGTTTTTCATGATTCACATTCTTTATGCATATCTCCCCCTACTGGACAGGGAGAAGAATTTCTAACAAAAAAGTACTTAAATTTGTATCCGATTCTCACCCATACCTATAATATCACTTCTGAAAATATGGATTAAATCACTGGAGTCTGGATTACTTTTATGTACCTAAAGAACTGAAATATTTTTCTAATTATAAATCATAATTTGTGTTCTGTAGAAGAAAGAAAGACATACACATCTGGGATGGCATGAGGGTGAGTAAATTATAAGAACATTTTAATTTAATGTTATGGGTAAAATAAATTAATTTCCCAATATAGCTATTCATATGAGGAATACATAATTTAAATGCAAGAAAAAAGTTTGACACATTATATTTTGTTTAATTTGTCTCAGAAAAAAAAACCTATATAAAAGGTATAAAATGTCCCTGAATATACTTGCAACTGGCATATTACAGTTTTCATATTACAAGTTATATTTATTTATAAACATTTTATCAAATGTATTTGTATTTTTATTCAAAAGTGCAACTAGGTGTAGTTACCCTCTCTGTGCAATAATCCACCAGAAAAACAGTATCATGCAGATTTGTTTGAAATGTTAATTAACTTGTGCAGCAGCCATGATGCATCCCAATGCTAGGGATTTTTAAAGTTAAAATTCCATTCATCCAGGTAAATGTTGATATAATCAAATAAATCGCAAGAAACAACAGATGTGAAACCCTTCAGCAAACACTAATATCTTGTAAGTTCACACTGCTGTCTCAACAAATAAGTACAAACCAGTGCAAAACAGAGAACTCAAAAGTTAGATGGATGAAAGTAAGAGTCTAAATCTTTGCCTGAAAGAGACAGTGCACCAATATGAGTTCCTGCAAATAAATGTGAAGTTTAGGGCACATTAATGCAAACTGATAAAGGCACATTCAAATAATCATGCACATTAATTCATTCACATTCAGAGTCCACGGCTGGGCCTGAATCAACGAGCACATGAGTAGATTAGTGGATGAGTGATGAAGATAGAGAGAGGTAGAAGTAGACACTGTGCCTGTGAGGCAGGGACAGAGGCCAGAGTACCAGGAGGCAGGGTTGTTGGAGTTGGCTGGGTGTGGAGCTCTTTGGCCGAGCGGCTGCATGGGAGACGGGGGCTTGTCTGCCCAAGGCACCAGTGTGCTGAAACAACCCAGACTGTGTCTAAGTCTGCGGACACTCTCCCTCTGATCACATGGTGCACTGGTGGGGAAAGAGACAAAACAGGGCCCAAATGGTGTGTGGCCCCATCCACACAATTTGAGCACAGTGGGAGAGAAAGAGACATGAAAAATGAAGAAGGCACGAATGGAGGAACTCATTCAATGAATGGATAACAAGAGTGTATATCAGTGATAAACAATAACAATTTACATGAAATTGTTAAACAGGTGACAGAAGTTAAAAAGCAAGGAAATGAATAAAATGACCTGAAATGTTGCTGCTACATGGCCAAAAGTACGTGGACATCCCCTTCTATATTAGCTACACACATGACTAAAAAGTGCATACAATTAAGTATCTAGCCATGCAATCTCCTTAGACACGCATTTAAAATTGAATGGGGTGTTCCAAAGTTTCTTTGCATAAAGAGAGGTCTATACAGAAATGGTTTATTGAGTCTGGTGTGGAAGACCTTGACTGGCCTGCACGAAACTCAGACCTGAAGCCCATTAAACCCTTTGGGAAGAATTGGAACACCTACTTGGAGCCAAGCCCTTTTGCCCAACATGAGTGCTTGACCTTACAGATGCTCTTGTGTCTAAATGGGAAGAAATCCCAGAGGCCATGTTCCAACTTCTAGTGAAAGGATTCCCAAGGCTGGAAGATGTTGTAGCAGCAAAATGAGTAATAACTGCAAACACAGTTACCCATGGCTTTGCAATAAAATGTTCAAAAGGCACATAGCGGTGTGGTGTTCAGGTGTCCACATACTTTTAGCCATGTAATGTTTGAAAATGAAAGAAATTCACCGTTCATACTAAACACTGTCTGTGCCATTTTTCCAATGTAAAACATGTTCTAGAAGGAGTGCCACATCAAGTTAAAAAGAATGGCAACTTTTAATAGCTCATCTCGAGACAATTGTGTTTTGCTATCTTCATTGCGCAGCATCTGGCAAGAACTTGTCCAGTCTGAACGGCCATTATGAGATGTTCACATTGGGCTTCCTCTCACCTCTCATGCTTGTTCTCCTGTGCAGCCCTTAGCAGTTCCTGGATGTTCTTGGTGATCTGCTCAGTTTTGCGGATGACATCTTCTGTGCTGGGCAGACTGGGGTCAGGCTCACAGTCGTGATCATCCAGCTCAGGTATTGAGCCACCCTCTCCCATCCAGCCACTGCTGCGCAGACGATACCTACGACCAAACCTGCAAGGAGGGGGTAATATAAATGAAATGTCAGAGTGCATGAATAATATATAGGGTTATATGCCTCTAAAACAGGGTTCTTCAGCCTTTTTCAGGCCAAGGACCCCTTGGAGAATAGAGAGATGGTGTAGGGACCCGTTAAATATGCCTATTGTAAGAAACTGAATGTTGCATTTATAACTTGCCTATGGTACCATATTTAAGCATTTACATACTATGATATGATGCTTACTTTTCAAAGCCATTAAAATAAATCACTATGGAGTCGTGTACTTTTTTTAACCCTTGTGTTGTGTTTGTTTTATGCCAACACAGTTTGTGTTCCTGGTCAAAAATAACTGGCCCACTAAGATTGTTTAGAAATCTCATAAGATTATCATTATCATAAGATATCACATTAGCTCTTTTTATCAACTTCTTTTACAGTAATTATGACCGGTTTTGTACTCCTCTTTTGAACATATTTTAAATAGATATTTATTTATACAGGGAATCATTGAACTGAGCTTATACCAGCCAGTTGGGGGCACTACTTGCAGAAAATAATAATAATTACATAATAAATTAATAACCACTTGGCTTGATCTGAACAAAAGCCTAGAATATGGACTTTACAATGCATATAGCTGATTCTACCATTTCTTAAATCATGCTTTTTAATTAGCTGACAAATAAGAACCGTTTTGTTCTCATAAACTGCAAATTTGTTATCACAACACTTGTATTCAGAGTTGGTAAAACCATTAAAAAGATGAAATAGCCATGTGTTAAATATTGTTGGAATTTATTTCATTCAGAGGCCAAACTGTAGTGAGTATTAGTGTATGAAATTCCCACTGACACACATAAATATAATAAACAGGAGAGGCTTTTTGTCACATTTGTCCATATTACTTCCTGAAACATGCAGGACAGGCAGATGGAATTCTTGTTTTCAGATTTTATAGGGCTTAAATGCAGTTGGTTTGTTTTCATGCCAGCAGGATCTGATGCATTTTAGGTCATGAAAAAGAAAGTGATACGAACCCTGAGTCATCCAGGTCAGATTCGTTGACTGTGTTATCATAGTCACCATCAGACACGCTGCTTTGCTTGTCAAACTTGGAGGCCTAAAGAGACAGGATACAGCAACGTAACATGATGTGAAAGGATACAGCAACGTAACATGATGTGACAGTCACTAAATGCTAAAGGTGACAAGCAGTGAAACTTGTGTTTGAGTGTTGGAAATAATATATCAACGTTGTTTCATTCTGCCAATGACAGATATGTCAGACAAAATTAAGTTTTTCCATAAGTTTTGTTCAAGGAGACATGAAATAGAATGGACAATATGGTAGAAGCAGGTGTTTAAAGCAATAAAATCAACAGCGTTTAGCATTAGTTGAAACACTAGATTCATTCAAGCACATAAATTAGGTTAACTGAGCCTCAATTAGCCTCATTCTTCACAGATTTAGCCTGACTACTATCATGATACCCATTTAATTAAAAAAGTTGACCAGCTGAAAAGACCAACAATTCTTGTGTTTTTGTGTCCTGGTGAACCATACCAGGCTTCTAAACTAACCAACCAAGCAACACTCTCTTGGTCAACTAGCTTCACAAGAAAGCTACATTTTGCTGTTGAAGCGAATGGCTAATCAGGTCCACCAGCAATACACCACCAAGCAAGTACAAAACAGCATAGATACAGCATACATATATCCATCACCTCAACACTTTATCCTTGAGTAATCATGATAAATTGCTAATTTAGTACTGGAAAATCACATGCCATTACATCAAACACAGTTGAAAGCTATTTGGTTCATTAAATGAAGCTTAACATTGCCTTTATGTTTGTTTTTGAGATGCCACATTATGCAATAGACTGGCATGTCTTAAGGGCAATATTAGGTTAAAAATGGCTAAAAAGAAACGGCTTTCTCTAGAAACTAGTCAGTCAATGAATGAAGGTTATACGATACTTGAAATTGCCAAAAAAAAAAAATGAAGATTTCATACAAAGGTTTACACTACAGTCTTCAAAGACTAGGAACAACTGGCTCTAACAAGGGCAGAAAGAGATGTGGAAGTCCATATGTACAACTAAACAAGAGGTATTTCTCTAGTTTGAGAAATAGACACCTCGCATGTCCTCAATTGACAGCTTCATTGAATTCTACCCACCCAACACCAGTTTCATGTACAACAGTAAAGACAAGACTCAGGTGCAGGCCTTATGGGAAAATTTGCAAAGAAAAAGCCACTTTTGAAAAAGAAAATCAAAAAGAAAAGGTTAGAGTGGGCAAAGAAAAACAGACATTGGACATCAGATAATTGGAATAGAGTGTCATGGATCTTAACCCCATTGAGAGGCAATGTGCTATGAGGCACATCTATGGCAAGTGCTACAGGAAGTGTGGGGATCTGCAAAGCTGTCATTGTCATATGTATATGACAATGACAAGCTGTCATTGTCATATACATATATACATACATAGACTGTATCTATGCTGCTTTATGCTTGCTTGGTAGTTGTGAAGCTAGTTGACCAGGAGAGTGTTGCTTGGTTGGTTAGTTAGAAGCCTGGTACGGTTCACCAGGACACAAAAACACAAGAATTGTTGGTCTTTTCAGCTGGTCCATTTTTTTTTAATTACATAGGTATCATGATAGTAGCCGGGCTAAATCTGTGAAGAATGAGGCTAATTAAGGCTGAATTAACAATTTAAATGCTTGAAAGACTCTAATGTACACTCACCTGGATTATTAGGAACACCTGTTCAATTTCTCATTAATGCAATTATCTAATCAACCAATCACATGGCAGATGCTTCAATGCATTTAGGGGTGTGGTCCTGGTCAAGACAATCTCTTGAACTCCAAACTGAATGTCAGAATGGGAAAGAAATGTTATTTAAGCAATTTTGATCGTGGCATGGTTGTTGGTGCCAGACGGGCCGGTCTGAGTATTTCACAATCTGCTCAGTTACTGGGATTTTCACGCACAACCATTTCTAGGGTTAACAAAGAATGGTGTGAAAAGGGAAAAACATCCAGTATGCGGCAGTCCTGTGGGCGAAAATGCCTTGTTGATGCTAGAGGTCAGAGGAGAATTGGCCGACTGATTCAAGCTGATAGAAGAGCAACTTTGCCTGAAATAACCACTCGTTACAACCGAGGTATGCAGCAAAGTATTTGTGAAGCCACAACACGCACAACCTTGAGGCGGATGGGCTACAACAGCAGAAGACCCCACCGGGTACCACTCATCTCCACTACAAATAGGAAAAAGAGGCTACAATTTGCAAGAGCTCACCAAAATTGGACAGTTGAAGACTGGAAAAATGTTGCCTGGTCTGATGAGTCTCGATTTCTGTTGAGACATTCAGATGGTAGAGTCAGAATTTGGCGTAAACAGAATGAGAACATGGATCAATCATGCCTTGTTACCACTGTGCAGACTGGTGGTGGTGGTGTAATGGTGTGGGGGATGTTTTCTTGGCACCCTTTAGGCCCCTTAGTGCCAATTGGGCATCGTTTAAATGCCACAGCCTACCTGAGCATTGTTTCTGACCTTGTCCATCCCTTTATGGCCACCATGTACCCATCCTCTGATGGCTACTTCCAGCAGGATAATGCACCATGTCACAAAGCTCGAATCATTTCAAATTGGTTTCTTGAACATGACAATGAGTTCACTGTACTAAAATGGCCCCCACAGTCACCAGATCTCAACCAAATAGAGCATCTTTGGGATGTGGTGGAATGGGAGCTTCAAAGCGCAGACCAGCGGTTGCAAAAGCTTAAGTAAATAGAGCTCTGATATAACTACTGTGTCTTCAGGGGTAAAACTACTCTACACTCAACTGAATCTAGGCCATGGCTCTGATCAATGGCTTCATTCTCAATGCAGGAAACTGTAAAGGTTTTTGGCATTCTCACTGGAGATTGATATACTGGGCTGAAGAATCTGAGATAATGGGGGTCAAATGCTGGAAGATTACAAAAATCCTGTAATTGAATACTGTAGTCATTTCTTATTATGGCGGGGTTGGTTGTATCGCTTGGAACACTGCCACATGATTTCTGAATAACATGTTCTTACACGCAGGTGTAAAAATGCAATACGTTGTAATGTTTCAATCTGATGGCAAAAATGACAAGTATTAATTACATAATTTGATTGTAACACTTTACAAAAAGGTTTAATACGTTAACATTAGTAAAATAATTTAGTTCACGTGAACTAACAATGAACGGTACTTTAAAGTACTTATTAATGTTGTTAATGCATTATGAACTTACATGTACACACACTACACATCCAAGATAAATGCGGTTAAAAATATAAATATTTTTATTTAATGTTACTTGATGCATTTACTATTGTTAACAAAATAGAACTTTCAACTTATTGTAAAGTGTTACAAATTTAGTAATCAATTATGTTTATTTAATCCTTTAAAGCATTTTAAAATCTTTTGACATATTTCAATTCTAAAACACACTTTTCCAGGTCCACCAGCTGAACCAGCACAAAAATGTATAAATGTTTTATTCATAAACATTTTATTTCCAAAATTTTTAACTCAAGTTGCTTTCCAGCAAGGAGTTTTTACTTGGCACACACAGCTTCAATGATAGCAGTCAACACAAACTTAAAGAGTCAATATAACAGCTTTTCAGGTGGCCTGGGTAGGCCAGCGAGATGCTGACTACCACCTCTGGAGTCCTGAGTTTGAATCCAGGGTATGCTGAGTGACTCTAGCCAAGTCTCCTAAGCAACCAAATTGGCCCGTTTGCTAGGGAGGGTAGAGACACATGGGGTAACCTCCTAGCGGTCGCGATTAGTGGTTCTCGCTCTCAATGGGGCACGTAAGTTGTGCGTGGATCACGAAGAGTAGCATGAGCCTCCACATGTTGAGTCTGCATGGTGGCAATGAACCACATGTTAAGATGCGCAGATTGACGGTCTCAGAAGCGGAGGCAACTGAGATTTGTCCTCCGCCACCCGGATTAAGGTGAGTAACCGCACCACCACGAGGTCCTAATAAGTAGTGGGAATTGGGCATTCCAATGTATTCCCATTGGGTGGAAAAAGGGGATATAAATAAATATAAAACAGCTTTTCAGTATGGCGCTTCAGGGTATGTGTGTGGCTCGGACTCTCTCTATCATTCCGCTGGCCTTTTTAAAGCCCGCCTCCTCTGTCACAATCAGTGGATGGGTGAGGCAGGAATTAACCACGGCCTCCACTCTATGATTTTTCCCCCAGAATTGAATATCTGCTGTCACTACTGGATACTCGTAAATATCTCCATGCACACACCTCACCATCATCTTGTGTTTTGCACCCAAAGCCCCGTCATGAACCAAGCCGTGGTGAATCGAGGTTGGAGGAAGAGGGGTAGGGGAGGGGGCCTGCGTATAGTGCAGCCCACGGAAACGGGGTGCCGGTTTGGGTGGAAACACTCCTGGTTTCTGGGGAGCGGGCATAGGGCAAGAGGGAGGAGAGGGAGTGGGAGGAGCAGCAAGAGGGAGAGAGTGAGAGAGATCTGGGCTGCTGCATGCCGGCTTCCAGGTAGGGGTTCGCAGCCAGCCGGAGGTAGTTGCCGACTGCTCAAACAGACTCAGAAACACCTTCGGATCGTACTGGGGCCCCATCTTTGAGATTAGAATGTGCAGCTTCATCGCTGCTTGCGGGGATGCAGCAGAGGACCTGCCTGGAGCTAACCAGCTCCGTAAGGCCTTCCGATCCTCGGCCTGTGCTTTGAGGAGTTCCTGTTAACGTCGCTCCTGGGCAAGGAGGGCTTGGTGGGGAGTCTCCTGGATGCCTGCCAGGGCACGGATGACTTTGCCCAGCAGTGAGGTGTCCATGGCGGACAGTCAGTTTCAGCACCAGTGTAACATTTGTCAGAGATCAGGGGGAAAGGAGGACGCTGGAGTTGGTGGTGCAGTCCACGTAAGTCCAATTTTATTTCCAGAACTCCAGTTGCTTTCCAGCAAGGGGTTTTTACTTGGCACACACAGCTTCAATGATAACAGTAAACACAAACTTAAACAAGTCAATATAACAGCTTTTCAGCGTGGAGCTTCAGGGTGTGTGTGTGTGGCTTGTACTCCCTCTCTGTCTCTCTGCCATTCCGCTGGCCTTTTTAAAGCCCATCTCCGATGTCACTGAAATGAGACCCAGGTGTTTAGCATCAATAATCACCAGGTGATAGCTCTTACCACTTCCTCTCTTCCCACTGACAGACACACAACCACGTCCCGCTCCACAAATACACAATTGTACTTTTATAAATTATCATCAACTAAGATTAATAAATGTTTTTAGATAAAAAAATATGGTGAAATATTAGTTCATGTTACCAAATACATTTACTAATGTTAACAAAATAAAAACTTTTTGTTAAGGGTTACCAATTTGATAATCCTCTAATTTAACTAAAATCCTCTAAAATAACTCCTTTAATTACTGACATATTTTCATTTCTAAAAAATACCAACCAAGGTCCATCAACTAGACCAGCACCAAACCAGCACTAACCATGCTGCACTAGCGTGCTATTCTAAACTGTTTGTTTTGTTTGTTCCAGCAGAGTTGCAATTCATCGATACAGTTTTTAAAATAATCATAACTGAATCAACCAAATTATTACACACAGACACACAAATCAGCCATACACAAGACCTCAAAACACACACTTTTTAAAACATGCACATGGACTATAAAATGTAAAGCTAAAGAACCACAAACACTGCAGAATATGCTTGCATATCTGCAATTTGCAGACACAAAACTGACTCAACCATGCTTATCAAGCTCATCTACAGATACATTTCAAGAGTGTATGCTTTCTATCTTTCTAAGTTCAGCCCAAAAGGTGTAGCACTGCAGGGCATCCCAAAAGATTTGTGAAAGCAGCAACGGACAAGCCTTGAGCAGTGCAGCCTGAAATTGAAGACAAAGACCATGAGGTGATGATGATGACGATGATGATAATGATAATGAAGGCAAAAATACATATCAGTTGAAAACAGCAGCCCTTTGAAGGTTGGTGGAGGGACCGTTCATGCATGGTGATGCGTGGAGCACAACAGGAGAAAGAGGAGGAGGGAGGGATGGGAGCTGTGGAAGCAGAGGAGTTTGAGAATGTAGAGGGTTCTGGGTGCTTTCGGCTGGTCCTGCAAGGCATGGAGCACGTGAAGATGTACTTAACCCTTTGGGCACACTCGTCCCGCAAACAGGATGAGGAGGGGATGAAGGGGAGGGATGAAGATGAGGCCACAAACAAACCCTTTCCGATCTAAAATAGGGGTGTAAATCAGACTTAAGACAATGAATTAAAGAGACAAGAGGATAAATAGTAAAATGTAATGTGATTAATATAGTTGGACATGATGAATGGCTAAAAGGTGAAGCATGTAATTTCTGCACCACTAGTGTCACCAGACAAAATGATTACTGCTTTCAAAAAGGTTTCCTGAATTCTTCCCCTAGTTTTCCATTGGTGGAAAAACACAGTCCCCATATGCTGTGCCAATATGCTGCTAATATGCTGTGTTGGGGGTTCGGGATGCAAACATAGCAATGTTTTGATAGCACCACAGAACCACAGTGTTTACAGTTTTCTGAGGGAATCAACCTGCGAATGGCTTGCTTTTAGTTAAGTAACCTGGGATAGGAGATTTAAAAAAAATTAAGATAAAAAAATAAATAAATACATACTTCACATTCAAATAATCAATCTGGACTAGAGGACAATGTCAACAAAATAATTTGATTGGCAAGACTGCATGATGTAGTTAAAAGTTATAATTGTACAGATTAGCAGTCAGTCAATAGTAAAAAGGTTTATAGAATCAGGCAGTTAAGTGCAAGGGTTAAATAGTAATGACTGATGAATTATGTTTTAAAAGCAATTATACCATTTTCTGTAATATTTGCATGTATTTTTTAATAATGAAAAGCATTAATATGCAGCAAAAGTGATGAAAAGCCAGGGGTTAAAACACTTTTTTTAATACCATACTGAACACTCAAAAGATCATCAAACAATGAGCAAGGAAATGAAACAGGAACTTACATTGTATAAAAGACTATTTAAAATTAAATTCTGGGCTTTTGACATCAAGAGGTTACTAAATTGTATGAGCTAGAGGAACTGTGACATTTACAGAGTTTCAATGGTTTAAACCAGTATCAATAAATAAACCAAAACATGCTATACTGTTAAAGGTGCACTAAGTAACTTTATCCACTGTAGAAATGTTTCACCACTACAGAAATTATTAATAAGATTTGTCATTGAAATAATGTTGGTAACACTTTACAGTAATGTTCTATTTGTTAACAGTAGTTCATTCTGGTATCATGGACTAAGTTTATTATGTTAATGTTATCAAAATAATATTGTTCATGTTAATTCAGTGCATTAACTAATGTTAACTTATATAACGTTAAATGTAAACTTTAATAGTAGATGTAGTTCATTAACAATAACCAAGATTAATAAATGCTAATTTGTTAACTAATGTTAACAAATACAGCCTTATTGTAAAGTGGTTCAAATATGTTTAAAATGAGATACAACCCACAAAAAGTGGTTTATTCTACATAAGGCTGGTCACCCCATCACGAGGACCACAATGTTAAGATTACATGACCAGCTCAATACTTCTCAAATTCTCTTGATAAGCCCCCTGCTATTGGACACTGATAAGACATTAGTTATCCAGAAAAACAGAAACCAAAATTGATTAGTGCACCTTTAACTTCTAATTTAAAATGAAATACTAAGTAACACTGTCGTTCACCAAAAAAACAACAAAAAGAAAACAAAAAAAGAAATCTACTTAGAGGCATTACAGTATATGTACAACTGCACAAAAAGAAATGAAAATGGGACTGTATAACTTAGCCATAAAATCATGCTTTGTAACTCCCAAATGATACATAAAATTAAAATAGGAAACAGAAATATGTAGAAATAATTGCTGTGTGTGCCAACAGGATGCAAAGTGAAGTTATACATTGAGTATCTCTAGGGTAATCCGAAAAGGTTTCCATAATCCTGTGTAAATGCTCAGCTAGTTTGAGACTTTGAAAATCAACATTATATATAGCATGCTGCAACATTGGAATAAAACAAGACAGAGAAGGTGTAAAAGGAAAAGAAGGGCAAGAGGCAGGTCTTTACTTACATGGGTTGGGAAGGGTTGCAGGGTGGGGCAGGTCTCCTCGGGGTAAGGGGTCTCGCCCTTAGGGAGAAAGGGCTTCAGACCAGAGCCGGTTTCATACATAGACATGGGGCGGCTCGCCCGAGCAGACAGGTGGCATTTCAGGGCAGAGGAAGAGGAGGAGGAAGAAGAAGAGGAGGAAGGACTGGAGGGATTGGGGTGGTTAGGGCCCCCAGGGGCCTGATAAGGCTGTTGAGGTGAGACCTGCCGCCTGAGAGAGCTGTTCTCGCTTTGCAGAGACTGCAGCTGGAGGGAGAGACGTGTCAGCGAGAGAGATGAAGAGAAAAGCAGAAACTGTAGCAAAGCTGAGCTTACAGAGAAACCATCAATCAATAGAGAAATGTAACAATTTTGAGCTCAGTGTCGCCCCCCAGAAGCCTGTTGAATATTCACTGTAGCCACAGAAACGACTACTCAGTCTTTGCCTTTTCTCATCTCATAAATTAGCATCATTTAAGCCCACCCATTTTCTATTGTTATTTCCTTGGTCTAAATGGCCTTCAACATGCCATCAATATTATATATTAACACATAATATCCATCCATCTTTATGGAGTAGGGTTGCCCCTAGGGGTTTATGATGGAACTGTGGGGAGTTGTGAGATTGAGATAGAATGCCAAGGCTGAATCAAATTATTATTACATTTAAATCATTATTAAATAATGAAATGTTTATTCAATGTATACAATTAAACCCATCAAAGAAGAAGAATTTCATTTGATCAAAATGATTAGTAATATAATCATTTGAAATTTGTTATATTTATTGAAAGATTAACATTATCAAAAATCTCAGAGGGTACTTAAAATAATTTAAGTAATAGGGGTTCAGCTGACAAAAAGGTTAGAGAGGTTAGGTTAGTCCTGGTTTGGAGTTGCTAAATACAAACATCTTAACAGCAGAGTCAAGGCTAGCATGCAGGCACAAACATCAGATTTCAAGGAATTTTCCAAGTTTGTTACAAGTTAAGCTCAATCAAAAGCATTTGTGGCATAATGTTGATGACCATAAAAAATTATTTTGACATCCCTCTTTTATTTAAACAAAAACAAAATTCATTGCTTTTGCAATGGACATGAATGGGGCCAGTCCATGTTGCATAAAACATATCACAGATAAAGTTAGTTACTGATTCTAATCATAATAAAATCATGTTAATGTGTATACTGTTTAAGTATACTTGCTATACTTTTAAAACTGCAGTGGTGGTGGTGTAGTGGGCTACAGCACATAACTGTTAATCAGATGGTCACTGGTTCAACCACCATTGTGTCCTTGAGCAAGGCACTTAACTCCAGGTTGCTCCGGGGGGATTGTTCCTGTAATAAGTGCACTGTAAGTCGCTTTGGATAAAAGCGTCTGCCAAATGCATAAATGTAAATGTAAATGTAAAGCGGTGTGTATTTTAATGTTTTTGGACTGGCCCCATTCACTTCTATTGTACGTGCCTTACTGTAACTGCAATTTTTGCTTTTTTTAAATAAAAGAGGGATTTTTTAGGTAATCAACATGCCACAAATGTTGTTGATTAAGCTTAACTTGTATTGAAACCGGGAACATTACTTTAAATGAGCAAGCGAAAGTCAGACATGTTTAAAGGGATAGTTCAGACAAAAATGAAAAATCCATGCCATTCAAAATGTGTATAACATTATTCTGCCGAACACAAATAGAGATTTTTAGATGATCATCTCAGCTCTGTTGTCCTCACAACGTAAGTGAATGGGTACCAACATTTTAAAGCTCCAAAAGCACATAAAGGCAGCATAAAATAATCCCTAGTCCAAATCTAATGTAATCCATACAACTCCAGTGGTTAATTCCATGTCTTCAGAAACTATATGATAGGTGTTTGTGAGAAACAGATCAATATTGCAGCCCTTTTTTACTATCAATCTCCAATTTAACTTTCACATTCTTCTTCTTTTGTTTTTGGAGAATCATATTCTTTGTGCATAGCAGCCAATTGTCCCATTACTTTTGGTCCCTTAAAAAGTGGGAGGCACATATACAAACTGTTGTAATTCTTACACCGTTCACCTGATTTGGATGTAAATACCCTCTAATTAAAGCTGAAAGTCTGCAGTTATAGCACATCTTGTTCGTTTCATTTCAAATACATTGTGGTGGTGTGTAGAGCCAAAAAGATTAGAATTGTGTCGATGTCCCAATATTTATGGACCTGACTGTATCTAATTTGTTTTATAATAAGCAATGCATACAAAAATATCTAGAAATGACAGCAAACAGTATAATGCACAACATTTGGATATTTAGTACAGGCCATGCATAAAATCTAAAACCACTTTCAGTGTCATGTATTGTAATAACTCAACATTAGCAACACAGATAAATTCTATCAATATGTAATTTTGTTGAGAGAACTGAAATTGGTTTCAGTCATAAAACAGCCCAAAACCATCCATAATCTCCTTTAAAGTTTCACTGAACACCAGCATCTATTATTATTGGCTGAGAAATGTAACAGGAAACAGGCTGAAACTGTAACTTCCTTAAAAGCAGGGCTGTTGCCTTTTTTTGTCACATTTTAGCATTGAGCAAATATCACCCCAAAAAAATAAAAAATTTAATCAAGACTGGTATTTACAATCAACTCTGGGCTCCTTTGGCAGTGTGTCGAATTCTTGCACACATTTCACACACTCAGTGCTAGATATCCAACTAAATTATAATCTATTAAACCTGAAGAACAATTCTTGAGGATTGAATGTTTGCCACAGTTATGCCAATGCTACGTTTACAGTAAATACCATGTTATACCGTACTGTTAACGTGAGAGCGAAATAAACATGACTTATCTAAAATATCTAAATGTAATGTTCATACATACAGCTTCAGCCACTGAATCAGGTTTACAGTTAGGGAGGAATGCCAAACAGTCTATATATTTCGGTTTCACATCATTTTCATTCCAGAATGTGACCATAATTTCCAATGGTATCTTGGTGTTTGTGGTGGGGTGCGGTCTAGCGCTGGTTTGTAAATGAATGAATGAAGTTCGGGAGATGGGAGCAGTAAGAATTATCACCTGTGGGAAATTATCTCTGACAGCTGTTTTGTGTTACAGTGAGAGCTGAAGGGAGATAAAGGAGCAGCCATAGCCACAGTGGAGGAGAGAGAGGAGCTAGAGTTCTCTGTTAAAGTGAACATTTACTTTGATTACTGAGCTACAGAGTATTTTGTTTTTGAGTGTGTGCGCTGGAAAGCAACCTGTAATAAACAAAGCTAAAGAGTGTGAGCTCTCTCTCGCTTCCTCATTTTCTCTTGAGACTAACCTGAGACCTGTCACACTCGATAAGGGTCATGCTGGTTATTTGAATGATATAGCACAGTTATTACAGAAATACTTTCACATGAACATTCCAGAGGACTTTAGGAATCAGAATTCAATAAGAAGTGATTTTTGATGACATTTCAATGGCACCCAAATTAACCAATAGGTCTGGGGTTTAAACAGTCTTGTTTTGCAGAGGTACTAAAAGAAGAATTGCTGCTCAGACCAGGATGTTCAGCTCTCATTGCTGAATCTCTGGTACCTTTTTCTGCATCAGTCTCAGCTCCTCACTCAGGTTACTATTGGCCTTCATAAGCTCCTGTATTTTGGACTCAGAGGCTGTAAGTGCATTTTTCACCTCCAGAAACTCCTGTACAGAAACTGGGCCATCAGACAGGTCGGAGTCCAAACTCTGAGGAGAGAAGCAGAGGTTGGGAAACATGCCCATTCAAGGGCATATACAAAAATTAGACTACTGAGTTGCTTTAGTGACAAAGAAGACTTCAAAAGCTTCTTACAGAAAGTGGTCATTCATAAGACTCTATATCTCTATATATGGTTACAACTATATCTTCAGAAGCAATATAATAGGTTTGGGTGAGAAACAGATCAAAATGGAAGTCCTTTTTACTCTAAATCTCCACTTTAACTTTTACATCTGAAAGTCACATATGATGCCTGTTTAGCTTCACTTTCACATCTGAAAGAGAATGTGAAAATGGAGATTTAGAGTACAAAAGGACTTAATTATTGTTCTGTTTCTCACCCACACCTATCATATTGTTTCTGGAGACATGGATTTAACCACTGGAGTCTTATAGATTACTTTTATGTTTGCTTCGTATGATTTATGGAGCTACAAAGGTCACATCACTATTCCCTTGGATTGGATAAAATTTTTGTTTATTTGGTAAAGAAATAAAGTCATACACATCTGGGATGGAATGAGGGTGAGTAAATGATGAGAGAACTTGCATGTTTGGGTGAACTATCCCTTTAAATGAAGCCCGAACCCAACCCGTTCCCAAGACGGTGTGTCTTGAAAAAAAAAAACAAAGCAAAATTCGAGGTTCCAGTGAGGCACTTATAATAGAAGTAAATGGGGCCAATTTTTAAAGGGTTTAAAAAGGCAGAAATTTTAAGCTTGTAATTTTATAAATGCACTTACATCAATTCTTCTGTTCAAACTCATGTATTATTTGAGCTGTAAAGTTGTTTAAATTGTAATTTTTACAGTAATTTTAGGGTTCATTGACATTACATCGTCATGGCAATAAAGTTGTAAAATTAGCTATAGCTTAACACAAAAAAATGTTAGTAAGTGATTTTAGAACATTAAAATCAAGTTTACACGCATATTGTATACTT
The DNA here is from genome assembly GCF_025860055.1 of Xyrauchen texanus. NCBI lineage: Eukaryota > Metazoa > Chordata > Actinopteri > Cypriniformes > Catostomidae > Xyrauchen > Xyrauchen texanus. Next base: position 12,047,196 of record NC_068279.1, read on the forward strand.
TTGAAAGTATTTTAACGTAAAACAAATTGCCCCCCCCATTAACTTCTGTTGTAATTGCGTTACTGTAACCCAGATTAATGCTTTTGATTTTTAAAGAAAAGGAGGGACGAGACGAAATTCATTTTTGTGGTAATCAATATTATGCCACAAATTCTGTTGATTCAGCTTAACTTGTATTGAACCCGGAATATTCCTTTAAGAAACAGCGAGACATTGGTCAAAGACCAATTGGTCAAAGTCCAGCATGCCGGGATGCAGACCTCTAGAAAGGGAATTGTATAGAATTGGTTCTATTTTGTTTTTTATATTATTTTCATGACTTACGTTCTGGAACACTGTACTAAAATACTCTTGACATTGTTTCCTGCACAACTACCCAGTAGTAGCGCTACTAAATCTAGAGTGCAGAACAATTGAAATTCTTGAAATATTACTTCCTCAAAAACACTTAAAGAATCATTAATGGAATCATTAAAGAACCGGAATGTGAATCAGAGTCATTCATTAAAATTGAGTCTATTAATGTACGGGCTGGAGTGTCAATCCTTACCTTAGCTCGGTCTGCTTTGCTCATTCGCAAATCAGTGTCTGTGTCCTCATCGGATGCCACACTATCATAGTCTGGCTGGTCAATTTCTTGGCTTTCACTTCCATGACGACTACCCATACTTTTAAAGAATACATCATTATCTACGAGGAAGAAAACGTAACAATCATGAATCATCAATAACAACTTAAAAAGAGCTCAACAATTCATCAGAGACTAATGTCTTACATGTATAAATGCAGATATGTACCTTTAGGACTTGACAATGAACTTCCCTGCTGACGACGCTTTGCATCACTTAATATGTCAATCACAAGAGTGGCAAACTCATGAGCATTGAATCTTGCAAGCTTTTGTCTTCCCTGGAAAATAAATTATGCAATTATTTAATTTTTGTCTGATTAAATATAATATCTTATTGGCTTGGGTTGTCTAAACTTTTGCAGGTAACAGTTTTGATGCCATTTCCTCCTTTTAATTGGTTTTGTGGCATCTCAGCCGGCATGCTCGTCTGGCACATTTCTGAAAATTGCTGCAAACGCTGTATAAAAGCGCTGTAAAATCTCACTTCTCTGAAGTGTCATTTCTTAATTTCCTGTTAATGACTTTAGTGACAACTTTTTCTGTTCAGTCCTTGCCTGGTTTCGTGTTGATGAGTACTCTGGGTTCACAGGAAGGAAAGGCACAAATGTTGTCTCCGTTACCAAGGTGCTGTGGTTCTGAGTGGCCAGCCAAACTACACCAGACACGAAAGTAAATGCTTATCAAGATCTATGTAACAGAGTGAGACTTCACACACTTTGCATACTGTTATATAGGACTTAATGTACTGTATGCATTCTTTCCATTGTTCATCAGAGCTGAATTTCACGTCTTTTTCATGATCTAAACATCTCACCTGCATCGGTCTCTCTTCGATCGACTTCATCGTACACATCCATTGCCAGTTCCTCAAATAAATGATCGCTGAGCTGTATTTAACAGAGTTACATATTTAAATCATTTTAATTGCTGTAAAACTGCTAAAGAGCTAATAAAGATATTGTCATTAATATTTGTAACTGGCACATTATGGTGTTTGGGGGCAGGATTGCCATGTGCTTCAGAGGTGACCCATGGTTTCCTCTGCTCTTAGTCTATTTTTATTGTTTAGCTTAATATGTAGTGTATGTAAAAAAAAAAATCGAAAAAAAAATCAAGAGGACTCACAGACTGAAGTTTCTTTTTGGCAACTTTCGCAAACTCTGAGATCTCCAGACTGCTGTACAAAAAGAATAAAATGGTAAATAAAGTTAGGTTGTTTTATATATATATATATATATATATATATATATATATATATATATATATATACATACACACACACACACACACACACACATACACTGGCAGCCAAAAGTTTGGAATAATGTACAGATTTTGCTCTTATGGAAAGAAATTGGTACTTTAATTCAACAAAGTGGCATTCAACTGATCACAATGTATCAGACATGGGGACTTGTGACTTGGTGACTTGGACTCGAGTCGACTCGAGTCGCTATTTTTATGACTTGTGACTTGACTTGACAAAAAATAAAATACTTGAGACTTGACTGGGACTTGGAAGTTAAAGACTCGGGACTTGACTTGACTTGAGACACGAAGACTTGAATGACTTGAGTGTTAATCACATCATGTTTCAGTTTGAATATAAATTATTTAAAAAAATAAAGTTGATCCAGCTGGAGCGCAGGCTGAGAATAGTTTTGTCATGACTGGACATGACAAAACTACATGTCAACTACACGACACTATAGGCTATCATCAGCCATGCCCTCTCGTACCTTACGCACACCACGCCCACTTAGATCAGATAGCACATCAACATGTCAGCCGGAGGGGTAACGTTACCGAGGGTCATCGCTTTCGGCTTCAAAAATTATTATCAAGATGGCAAAAGACGAACAGCGCTTTGCAAGACATGCAACGTTATGATCGCGGACAGCCAGACGACAACCTCCAATTTCGTCCGCCATTTGAAGAGCCATTCTGCCCAGTAAGTGCTTGTCAATTTGTTAATTTTATCTGGTTAGTTGGTAGTTAGCTAATGTAATAATAGCAGGGTTCCCACGGGTCCTTGAAATCCTTGAAAGTTTGTGAATCTGAAAAATAAAATTCAAGGCCCTGGAAAGTTCTTGAAAATAAACATACATAGATACAGGTCCTTGAAAGTGCTTGAATTTATTTTGTACAAGAAGTTTTCTGGGAAAAAAAAAATCTGTCCATTAATTTTTTATTTCGCCAACACTTCGTGGCTTATGCTGCATACTAGCCTGCTTGATTTACGTTAGTTACGCGCATTTACGTTAAGTGTTTCCCGCGCGAGGTACTTTGTTTTGTACGTTGCCATGACGTTCACGCGCGCTGGTACCTCAACGTTTCCCACTCACAGACGTTGCAAAAATAGGCTTATGGATATACTCTGTGTGAGTGAGTGAGTTTGGGTGTGGGAGTGTGAGAGCGCAAGAGTGAGTGTGTGTGTGTGTGAGCGCGAGAGTGAGTGAGTGAGTGTGGGAGAGAGAGTGTGTGGGAGTGTGGGTGTGGGTGTGTGTGTGAGAGAGAGTGTGTGAGAGAGAGAGTGTGTGTGTGAGAGAGAGAGTGTGAGAGAGAGAGAGAGGAGAAATGTAACAAAGTTTAATGTACATAACTGTGTTTGAGAGAGAGAGAGGGAGGTGTTCAGAGAGGAGTCTGTTGGATGTTAAGCTGTTATTTGTTTTATGGACTCAATGTTGAAAATGTAAAACATTTCAAACACTGTTGGCAGAAGTGAAAAATAAATAATTTTATGAAGTTACAATTTTGTTTGATTCCATGATGTATTTTACTGAACATGAGTATTGTAATTTACTGACAGTTACTTATATCTTGTCTTTTCACTTTATTATGATCAGATTCTGCAGGTAAAATTACAATAATAAGGTGACTTGACTTGGACTTGACTTGACATAGCCTGTGACTTGACTTGACTTGACTTGCCCAAGAAAAAAATACTTGGGACTTACTTGAGACTTGAAGGTTAAGACTTGAGACTTACTTGAGACTTGCACATGTGTGACTTGGTCCCATCTCTGCAATGTATAGTCAGGACATTATTAAAGTGAAAAATTACTATTAAAATTTGATTTTTTTATTTTTTTTTTAAACTATTTCAAAGTATTCTCCACGTGCAGCATTGACAGCTTTGCAGATCCTTGGCATTCTAGCTGTCAGTTTGTCCAGATAGTCAGGTGACATTTCACCCCACTGCTTCCTGTAGCACCCCACTGCTTCCTGTAGCACAAGATGTGGCTGTCTTGTCGGGCACTTCTCACACACCTTACAGTCTAGCTGATCCCACAAAAGCTCAATGGGCCCTTAACACTCTTTTCCAATTATCTGATGTCCAATGTCTGTTTTTATTTGCCCACTCTAACCTTTTCTTTTTGTTTTTCTGTTTCAAAAGTGGCTTATTCTTAGCATTTCTTCCCATAAGGCCTGCACTCCTGAGTCTTGTCTTTACTGTTGTACATGAAACTGGTGTTGAGCGGGTAGAATTCAATGAAGCTGTCAGCTGAGGACATGTGAGGCATCTATTTCTCAAACTAGAGACTCTGATGTACTTGTCCTCTTGTTTACGTGTAGAGCAAGATGTCCTTTGTCTTTGAAGATTGTATTGTACACTTTTGTATGAAATCTTCAGTTGTATTGCAATTTCGAGCATTGTATAGCCTTCATTCCTCAAAACAATGATTGACTGACGAGTTTCTAGAGAAAGCAGTTTCTTTTTGCCATTAATCTGTTGATACGCACCCCTTTTTGAGCACAAACCATGAAAATGACTTAAATGGTTGTTTTTATCTTTTGAAAGAAGACACTTTGGGCTTTATTTCTCAAGTTTCAGCATTAATATATGTTGTTATTTTTTTAAGTTAGAGAAGCTGAAGTTTATAGTAATGTAAATATTTTGTGCTGAACATGTTTTTATAATCTAAAAAAACAAAGTACCAAGACAACCCAGAAATACAATGTTCTCAAAGCCACAAGTCTAAAGAAGTTATGGTTCAAATTTGAAGATAATCTCACACAAAATGAGGTTCCTGCAAGATTTTTTCTCTGTAAAATCACTGGGCGTTGTACAGAGTAAAATTAAGGCTCTGCCTCTCAATGTCAACACAAACTCTGACTGCACTGCTTGGCTATTATGAATAAAATCATTTTTAAAAATAGACTTTGGAGACAGGCTCGTTTTGTTTACGAGACTCTAATATATAAGATCATATACAGTTTTAATTTGTACTCCTGACACAAATAACTAAATTGCTGTTTCTGGAGCATTGCTATTGTGAAACAGAGATCAGATATCAATGTTGAACCTTAGACGGTAAATTATATATTAAATGTAAGTAGAGTGACGTCACTACCGCATGCAGGGGGATTGCGTATCAACAGGTTAAGACATGCCAGTCTATTGCATACTGTGGCAACACAAAAACAAACACCAAGACAATGTTAAGCTTAATTTAACAAACCAAATAGCTTTCAAAAGTGATTTTCTAGTATCAAATTAGCCATTTAGCATGGTTATTCAATATCAAGGATAAGGTGTTGGAATGATGGCTGCTGGAAATGGGGCCCGTCTAGATTTTATCAAAAATTACTTTTTGTAAATAGTGATGGTGCTGTTGTTTCACATCAGTAATGTCCTGATTATACTTTGTGATCAGTTGAATGCCACTTTGGTGAATTAAAATACCAATTTCCTTCCGAAACAGCAAAATCTGTATATTATTCCAAACTTTTGGCCGCCAGTATATATAATATAATATAATTAGTGCATATATATATGAATGCATATGCATATGCATATATATTGACAATTACCACTCTCATTGGTAAATACTTACACATTTCTTTTTCATCAAAGAAAGCAAAAAAGGAATAACAAGATATTAACTTTAGATTACATTAACCTTAAAGTGATAGTTCACCCAAAAATTAAAACAATATGTTAGTCTCAGTCACCATTCATTAACACACTGTCTAACATCTCCTTTCGTAGTCCACAAAAGAAAAAAAGTCCTACAGGTTTGGAATAACATGAGGGTGAGTAAATCGTGACAGAATTTTCATTTTCAGGTGAACTGTCCCTTTAAAAACCTAGCCAGATCACTATCCTGACTGAGCAAAGAAGTACTCTGGGATGTGATCTGTAGATAGCAATTCAGCATATTTAAGAACATGACTGAGCACAGCACATCCCAGAATGTTCCTTTGCAGAAGAAACAACTCTTAAAGACGATAGCTCAAGTATCATTAACAGGACAACACCAGAACATATCAGATCAATTCAGTTATTATTATTATTATTATTATTACCTGTCTGCCATCTGTGGTATAATAAAATGTTGACCATTCTTGTGACCTAAAAAACAGATTGTAAACACAATATTGACATACTGGCATTGTATACATTAATATTGAGAATCTACTGATAAAGATGACAAAGTGTCAAGCTCATTCATCATTGTGGGATTTTATTGAGCCATCTGGCACTTTAAAGACTTTGAGCCAATTATCCAATCTGACTACATCAGTTCTCATCATGATAACACACCATCAGCATGCTGACTCACCAGGCTTCCGCCCACAGAGGTAGAAAGCCAGTCGGTCTGTAAGCTCGTACTGTATCTCCACCAGTCTGTCTGCCAGGTCCTGATGGCCAGCCTGCCTGTTTACAAACAATGCAACAATGTTAAAAGGATAGTTCACTAGGGGGCCCGGTTGCTAGGGAGGGTAGAGTCACATGGGTAACCTCCTAGTGGTCGCTATAATGTGGTTCTCGCTCTCAGTGGGGCACGTGGTGAGTTGTGCGTGGATGCCGCGGAGAATAGCATGAAGCCTCCACACGCGCTATGTATCTGCGGTAACGCGCTCAACAAGCAACGTGATAAGATGCGTGGATTGACGGTCTCAGATGTGGAGGCAAATGAGATTCGTCCCCCACTACCTGGATTGAGAGTTGGAGTCACTACATCACCACGAGGACTTAGAACTCATTGGGAATTGGTATATATATACACATATACAGTGCATTCGGAAAGTATTTACAGCGCTTCACTATTTCCACATTTTGTTATGTTACAACCTTATTCCAAAATGGATTAATTTAATTATTTTCCTCAAAATTCTACAAACAATACCCCATAAATGACAACGTGAAAGAAGTTTGTTTGAAATCTTGGCAAATTTATTAAAAATTAAAAAACGAAATGTACACAAGTATTCACATCCTTTGCCATGACACTCAAAATTGAGCTCAGGTGCATCCTGTTTCCACTGATCGTCCTTGAGATGTTTCTACAACTTGATTGGAGTCCACCTGTGGTAAATTCAGTTGATTGGACATGATTTGGAAAGGCAAACACCTGTCTATATAAGGTCCCACAGTTAACAGTCATGTCAGAGCACAAACCAAGCCATGAAGTCCAAGGAATTGTCTGTAGACCTCCGAGACAGGATTGTATCGAGGTACAGATCTGGGGAATGGTACAGAAACATTTCTGCAGCATTGAAGGTCCCAATGAACACAGTGGCCTTTATCATCTGTAAATGGAAGAAGTTTGGAACCACCAGGACTCTTCCTATAGCTGGCCGCCCGGCCAAACCGAACGATCTGGGGAGAAGAGCCTTAGTCAGGGAGGTGACCAAGAACCCGATGGTCACTCTGACAGAGCTCCAGCATTTCTCTGTGGAAAGAAGAGAACTTTCCAGAAGAACAACCATCTCTGCAGCACTCCACCAATCAGGCCTGTATGGTAGAGTGGCCACACAGAAGCCACTCCTCAGCAAAAGGCACATGACAGCCTACCTGGAGTTTGCCAAAAGGCACCTGAAGGACTCTCAGACCATGAGAAACAAAATTCTCTGGTCTGATGAAACAAAGATTGAACTCTTTGGCCTGAATGGCAAGCGTCATATCTGGAGGAAACCAGGCATTGCTCATCACCTGGCTAATACCATCCCTACAGTGAAGCATGGTGGTGGCAGGATCATGCTGTGGGGATGTTTTTCAGCAGCAGGAACTGGGAGATGAATGCAGCAATGTACAGAGACATCCTTGATGAAAAACCTGCTCCAGAGCATTCTGGACCTCAGACTGGGTCGAAGGTTCATCTTCCAACAGGACAATGACCCGAAGCACACAGTCAAGTTGACAAAGGATTGGCTACGGGACTCTGTGGATGTACTTGAGTGGCTCAGCAAGAGCCCACACTTGAACCCGATTGAAAATCTCTGGAGAGATCTGAAAATGGCTGTGCACCGACGCTCCCCATGTAACCCGATGGAGCTTGAGAGGTCCTGCAAAGCAGAATGAGAGAAAATGCCCAAAACTAGGTGTGCCAAGCTTGTAGCATCATACACAAAAAGAGGCTGTGATTGGTGCCAAAGGTGCTTCAATGAGCAAAGGCTGTGAATACTTATTTACATGTGATTTTTTTCGTTTTTAATTTTTTATAAATTTACAAAGATTTCAAACAAACTTCTTTCACTAAGGCTGTAACATAACTGTCGAAAAAATGAAGCGCTATGAATACTTTCAGGATGCACTGTATAAACATATATACATTTATATATATATATTTTTTTTTTTTTCATATTTGGGTGAACCATACCTTTGAATATTCTTATGTATATTTGCCACAATGGACTAAAAATAAAGATGGATTTCATTACATTTGCAGAATGCCCATAGCTTGTGTCGTTATTGATTACCTTGCATAGTCGATGGGTGTTTTGCCATTAGAGTCTGTATTCCCAGGATCTGCCCCATAAACACAGAGAAGTTCAGCCTGGCAAACCTGCCCTGCTTTAGATGCAATGTGCAGCGGTGTGTTCCCTTTCTCCTTTTTAACAGAACCATTCAAAGAAGTGATGAGTTTCAAAACAACTCTGAATTGAATGAATGAAAAATTAGACATGATCAGTTAAGGTGAGATCAGAGGTTTTACTGGGTGGAAGTAGTTGGCTTGAGCTCCAAGGGACAGTAACCGCAAACAAGTCTCAAGATTGCCGGTTCGAACACTGGAGTGAAGTTGCTATAGAATCAAAGAAAATGTGTATCAATAGAAACAATTTCAAAAGTGTGACAGCAGAAGCCATTTAGCGCATGGTATTTCAGCATGTAAACCATCATCGTATTCAGTAACCACATGCAATTAAATTAAGTCATTATAATTCCTTTCCACGCAAACACGCCTTCTTCCTATGTAAATTAGCCTATTATAGATTGTGCTTCATTCACAAAAATGACCTGGTTCAATTTATAATCGCTCTATTACCACCAGATGAAAGATCGGAATTGCGCATGCAAATTGCGTTTAGCAGCAATTTTGTGGCCGCATTTGCAACTTTGCCTTATCAGCGTTATTCCTTTAGAGAATTAGGCGCTAAACCAGCGTAGACAGCACATGCACATAACTGACATTTTAACAGGCATGATTCATTTTTAGTGAATTCCACCCAAGGTTTATTCTTTCGGGGTACTTTGCAGTGGCATGCATTGGACTGTTGGCAGAGGCAGAGTGTCATATCAGCGTTATTTAAATTTATTATTATTTTTTTTAACAAATCCAATATAAATTCCTATTTCAGTTCCAGTTGATATTAGGGTTGCAGCGGGTGTGAAAATTGACTGTTATCATACCATGTACATTTGCTTATCTACGGTATTGAGAAAAAAATGCAACAGGACGGAGAATCTACACATGCGCGTGTGCATCACCTTTCCTCCTTTTCTGCCTGTCAGACTCGTCAACTTGCGTATCACACACACACACACACACACACACACACACACACACACACACGTAGCGGAGAAAATGTCAGAGAGAATCTAGGCGAGGGGGTCAGACATAAGTGAGTGTGTGTGTGTGATTTAAAGCAGTGTTTCTCAAATGTATATTCGGACTGGGTTGCGTACAGCAGTTAAAGAACATTGCCATGGTTCTCCCATTGAAGATATTTCAGCGGCCGCACAAGTGAAAGCCTATTTAGGACTGACGAGGCAGATTCAATGATAATCTCGCAAACAGCTGAAGGTTGCACTTTCGCACAACTGTAACGATTTCGCGATCATTATCTGCTCTTCTCTCCGTTATGCACGTGCAACAACTGGGCTTCCCTCGATATTACGGAGCGCAGACATCAAAACTGATGTGACCAATTTCAATTCTAGTGAGACTTTTCTAGTTTAAAGCGTTACGGAGGAAGTCATGTTGAAACTCTCAAACAGTAGGTAGCCCTTACGTGCCAAACAGCACTGAGGAGGAAGAGCAACTGCGGCAAAAAAAAGAAAAACAAAAAAACTTTACAAATTTGTTTCATGATTTTACATGAGTAAAAGTAACTTAAAAAGTAAATGTTAAAAATGTTAAAAGTTTCATATGAAATAATCTAAAAGGTAGAATCTATTAGACCTCATTTTATATCAACAGTGGCAGTTTTAGTTAAAGTTTCAAGATGTGTTTCAGCTAGTATTTATTTTTCATAAATGCATTAATATTATTTAAGACTAGCACACTGACCTAACCATGGTAATGAGGAGCCTTTCCTTCTGTGTAATATGTGTGTTCTGTTTGAATGATGTTTGAAATTAGGAAAAAAACTGGATAATAATGGGCTTGTATAAGTAAATATGCTCTTCAGTTTTAAAAAGGGGGACAGACAACTTCCTCTAGATTTTGTTGTTGACATCAACAACAAAAATAATGTCACTTGATGCATGTCCTTGTACTGGAAAACCATGAACAAAACTATGCAACATAAAAGGAAATGCGACCCAGGATACATTAAATACAGGTTATGTTTTTACTATGGTGTGTCACCGCTTGATATCCAATGTAAAATCAGTCCTGAAGCAAAACCAGTTGAGAACCACTGAGTTAAAGGGACAGACAGTAGCAGTATATGTTAATTATTAATAATCATAGGACATTACTTTACACAGCTGATGTTATTTTTCATTTAGTAGTTCATTTAACATGCTATGCTAACATGTAAACTGCTTTAGTTATATAACATGTTATAGTTACATGCTATTATTTTTATCATGTTTATATTTCGTTTTATTTTTATAATTCTGTTATCTTTCTTATTTATTTCTGTTTATTTTATTTATTTTCAAAAGGGAGACTTTTTTTTTTTTTACACATACTTCAAGTTTCAATTCTAATAACGTGTTTGTTCAAAAAAACAAACAACAACAAAAAAAAACCTTCTGTATTCAATGATAATAGTAATTGTGTAATACAGTACACAGTGAAACTAGGGCTGTCAAAATTGCTCAAAAATGACATTCGAATATTCCCTCTAAAAAAAACACATATATTCGAACTATTCGAATATCTGGTTGCGCATTTGGTCAATGACGCGCATTACGTCAATAACAGGACAAATTAATACAAAGAGACATAACTATTTGTATAGGTAGTTTATTTAAGTTTAAACATATTTGACAACGTATTACCTACACAAAAACAAGTAAATCAACTAATGGCCAAGACCTCACTCTCGCTCGCACGCGCAGGCACTCTTTCTCTCTCTCTCGCCCTCACGCTCTCTGCGCATAACGGTTTAAAAGAACAACAACAATAAACAAATGTTGAGTGCTGATCAAGAGTTTTGTGCAAGCAATATAAGGTCGCGACTCTTGTCCCAAATATAGCAGGCTTCATTCAGTGATTAAAACAAATTATTAACATTAATTGAAGTTTTACAGTATATAGAACCGACATTGAACGCTCCGAGCGAGCTGTGCTGTGGTAAACATGGAACTTTTCCTTGACATGAAACGGTAAATAATCAAACCAGTGGAAGCCTGCAGTGCATGAAACTGCTGTATCTAACCTACCTTATTCATGCAACATCTATTCAGTCAGTACAGTAGCCTTACATTTTAGTCATGTTTCTGTTTAACGTTAAATAAAATGAGGCACACAATTCCGAGAAATGTGACAACAAAGACCCCTCAGGCAGCACGCCCACTCGCAAAGCATCTGCTACCGCGGGCGCGTTTTTTTTTTCCACATTCGAATATTAATTTTCACCTTCGAATTTCTGTTTTTTAAAACTATTCGAATATATATTCGAATTTAGAATATTCGTTGACAGCCCTAAGTGAAACCGTGACATTTTCTGAGACTGTTATCATACCATTTGACAGTTGACATTTAAATGGCTAACCCATACAAATCTAAAATCTGATTTATCACAACATATGATATGACAAAGTAGGCCTGGATAAAAATATATAACATAAAAAGTCACATATTTTGCTTATAAATGCAACAACATAATAAAATAGTAAAAATGTCTGTTGTTCTCTATATAACCTATACAGTATTTTCCTTAAATCAGTTTATTATCATAAAATTTGTTTAGGCTATGTACATAAATGCTCAAAAAAATATTTTTTTTTACTGATTTAATAAATTGTTAAGTTCAACTTGCAAAAATAAATATTTAATGTGTAAGTTAAACTGTATTTATTTTACTGATTTAATAAATAGTTAAGGTCAACTTGCAAAAATAAATATTTCAAAAGGTATTTCATATGCCTTCCCGTACAGAAATCTGAAAAATTAACTATTTATTAAATCAGTAAAAAAGTCAAATCAAAGATTCATCAAGTGTATCCATTGTTTTATAATTATTATTATTTTTAATTGCCTTAAAATCGATACTTATAAGAATACAACAACAATCATATTTCATGAATATTTGACCTGTTTGCCTATTACTTTTATAGTCATCTAATTTTTGGATAATCAGTCATCTACTACTTGGTAAACAACACAGGGATGTGACTGCATGGATCTGTACTTTTAAGAGTGAGTGCTCACCAAAAAGATTGATTTGGATGTGACCAAAAGTAAGGTTGTCTGTGTCAGTTAGTTGTTTTCTGTGCAAATAGTTTCTGCACCTCCATCAGTTAGTCCCATTCATAGCGATCTGCAGAGACCCGCTGTGAGGACGAGAGCATGAGAGGTGGGCACTATTGCATTGCTTGATTGACAGCGTATTGAACGAACCAGCGCTAATTGGACCCAATGTCTGCCCTCACATGATTTTTTGCTGTATTTTGCGGTTAATTCCCCTCTCATTCACGCCACGCTATAGGTGCTGAATGAAATCGCAATGAGCTGAAGGGAGGCTTGAGAGATGCTGCATCCCTCTGACACTATATCTGCAGAGTGTTGCTGTTTGACTGCATGAATGCAGAAATATGACTGCTATACACATTGTTTGAGCTCACATTTCATAATATTTTATTTGTTTTATTTATGTAAAGTCATTTATTTTGCTCACACAAATGTTTGCAGAGGCACTGCCTCCCTTGCCTACTCAGAGAAATCGCAACTGGTACTTTGTCACTATTACAAGTGCCCCAACAACAACATATTTTTGGATATCCCATTTGATAAAAATGCTAGTAATGGGTGAATCAAATATTTGAAAGACCAATTATTAGATGGGAAGTGAGAAGGACATCCAATATAAAACATGAAACTCTTTCCTTACCTTGCTTAGATCTGTGGATGCTGAACTGTCATCATCTCGACAAGGTAAACGATGGACGAAAGCCAGCATTTGATACTTTGCTTTTATGAACTCTGCCTTACTGGGGCTTTTGGGTGAAAGAAACAATGTACATAGTATATATGCAACTACTAGAACCAATCAAATTTCACCAATTTAGGCGAGCTGACAGATATCTCAGTTTATTTGATAGAAATCTTGCTTGTTATGAAGATGTTTTCGTTAAACTCACTGGACTTTATCCTGAGGGTTGACTTTGCGTTTGCCACTCATAATGGACGAGGGGTCCAACAGAGTGTGCTCCCAAATTGCATTAGCACCATTGTTGTATAATGTCTGAACCATCTGTGGATGAGAAAAAAAAGGGTCATCCATCAAAAGTCAAACATTCATGATAACAATATTCTCCTTAAAGGAATAGTTCACCCAGAAATTCAAAATTTCTCATGATTTACTCTCATGCCATCTCAGATGTGTATGACTTTCTTTCATCAGCTGAACACAAATGTACATTTTTAGAAGAATTTCTCACCTCTTTTGTTCCATACAATGTAAGTAAATGGATGCCAACATTTTGAAGCTCCAAAAATCAAATAGTCAGCATAAAAAGTAAAAAGGTCTCCAGTGGTTAAATCAATATTTTCAGCAGCGATATGATAGGTGTGCAAAGCCCTTCTGATAGGGGAGCCTACAAAGTTAACATAACGTGGCTGTTTCATAGACATTCTATAGCGGAAACACTGGTGAGAAGACAATAGGCTGTTCTTTTTGAATGGATGTCTATGGAGGAGATGCTTTACAACGCTGAATAAAGCACGTTTGTGAGGAAACATCTCATTATTTAATGAATGAACTGCCTGTCCCCTAATCTTCAACATGTTTTACACTAAAAACTCCTTTTAAAGTGAACTATGTGTGGACTTAACTATGACAAAATTGTTGTTTTATAAGAGAAGGTGTCAGTTCATGGCTTTCTCTCCATTCAGTTGTAAAGCATCAGCAAAATGCTAGTTGACCATTATAGACCATTATAGCATTATGCTCTCAGCAATGATAGAACTGTGAAGGTTGTTATCTACTAGAAGATCTCTGTAGGTGTGGGTGAGAAACAGTTCACTTTCACATTGTTCTTCTTGTGTTTTTGGTGATTCACATTCTTCATGCCTACCGCCCCCTACTGGGAAGGGAGAAGATTTTCAAGCAACCTATGTCAGCGTTAGCTAGCTAGCCAGCTTTATAAATAGCTGTTAGCTAAATTTGGTGTATGATGACAGTAGTGGTTTATAAATAGACTGTACATTAGAAATATGTGGTACAATTCAGTATTGATATAGAGAAGCACTGAGGCAAGGCTCTGGGGAGCGTGCAAAAACTTTAGATTTTTGGATTTTCCTGGCAAAACTGACCGGCTCCCTTCGCATGAAAATCCGTCTATGGGCTTTAATAGGCAACCAATTACATAGAAGGACTCATTTTTTAAGTTGGGTTACAAGCCGTTCGCACATTGGCAAAAAAAAAAGTGAATACTACATAAAAATTGTTACATATTACACCTTTAAATATTGATCTATTTCTCACCCACATCTATCATCTCACTTCTGATGGATTAAAACACTGGAATCATATGGATTACATTTATGATGCCTTAATGTACTTTTTGGAGCGTCAACATTTTGGCACCCATTCACTTGCATTGTACGGACCTACAGAGCTGAGATATTCTTCTGTAATTCTTCATAATTTGTGTTCTGAAGAAGAAAGAAAGTCATACATGTATGGGATGGCACGAGGGTAAGTAAATGATGAGAGAATTTTCCTTTTTGGGAGAACTATCCCTTTAAATGTCTCTGAGTCACAGTCACTGGTGGAAGGCCTTGTGGTTCTCATTCAAACAAACCTCTTTTTTTACAAGCATTTAAAAGATTCCAAATGACAAATTCTTCTATAAATAGGATTGTGAAAAAGGATTTGCTTTTGCTTTGGAATAATGTGCTAATGAATCTTGCACAATCAAATTACGATATCATGTTGACTTTAAAGACAAGACTCATAAAAGGGAATCTCTATTTGTCTGAGTGGCCTCACCTGTAGCTGGGTGGGAGGCCAAGTTGTGTGTGACAAATGCCGCACTTGCGAGTTGTGGCGGCCCAGACTGCGGTGAACACTGCAGCACTCATCGCATATCAAAACACCTCTGTTCACAGATGCCCAGCGAGGTTCTAAGGGAAATCAACAGATTTACAGAAAGGCAACAAACAGCATGCCTCAGCAGCATGTTGTGCATTGATCAATACACAATAACACTAATGGAGCTTTTTGGATGCAGCAGGAAAATGCAAATATAATAATAGATTAAAAGGTGTGGTGATGGGGGCATGGCCGAGTGATGCCTGTGGAGAGCAAGGCCGGGAGAGGAAGAACAGTAAGGATTGGCACCTGTGGGAAATCACCTATAACAGGTGTTTTGTGTTGCAGTGAGAGCTGGAGAGGGATAAATGGGCAATCTAAACCACCGGAGGAGAGAGAGAGAGCTACGCTTCAAACGCCTGAGTGTATGCGTGCGGTTAAGTGTGTGTGCTGAAAATCCACGTTGTTTATTGTAAATAAATGGCTTGATTGAGAAAAGAATATGCCAAGTCCCGCTTCCTCCATCCGACAGATCCAGTGACTTGTTGCAGTGGTGCCAAAACAGTCCTCGCAGCTGGCCGAAGTTTTCAAGACCCTCGCCAGTATCCACCAAGCGCAACATCAGTCTCTGCTTGAGCTGCGTCTGGAACAGAAGCAGCAGTTCCAGGCTCAATCGGAGGACCGGCAGGTGCTGTGGAGCTTGGTACACCAGGAGGTGTCTTCAGCCATGACCCCTCATGCTTTCCAAGAGGCTTTGTTGAGCTCTTCGAGCGGACGGCTGATACATGGAAGTGGCCAAGGTCCCAGGGATGGCCCACCTTCTGCCGCTGTTGTTCAGGGAAGCCCAACTCACAGCCCAACAACTTCCCAGAAAAAACATCTGCACCAATTTAACAAGTCACTGGATCTTTCCAAAGGAGGAAGCGGGATTCGGCATATTCTTTTATCCAAGAAGCTGCTTATTTACAATAAACAACTTTTCAGCACACATGCTTAAACACGCACACACACACTCAGATGTTTGAAACGTAGCTCTCTCTCCCCTCCAGCGGTTTGGATTGCCCTTTTATCCCTCTCCAGCTATCACTGCAACACAAAACAGCTGTTAGAGGTGATTTCCCACAGGTATCAGTCCTTACCGCTCTCCCTCTCCCAGCCTCGCTTTCCACAGACGTTGCTCAGCCCCACCCCATCAAAAGGCTAATACAATAAAGGGGCTTCTTACAATAATGCTCTATAGAAAATAAACTACATTCTTCCAATAAACCAGGGCTCTGTTACTCTGTAGGGAACAACTGCTTAGCAATTCAGTGATCAATTGTTGTACAATAAAATAGGAACTGGCCCTATAAAACATGTTACATATATTACTTTTGTTGTGCTGTTTCTCACCCACACCTATTATATCACTTCTGAATAAATGGATTTAACCACTTGAGACTTATGGATTACTTCCATATTTCCTTTATATGATTTTAGGAGCTACAAAGATCTGACCACCATTTACTTGTATGGACCTACAGAGCTGAGATATTCTTCTCAGAAGAATGTTTTCCTCTGGAGAAAGAAAGTCATACACATCTGGGATGTCATGAGGGTGAGTAAATTATGAGAGAAGTTTCATTTTTGGGTGAACCATCCCTTTAACAGTGATATTTATGTGCTGTAATCTATGACGACAACAAAATGTGGGGCTCACTTCTTCCTTATAAGGCCATTGTAGCAAGAGTTGAATGTCATCCTTTTTTTTTTTTATGTTAACGCACTCACTTCCTCTAACATACACATGCTTCAAACCACAACAAATGTTATGCAGCTGAGCTTTATTTCCAGAGTGTAAGCAGGTGACTGGGAAACACAACTACTGAGTGACTAGTAGTTTCAGTGCCTTATAATAGATTTTTCTATCAACTACTGTGGTTCTCAAATGATTTTGCTACAGCACCCAAATTTTCATTGTAAATCTAGTTGCAATTTATTATTTTATGCTTTTTTGTGTGACCCTATTAGCACACAATTTATTTTTAGGTTGCAACCCACCAGTTGAGAACCACTACTCTACTGCACATAAAGGCCCGGAGGCTCAGAGATCCCCCTCCACATAGTCAAGCTCAACGAGACAGGCCGAGACAGAATCCTCATACGTTAACACTTGTCACTGGCCCTCGTCATTCATGGACATCCTATGCCATGTTGGTTTTTAATAGAATATGTCACAGACTCACTCCTTCACTGAGTCATAATTCCAAATCAGTGAAAGTGGGGCTAATAACATTACAGCTATGACTTAAGTGTCTGAGCAGGCTGAGCAATATTTTCAGCATCATATTTGCTGCCCTTCCCCCAACTTGTCCCAAGGGCAGATTGCGGTCAACTAGCGATTTCACTTCCTTCAGAAACAATGATACGAGTCAGTGCTGGGAGTGTAAAAATTTCCCAAGAACAGAGAATTTTCTTCTCACCCAAGGACTGGTTATAAGCTAAACCATTCTTTCTTTTTTTCTAATCAAAATGTTAACATCAAGTTTATGTTTCTACCACTTTTATACCTTTAGGTTTTAACTTTTTATGTGTCTTTTGCAATGTACATTGCAAAGGTGGCACATAAGATGCATCTGAATTGAAATGTATGTGTATTTACACAGACTGTTTAATGCTGCTCAAAGTTGGCATAAATGCATATACGCAGCAATTACAATTGCACAAATGTTATGAGATTCATGTTTTAAATATAAATTTATGGATATAGAAATATGAAATTAACTACAATATGAAATTATAATTTTTAATATGAACCTATCAATTATTAAATATATATTCATAACAAATAGAGATCAACCGATATTGGAATTTGCTAAATTGGGGAAAAGGCAGATAACCGATCAGTCATCTGCCAATAGTCGTTAAAATCGATTTATAGAATGTTAAAAAACATTTCATTCTTTCCTGATGGGAACCGACAGGCTACAAGAGTCCAAAATAAATAAAATCCCAGATGCAGTTCATTGTGCAACCAAAATCCTCATAATAACGAGAATTTCTTTTAGATTTTGGGCATAACGCGGGACTATGAACAAACCTGAAATATAGACCCTGTTTACACCTGGTAATAAGATGCATTTTTGGTGATCCGACCAAATAAGGTCAGCGCTAAATACAGGTATAAACAGCATCTAAAACGTTTTGTGATCAGATCACAAACACGTGACCACATGTAAATGTTAATCCATCCGGAATGCATCCCGGCAGTATCGAAGTGCCTCCCCTCACCTGTGAATCAACCGATGCGCTTAAACTAGAGTTTAAACTTTGCTGGTTACGACCAAATATCCATCTGATCGGATAATTTTAAAAAGCTGATACAAACACAAGTGGTAGAACTTCACAAATCTTCTTCGGTGTGTTTCATAAGACACAGATGAGAAGCAAGTACATCTGAAGCACCTTTAATAAAGGTAATCCACAAAAACTATACATAATTCTGCTCGAAATGTTGTTTTTATTCTTCGATTAAAATTCAGCTGCATTTGGGAGAAATAGCATTCCGTTTTTTTTCTGCTTTCTTTGTCTTTTCTGACTTTTCTGACATTTCTACGCTTTAATGCCATGCAGTAACACACTGACAGATTAATTTATGTATGTCATCAAGAAACAGTCTCTCCCCTCCAAATCAATCAAAAGTGGTCACAGCAGACGCATTTAAGCAACCAAGTGTAAACAGTAAAGTGTCTCACCTGACCACATGTGATTGGATCACCCGAGACGCATCTTACCAGGTTTTACTTATTTTGGGACTTGATTCTGTTACAATGCTTTATATTGAAGTATTTACAAAAAATAAGTTTAATATAGCCTAACATTAACCAGATTAAAGATTTTGTGTGTGTGTGTGTGTATATATATCTATATATATATATATATATATATATATAGATAGATATATATACACATAAATATATACATACATACATACACATACATACAAGTTATATTCACCCTTTGCTATATTGAAGGCACTACAACTACACATTTTATTATGTATTTCCTTTTGAATTTACTTGTTTTTTGTTTTGTTTTTAAATGTACAGTAATTTCAAATCAGATGATTGCAACACACTCCACAAAAATTGGGAAACTTGACTGTCCCAACAAGGAAAAACATAATATAATGTATATATATATATATATATATATACACATACATATACATACACACACACACACACACACACACACACACACACACAGTGTATTCATAAAGTATTCAGACCCCTTCATTTTTTTTTTCATTTTTTTGTTGCAGCCTCATGCTAAACTGCTTTAAATTCACATCAATCTACACTCCATACCTCATAATGACAAAGCAGATTATTATTTATTTTTTTTATAAATAAAAAAAAAAAAGAAAAACTGAAATATCATATTGACATAAGTATTCAGACCCTTTGCTATAACATTTCAAATTTAGCTCAGGTCCATTACATTTCTCTGGATCATCATTGAGATGTTTCTACAATTTAACTGGAGTACACCTGTGGCAAATTCAATTGATTGGACATGATTTGGAAAGGCACACACCTGTCTATATAAGGTCTCACAGCAGAAAATCCATATCAGAGTAAAAACCAAGCCATGAGGTCAAAGGAACTGCCTGCAGAGTTCAGAGACAGGAGTGTGTCGAGGCACAGATCTGGGGAAGGCTACAAATACAATTTGGCTGAACCCAATGGTTACTCTGGTTGAGCTCCAAAGATTATGTGTGGAGAGCAGGGGCGTAGGAGCCATTATACGTGGGTGGGACATGTCCCCCCCACTATTTCCCAATGTAAGATTTTGTTTTGCATTGCCTGCCTATCTCTGCCGATTTCGGAGTCTCCAAATGAATCCATTCTGTAACTTTTAAATAGGCCTACGCCTAATTCAAAGTCACGTTGCTTGCGGTACTAGACAGATCCGCAGACTGTACGCTCCACAAAGTTGCGTTCAGACGTTCAGCTGTTTTCTTCAGCAGTCTGTTCAAGTTGCAGCTGTCAGCCTGTTCTGCATCTAAAGGTAAAACCTCCCACACTTGTCTGTCTGGAGTAAAGTTTTAGAAAATCTTCTTGACTGACAGATCGCGTTCCTTCATCGTTTTGTCGCTATGGTTACACACACACACACACACACACACACACACACACACACACACACACCGTTGGCGGTGCGCTCAAAGTCATCTGTCAGTTGTGCAGTTACCCAAAATCTCATGAATGAAGTTAAAACCCTTCATGTCACTGGATGAAATAAAATCGACTAGCAAAAATACAGGAGGCCGCCTTACAAACGAGTGTGTGTGGAGGATATTGTCATTTCGCCGTAAGGTTTTGATAGCGTCATTTATTTATAAGGAGGGCAACACTCCAGTCCAGGAGGTGGCACTAATGCACCTAAAAATCGGTTATTTATGTATGCTTCGGCAGCCGGTGTTTTTATTTCTTGTATCTAAATCTAGTATGATGTATATGTGAGGTAAGTTAACGTAGGAAAGGAAACGTGGAAGTAAAAATACTGAAATAAATACTGATAACATATTTTGGGCGGTTTTGTTTGCATTTTGGCGGTTTTTGAACAGTTTTTGGGCTAATTCAGCCAATGAAATGGCAGATTGCTGGTTTTCAGTTTGATCATCAGTTTTGTTGTATTTTGAAACTGTCAAATATAGCCTTAGAAGCAAACTATCTAATTTTATGTTGTGTAAAACAGGCAAATGTTAGCTAATTAGTTAACTAGCTATATGCTATCAAAGCTGATGAACAGCCAAGAGTGTGTGAATGTGCCATTGATACGTGTCCTTAAACTATGTAGAAGTAACATTAGTCACAAATTGTTCACACAGAGATGAGTATCCTACAGTACTTTAAGAGGAAGAGGACAGAGGAGAACGGGCTTGTAAGTTTAATGGATAGCTACATACAGTATATTCTAAAATTCACATAGTAAAAGCACTTTAGATCAAATTAGGCCAACGGCATGTCATCAGAGTTTGCATTGAAACCAGTTTTGTGTCCTCAAACATTTGTTACTTTCCTAGACAGGAGATGAAGAGACCACAGAACAGGGAGAGTTAGGGCCAAGTGAGACACAGGTAATGGGAATATGACAGAATGCTCATTTGTGTAGGATAACAGAATACATTGGTACTGTGTCCAGCTAATTTAACTAGTTGTTCTTATGATTAATATACAGGTGCTGGTCATATAATTAGAATATCATCAAAAAGTTGATTTATTTCAGTAATTCCATTCAAAAAGTGAAACTTGGATATTATATTCATTCATTACACACAGACTGATATATTTCAAATGTTTATTTCATTTAATTGTGAGGATTAAAACTGACAACTAATGAAAATACCAAATTCAGTATCTCTGAAAATTAGAATATTACTTAAGACCAATACAAAAAAAGATTTTTAGAAATGTTGGCCAACTAAAAAGTATGAACATGTAAAGTATGAGCATGTACAGCACTCAATACTTAGTTGGGGCTCCTTTTGCCTGAATTACTGCAGCAATGCGGCGTGGCATGGAGTCGATCAGTCTGTGGCACTGCTCAGGTGTTATGAGAGCCCAGGTTGCTCTGATAGTGGCCTTCAGCTCTTCTGCATTGTTGGGTCTGGCGTATTGCATCTTCCTCTTCACAATACCCCATAGATTTTCTATTGGGTTAAGGTCAGGCGAGTTTGCTGGCCAATTAAGAACAGGGATACCATGGTCCTTAAACCAGGTACTGGTAGCTTTGGCACTGTGTGCAGGTGCCAAGTCCTGTTGGAAAATGAAATCTGCATCTCCATAACGTTGGTCAGCAGCAGGAAGCATGAAGTGCTCTAAAACTTCCTGGTAAACTTCAGAAAACACAGTGGACCAACACCAGCAGATGACATGGCACCCCAAACCATCACTGACTGTGGAAACTTTACACTGGACTTCAAGCAACGTGGATTGTGTGCCTCTCCTCTCTTCCTCCAGACTCTGGGACCTTGGTTTCCACATGAGATGCAAAATTTGCTCTCATCAGAAAAGAGGACTTTGGTCCACTGTGCTTTATTAAATCCAGAGTCAACGCTGCCGTCTACCAGGACATTTTCAGAGCACTTCATGCTTGCTTCATTTTCCGGCAGGATTTGCACCTGCCCACACTGCCAAAAGAACCAACAGCTGGTTCAATGACCATGGTATTACTGTTTAACTACTGTGTGATTTCATGTAATATTCTATTTTTTGGGATTTTGATTTCATGGGTTTCATAAGCTGTAAGCCATAATCATCAAAATTATAACAAATAAAGGCTTGAAATATCTCACTTTGCATGTAATGAGTCTATATAATATATTAGTTTCATCTGTTAAGTTGAATTCTTGAAATAAATCAACTTTTTGATGATATTCTAATTTTATGACCAGCACCTGTATATATTTGAATGTAAAATGAGTTTATCACTGAAGCTTTATAATGATAAGCTACACTAAGTAAAGTGGCTTTTTATGATAACAATTTATAGAGTTTGATTTGTGTTATTTCGTGTACATTCTATAGAGCAGCCAGAATTGGAGAGAGGTCAGGGTTTCAGAGCAGGTCAGCCAGACAGAGCATCAAAGGCCATATCAACCTAACGCAGGATGTATCATTCAGCAGCAGCTTGCAAACAAGACACTTAGTTTCCAGGATAGATGGTACAAGAACTATATATGGCTACACTACTGTCCTGATGTGAGAGGTATTATCTGTTTCTATTGCATGAAAGCATTTAAAAATCAAACAAGTCCCCTTGCTAAAAGTGTAGATCAGTCATTTGTATCTACAGGATTCCAAAACTGGAAAAAAGCAATAGAAAAATTTAAATCACATGAAATGTCTCAAGCACACAAAGTGGCCATAACAACACACACACATCAGGCAAAATCAATAGACACACAGTTATCATCAGCAAAGGCTCTTCAGCAACAGCAGGCAAGGTCTCATCTGCTAAAAATTGTTGGCTCATTGCAGTTTCTTGCTAGACAAGGTACTGCTATTCACGGTCATGAAAACAGTGAGGGAAATTTCAGGCAGCTCCTTCGTCTCAGGTCAGAGGATATTGAGGGACTGGAAAGTTGGATAGAGAGGAGGTCAAATTTTCTCAGCCCTCAAATTCAAAATGAGATTTTGCAGATGCTGTCTTTAAACATTGTGCGGGAGATAGCATCTGCTGTGCGGAACTTGCCGACACTCCAATACTCCATCATCATGGATGGCACCCAAGATGTTGCAGGGGTAGAGCAGGAGTCAATCTGCATCCGGTATGTGGACCATGATCTAATACCTCATGAAGTGTTTGTCGGTCTTTATGAAGTGTCTTCGACCACAGGGGAAAATCTGGCTAGGGTTGCCATTGATGTCCTCCATAGAATGAATTTGCCGCTATCTGGTCTCCGTGGGCAAGCGTACGATGGAGCTGCAAACATGTCTGGCAAGACTGGTGGAGTGCAGACCAAAATCAAGGAGATTCAGCCTCTTGCCCTCTATGTCCATTGTGGACCACATTGCGTCAATCTTGTAACACAGGCTGCCTGCAGTTCATCCTGTGTGGTTATGGATGCACTGTCATTGGTCCACAAACTTGGAACCCTCTTCAACCAGTCAGGCAAGTTTAAAACGGTCTTTAAAGAGATTGCCAAATCAGAACATGGGAACATCAAAACACTGAAGCCCTTATGCCCTACCAGATGGGTTGTCAGAATGAAGGCTATTCGAGCTGTTCTTGGGCAGTATGAGGCAGTGCTGCTCAGTCTGGAGGAGATGGCTTCATCTGGTTACTCTGAAACAACAATCACAGCTAGGGGGCTTTTGGAGTGATTCCAAAAGGGGACCACGGTGCTTGGGCTTCTTCTTGCTTGTGAAGTGATTGGAGAACTAGTGGCTGAATTACTCCCTACAGACGTCAACAGGAACTGTCATGGGCATGACGGCAGCTGTGGAATGCGTGAAGTCAACTCTGAAGGCAAAGAGGTCAGATGAAATGTTTCACCGCATATACACAAGGGCCACTGAGCTAGTCACCAGCACAGGTATTGAACCTATCCAGATGCCGCATGTCAGAAAGCCACCCAAGCGCTTCACAGGAAATGCAACAGCATTTGTCCCAGCAACCACTGAAGAGCATTACCGCATTGACTTCTTCAAAATGCTGGATACTGTGGACATGCAACTAACCAAGCGCTTTGAACAGAGTAGCCTGCAAGTCCTGGATGAATTAGAGAGAGTGCTCCTGACTGGAAAGAAGCAAGATGTTGTCAGCCAACATCCAGAGCTAGATCGGCATTCACTGGAGGTACAGCTGCCAATGTTCAAGCTTCAGTTCGACTATAGTACCACTCTTGAGGCTACCAACATACTAAAAAATCTGCTGCCAGAGGTCCGCAGTCTCTTCAGCCAGGTAGAGACATTGGTGAGGCTGCTTTTGGTTGTTCCTTCTTCCTCTGCAGAAGCAGAAAGAAGTTTCAGTTCCCTAAGAAGACTGAAGACCTGGCTAAGGAGCACAATGTCACAGACCCGTCTAAACCACTGCAATCTGTCACATCCATCAGAAAAAGTTGAATCGTCTAGACAGAGCAAGAATTTGTGAGCAGTTCATCTCTGCAAACGATCAAAGAAGGCATGTTTTTGGGACCTTCAATTAAGTCAACATGCTCTTTCTGTCCATCACCTGGCTCTGCCTCAGTCTCTCTCCATCACTGCCTCAACCTCCATCCATCCCCAGGCTCTGCCTCAGTCGCTCTCCATCAGTCTGCCTCAGTCTCTCATCCATCAGTCTGCCTCAGTCTCTCATCCATCAGTCTGCCTCAGCCTCTCTCCATCAGTCTGCCTCAGCCTCTCTCCATCAGTCTGCCTCAGTCTCCATCCATCAGTCTGCCTCAGTCTCTCTCCATCAGTCTGCCTCAGTCTCCATCCATCAGTCTGCCTCAGTCTCTCTCCGTCAGTCTGCCTCAGTCTCCATCCATCAGTCTGCCTCAGCCTCTCTCCATCAGTCTGCCTCAGTCTCTCATCCATCAGTCTGCCTCAGTCTCTCATCCATCAGTCTGCCTCAGTCTCCATCCATCAGTCTGCCTCAGCATCTCTCCATCAGTCTGCCTCAGTCTCCATCCAGCAGTCTGCCTCAGTCTCTCATCCATCAGTCTGCCTCAGCCTCTCATCCATCAGTCTGCCTCAGTCTCCATCCATCAGTCTGCCTCAGTCTCTCATCCATCAGTCTGCCTCAGTCTCTCATCCATCAGTCTGCCTCAGCCTCTCTCCATCAGTCTGCCTTAGTCTCCATCCATCAGTCTGCCTCAGTCTCCATCCATCAGTCTGCCTCAGTCTCTCTCCATCAGTCTGCCTCAGCCTCTCTCCATCACTGCCTCAGTCTCCATCCATCACCAGGCTCTGCCTCAGCCTCTCTCCATTGCCAGGCTCTGCCCCAACCTCTTTATCACCAGGCTCTGCCCCAACCTCTTTATCACAAGGCTCTGTCCCAGCCCGATAATCTTCTAAATGGTGTGTTTTCATTTATGTGTTCTTTATTAAATAAAGTATGTTTTTGTACAGTTCATGGTATGTAGTCATTTGGTTGTAGTTATATTAGATTGCTTCTCTCTGTTTTTATAATCTACCCAGTCTGTCACTGCATATACCCTCTTACAACCAAACTAAGTAGTACAGTCTGTTCCGAAAAGTCATTAGAAATGAGCATTTAAGTGTTTTATATATATTAAAAATATTTTAAAAAGCGGGGAATTTCCCCCGAACCCCCCTAGCATTTCCTGTCCCCCCCAGGTTCAAAATTGCTCCTACGCCCCTGGTGGAGATGTAAGAAACTTGCAGAAGGACAACCATCACTGCAACACTCCACCGATCTGGGCTTTATGGCAGAGTGGCCAGTGGAAGACTCTCCACAGTGCAAGACACATGGAAGCCTGCTTTGAATTTGCAAAAAAAGCCCCTAAAGGACTCTCAGACTGTGAAATGCAGGATTCTCTGGTCTGATGAAATGAAGATTGAACTGTTTGGCCTCCATTCCCAGTGTCATGTCTGGAGGAAACTTGGCACTGCTCATTACCTGCACGATACCATCCCAATGGTGAAGCATGGTGGTGTTAGCATCATTCTGTGGGGGTGTTTTTCAGTGGCAGGGACTGGTCAGGGTTGAAGGAAAGCTGAACGCACCAAAGTACAGAGAAAAAGTACAAAGAACATCCTTAATGAAAACCTGGTCCAGTGTGCTCAGGCCCTCAGACTGGGCTGAAGGTAACCTTCCAACAGGACAATGACCCTAAGCACACAGCCGAGACAATGCAAGATTGGCTTAGGGACAACTCTGTGAATGTCCATTAAAGGCATAGCCAGAGCCTGGACTTGAACCCAATCGAACATCTCTGGAGTGACCTGAAAATGGCTGTCCACTGATGGTCCCCATCCAAACTTGAGAGCATCTGCAGAGAAGAATGGCAGAAATTCCCCAAATCCAGGTGTGCAAAGCTTGTCGCATCATACCCAAAAAGACTTGAGGCTGTAATCACTGCCAAAGTTGCTTAAACTAAGTACTGAGTTAAGGGTCTGAATACTATGTGATATTTAATTTTTTTCTTTTCAATAAATTTACAAAGTTATCATAAATCTGTTTATGCTTCGTCATTGTGGGGTATGGAGTGTAGAGTGATGTGAAAGGCAACTTAAATGTGAAGTCCGCTCCTTTTTTTATTGCAGGAAATGCTTTGTCTTTGATTTGATTGACAGCGATTGTGTATGAATTTGAAATGCTGTCACTCACATACATCACTGCTTCAATGATTGGACGTTTGTTACGTGGTTCAGCCCATTTGAGAGCTTGACCAATCATAATGAAGCAGAGCTTCCAGGCAGAATATAAATACATTGACTGAAAGTCCATTGTGTCCAATCAACAATCAGATCATTTTCATTTTCATTTGCAAATAGTGTTCATGAAGCTCCCATAGACTCCCAGAGAGGCACTGCATCCAGGAAGGACCCAAAGCACAGCTTCAATGGGGTTCTATGAGCCGTGCATTTGCGAACTCCAACTGACATAGTCATGCAGATAACATTAACTAAACAAACATTGCAAAAGTGTTGTACGCTGTTGCACGTTTTTTTTTTTTTTTTTTACCTTAAATATTTAACTAGGACAGTAAGTACCTGAATGAGAGGTTGTTTGCAATTTGATGAATATGTCACTGTGCAATTTTAATGAAATTTTAAGGGAAGCTGTGCTTCCTGTGTGGTCTTAAATTAATCGCCACTGATACACACACATTTATATTTACATCTATGCATTTGGCAGACGCTTTTATCCAAAGTGACATAAAGTGCATTCATACATAAAGGTTGAACTATATACAGTCTATAAAAAATATATTTTTTAGCAGATAGGTATTTTTATTATTATTTACATTAAGTTAGAGACACAATGTATGTGCGGACAGGGCACATTTCCATACAGTTGCATTTTTTCTTTTCATGTCCTCACTTAAATTCAGAACACTTGATCTAATCAAAATTACCAAATCTGCATTGAAGCGCACATAAACATATGGATGAATATTGTCAGTCAGTTCCAAAAAAGCAACTATCGGCACCAATTTATTCGGTAAAACAGATTTATCGGTCTACCTCTAATAACAACAAAGTTTAAGGCTGCTCTGATACTATGGGCTGAGGTGGGTCAGACCAGGCAAAATGAACTCTGACTTTTATGCAGCATTGCATTTTTACACAGAATTATGAGCAGGCACAAAGCAGCCTTAACTCGGATGCTTAACATCACCAAGTCATTCTCACACTTCTGACAAATTCGCAATCGTATGTTAACCATCTATAGATAATGTTATCTTGGTAACATAAATCAACGACGTTCAATACATCAACATCAAAAAAAAAAAAAAATAAAATAATAAAAAAGAAAATCCAAATGTTACGTTTGAAAGGCATATAAACAACTTATTTATGATGATGTAAAAACGCAGTCTTGATTCCTGGAAAGAAAGGGCAACTGACAGTTCCATCAACTGGCTCCAAACTGAGCCCAGACAGATGACTGATCTTCAAACAAGGCAGAAATATATTTTTATTATTATACTGATAATAAAACAGTGTCCATTTACTGTGCAATGCAGCTTCCCACTTAAAAAGTTACTGATCAGCGATTCACAGCTAGAGTGAGGGATACTATATCAGATCAGACTGTCAGAAAGATCAACAGTCTGAATTAAAAATGAATTCACTGTTAAGCTGTGAGTTGCATAGAAGAAAGTTACTTCCCTTTAAACACAGGAAGCATCACACAACAGCTGCAAAGAGGGCAAGGGCCAAGAATCAAGCACCTGGCATCATTCCCTTAACCCCCTCATTCTCCCTTCCTCTCCTTTCTTTCTAAGTGCTCGCTGTCAAGTGCTGTAGCAGCAAAAATAAAATCCCAGTCCAGAATGACTAAAAATATTCACACCCTAACAACAACTGCCCAAAGATCCTGACATGTTGGTGCAGCTCAGGCCAGCTGGTGACAGGCGTAACTAATCAAGGGGAATCAATATGGGGCATGAAGTGACACTGACCCACTAAGCACAACAAACCAACTGTCCAGCAAAGCCTGAGTCAGGCCTTCCTCTTACAGGACAAAAGTCAGCCATATGTCAGTCCAAACAACAAACAAGTCTATCCTTAAGAGTATATTTCACAAATTCTAGAGTCTGTAAAATGATTTGAACACTTTACCATAGGAAATGAATGCAATATCAGGTCGGTTGTAGACTCTGGAGGACATCGGTATGAGTATTTTAACAAGCAGCACAGGACTGAATCAGATTTTATTACTAATGGTGATTCATAGTCTTGATCATTAGTACATTTCTCACTAGTGCAGTAAATTAACTGCATTTGAACACTGTGTAATGAGGACAGGAATGTTGCGTGCCATTATTTATTTGATATACAGGCCCCTTAGGGATCAATAAAATAAAATGGATAAAATGGTTCAAGAATACAGTGCAGCATCATTTGAGGGTGAAAAAAAAAGAGCCGGACCAGTAGAATTGAGTCAAGGCTGCATACAAAGTGGCAGTCTCTCAAAACCAAGTGACCTCCCTACCTAGACATTTTTGCATAATAGATGCATATATTTGAGAATTTTTGGCCATCACATGTAGGGGTCAGATGAACTGACCTATGATGCTATCTAGGTAGGGAGCTCACTAGTTTCTGAGACACAACCAGTACCACGACGTCATACCCCAAAACACACTACACTTACAAACCAAGCACTCCTAAATCCCATCTAAATCTATCCTGAAAATATATATTATTGCGACTAGAGGCTTGCCTGAAAATGTCTCAGAATGCTTTATTTATCCTTAAATGTCCAGCGAGTCATTATTTTTATCTGGCTGGTAATTGCAGGTTGTCAGCCATAAAGTCGTTTATTAAAAATCTACAGTAAATATGATATACTGTGCTCACCCGAACTGCTGCAATCCGCACAAACTTCGCTATTTCGTAGCCGTTTCGACATCCTTGTCTCCAGGAACGTGGCTTTTACCATCTAGAATCGAGACTACAGCGTCCACGGGTAATTTAAAGCATGCACCGCCGCTTAGACGTTATGACTGGATTCGTTTCAAAGTATTGTATCACTGAAAGAGGATCTCGAGCACGAAGAGAACGTGCATTCAGATGAGTTCGACGCGTGCGTGCATGCATCTGTACTAGCTTCTGTATATGAAACTATGTCTGGCTGTCTAGCCTGAATTTAGCACAGGCAGCAGAGCCCCTGTCATAATACATTAGAAACTACACTGCGGAAATGCTTGCCAAGCAACCCGTCAGATCGACGCAGCGTGCCATCTGTCTAGCCTGACCACACATTGGAGGGGTTTTTTTTTTAGTTAATTTGGTAAGACTTAAACTCCAACAGTACAGCCACACATTTGAGTTTATAGTGACGATAAATCAGCTTTCGAGCTCTCCCTGACACGCAGTGGAGAGACGCGACAGTGCAGCGCGTGATGTATTATTTACCCGTTTATTCACTCGCAGGCAGTTCTAGGATTACATTAAATATGACATTGTGAAATGATACATCACATTTTATGTTTGGCGTATATTTTTAAACTGAGAAATGTGTCAGACACTGTCGTAAATGAAATTCAACGCATGTATGACGTGATCTTTAAAGCATTGGGGGCCGTTCAGACCGAACACGTACTTATGCCAAAAACAGATAAAGCAGTTATCTCGAGACGTGTTTTTTAAGTTGGTGTTCTTTTAACTTGACAAGGCGTCTGAAAACGGGATGCTCCTGCGCAAAACGCTGAAAAACAGCTAGGAGCAACGGTCAAACATGTCCGTCTGGTATGTTCAAATAAAACAAAACCCAGCGCCAAAATACGTTGGATATGAACAGCCGTGCCTTTATGCGTTCGTATCCGCGCAGGCGCAGAAGTACCAACCTCCGCGTGTGACAGTGTCGACCAACTAGCGTGTTAGAGCCGTAAACGGACACCTACCTGTCGCAAAATTGTCCATGTTTTTTCTTTTAAAACAGCAATTTCATCGTAGTACTCTGAAAATTAGAGTAACGGTGGTCAATTAATTAATTGATGAGCTGTTTCCTCACAAAAGCAGTTTATTTAGCAAAAGGAGGCATCACCCCCATAGACATCCGTTTAAAAAAAAACACTTGCCAGTGTCCCGTCCATAGAATATCCGCCGAGTAATACATTTTGTTGCTAACTTAGTAGACACATTTGTAGAAGGGCTCTGTCTGATGAGCGAATTTCAGAAAGTACTAAAACGAGCGACACGAATTATGACATTTAGTAGTGTTTCATTTTGGAAAATGTAAAAATATACGGCTGCTTATTTAAAAGATAATTTATAATAAAACTAAACGAGAAAATCACAGTTTGAATTAAGCAGAATTTAACCACAGATACTGGAGAACAACTACCCCTTCTACATACGAAATGGTTCGGTCAGGCGTTTGGATTGTCCAATACATGATTTGAATTTTCCACATACGGATTTTATTTAGAGCATTTAATGTTGCATTTGTTAGCAGTTCTTTGCTTTATAAATTGATTAGAAATAGAACTAAACGCATGAGCTTGGATGGACTTTATTTGTGAAATGAATTCTTACACCCCCGCCCAAATTAGTCTCAACCTGCCACTTCCTTGTTTTTCAAAAGTTTTATTTTGAAAAAAGAAAGAAAAGTTGGTTGCGTTTTCGGCTTCTTCCTTCCTAAAGATCCACCTGTTCAATCATCAGAGTCACTTGTGTATTTATCTCTAACCAATTAAACGCATGAAGAGTTTTGATGGTTTGTGACAGTAGCTAGCTCGCTGGCTGGCTCTTGATTTTGGAGGTGAGAAGAGCAGAGTTTGATCGAGGCAGAATGCTATCCGCCAGCGCTGCCAACGACGAGGATTTCAGCCTCAGGTTTCCACTGCATGTTCTCGTCTGGGAGAATGACTACAGGAGGCTGGAGAAAGACATACAGACGGTATGCGTCTAATTTCTCGCTGCAAACGCTAATGTTTAGTCTTTGCAGCTGGTGGGAGAATAATTGGTCTGCTCTGCTGTCTCCCTCCAGTAAATGTCATAACATGCTTGTCATGTATTTAATTATCTCCTGTGTCTTATTGCTTCATTATCTGGCCATCCACTTATTAACTAATGTCCCAGTGCAGTGCATTGAATTGCATTCGAAATTTGGTGTGGTATTGCAATACACTGAAACTGGGACATTGGATATTATAACATGCTCGTCATGCATTTAATATAGTCTAGTGAAAATCAGATGCTTATTAGCTTGTCATCCACATGTTAATAACAGTGCCACTGCATTGGATTGCACTAGAAAGTTGGTGATCTCACCCTAACATCAGTAGAGCTTCATTAATGAACCATGCAGATGACCATAGAGAAAGTAGACATGCCATTTCACTGCATTTCAATTAGTTGCCATTGCATACTTTTATCTCCACCCACAAGGCATGCAGAAGTGCTCATGGTTTTTGCCTTGTCAGTTTCCTCCCTGCCATATGAACTCAGAACTGTCTGTTTACACTGATTTCAGAACAATATAGAAGAGGTGGACCCGAGAGGTCGAACCCCTTTGCATCTGGCTGTCTCGCTAGGACACCTGGAATCAGTTAGAGTGCTGCTGAGACATAGTGCTGATGTTACCAAAGAAAACAGCAAACATTGGACAGGTGAGAATGACTGTTTTGCAGTACCAGTGCCAGTCTGAAAAGTAAATTGCATTGGCCCCCATAGAACATCATTAGCACTATTACCACCACTTCCTCAGCTTTCGCCATCAGTGGCTTTCCTAGCCAGTGAGAGCATTTAATACCTCAATCAATGACTCGCATTGGATCTCAGTATGCTGACATTTTGAGGATCATGTGCACTTAAAATCATCTTCCCAAAGACGCTTATTGGTTATTACTGGTCGTTTAGCAGATGTTTTATCCTAAGTGACTTTTATTACATTATGCAGTACAGTAATGCATAGGGACAATCTAGGGTTAAAAAAAAAATCTCTAATCATTAAAAATTATGGTTTTCATTTTGGGGTGAACTATTCCACAAAGTCCTAGATCTCAATTACTCTTCATGAGTTGCCTCTAGGTGTGAACACTTTGTTTTATCATTCAGTTACGAGGCCATATCATTAAATAAAGAGCTAAAGGATGTCTGTGGTTTGTCTGTGAAGTGCTACAGGAGGCAGTCAGCACTGGAGATCCAGAGATGGTGCAGCTAGTGCTCCAGAGGCGAGATTATCTCAAAGCCTCCACTGCGCTGGGCGGCGTTCCAGAGTTACTGTGCAAGATTCGAGAGGTGTGTCTAGATCATTTTATTTCAGATATTCATCCTTTCCCTATTCCCCTGTCTCTGCAGACCACATGTTCTCGGTCTCTTATATGCTTAATTAATGCCCTTTATATGCTCAACACTTCATCTCCTTTCTCAAGTACAGTGCTATGAATAAGTATTTTCCCCCTTCCTTATTTCTTCTATTGTTTGTTTTTTTCATACAAAATTGTTTTAGATCTTCAAATAAGATATAACATAAAACAAAAGCAACCTGAGTAAACACTAAATACACTTTTCATATTGGTATGAAATAACATTTGTTATTGAAGCAAAAAAAGTTATCCCACACCTATATCACCCATGTGAAAAACTAACTGCCCCTTAAATGTAATAGCTGGTTGTGTCACCTTTAGCAGCAACAACTGCAACCAAATGCATCAGATAACTGGAGATCAGTCTTTTACAACACTGGTGGAATTTTAGCCCACTCTTCTGTGCAGAACTGCTTTAGTTCAGCCATATTTGAGGGTTTTCAAGCATGAACTGCTCGTTTTAAGTTCCTGCCACAGCATCTCAATCGGGTTCAAGACAGGACTTTGACTAGGCCACTCCAAAACTTTAATTTGGCTTTGTTTGAGCCATTCAGAGGTGGACTTACTCCTATGCATTGGATCAATGTCATGCTGCATAATATAGTTGCACTTGAGCTTGAACTCATGGACTGATGACCGGATGTTCTCCTTTAGGATTTTCTTGAAGAGAGCAGAATTCATGTTTCCCTCAGATATTGCAAGTCGCCCTGA
This sequence comes from Xyrauchen texanus, assembly GCF_025860055.1. Lineage (NCBI taxonomy): Eukaryota > Metazoa > Chordata > Actinopteri > Cypriniformes > Catostomidae > Xyrauchen > Xyrauchen texanus. The sequence goes on from NC_068279.1 coordinate 12,081,176, forward strand.
CCCTGAAGCAGCAAAGCATCCCTACACCATCGCACTACCGCCACCATGCTTGACCGTAGATATGAAGTTCTTTTTGTGCAAGTCTGTGTTTGATTTACGCCAGATGTAGCAGGACCCCAGTCTTACAAACAGTTCCATTTTCGACTCATCAGACCACTGAACATTCTCCCAAAAGGTTTGAGGATCATCAAGACATGTTTTGGCAAAATTCAGACAAGCCTTAATATTCTTCTGGGTAAGCAGTGGTTTTTGCCTCACCACACTACTATGGGTGGTATTTTTGCCCAGTGTCTTTCTGATAGTGGAGTCATGAACATGAAAGTTTATTGAGGCCTGCAGTTCCTTGGATGTTGTCCTTTGCTTTTTTTTTTATGGTCTGGTCTGCACTTATATAGCTCCTTTTTAACTTTAGAGGTATTCAAAGCTCTTTTCCCTGCATCTCATTTACCCATTCACACACCAATGATGGCAGAGCTGCCATGCAAGGCACTAGCCTGCCTTTGGGAGCGGGGGGTTCCCGAGGACACTTCGGCATGTGGAGTCGTGTGGGCCAGGAATCAAACCACCAACCCTGCGATTAGTGGACAACCCATTCTACCACCTGAGCTACAGCCCCATGCCTTCCTGTATGGGTCATCGCTGTACTCTTCAGGTTCACTACTGTGCCAAGTTTTCTCCATTTGGAGATAATGGCTCTCAGTGTGGTTCTTTGGAGTCCCAGAGCCTTTAAATAGCTTTGTAACCCTTCCCAGACTGATGTATTTCAATCATTAATAATTTCTGGAATATCTTTCAACCTTGGCATAGTGTGCTTCTGGGTGAGACATTTTAGCCAACTTCATGCTGCTGACTTATATTTAGGTGTTGATTTGATTGAGCTGGGCTGGCAGTAATCAGGCCATTATGAATGCAGTTTCATATATTTGGGGATTTAGTAACTAAGGAGGCAAATACTTTTTCACACAGGCCAGTTGGTATTGAATAACTTTTTGGCTTCAAAAAAGAACATTTATCATTTAAAAACGGTATTTTGTGTTTATTGAGATTCCTTTTTTTATGTTAGATTTTGTTTTTGAATTTTTTTAAACAATTTTGGATGGGATATACACAAAAACAGAAGAAATCAGGATGGTTTCAAAACAATTTTTTTTGTTCTGCAGTGTATCAAAGGACTTTTTCTGTTCTAAGTTTTACTGTTACACTTCTGGCTTTTTGCTACCTAAAAAGGGCCTTTAACATAATGAACCCCTTCTTGTCCTCAGTCTCCAGATTTCTACATGGAGATGAAGTGGGAATTTAATAGCTGGAGTAAGTCCTATTTTCTCATAGAACTTTCTGAATTCTTTTGACCTTTTATATGAAATAGAATGATTCTCATCTGTTTTTCTGTTCTTGCTTCAGTCCCTCTCGTGTCTCGCGTGTGTCCCAGCGACGTGTGCAGAATCTGGAAGAGTGGAGCTTGTCTTCGGGTGGACACCAACTTGCTGGGCTTTGAAAACATGACCTGGATCCGAGGAAGAAGAAGCTATGTCTTCAGAGGAGAGGGTTAGTAACTCCCTCTGTCTGTCTGTTTGTGTTTATGCTTATGTATTTGTTGGTAAATGTGTTCTTCTGAAATCTGCATAAAGTTTGCATTTGTACGCTTACTAGTGCACTTCTGATTAAGATGATGAATGAAAGCGCTGCATGTGTCTTCTGACAGACAATTGCACAGAGCTAATGGAAGTTAATCACGAGGAAGAGGTGGTGGACACGGAACGCTTTGATCTCTCACGTGAGATTGAAGACGTCACACTCGACTCCATGCAGCCCGCCGAACAGGAAGTAGCCAAGAGGCTGACCACACCCATTGTCAACACATACCTGGACACAAAGGACATTGCGTTTGAGAGGTAAGGCAATGAAGATAATTTAGTTCCTAAAAGATTTGCATGTGTAGAGTAAGATTTGTAAAAGCTTAAATTATGTTACAAGCATGGTAAAATGATTTTGTACGTTTGCCCACTGACAATGAAATGATCAGTCTATAATTTTAATGGTAGGTTAATTTGAACAGTGAGAGAAAGAATAACAACAAAGAAATCCAGAAAAACGCATGTCGAAAATGTTATAAATTGAATTGCATTTTAATGAGGGAAATAAGTATTCAACCCCCTCTCAATCAGAGATTTTTGGCTCCCAGGTGTCTTTTATACAGGTAACAAGTTGAGATTAGGGGCACACTCTTAAAGTGAATAATCTCAATTTGTTACCTGTATAAAAGACACCTGTTCACAGAAGCAATCAATCAGATTCCAAACTCTCCACCATGGCCAAGACCAAAGAGCTGTCCAAGGATGTCAGGGACAAGATTGTAGATCTACATAAGGCTGGAATGGGCTAAAAGACCATCGCCAAGCAGCTTGGTGAGAAGGTGACAATAGTGGGTGTGATAATTCGCAAATGGAAGAAACACAAAAGAACTGTCAATCTCCCTTGGTCTGGGGCTCCATGCAAGATCTCACCACGTGGAGTTGCAATGATCATGAGAACGGTGAGGAATCAGCCCAGAACTACACGGGAGGATCTTGTCAATGATCTCAAGGCAGCTGGGACAATAGTCACCAAGAAAACAATTGGTAACACACTACGCCGTGAAGGACTGAAATCCTGCAGCACCTGCAAGGTCCCCCTGCTCAAGAAAGCACATGTACAGGCCCGTCTGAAGTTTTCCAATGAACATCTGAATGATTCAGAGGAGAATTGGGTGTAAGTGTTGTGGTCAGATGAGACCAAAATCGAGCTCTTTGGCATCAACTCAACTTGCCGTGTTTGGAGGAGGAGGAGGAGGAGGAGGAGGAGGAGGAATGCTGCCTATGACCCCAAGAACACCATCCCCACTGTCAAACATGGAGGTGGAAACATTATGCTTTGGGGGTGTTTTTCTGCTAAGGGGACAGGACAACTTCACCGCATCAAAGGGACAATGGACGGGGCCATGTGCCGTCAAATCTTAGGTGAGAACCTCCTTCCCTCAGCCAGGGCATTGAAAATGGGTCATGGATGGGTATTCCAGCATAACAATGACCCAAAACACATGGCCAAGGCAACAAAGGAGTGGCTCAAGAAGAAGCACATTAAGGTCCTGGAGTGGCCTAGCCAGTCTCCAGACCTTAATCCCATAGAACATCTGTGGAGGGAGCTGAAGGTTCGAGTTGCCAAATGTCAGCCTCGAAACCTTAATGACTTGGAGAAGATCTGCAAAGAGGAGTGGGACAAAATCCCTCCTGAGATGTGTGCAAACCTGGTGGCCGACTAAAAGAAACATCTGACCTCTGTGATTGCCAACAAGGGTTTTACCACCAAGTACTAAGTAATGTTTTGCAGAGGGGTCGAATACTTATTTCCCTCATTAAAATGCAATTCAATTTATAACATTTTTGACATGCGTTTTTCTGGATTTTTTTGTTATTCTGTCTCTCACTGTTCAAATTAACCTACCATTAAAATTATAGACTGATCATTTGTTTTTCAGTGGGCAAACATACAATATCAGTCTCTCTCTCTCTCTTATGAGAGAGAGAGAGAGAGAGAGAGATACACACACACACACACACACACTCTACCGGTCAAAAAATTTTGAAACACTCATTCTTTATTACAATTTTTTTGTTCACATTTTTGAATATAGTAAAGTAATCACCCTTTGCCTAGAATTTGCAGACATGTACTCATGACATTTTCTCAACCAACTTCTTAAGGTATAAATTAAAATGGTGGCACAAATATATTTCAAACATTTAAGCATAGGCCTTCATATCAAAAGATTTTTAAGATCATGAGAAACATTTCAGTCAAGTGTTTAAAAACTTTTGACCGGTTGTGTGTGTATATATTATATTGCAAAAGTATTAATGACTTTTGTTTGTGGTGAAAATTGTTTCCCTTTTGTTGTGCTCACACTTTTTTTGGCACAACATTCTCACTTAAAAGGCATTTGGGTGGGTGTCTGTCTGTCAATAGATACATCAGCTCTGTAGGTCCATACAATGCAAGTGAATGGTGATCAGACCATATGTAGTTCCTAAAATCACATAAAGGAAACATAAAAGTAATCCAGAAGACTCCAGTGGTTAAATCTGTGTCTACAGAAGCAATATAATAGGTATGGGTGAGAAACCGATACAAATTTAAGTAATTTTTTACAGTAAATATCCACTTCCACTTTCAAATGTGAAACTAAACAGGCATCACATGTGATTTAGAGTGAAAAAGGACTGGAGTTTTATGGATTACTTCTATGTTTACTTTGTGATTTTTGGAGCTACAAAGGTTTGATCACCATTCACTTGCATTGTATGGACCAACAGAGCTCAAATATACCCCTAAAAATCTTTGTATTCTGCTGAAGAAAGAAAGTCATACACATCTGGGATGGCATAAGGGTGAGCAACTGATGTTCATTTTTAGTTTAACTATCCCTTTAACTTTTAATCTTCAGAAAGTTTAGTTTTATGTGGCTTATGTTACCATTTTGTTTTCTAGCTCTGAGGTTCTCTGATACCAGCAAATTCCATCCATCCAAGTGCCATACCAATAATAATTAAAAGTAATTAAATATGTAATAAAAATAATTAACAGCAACAAGAAGAAACATTTGAGCACCAGATTGAGATTCATATGTACATCAATAAATGGTGTTGGATCAATTTTACACACAATAAAAGATAGTAAAATTTGATTGATTACAAGAAGCAGGTAGACCCACCTTTCCTCTCACTCTTACAAAACTTGAGTGAGAACGTTGTGCCAAAAAATTGTGAGTGTAACAAAAGGGAAGACGGAACAATACATTTCTGATAATTTCTGGAAAATATTTTGCCACATACACAAGTCATTTACACTTGTGCAATAGTTTATTTTTAGGCATACCGATTCTATGCGTTCAATCCATTTTGCTGTTCATTACACCCTTTCTTAGCTTGAACATCACTGAGTCTTTGCAAATGCAAATCATTTAGGCACTATTTAATTTTTTTATAAGGCTCCATATTTAAGATGCAGGAGCTTTTCAGAGAGAGTCTATGTCTTATTTCATGAAATGGTTTGCTCATTCTGTGCTCAGGTGTAAGTCAGGTATCTGGGGTTGGAGGTCGGACAGAACAGAGGTAGTAAATGGATTTGAAGCTAAGGTAAGCTCATGTACCATGTGGTTTTAAACTACAATACCAGTAATAACAAGTAAAACAGGATAATTCCTCCATCTCTGGTGATCAAGTGATCAGACAAGACACATTACTGTTTACACCTGGTATTTACAGCAGGGACTAAAAACTAAATGTTTTTCATTTCGGTTCATTTTGAGCAAAAACTGTTTATTTTTTTTTTTTTTTTTTTGTTCCGGATCAGATCTTGCAAGTGAAACAAGCAATCTGGTCTGGAAAATAAGCCCAAAATAAGACACTTGCCTCACCAAAATAAGCAACAACAAAAAAAAGCAATACTTTTTTCCCCTGTGTGGTGGATTTATCAGCATAGAAATCATAACAAGCATACAGTTAATCAACAGTTAAGTATAATTGTAATTGTAGTTCTGCTTCTCAGTCAACCCGGCATCATCAAATCTGTATTAATGCATAATATCTAACAATAATTCAGTGAAGACATGAAAACAAATGCGAAGTGTCCTATTTACATCTAATAAATCTTTTCGGGCAACAAAAATTGACACTTTTCAGTGTTTGCACTACAACTACAATGTGGTTATATGCATTTTTGACTACTTAAGAATGGTTTAAGTGATCGGATCACAAAATGTTTGGACCCCATTTAAAACTATATTTATTGCTGACCACAATTGGAATGTCCAAAACGGACATTAAAGGGATAGTTCACCCAAAAATAAAAATTCTTTTTTTTTTAGATTTTTAGAAGAATATTTCAGTTCTATAGGTCCATACAATGCAAGTAAATGTTGACCAAAATTATGAAGCTCCATAAAGCACATAAAGACAGCATAAAAGTAATCCATAATGATTGTGCCTGCTAGAGACTGCAATGGTGAGATGTACAGTGAAAAATGAGTTACATTTTAGTCTGTTCTCAAACAAAACTGATTAGATCGCTTCATAAGAACACTGGAGTCTTATGGATGACTTTTTTGCTGCCTTCATGTGCTTTTTGGCACTTCAAAGATTTGGTCAGCATTCACTTGCAATGTTTGGCCCTATAGAGCGGAGATATTCTTAGAAAAATCTTTTGTTTTCTGCAGAAGAAAGAAAGCCATATACATCGGGGATGGCATGAGGGCCATTAAATGAAGGAATTTTCCTTTTTGAGCGAGCAGTAGACCCTTTTCACATGCCCAGGTTTGCAGAGCAGAAGTAGAATCATAGTTGTGTGAACTTGAATGGCAGTGAATGGAAGACCACAACAAAAGTAATTTTTGCTCACCCGTTTGCTCCAACAGCAAAAGAAAATATCAACGATTGTGCTTTCACGGCTTTTCAAAGGAAGATAATTTATATTGCTGGATGACAGCAGTAAGAAGAAAGAAATAGGCTAAAAACACTCAAAGTCTCCTCGCAGCTGTGGTAACTCGATTTTTTTAACTTGCTCCAGGGCAATATTAAGAAAAGTTCAATTTTATAAATTTACACCAAATATTTTTATAATTGCAAATATTTAAAAAATGGTTACGTTTACGTTGTTAAAAAAGGAAGAAACGCGTTCTAACATGTCTGTGAAAAGGGTCCATGGTTCATTGACAGGTAAGTAGGCAGTCCTTCATTGTTGTCTGGGACATTTCAGGGTACGTTTTTCATACACTGAAAAATGATGTGGTCACATGCATTTTCAACTACATCAGTTTGAGTGATTGGACATTTACAACTATATTTAGTGCTGGCCACAACCATATTGTTAAAAACGGATGGTAATGGCAGGTCACAGAACTTGGATTCATTGTTTTAAGGAGAAAATGTCTTCTATGCCAGAAGGAAGTGACACGTAAAAAAAAAAAAAAAGTCATTAAAACACTGTGACTCTTTATTTAGAGCAGTGAGTTTCAGTACAAGGCAGTCTTTGTCCTTTGGGTGATGATGTTGCTTTTGGCAGGTTTTTTCTGCGAACAATGTGAACGTTGTGATACGCACCAGGACGGAGCACCTCACAGACGAGGAGAAGGCCAGGATAAAAAGTAATTGACCCAGTTTAAGCTTTACAAGTTTAAGATATTTAAAAATATCCTAGACTGTTACCTGCAGTACAGACAGTAGAGCTTTGAACCCTTTTAACTGGATTTTTCAAGACTGCTTAGGATTCTTAGTGGGTGGTAACTGCACTCTGTACAACTCAATTAGTGGTGCTTTTGATCCCCTCAGGTGAAAGGAATGTTCTGGAATCTTTGCTCGGCACAGTAGAACAACAGATTGGTGCTCAAGGGGTAAGACAAGCTCACAAAGCAGACTCCTGTATTTTCAAACTTAATTTATTCTCTTTTTAGTCTGTTTTATAAAATCTGAAAGGATTTGAAATTGAATTGACCCCATGTATGATTATAGGACATGACTATGGAGTTTGCCACAGCTACAAACCCCACAGCCATCACTCAAGAGGAGTACTTTAACCCCAACTTTAACCTGCAGGGCAGAGACATCGGCCGACCCATTGAGCTCACCATCAGAACACAAAAGTAAGAAAAGCCATTTTTACTAGACTTCTCTAAAGTTAATTCAAAAAAGTAATAGAAAATTTTTTTTTCTTCTGCTGAACACAATAGAAGATTTTTAGAAGAAAATCTCAGCCCTAAATGTCCATTCAGTGCAAGTCAACAGGGTCCAAAACTTTGAAGTGGCACAAAGGCAGCATAAAAATGTTGCTTACTCTAGTGGTTTTATCCATGTTTTCAGACGTGCGTGCGTGCGTGCGTGCGAATCAGATCAATATTTAAGTCTTTTACTATAAATTCTCCTCCCTTTCCAATATGTGGCGATATGCACAAAGAATCACTAAAAACAAAATAACTCCTCTTAGGAGAGCAAAGCGCTTAGGAGGGCTGTTTAAAAGTTGAGATTTATATTAAAGGTTTTACATATTTAACTTAAATTTTGATCTGTTTCTCACTCATAACAATCAAATGGCTTCAGAAGGCATGGATTTAACCACTAGAGTCGTATGGATTACTTTTATACTGCCTTTATGTGCTTTTTTGAGCTTCAAAGTTTTGAACCCTGTTGAATTGCATTGAATGGACCTACAGAGCTGAAATAGTCTTCTAAAAATCTTTGTTTGTGTTCTGCAGAAGAAAGAAAGTCTTGCACATCTGGCGTGGCAAGAGGGTGAGTAAATGATGAGAGCATTTTTATTTTTGGGTGAACCACTCCTAAGTCCTTAATCTATTTAAATACAGTAGAGAGTAACGAATTCAAAATATGTATACGTTTTTGATAGAAATGTGGAAACTCAAACACATAATCACATCAATGACATAATTATAATTAAAAGTGATTTTGTGTGTTGCTGAACACCTCTTAGGTTTAAAGGCACTCTGTGGATGAGTGAGGAGCATCCTCTGTCTCTGGTGGAGCAGGTCACTCCCATTATTGACCTGATGGCCCGCACCAGCACTCACTTCGCCCGTCTCAAAGACTTCATCAACCTTCGGTTTCCCCCTGGCTTCCCTGTAAAGATCGGTGAGTAAATTGATGTAACTATATAAATGACCCTACCTCTCAGCTTTGAAATTCAACCCAGTCCAGTAGAAGGGTTGTATTTGAATCTCATGCCTCAGCTTGAGTATTAACTCATGTTCCATATGGTTCAAGGGTTTTAAAATAGCTAAGAGACAAAACTGTTGGTAGAAAATTCAAATGTAAGTAAACGCATGCAAATATGTATAGAAGATTGGTTGATATTAACTTGTCAACCTATTCTTCTCTCAACATTTTTCAAGACTGTTGTCATGTTTCAGGCCTGAAGTTAAAAAAAGTTCTCCAGTGACACTAATCCTCTGGCTGGGCCACCTACATTTACTTGTTCTGGGTGATTTGGCCTCTTTGATGATGTAAAGGTTCTGTTCCTTTATTTAGCCTTTGTTATTTTTTGTTTTATATGTAGTAGAAGGTCAAACCCTCTTCAGGAACAAAAATACAGATGAAGCTTGAGTTGAGTAGAGTCAATGATTGTCTGGCAAAGCCTGATACATTCTATATATATTCTTGTGTGAATGGCTTTAATAAAATTAACATTTTATTGAAATCTCTTTTTGAAGGCCATAATGGAAGAATAGAATAAACATGAATGGTTAATATTCTACAGACTCCCCATAGTTTTTATTTTTCCTTTAGAAATCCCACTGTTCCACGTGTTGAATGCCCGCATCACTTTTGGAAACGTCAACAAGTGCAGTACAGATGAACCTCTGGATGTCAATCAATCATCATCTTCATCCACGCCTACAGAGGAAAAATGTGGAGATGGAGAGGGCAACCAGGCATCAGGTTCAGAACCACAAACCCTGACAAATCACTTTTTTCCTCATTAAGCTTAAAACCTAGACATACCTTGCATGTAGTACATATGGACCAGAGTTGGCAAATCAAATGTTTTGATGAAGTAGGGAAAGGTTCTATTGAAGGTTCTTCAATGCAGTGTTTTTAATGAATGCATCATGTTATAAAGACAGCCTTGTGTATCTGCCACCTGCAGGACCTGCTTTGTTCCAGGTATGTCCATCTGTGTTTACGGCACCTGCACACTATCGCCTCAGAGGGGGCTACCACCACTCAAACACACGCCAGTACAACCCAGCCAGTCATGATGAAGAACTTCTTCAGTACGCCATTCACCAGAGCATACTGGACTCCAGTGGACTTAATACACAGGTCAGAGAGCTTCCTGGGTCTGTTTCTAGTACATTTCTTGATGTTGCCTGTCTTTAAAAGGATATTGTTTGGTTGCTGTGGTTTTTAGGACACTTGGAGTGATTCCGATGGAATGTTGACACAAAACGTGGAGAACAGGTTGAGTGATGGGTAATCTGCACATTTTATAATTTCCTTATTTTAGTCCAATTTGCTCAGGTCATAAATGTTTTTCCTCGAGTTTTGACTATTAAGGTTGTCTTGACAAAGTCAGTGTACTGTTATTCTATAAAACGTTTTTTAATTTTATTTTTATTTATTTTATTCTTAACCAAGACCAAAATTTCTAACACCATCTCCTCCTAGAGCTATTTAAGCTTCATCCACCAAAGTTGGTACAGACCTTCAGACTGTTCTAACTTACTGTGTGTCTCAATCAGCTCCCTATGTCAAGATTCAGTACTGTATTCCGTGTACACGTATTCGAGCACAATGTTAAGCGCATGTTTATTCGCTTAACGTTGGGGCTCTTATGAATCAATCATCTGCCGCACGTTTACGAACTTGCACATGCAAGCGCAGCTGTTATTTATTAATCAATAATATTGCTGTATAAATGACACCATCGTTCATTTTTGTTGAAGATAAGTGATATAATGATTGATAGAGATTAGCAAACAAAGTGATGGAATGATAGAAGGATCGAAAAGAAAGAGTGATTGAGTGACAGACAGTCTTCTGCAGAACACCAATGAAGATTTATTTCTAGAGGTGCTCACAATGCAAGTGAATGGGTGCCAACATTTTTAAGCTCCAAAATGCATATACAGGCAGCATAAAAGTAAACCTTAAGACTGCAGTGGTTAAATCTATACCTTCAGAAGTGATATAAGTGTGGTTGAGAAACAGATCAATATTAACAGACCCCCCCACAGTAGGTGGCGATATGCACGACGAATGCCAATTGTCAAAAACAAAATAAGAATGTGAAGGATCAGTAGTAAAAAAAGAACTTAAATATTGATCTGTTTCTCACCCACACTTATACATTTATGCATTTGGCAGACGCTTTTATCCAAAGTGACTTACAGTGCACTTATTAGAGGGACAATCCCCCCGGAGCAACCTGGAGTTAAGTGCCTTGCTCAAGGACACAATGGTGGTGGCTGTGGGGATCGAACCTGCGACCTTCTGATTAACAGTTATGTGCTTTAAGCCCACTATGCCACAACCCCACTCCACTCATCATATTGCTTCTTAAGACATTGATTTAACCACTGGAGTCGTATGGATTTCTTTTATGCTGCCTTTGTGCTTTTAGAGCTTCAAAATGTAAGTTCTCTTATAGTGTAGGACCTATAGAGTTGAGATGTTCTTCTAAAAATCTTTGCATTCTGCAGAAGCAAGAAAGTCACAGACATCTGGAATGGCATTTCATTTTTGGGTGAACTATCCCTTTCAAAGGAGTAGTGTTGCAAATTTGCATTCAAGTCTGGTTTTATTTTGGTATAGAATGACCTCTTTTCAAGATGAAATCAATTCCAGGTGGACAAAATCAAGTCCTGCCCTACATTCTCATTTAAAACATTTGGAAATATGTCACATTGTGGAAGTAAAACGGGTTGCGAATGCTTATTTTATGTTCACTTTAAAGCCACTTCTTTGAATCACTTTCATAGAGTTAAAAAAACAGAATTGCTCTGATAAGGTGGTCTTTCAAAATGATTTATTTTTATTGCTGTGTACTTTTCCTTAAATTGTCTCATTATGTCATGTTATAGGTCCGGTTCTGAGGGAGTTCTAGTAGATCTTAGTGACACCACACCCTCAAGCTCTGGCTCCACCTCTAGCCCCGAAACTGAACTGCGATTGGCAATGGAGCTCTCTGCCCGGGCACTGGAGGAGGAGGAAAAGAGAAGGAATGAAGAAGAGGAAGAATTAGAAAGAATTATACAACTCTCACTATCAGAAAAATAACAGGGTAAGATGAGAGATGGAAAGAAAAAGGGATTATTGTCTGTTATTGCCATAATCGTTAAACTTTTTTATTTATAACCCTCTGTTCTGTCTTGCCACTGACAAACATATGACTACATATGTATTTATGTATTGTTGAATATGGAGCCGATCAGAAAGATTCTTGTTCCTAATTCCATTTTTTTGTTTGTTTTTTTTTTTTTGCACAAGACTTGTATATTTTACAATTCATATGGGCTTCTTTTTCTTTTCCTCCTCAAAAGAGATGATCATGCAGTCTTTAGCATGTGTTTTACACAAAGAAATTCAGCGCTGCTTCTTTAAGATTATGTGGTGGAAAGGTAATATGATGTCCTTGAAAGTCCAAACGTGTGTGTGTGTGTGTTTGTGTGTGTGTTTGTTTGTTTTTGACAGAAAATATCAGAGCATTAACATTAGCTTTAGTTTTATATTAATACAATATCTCAGGGATCAACTGGTCATCAGATGTTTGTTCCTTTTATCACAGCCAAGTAAAAGAGACAAATGTTTTATACAAAACAGTAGGGCAATACAATTCTTAAAAGGTCAGTTTGCTCATAAATTTGAATTCTATCATTGTTTGCTCACCCTAAAGTTGTTCCAAATCATTTTGACTTTCTTCTGTGGGACACAAAAGGAAATGTTAAGCAGAATGTTTGGGACTGACAACCTCAGTTCCCATTTACTTTCGTTGTTTGGTAAAAAGCAGCATCAACGGAAGAAAGTGAGTCATTCTGGTTTGGAACGACACTAGGGTGAGTAAATGATGCCATCATTTTTGGGTGAACAAACACTTTAACGTGTGCTATTGTCATTAGACAACTGACAGAAGCATCTCTACTGTAAAGGCAATAATTTACACCACGGTGCCTCCCCAGAGTAAAAAGGCACTTGCACAGACCGTAATATTACTGACATGGGCTATAAAATGTAAACAAGTACGCCTCAGTACTTTTAGTCTGCCTAATTTGTAAATCATACAATTAAATGGCTAATACCATCGTAACTATCTTTTAATGCAAAGCATGAATGTGGCAGTACTGGGTCTCTTTTCTGGCACCAACACAACCTCATTCAACACTAAAGGACTAGCAGAATGTGAAAGGAAAACCAGCTGTATGTTTCAGAAGGTGTTGTCAAAATGATTGATTGTGGTTAGGCAGCATTGTTGTGTGACTGAGGTTCTAATGTGGTATAAATGTGGTAGAACCTGCCCTGCAGTATTCAGTAATCAATGCTTCAGTGGTACAGCAGTGTATCCGGCTGCTCTATAGGTAATCACGCACTGTTCCTTCCTCTTGTAGCTGACAGTGCTATATATTTGGTCAAATTATTTTCTTGAATGTTATTTCTTTTGTTGTCTTCTTCCTGTGAGTGTTTTTAAAGCCTTGTGAGACTAAAACATTTAAAGGTATTGTTACTTAATGCTTGCAGTATCTCTCTCACTACTTTTGTATGAACCAGTGTGTGCTTGAAATGATTTTAACAGTGTCACCTTATGATGTGACATGAATAGAAAGTCATTATTCTGCTTTTCCAGGATGGTGGGTGTTCACATGCATTTAAAATGGGCATTTCTAAAGGTTTTTTTCTTCCGTGTTTAAATATCCACACAACATTATTTCTGGACACAGAATTCAAATACGTTCATTATTTAAAACTTAATTAAACTTGTGGTATTTTCTTGGGTCTAAGTCTTAACCCTAACTAATTGCCAAAAATGTTTAATGATCATTACCCTGTTAGCAGGGGCTTGATTTTTGGTTAATTGTCATGCTGCATAATGCAACTTAAAACCCTGTCTGAGCATGTTAAAGAAATCCTGAAGGCATTTGTAATCTGTGATGTATGTATGAGGAAAAAAATGTTTTTACTTCAATAAAAGCACTTTATTGACTTGATGGCACTTTATTAACTATGACACACATTACATGACAAAGGCAAATCAGGCTTTACACAGGCTGACGACAATATCTAAAGGGTCTGGAAAATATTAATCATTCAAAATGTCATATAGTCTGAATCTCTTTGTATTCTATATGGTGTTTTTATTGAGGCAAAATTGTGTAAAGATAATTCTCGTTTGAAGTATTTTGACTAAATTAATTAAACCCTGCTGAGTTATTGCTTAATTTAGGATAAGTATTTAAAGGAATATTCCAGGTTCAATACAAGTTAAGCTGAATCGACTGAATTAGTGGCATAATATTGATTACCACAAAGGTTTATTTGGACTTGCCCCTCTGGGTAACAGTGAGGCACTTACAATGGAAGTGAATGGGGGAGAATGTTAAAATACACACCTTTGCAAAAGTATAGCCACAAGACGTAAAGGATATGTGTGTTAAAATGATTTTAGTGTGATCAAATCAATTGATGTAATGTTAATTAACCCCTAAAACCCCTTAAACAACAGCTCAAATAATGCATGAGTTTGAACAGAAGAATTCATGTACGTGTTTTTATAAAATTACAAGCTTTACATTTCTGCCTTTAAACCCTCCAGAAAGTGGCACATTCACTTCCATTGTAAATTTTTTTTTTTTTTTTTTTTGTGGCAATCAACATAATGCAACAAATGCTGTCGACTGGGCTTAACTTGTATTAACCCAGAATATTCTTTAATCTATTTATTTTATGTGTATTAAATGTTTATTGCTAGAAAATGAAATCACACAGGGTTTTTCTGTATTTAGACTATGTTTCCCAATTGCTGTTGTGATGCAAAAATAGCGAACCTCATATATATGTGTGTGTGTGTGTGTGTTTTTTTTTTTTTTTTAATTTTATTTTATATAATATCACAGACTTCACACCTAAGGTGGACAACAACTTTCTCAGAAGGTTACGCACATTCTTTTACTGCTACTTAGTTTCAATTTTGTGTTCTATTCATGATAAATTTGATCTATTACTTTTAATTCATACATCTCCTAAGAGAGATGCCTCTGACAAAGGCATTTTTGTTGAGTATGGAGTTGATATTACAACGATCTGGTTTGTTATCTAAAATAAATTGGTAAAAAATTATTTTACTTTGATCTTGTCAATTTTGTTTTCAGAATTTTATTTCATTACATTTCTTGCTCATTTTGTCACATCCATTTACTCAAAGCTTCTGGTAATATAGACTCCACTGTGCATCATGAGTTTGTCACAGAAACCCACAGATGGGGCTGTTCTAATGCACAACAAGTCTCTGTATCTCTAGTTTATGGTTTTCTTGAATGCTCTTGTAACATCTGTGTTCTAAATAAACATGCCATGTTAATTGATCTATTATGAATGTTTTCAAGCAAAAACATGGCCTATGTCTGGTTTTCTTCTACAGTCAGCCAATCCGATTGTGGCCTCTGGACTGTCTGCATCACATTAATTACAGTAATATTTATCAAAATAGGAAGGACTAAATAAGTGTTTGGTGACACTCAGAGACTTGTTAAATGTGTGAGAAAGGCGATCTCTGAGGAATAGATTTGTGTATGGTGTAGGTTGTTTATTCATAAAAATATACATAAAGAAATCTTATGCAATGTGATATTTTGTTACATGTAAATGGTCATGTTGCCACCTCATTTGCTCTCCCATCCCAAAACACCTTTGAGTGCCATTTGTTGGCAGAGAAAAGCTGTAGGTCAGCAGTGGTTTGAGCAGGGGCGTGTCTAGGGGGAGGCTGGGGGAGGCAGTGCCTCCCCTAGGATAAGCTCTGCCTCCCCTGAGAATTTGAGAAATAATCTGTCCATCTGATCAGAGGCGGCGGCAGCCGATTTTGCCGGGGCTTCAGCCCCGAATGTTTTGAGTGTAGCCCCGAATGTATTTTGAATAGTTGACTGACAAATATGAAACCGGACAAAAGCCTATGTAAACCCCCGAAATCATAAGTTGCCTTATTTCATTGTGCTTTGGCTTTGCACATACTGCATACAGCCTGTAAAAATAGACATAGGCATAATTTAGCCTATAGAACAAGTTCCTTTGCTGTCGGTAGCCTATGGGCGACTCCGTTTCTTCCTCTCTGTTGAATATGCAGCAGGTAGGGGAGGAGCTTGCACAGTCATTGACATCATCTAACGTTACTTAGTGGCGAGTTAACGGGAATTAGCAGGAAAGACAGCAAAAATTAAGCAAATGAGGCTTTGGGGATTTTTCCGAAAGAAGTCAGTGGGTAAGAATTCACATATGTTTTTGTCCTTAACGCAGTCGCCTCTCACGCCGGAGACCGCGGTTCGAGCCTCGTTCGGAGTGTACTTTCCTTATTTATCAGGTGTTGTTTTCGCTATGGACAACCAATAAGCATTAACATAAAATGTACGTGTGACTTGTTTTGTGATATTAGTTTGTAGTAAATATATACTTTGATTTGATTAAATGGTTTTGTAGAGTGTAGCAAATATGAGCAACAGACTGAGGAGCAGCAGCAGCAGCAGCAGCTGTGCCAGAATCAGGCATGGAAACTGGTAACAATTAATCAGTCACTTTACTTTAGAGAAAGTTGAAAGTGAAACATTGTTTATCTCAATGATCCTAATGAAAGGATTTTGACAGATGAATTATTCTCATAGAGATGATGAGAATTATATACAGTTCGATGCCATGGTGTGTCAATGAACTTAAACTAAAGTCATTCATGTATTGCTTTAATTTAGGATCTTATACATCATTTTGACTATTTATGTCAAAAAATATAAATTATTTATATTCAATATTTTTTTTAACTCACTTTACTCACTATAATATAACTCTTTTGTGATGACTTTATGTTAATGTACATGAAAATTCAAGAATCATGATAGATATTAGGGCAATCCCACTGATCTGCTCTTCCCAATACATTTTCTTCAATGGTATTGGTCCACAATTTGACATATGTAGCACTTGATGAATTAGTTGTTTGAAGCTGATTTGCAATAAGTTATGTGCTGTATCTTTTGCATCACAGATGATTCAGGGAGGAGAGAGGATGTTGAAGATAGTAGTAGAGTGGAAGATTTAGGAACTGTAGAAACAGGCCCAGCCAGAGCAAAACTCAAAGAATACCCTCTCACCAGCTTTGGACTACAGGGAAGTGGTTGCTAGTGTGACAATAAAATTGTCTGGGCTAAGCCCCGGATGTCCTTCAATGCTGGAAACGCCTCTGCATCTGATGATAAATTACAATTTAAAAGTGGATTGTTTTGTGCATATTTTTCCATCGCTAGCAGATGAGTGAGGTCTGACACAACAAAAATCCAGTTTAAGCCCTATAGTCTAATAGGGGCCCTGTGCCTATCTCTGGGTTCCTGGCTTAGGAAAAGATATGCACTAAAAAAGATTGTGTGTAGTATAGCTTAATTTTGTGCCGATTTTTTCAATTGTTTATGTTGCCCCCCCAAACAAGCCAAATGCCCCCCCAAACATGATATCCTGGTAACCCCTCTGGGTTTGAGGCAGTGAGCAGTCAATCTCATCCTTCTGTTGGAAAGAAATCATGATTTCATTGAGAAAGCAAGAAACGAGGAAGCAAGAAACAATATATTAGTCTTCAGGAATTTAAGTTTGGTTGGGTTAAGTTTAAAGAGATGTCAAACACCACCCTTGACATTAGGTCTAATTGTCAATAGGTGATGACATCCATGGTTCAAGCACCAGTACAATGCTGGGTAACACTTTACATTAAGGTTACACTAGTTAATGCATCAAGTATCATGAAAAAACAATGAGCAATATTTTTTTTATCATGTATTAATCTTAAATAAAAAATACAATTGTTCATGTTAGTTTATACTGCATTTACTCATGTTAAATAAATACAACTTTGATTAAAAAGTGTATTGGTATGTGATGAAATTAACATTTACCAATATTATTAAATGGTGTAAAAGTATTTTTTATTTGTTAGTTCATGTTAACAAATGGAACCTTATTGTAAAGCATTCCCAAATATATTTTATGACATGGATAGGGACTGTTTGTACCATTATAGCACATATATTCCTGTAAGTAGTTTTAAGTCTTGTAAAAGTTATTTATTAAAACATAAACTGACATTTACCAACAAATGATTTAGTCTTCAAACATGTAATTGGACAATACAAAAAAAAAAAAAGAGGTAACTCTTTCCTAATGTAAGTGTTCAACAATTTACATCCTGAATTTGTGACAATACAACAAAATTATCAAAACAAAATTCTAGGTATCTACAATTCAGTCATGTTTACATACCAGTGTTGAGTGTAATCTGATTACAAAGTAATAAATACTGTAATTTAATTACTTCTATTCAAAAGTTAAATCTTAGTTAATCCTAGTTACTGAATTTCAATTAATTGTATTAGTTTTAAGTTTAAATTAGAGTTTCAATTTACAAATGCTTCTTAGATAATATACAATTTAAACATGAATTATGTTAATATACATATGTCTGTGACAGGAGAAGCGTGTGTACACCTATAAGTCATTGTATGAGAAAAATGTGAGTGTTTGAACGTGTGCGACAAGAAGAAAATACATTTCATACAATATATTTTAGCCTATATTTAAAATGTACACGTTTCAATTTCATAACAAAAAATGCATCAAATTGAATTGTTATTTTTAACTAAATTAAATTAACTAAACTTAAAATATTTAGGTTTTTTTGTTACTTTATTTTGTTAAAAGTCAATCATTTAAATTTGATGGAATTTTGTCTTTTTTTTACATATAAATATATAAACATTTTTTTGAGTGTAGATATTATTTTGAATTAGTTGAGTGGAAAAGTGTTTTCAAAGTAACTCAAAAGTAATTAGTAATGTGATTACTTATCCAAATGAAGAAATCAGTTAAGTAATGATTACAGTTTTAAAGAAGTAATTATTAGTGTATGACTTTTTTAAATAACTTGCCCAATATTGAGGACCACATATATGTATAAATATACCCAAATGGATGTTTTATTTGATGTAAAATACAGACATATTCTAAAAATTCCAAAGCTTGTTTTCATTGGCTCTAAAAGCCTTTCATTTATTTAAAAGAAAAATGGTTGCTTTTTTGGGTTGTCTAATTAATTAGCTGAAGTGTATTGCAATATATTGGCAAATTATGTGAAGCAACTTTCTATTAACCATTCCAAGGACTTCAGATAACCAGGTGTTTACAGTATTTGATTCTGGAAATCATACATCCTATTTTGAGCCACATGCTAAATGGATGTGATGTATTTACATATTATGTAAATAAATATAAAATTGTCCACTTGCTCTCTCTGTAATCAGAGAGACAGAGACAACCTGCTCAGCAGATCCTTTCCTTTGTGAACAGCTTAATACCATAGTATATGAGTAATATAATCATTCATAACCATGGTGTATAGGTCAAATTATCATGGTATTGCCAACTGATACATCACTGTTCCATGGTACCATCCCAGTATATGTTTTAAGGGTAATAATAATAATGATCTATTCAGATGTGTTTCTTTTGTGATTACTTTTTGGCTACTGTTTCATTCAGTCCTTCTCACTTATTTTTTATTTAAAGAGGTACTGATTCAAACAAATTCATGTTTTGATTTTTATTTATTCTGCATTCAAACGTTTATAGACATGGACAATAGACATCTTACAATAAATATATAAAATTAAATAAAGCACTTTAAAAAAAAAACAACAATTTTAAAAATAAATAGGACTGTAAATAATTTAGCAGCTTGCAAACAGGAAATAAAACCCATCCTGATGTAATTAAACTTTTTATGCATGTATTTTGTGTTTATTGAACTCCCATGATGTTCTATCCTGAGGGTAAGGTAGTCTCAATTCCAGATTAAGGTGTGTTGAAAAGTAGAAACTGGGTGCTTCATCAAATAATAATTTGATCATTGACGAAGCCGTACAATGGTAAAGGCTTCGATCCAGAATATTGATTAGGCCATGCTGACGTGGGGTTGTTATCGTCCAATGGCGAATGCTCGGCTCATTAATATTAATAACCAAGCCTCCGCCATAGTAGGATTTATACAGTTCATTCCGTGGATCGGGTCTCTCTCATCCAGACGGTCACCGGCGTCGAATAGGTTTGTAGACGCACACTGCCATGCCAATCATGATCACCAACAGTGTGGAAAGAACACTTATAAGCAGAACTGTACAAGGAGATAAAACAAACAAACAAACCTGTCAAATAAATCTGGTGATGCAATGTAGGCTATTCTCTATACATACTATGAATGCCCATCTGGTGAATAGATTACGATCAGGCGACACTGTTATTTTATACATATTATATATTGCACATAGTAGTGTTAAGTTAATCTGTATCAGAAATGTAGTGGGACAATCACAGGTTCGCCCTCATCTGGATGCGAAAGGCCTGAAAACAGGTTCATTAGCGTTTAACATTTCATTCTTACCCAGATTCTGCCTCAGGAGGATTTCATACGGTCTATCGTTAACTTTAGACTCCGACAGTTGTGCATTTCCAATTGGGAAAAACGATACAAGGCAAGCGACGAGAAAGATTAGGAGTGGTGACATTACTGTGGCGTACCATACGGGATCATTCACGCACATCAACAGTGCTGCAGGGTCCTAATGCCGTCTAATGAAAGCAACATCCCATCGGAGGCCGATTGGTTTTCAGGGTATTTATATATATATATATAAAATATTGGTAGTACGTTAATTTAAAACAAATATGATAAAAACATATTTGGATCGCAGAATGGATCGTCTACACTGTGCGATCCATTCTGCTATCCTTCTTGTCACCACAAGTTACATCTAAAATAACCTAGGGGCTTAATAAGTTCCCTGTGGATTTAGGTCACTCGCCATTGCGATAAATTCCCTTTTGGGAATTCCTTCTCCAAGGACCTAGTTGAAGCCCTTGTATAATAAAGGCAATCTTATGATTGGCAATGTTGTTTGAGGCCCGCCCCTTTAAGCGCGCAGTCAGCCTATATAAGCGGGTGCATGAACACTATTTCTTTATTATTTCTTCCTTCAAGACCGACATCATCTCGTCTTGATTACGACAATCATCTTGTCTTGAACAGCCATCTCTTCGCCATCGACGGACACCATCCAGCGGAAGGGACTTCCCTGCAGATGGAGACAGGACGACTTATCGCCTGTACCACTCTGCGCATGCAATGAGAAGACTCACCCCTCCGCTTCAGTGTTCTCTCTGCCTCGGTGTCGAAGACGCTTCTCAGTGAATGGGTTCTTCATTTCAGACGCTTGCCGTTGAACAATGCAGCGCTTCAGCAAAACACTGCCACTTCCAGCAGCGTTCCAGCAGGAGATATTGTATTCTTTTTATATATACATATTAATATGTTGATGCGTCACATCACACGTAATCGGAGAGCACAGACTTATGACGTTGGCGGTTCTGATGATGGGGATGACATTGTGTCTTTCGCAGGATCAAACATGTGCGAGTGGTCCACGGAGGATGTCGCCATCCCTTCCCCAGTGAGAATGAGGAGCGTACACATGCTACTGATGAGAGCTGATTCGCGGCCTCGCTCGTGGTTGAGGAGCTCGGTCAAGCTGGAAATATTTTTCCTGGATGAGTGGTACTGCAGACCGGCCGCCGTCAAAAGACTGCATCTCAAAGGGCAGTGCCATTCTTCCTGGAGATCCGGCTTGCGTGTTTCCTCATTAAGTGATGGCCTTAGAGTCAGAGGACTGTGGTTCAAAACCAGCCATTGACTCAAGCTGATGCATGCCATGACAGAATCATGGATGTGACACAAAATTTTGTGGTTGCCTCAAGCTGGTGCTGCAGGTTGTAAAAAAAAAAAATTTTTTGTCGGGGGTACTACACTGTTACAGGAAGTACCCCCATTTTAATCATTTGATAAAAATGTTTTTTCACTATTTTAATCATCATTTGTTTTCCTCCCCCTGTCCCCTCCCAGATTCAGGAAAGCGGGGATGACCTGCCAGCAGACGGGGTGTAAGGCATGCCCTCCCCCAGGGAAAGGGGCTGGCATGATTCTACACACCCGGCCCCTTATCAGGCTAAACAAGCATCCGAGAGGGATAAAGTCTGACTGAGGACCGGGAAGCTGTCCGTCATATGTGTTTGTTTGTGTCTTTTGGTTTAAGTTCCTCATTAAAATATTATTTATATTGTCAATGGTTCTCGCCTCCTCCTTTCCATTAATCCTTTACAGTATTTCTGTGTGCGTTGTTCACATAAGAATGTTCTCACATAAAAGAGAAAGCATTCGCTGTAGGAGACGCACCCGCTGTTCACTCCCCTCCAGAGTTTGCTGGGATTTTACACAAAATGTTTCCATGTGATGTGTTAAAGAATGATTTAAAAAAAAAAATAGAAAAGTGCTTCTGATGCGTTTATGAGACACAAACATTCTAATTTCTCTCCCCTTCCCCTCGGAGTTCATTAGGACTGGGATAGTACACATATTGTTGCTTCTGTGTGTTGTGTTTAAATAAAGGATGTTCTCATAAAAGAAAAGCACTCTTTGCACTGCACGAGGTGCACATTCTCAAAGAAGCCCATCACACTTCTTTTACCCACACACTCAGCACAACCGCTTCCCGGTGGCTAGCGGCGATCTAGCGAGCGAGCCGACGCACCTGTTATCTCGCTTACGGTGTTTGATCATCTATGGTGTATCGATACAGCACTCGCTCCGTTGAAGCTGAGCAACAGGCACATTTTGAACTACCTATATGATGGGCTATTATTAGCCCGATCTGAGGTTCTGTTGTGCGAGCATGGGAATTTACTACTCTTAGGCCCAAGCTGTATAAATGGCAATGTCAAACTGGCCTAAAAGCATAACCATTGCACTGTTAAGTCTTTTACATGAGACCTCTCCAATGCTGGATGCTCATTGGCATAACTCACCTCTGCCTGGCTGCTCTAGCACCTTGGACACCTTATATAGGCGAACCTTTTAACAGAATCATTCTGGGTCAGGTCTTCTGACAAAAGGTGGTAATCACGGATATGTTCAGCGCTGGCTGAGGCACATTATGCGGCGGGTGCCCAGCCTTTGGCACCTAGCACTTCAGTCATCTGGAAATACTAGCTATCTCTTAGCCTTGAAGGCTTTGGATTCCGAGGTAGCGAATTACCACATTCTGATTTGATTGGACAACATGGCAGTGGTAGCTTAAATAAATGACATGCTCCGCTGGGGTGAATGTCATTCTGCAAGCTACAGCACTGTCCGCAAGACGCCTCTATGTGCTCAGTGGTGTGTTTACAAATTGGTGAACTGGGGGCTGGATGTGGATCTCACCAAATCAACACTTGGGTAGCAACTATGTTGGCATACCACGTCCCGGAGTCTGGCTCCTCTATGGGCAAACATGTTCTATTTTTCAGTTCCTCAGGGGAGCGAGGGGTCTAAACCCCCTCACCCTGCTACAGTCCCAGCTTGGGATTTAAACCTGGTGCTAAAGGCACTCACAAGCCCCCCGTTCGAATCATTTGAATTTGTTGAGTTGCGTGTGCACACTCCTATTAGCTCTAGCCTCAGTTAAACGGGTGGGTGATATGCAGGCACTGTCGGTTGACAGTTCATGTTTATACGGATCGGGCTTTCAAAAGCCACCGTCAAGCCCAAAAAAGGCTATATGCTATAAGGTGCTTTCCACGCCTTTTAGAGCCTAAGTAGTCCACTTACAAGCCTTTGCTTCCCCATCTAATTCGAATGAGGAGCACTTAATGCATTTATATTCCCCGTGCAAGCATTACACACATACACTCACCTAAAGGATTATTAGGAACACCATACTAATACTGTGTTTGACCCCCTTTTGCCTTCAGAACTGCCTTAATTATACGTGGCATTGATTCAACAAGGTGCTAAAAGCATTCTTTAGAAATGTTGGCCCATATTGATACGATAGCATCTTGCAGTTGATGGAGATTTGTGGGATGCACATCCAGGGCACGAAGCTCCCGTTCCACCACATCCCAAAGATGCTCTATTGGTTGAGATCTGGTGACTGTGGGGGCCATTTTAGTACAGTGAACTCATTGTCATGTTCAAGAAACCAATTTGAAATGATTCGAGCTTTGTGACATGGTGCATTATCCTGCTGGAAGTAGCCATCAGAGGATGGGTACATGGTGGCCATAAAGGGATGGACAAGGTCAGAAACAATGCTCAGGTAGGCCGTGGCATTTAAACGATGCCCAATTGGCACTAAGGGGCCTAAAGTGTGCCAAGAAATCATCCCCCACACCATTACACCACCACCACCAGCCTGCACAGTGGTAACAAGGCATGGTGGATCCATGTTCTCATTCTGTTTACGCCAAATTCTGACTCTGCCATCTGAATGTCTCAACAGAAATCGAGACTCATCAGACCAGGCAACATTTTTCCAGTCTTCAACTGTCCAATTTTGGTGAGCTCTTGCTAATTGTAGCCTCTTTTTCCTATTTGTAGTGGAGATGAGTGGTACCCGGTGGGGTCTTCTGCTGTTGTAGCCCATCTGCCTCAAGGTTGTGCGTGTTGTGGCTTCACAAATGCTTTCCTGCATACCTTGGTTGTAACGAGTGGTTATTTCAGTCAAAGTTGCTCTTCTATCAGCTTGAATCAGTCGGCCCATTCTCCTCTGACCTCTAGCATCAACAAGGCATTTTTGCCCACAGGACTGCTGCATACTGGATGTTTTTCCCTTTTCACACCATTCTTTGTAAACCCTAGAAATGGTTGTGCGTGAAAATCCCAGTAACTGAGCAGATTGTGAAATACTCAGACCGGCCCGTCTGGCACCAACAACCATGCCATGCTCAAAATTGCTTAAATCACCTTTCTTTCCCATTCTGACATTCAGTTTGGAGTTCAAGAGATTGTCTTGACCAGGACCACACCCCTAAATGCATTGAAGCAACTGCCATGTGATTGGTTGATTAGATAATTGCATTAATGAGAAATTGAACAGGTGTTCCTAATAATCCTTTAGGTGAGTGTATGTGGAGCGCACCCGGCAGTTTAGACTGTCAGATCACCTCTTTGTTCGTTAAGGAGGATCCACAACAGGCATGTCCATCTCCAAGCAAAGGCTCTCTCACTGGATCGTTGATACAATCACCCTCGCTTATGAATAAGTATCAATAAGATGCCCTATTGGCATGAAGGCACATTCAACCAGAGGCATAGTGTCTTCATGAGCATGGAAAACTGTGTATCCCTAAAGGAGATATACCTTGCAGCAGGTTGGCCTTCGCAGAACACGTGCTTGAGGAATGGCGTCTATCGCTTCGTGAGTCATCTCTGCTATCCGATTTACTCCCAATAGACATCATAAACACTTCCAATAAGAAAAAATCTCACTCCCTACCTCTGGTAATAAAGGGTTTCATTTCATACTGTATGTATTATATGACTCATATATATTCCTAGCATAAGATTAACTTCCCGTCTGGTTGTCACCATGCGGGGTTACTCATTATTCTATACATTTGAAATATGATTGGAATAAGTCACTGCCTGGCGGGCCCGTGACCTAATATACATATTCTTTTACAAGTGTTTATACCCTGGTGTATCTCTCGGGGTATGATGTCATATAGTGAGGCATGATGGGACTCAATGCATTCTTGTCCTCCATTCAGAAAATTCGGAAGAAATGGTGTTCCCGCACCTGTTTATATAGGCGACCTGCTCACCTAAAGTGGCGGGTCTCAAACACCATTGCTAATCATACGATTGCCGTTATTATACAAGGGCTTTAACTAGCTTGTTGGGGAAGGAATTCCCCAAAAGCGTTGATAGCAATGTCTCGTTCCCTTCATCTCAGGGAACCAAGGTTACAAGTGTAACCGGAGACGTTTGGAAAACCCCATAAACTCAGATACGGTGTGCCACAACAAACCCCCCCTACCACTCCACATTGGACAACTGGCAGGGGGGCGGAACGGTGAGCCCAAGGCCCTGTGGTACCTTAATGCACCCCTGGTGAGGGTTAGGTTAAGGGTGGAGTACGAAACAGAAAATAGCATTTGCTCAGTATGAAAACAATCCACCCTCTTCTTGAACGTGTTAGTGTTCCACGATTGATCATGGAAGCCTGTTTTCGTTTTCCAATTTCTCTGTTTTTCCAGCCTGATCTCATGAATATTATGTGACCATGGCAACATTTTTGCTAAATTAGATGATGTACTTCATTATGCGTTTCACAGCAGTTTCCCATTGAAATGTCCGTCGAGGGGTGCCAAAAGTGAGTGAAATAGTGTAGTAATCAAACCAGGTTTTTAAGGTGAACATTAGAAGGAGGTTTTAATGAGTAAAATCATACCTCCCTTACCTAAAACTTTATACTAAACCTAACCAGTACTGTCCTAATAGCAAATGAGAGTTAAACAAAACAGACATCCTTACCCTAAACCAAAACCTGAACCTAACCTAAAAGCAAATGCGACATGAAAAGCACATTTTTAAAGCATCCGTGTCATTTTGTTATTCTGTGACACTTTTGTCTCACCTGTTAGCTTGCATGGTTGGCTTGGCATAAATCGTTGTCTTCTGAGTCCAAAGTCCAACACTCTGTCAGGTGAGCTACTGCCACAGTGGAATAAGTGTGTAAATGTAGGTGGGTCTGTAATACATGCGTTAAAATGTAGTTTTTCAAATGATGCGTCAGAGTAAACATAGCAGTGTGCGGGTAATAGTGTGAAAAATAAGCATTCCTAAAGTCATAATCAGACGTTGTACTCGTGATTTGTGTGAAATTTAATAAACGCACAGTTGTTGTAGCACCTCCGGAGTTCAATTTTCCAGGAAACTGCAGCAAAATGCAGAATGCGGCACATAAATATAAATTTGCAAAAGTTTTGTTGAAGTAATGTTGATATTTTACAGAGTCACGATGACCGTCTTTTGATTGTCTCTAACCCATCAAAGTTTTGGGAGTGGATAGATTACATGACTCCAAGGCCCAAAGATAGTTTTGTTTATATCATTAACTACTTCGAGTTGTTATATCATCCAGTGACTGCACAAGTTGAGCCTAAACTCAAGTTTTCTCCAACTAACATTTAAATGGTTGCTCCTAGTCTGGACACACGTTTAACAAGTTTTCACATTGCTTCTAATGGAGACCAGGACCAGAAAACAGTCCAGTGGCAATCTATATCATCATGGCGCCACCCTATGGGATCAAAATCCCGTCAAAATTTTTGCCAAAACATTATTAGTGCAGATAAAAAAATAACAAGCATTAATCACAAATATATTAACAGAAAATAAAACATAAACAAAAAAATATTGGGTTCTGAACTCGTGACTACATTGTTACAGCTAATAAAAACATGCATCAAACATCCACACCAACCCAGCCTTGTTGTTTGTATTTTAGATATGCTGCCAATAACATGCAAAAAAAGAAGTCATAAATAATGCCTAAACTTAAGACTTTCCTAACTAAATTCAGCTGACTCAATACGTGTACAAAAGGTGCTCAATGAGTCAAACATGTTCCGGTATATAGTTAATTTGGAAACATTACTTATTATGTCCAGTAGGTGGCAGCCTGCCCTTACTCAAGTTCATTGCAAGTATTGCACCAGCTGTAATGTAGGTTGTGTTATGAGGAAATTGGCTGAATCTCAGGTCAAGTGTGGACTGTTAGCACCTGGTTCTTGAGAATTTACCCTGTTCTGATAATTGGTGTTTTTAGTTGGTGTGCGTCAATGATGAGATGCAAGTGCGCTGTTTATTATTAATGTTTCTTTGAGAGTGTTTCTAGCAACTATTTAATATCGTAATGTGTGCTGATTCATTCTAATGCTAAGCTAATCATAACTGGTTGTGGAAGATATCATTTGTATAATGTTTGTCTAGCGTTAAGTGACTATTCACGCTGTCTATTCACACTGTAATCATTTAGTGGCTACTGTTGATTACTTTATTATGAGAATTGTTGTTCTATTTCTACAATATATTATTCAAATTTATTCTGATAATATAGTTCTAATGTCCTAGCTTATGAGCATACTGCTGTACTAATTTGTTATGATGATATTATTGCAGTTAGTAATTATTCCTTCTCTCTGTTTATTTTAGAACCACACACACACACACACACACACACACACACACACACACACACATAAATGCATATTGTGTAGACTGGAACCAAAGAAAGAAATCCCTGTATGCCATACCATGCTGATTGCTGTTTCCTTATCACTACTGAAGTAAACCCATATTAACCTGATTCTGTCTACCTGAGTCATGACTGACATCCTGTTGTGAATTAAAAAACAATTTGCAGCATATTTTAAGTGTTTATATATTTTTAATCATGCTTTTTATTTTTTTTTATCTGTGCCAATTATATTGATCTGTGCTTATTACTTTGATCTGCGGGTTTTATTTATTTTTGCGCTTATCATTTTTTTATTCACATTTATTATTTGGATTCATGCTTTTTATTTTTGAATATGCGACCACAATAATTTTGACAGGATTTTGATCCCATACCACCCAGTGGTTGGTCAGGAAAACTGTGCATGTGTGTCGGTAATTATGTGAATATGTTAAATAATAACTGAAGTCCTTAATTATAAGCCCATATTTAAAAGCTCCATGCAGACGATTTGACTATGTCCACAACTTCAACTTGACATGTCAAACAGTTTCCTGGAGAAAACATGTTATACCTTATCTAAAACTAATTAAGAGATTTAATGGAATACTTGTAATTTTTGCAGGACTATTCCAAAAAATGTAAGATATATAATATAAATGACCAAATATACACATCCCCTAATCAGAAATAATCTAAAATATGATATTGAAAAAAGTGAAGTTCACGTACATGTTATTTGTGAACTACTATATTGTAGGTCAGGAACACCGTTCTTCACTCATAAGCCTTTTCCACACATTGTGGAACTCTTGGCCTTTCATATTGGTAATTAACAGAGGAGCATAGAGCCTGCAGCTCTTTTGTTGTTAGGCTCCTCTGTAGTTGAATCTGAGGTCCACCAATACTCCAGTCGCCTGCACTGAAGCCTTTGATCCATTCTCCATCCTCTGCTAGAAGTGGCTGAATGTGGAATAGCATTATCTTTTCTCTATTCTCTCAAGCCTTACCTGGAATTGACACAACTGAGCCCTGTTTCCCAGTGCTGTGACTGGTGGCGATTGAAGATCTAGTCTTTAATAAAACATCTAATTTAAATGCTTGACACAATGCTATTCTAATACCCCTGTGTGTTTAGATGCTGGATACTGCAGCTCAATGCAAATCAACATGTTAATTAAGGCGCAACAGTGCAAGGCTGTTCACACTAAGAGGTACATAGATAGATAGATAGATGGATTGATGGATGGATGGATGGCTAGATAGATATTTCAGCTTTATTAATTTTCCAGACATACAGTAAATACAAGCAAAACTCTCTGCCACAACCTACAACGCACACATGATATATGGACACCAATTTTCCAACTACAGTATATTTCCAAGACATTCATAGCAGTTTTACATTTGGTCACATCAAGAGTTCAGTAACATCCTTTGCTCTTTATTTGTAAAAATTGTGGGAAGAAACGTAACACCATTTTACCTAGCAAGGATTTGGGCTCAAGTTTTGTCAGAGAACCCAGATTTTACAGAGAACAGTCATATTTAGTTCCAAAGGAGGAAAAGAAAATAACCTTCTTTTTTAATTACTTGGTGAGGCACAATATCATTACAGATGATACAAAGTTTTGACAAAGTATCGGTACAATATTTAGGCAGAGTTAAGGCAGAAAACACCATAATGACAACATTTATTCCTGGAAAAAAGAAAGAAAAATAGAGTGAGATATGTATGTGAAGTTGTGTGTTATCACTGGCTGAATTTCTCGCAATGAGGTAATCTCACTTGCATGTTTCTCAAAAATGTTTTGTGACTTGTAGGGTATTTATGACTTACATTGTAAATATCACTGAACTCTTTGTCTTATACATTAAATAATAAAAAAAGAACATCAACAATTTGTAAACTGCACAGCATGTTCAACTGGAGACCTTATTGGAAATCCTTACTGTACATTGAACATGAGTTTTCCTTGGTCAGATGATCAAATATAAATGTATTGCTTTCAAATAGATAATTTTGGATACTCATTTCAATTGGATAAATCCTTGAAACTATCTGAAAGCTACTCTTTCCCCTTAGATTCTTATGGTTTGCTCTTGACACATACTGTACTATATAATGGCAGATGTATGCCCCATTTGCTTGAGTTGCATTTAGTTGTTTTGGTCTTGGTGGCTGGGAGCAGGTCTAGGGTACAGGACTTAGACCCATACTGTCAGGGTGGGTGTCTGGCAATGTTCTCTCTGGTCGCAGACAAACAGCAAGGCGCTTAAATCACATGAAAAGCAGGTTAGCTACTTCAGGTGCAAATATGTGGTTATCATACACATTCCCAGAAAGTCTTGAGCTCTATAAAATGTTTTTCAATAGGACTTACCTTAAGGCAGAGCTGAAAATTAAGTTAAAAATAACTGTGTTCCTCTCACCCACACAAAACTGGTTACAACCGATTCAATATTTCTGATGCCCATTTTTAAATGCTCTTGGAAATTATTACCAATTTGCTATTAGTGAGTTTATCAGACACTTTTCCAGAACGTTATGTTGAGTTCTATGAAATGTTTTTTCAAGGGGACTACCTTGAGGCAGAGCTGACAAATAAGTTACAAACAACCTGGTCTCATTGACGGATTGTAATAATAGTATGAGATCATAAGAAATCACTTGAGTTGGCTTGAACAAAGACATTTACTGCCATAGAGAAAAATTAACAAACCAAAGAATTATGTTATTACGATCTTTGAAGTTTATCCCCTAACCCAAATTTAAACCTAACCATACCTAAAACCAAATCTAAGATTTTTATGAAAATAACTTTTGGGTACCACGGAAGAAGAAAAATCTGGGTTTGGCACAAGACGAGGGAAGTAGATTACAGGTTATTGACATATATCAGTCATTTTCATTGCATAAATAAATGAAATAATCAGTAACCAAATTTGTTCACTGACATTTCCTCTCTCAAAATAAACTTCTGGATAGGAAGTGAGCTGAATTTTGATACCTGTATTGTATCGAGTTGTACGATATGTTGCGATTTCGCCATCATGTACGAATTATCACAAGTTGTCATTAGTTGGTTACGGAAAGTTTTTAAATAGTGTCTCACATGCACAAAATTCTCTCATCATTTACTCACTATCATGATATCTCAGGTGTGTATGACTTTCTTTCATCAGTGGAACACTTTTGAAGAAAAATAGAAAAATATCTTAGCTCAGTATGTCCTTAAAATTTAAGTAAAATATTAAAAAGGGGTTAAATGAATGTCTTCTAAAGCATTCACTTTTGGTGCAACAAATATCAATATTTAAGTACTTTTTAATGATAAACCATCATTGACCAGAAATGAAGATTTATTTGCTTAAATATCTATCTTTTTCGCACCAGAAAGGATCATATTGCTTTAGAAGACATTCATTTTACCATTGGAATTGTATGGATGACATTTATGCTGACTGTGATTTTTGGACCTTCAAAGGTCTCATCACCATCCACTTGCATTGAAAGAACCTAGTAAGCTGAGATGTTTTTCAATTTCATGAAAGGAAGTAATACACACCTGGGATCTCATGAGGGTAAGTAAATGATGAGAGAATTTTACTTTTTGGGTGAACTATCCCTTTAAGACTATTTTTTAAAAGGTTTTCTTGGAACTGAATATGATTTTGCCATTAGTGAATTGAACAAACTTTACAGAAAGTCTCATTGAGTTCAATGAAATGTTTTTTTCAATAGGAATGACCTTACAGCAGAGCTGACAAATTAGTAACAAATAGCATTTTACTGGTCTCACACAAAACTGAATAATAGAGATGTAATTTCTAAGACCTATTTATTGTATTTATTTATGAAAAAATATCAGAATAAATGGTTTATTCGACTGACAGCCCTAGTAATTGTCAAATTACTAAGGTAATGCCTCACACATGCAGGCTATGAGTTCTCCCACCTGTTTAAGAGAGCCTGGGGTCCATACGAACTTGTACACCATATATACGGGGATCCATATGAAGGAGGAAGCTGCGATGATGTAACCCACCTTCATGCTCCAGTCTGGGAACTCATAGTCGAATAGCGTAAGGGGTTGGGGATTCAACAGCGAGCTGATGATAATGTACTGAAGAAATACACAAAGGAAAAAACTGATTCAGTGACATGAGGCGGCACTTCATACATAAAAAAAAAATGAACAAATCTACGTGTTATGAAATCAAGGGGTATTACATGCCGCAGGATGGATTGTATTGTTAAAAATGTATGTGCAATTTCATGCCGTTCTGACTTTTTCCCCTGCTTTGTTTATAAAAAAGTAAATTTTTTCAAACATCTTTGGAATACTGGACCCATAATTTTATTTTCCTTAAGAATTACAAAGTCTGTCTTTTTTCTCTTTGGATTACTTTTTTAATATGCAATTCATAATTTACTCATCAGCTTCACTTAAAAGTAAGACTCTGTGTAGCCACTGTATGAGTTCACATGGCTTGTTTGAAACAGCCTTACATTGAGGCTACGATTAGATTATTTTATATAAGAAAGGCCCTTATTATCCTGTAGACCCTACACATCACTATGGGGACAAGACAATTGTAGAGCGGTGGCCTTTGTGTTTTGAAAGAACAGTGACAAATGTCTTCTCTCCAGTATTTCAAATAATCTCACACTGTCTCGGGAGATGAGAGAGGAGCCGTTTATCATGTCTTTTAAAAATTGAAAAGAGAAGAACAGCAAAATTATGAACAAATGATTGCGGAAATGTCAACTGTGTGCACCAGCGCAGGTCTGTTGAGATTAGCTATGATGTATGCAGAAGTGTCAGAGGAATATAAAGCTGTGAAGGTCCATGGAGTTCAACATTTTCAGACTAGAAATTGTTACCATGTGGACAGGTAAGATAATAAGATTTTAAAGGTAATAAGAGATGTGGGAGGAAGAAATTGTGGATGCTTAAACAGTTTTGATAGGATAAAAGATTACTAAAAGATCCACCACACTCCAACCAGCAGTAAACCCTTCCACATAGTGTCTTGAGCAAAACTCTGTAACTTACAGCCAGAAATGCCGGGCTGATGGCAACCCAACACCCTCTCCAGAACAGTCCTGGAGTATAGCCCAACATTGCTTTAACGTCATTGCTGAATCTGTTAATACCTATGGAAAAAGCCATTTTCAACACATATACAGTACATGGTTCAATAATGAAATTTGTATTTCGATATATATTCAGGACCATGGCAATACTAGAAAGTTAAATTTAGTTGAATTAAAAACAAATCTTACCATAAAACCAGGAGACAGCAGTGGCCTCTAGAAAGACTATAGCTATAATAGAAGAACCAACTCCAAATTCTTCAAGTAACTTCACCACATATGCACCACCCTGGCAAAATAAATAAATACATAGATAAAACAACACTGTTCAGTTACAAATCTAGCATCAATTGACGCCTATTTGAAATTCACACCTAAGTTTTAGAGTCACTAAACTCAACCTCTTTAAAACAGTAAACCATTACAGCAATTTTAGAATGTTCATTTGTTTAACACTTGATTTTTTTTGTTTTGTTTGCTATAACCCACACCTGCCCAACAAAATCTATAATCAAATTCAATCAACTCTAGCTCATTGGTTTGAGTGCACCCATGCATCAAAAATCATTAACCATTTTGTATTAAGATGTTACAATATTCTTAAACATAGGTAAAGTTAAATGAATGTAAACAAACAGAGACGAAAGATGTTGACTTGCACTCACTTTAGTAAGGGTGCTGAGAGAGCCCAGAAAACAAACAACCACCAGTCCAAGAACAAACAGCTCTCTCCGATGGGAGAGGGTATCTGGGAACTCATCCATTACAGCTGTGATTATGGCCTCTAACCCACCAAACTGATGGAAACGTGAAATAATGAGACAAGATAGAGCCCACAGACAGAAAAAAGAACAATTGAGTTTTCGCATATTTCTTTTTGTCATTCACTCTTTATGTCCAAACCAAAATTATATTATTTTGCTTAAGAATTCATAGGTTATGCACCATTCAGAATTGAATTGATTTGAATTGAGTTAGTCAACAGAATTGTAATTTGAGTTTAAGGTCATATTAAGAAGAAAAAAAAAATATTAGAACTGCTGTTACTGTTGTTTTTAATAATACATTTCATTTTCAGTATTAATTACATACAGTATTAACATGTTACAAATATATGATATGTATGCAGTAGGGTTCAATGGGGCTATAGGCACCACTTAAGGAAAGCTTGTATCAAGATTGAAAAAATGCTAATAATTTTACTTTACATTTGACATTTCAGTCAAGTCAGTGTTTCCAAACCTTTTTTCTGCCACAGCACACTTTTTATGACAAAAAACTTTTTATCACCTATATCCCACATAGGTGAACCATCGTCAATATTTTCAATATTTTCCTTTTCAAGAACTTTTTGTTCTGAACTTGTCCATGTTTTCTGTCCGTCTTAGTAGCGTAACTTGTAATGTTTGAAATTCAACAATGCAAAAAAAACAACAAAAAAACAAGTCAGGTAGGCTAAGCTGTCTGAGGTCACAGGTGGCAAGAGCGCTAAGTGGGTAGTGAAAAAAATATAATTTGTAGATTTGTTCTTGCAATGCCACAACAAATGACATGGACGCAATCTCATGAGGGGCGAAAAAGGTTAGACAATCACTGGTCCACGAAGACATTTTCTGGGGATATTTTCTTTTTAAAAGAATAAGCTAAAAGCACCAATTCAAGTTTACAATTGTGCAGAATTAGCTGCAAAATAAAGAGTATTTTGGTGAGGTTTACTTCTGTTCCACAATTAGTTCAGTGACCCCTTCTGGAAATTACATTAGGTGGCGACAAATGAGCATCTTATGTGCTATGAGTGAGTCATTGAATAATTTTGAGTCGTTCATGACAGAAATCTACCAAGAGACTTTATAGTGTTTAAGCATTAAAAGAACAAAGCAGATGTATAGTCTTCCTTCAGTCTGAGCATTATATTTAATCCAACAATAATAGTCTAATAATAGTGAGTTTCAATAACGTCCTTACCTTCTCCTTTATTAAAACTTGCATGGCTACAAATCTACTGACTTCAGTTTAAGAACACAAAGCAGATCTACGATATCATTTTCCTACAGTTGCCTATTTAAATGGCTGAGCATGGCTTTTATCAGAAAAGACCACAATAATAGACAAATAATAATAATTTTGTGTTTCAATAATGTTTTTTCGTCATTGTAAAGCGCATTTCCCATGAGTTGAGGCGTCAGCGCTCCGTTCAACGCCAGCATCAAGCGCTGCATCGCCCTCCACATGACAAAAGTTGCAGATAGCGTCACAGAGGGGCGATTTTACGAGTTTGCCACCTAAAAAAGTGTGAGGTGTGCACAATAAACATTGAAAACATTTGGAAGAGAGAAAAAAAGCTTGCAGTTGCGTTGATAGCAGAAAGTAATAAAAGGACTCTTTAGGTCGTTTACGTCGAAGCGTTTTCTTGGTGAATTTAAATTAGTTCAATAACTGGGGTCTCTGATATTCGTAAACGATAAGGTAATATTTAATTAAAATGAATTATGACACATTAAATGTCTCTTCACAAATTTGGACAGTTGCACGTCCTATCGTATGCTTTAAGAAGACTTGGAAGGACTTGTGTGTCACTTTTGAAGCTTCACAGCCTGTCTACTATGACCAAATCTGTTAACGTGACATAACACAGTGGCTAAAGGCTGTCTACAATGAAAGTGTCAAAGAGAACATTCTAAATGACACACAGACAGCACATACCAATTGAATTAGAATTTGTATTGTTATGTTATTGTTGCTAAAACATTTGGTTAGAAACAAAATATTAAATTAGTAAACCAGAGACCAGGAACATCATGAGCTGGCTTTAATGCAACAGTCAAAAGCTAATTAAATTGGTAATGAATAAATTAATGGCAGAAAAATTCACATGTACTATATGATATATGCTAAGTAAAATAATTTATTTCAGACAGATGAGATAATAAAGTGGTTGGAGTAGCTCTGCAGAACAGGGCATCTGCTTACTCTTGGCGCTAACTGAAATGCTGCACCGGACGCTTCCAGTGTAGACAGCATCGCTGATAGTAATGAGAAAGAAATGCTATTAATGTGACACGCAGCTCGTGTCCGGTATAGATGGGGAGTAAGAGTGAATCAATATACTCTGCCACTGTACTGAGAAGACTGATTCAGCTCCTTTTGTGTTTTTTGACAGAAAGTTAGTTAGCATTATAAGTGTATACATACAGTGCTGTCCAGTCCTAGAGTAATCATCATCACAAAGAAGATGATTGCAAAGAAAGTCGACCCAACCATATTTGCAATGGCTTCTGGATATGTGATGAAGAGTAGACTGGGTCCTAGAGGAGGTGGGGAAAGAACCCAAAAGACAAACTTCAGATAATAGAGATCTTTTAAATATAGGGTTGAAAGACATACAGTAGAATTGCCTACAGTTCCTAATGTTTTTTGTTTAATGCAGCCCACATACAATACAAAATTACAATAAGCCCTCTAAATTGCAAAACAACAAACAAACAAAAAAGTCTGATAGTAAGGCGCACCTTTGTCCCTGGCTACGTCTTCAACATTTACATTTCTCTGTTCAGCCATATATCCCAGGACAGTAAAAATAGCAAACCCTGACACAAAACTGGTCGTGCAGTTCACCAGGCTGGTTATAATGGCATCTCTGGACAAAACAGAAAAAAAAATAGAAGTTACTGTAAGTTACTGCATCAGGTTCCTTTTTCAAAGAAATATTTTAGAGTTCTTTAATAACTTCAGGAATGAAAGTGGTTGTAATCAAAATATTTGGACTATACCTGCAATCAAAGTGTGTTGCCATGTAAAGTTAATCTCACTTGCTGTTCTATGTACATTTACATTTATGCATTTGGCCGATTTTTTATTCAAAGTGACTTACAGTGCACATATTACAGGGACAATCCCCCTGGAGCAACCTGGAGTTAAGTGCCTTGCTCAAGGACACAATGGTGGTGGATGTGGGGATCAAACCAGCAACCTTCTGATTAACAATCATGTGCTTCAGCCCACTACGCCACCACCACTCCATTATAGAACGTTTGCAACAGTTGTAGAACAATCATAAATTAACTAACAAATTCACTTTTTCTCAAACACACAACTGGTCACTAGTGAGACCGAGCTCACGAGTTACAATTCGTCCATTTCGATTGGCCATGTGCCTCCTCTCAGTAGTCCCCATTTTAATTTCCCCCACACTACAATCTGCTACGCATTCATCTTTTTAAACCCTCGCCATAATTCTCTGTTTTAATCTTGTTTTCACATCATTTACATTTCATGCAACTGATCCGAGCCCGGGTCATTTTGATGACATTTCCTCCTTGGTTAGTGGACACAGAGCTAAATGTAAATGAATGGCTAAGCTATACATAGAACCAAAATTAAGAGTGAGTGGGAATTATATTGGACAGGCATGGCAGATCCATTTTGTTACTGTAGACCACCACAGTGTATCTAGAGCAGATTATAAAGTTTGTTGAGTTTATAGAGATCTCAAATCAAACCTCAAAAATTGCTACCCAAAAGGTAGCAAAGCAGCAAAAGAAAAAGAATGTAAAAGTTGTAGATGAGTTTAGGCTTTAGGCTTTGGTTCTGTGTATATCAAATGCTGCATCAGCGATGATTTGCTGTTCTCATGACACTGTACACGTCTTGATTTTAGTCGGCTGCACACAAGAATCAACACATCAATCACTTGTGCAGTGTAAAGGCTGCATGTTCAATGCATGGAAGACAAGACCAATTGGAATTGATCTATACAATTTATGTTTTTAATGGAATCTGTATGTTTAGAGGTTGGGCCTGAAATATTTGTGAAGGTTAGGGATTTAAAATAAACCCTAAACAGATTGTTTGAAAAGTATCAATACTGTTCTACCGGACAAGAACTGTAATTATTCATTCATGTGTGATCATATTCTGTTTTCAACGTGTATAGCAATATATACAAAATGTAAAGAACTGATGGAAGATTATGACAGTCATTTCTTTTAACTAATGCTTTTAGTTGCAATGTAAGCGGCTAAGGAGATGAATCAATAAAAAGCAGGTTTTGTCTATACCTGTAACAGTTATTGTTGAAGGGATTGTAGCTGGACAGGGCGAGCAGCACCCCAAACCCAGGACCAAGAGAGAAAAAGATCTGTGCTGCTGCATCCACCCATACCTACAAACCATTAGATACAACTGTTAAAAATAAATGTGTGTGGGTAAAAAATAAATAGTGTTGAACAAGGATCAAATGGTACATTTTTAATTGTACTATTTGAAAAATCACTGTATTTCAGAAAGAAATTTGAGATGAGCATCTCATTAGCCCCTAGCGCTTTATTTTTGCTTCTCATCATGGCTGCTGCATCACAGAGAAAACAGCTAACCATAGAACTAAGCCTATAAAGGGAAGATCACAAGACTAGAAATAAAGAGATGCAGTTGAAATATTAACTTCATTGACCACTTATGCAGTAACAACACCTTGATGAAGAATGATGCCCTTTATGAAGTTCATATTTTTTTCAAAGAGAACTCTTAAGCTATGTTCAAGTGTTTCAAGTCCTTTTAATTACTGCATGAAATAAAAAAGCCCTCCCACAAATATGCATTCTTGCCATTAAAGAATTATCGCACACATAAATAAATGTAAAAAGGTTAGAAAGATAAGTGAGGGATGCAATGAAAAAATCGAATGTAACAGTGAATTTGTGTTAGACTCAAAGGAAAAGATAGTAGAGGCAGAAAGAGAGAAGCACTCACACTGGTCTCCTTCAGTTTTTCCCATTTGGGGTTGAGGTAGAACACCACTCCTTTCCATGCTCCAGGCAGAGTGGCTCCACGGACCATCAGAATCAACAACACCACGTACGGCAGGGTGGCAGTCACCCATACTACCTGACATGGTAAGAGACATGGAGAATGAGATCACTTTTTCTCAGATTGGAACAATAAAAATGCTTAATTTAGATACAGAGGCTTTTATATCTCGGCAACCTTTCCTGAAGTCTTGACTCCTTTCCAAAGAGTGAAGTAGACGATGGTGAAGATGAGGAAGAGGCAGAGGCAGAGTTGCCAGCGAATGTATCCTATATCCTCAAGCCCAGATGATTCATGGACTGCCAGAACTTTCCTCCTGTTTGAAGAGGGATTTACATCAATTGTTTATGGAACTGTTGTATAAAAGTATAAAGGGAATTTAACACATTTGCAACATATCCATCCTTAGTTAGCTAACTAAAACAAATTGTGTTGGCTCAACAACCATAACTATAAAAATAAATAGCTTCTACTCGGTAATGTGCATATGTATAACATTTTTAGCTCTACTTAATCATCATCATTAATGATACAACACAAAATATCAATTTTAAGGTGAACTTAGATAGTTCCATAAAGTAAATCAATAACCATAAGTTCCTTGAAATTCTTTAGCCTGCAAAACCATAAAATTAAGATTTTAAGTATGATGTACTCAGACAATCAAGTACAGAGCTGACATTGCAGGGAATACCCATAATTTGAATAAATTAAGCATGTTTGTTTGGTCAAAAGGAACTTATGTGGGCAGTTGCTATTAAGAAATCATAGCGATTTTAGTTGTTTTCAGTTTTATTGAAGTTGTTTTACTGTAAATAGCTGATTTAGGTAAAGTTAGGTGATTAGTGTTCCATAAGTGGTCAACTTGGATCCTGTTCAGTACATGTAGGGTTTAACAGGGCTGAAAGCTCCATTGATTTAATTTTCTCCCAAAACACAATAGCAACTGAAACTACCACTGTTCTTTCCTAAACATCTGTTTGTCACTATTCACTGCAAAATGTTCCTGTTCCATGAGATCTTTGCGTGTGATGTCTAAAGGTTGATTTTGAGGCTATTTAATCTAGTTTTAATATATTTTTTTAAATGTTGCAAATTTATGTAACTAATGAAAATCCCTGAAATTAACACATTTCTTTTGAGACAAAAAACTTATTTATCATTTAAAATTTTGTTTAAGGTCATTAAATCAAAACATTTTCAATAACTGTCCAATAAGTAAATGGATAGCATTTGGGGTAAAAAGCCTTCCTGTTGCAGGGGCTAAAGGCCCCTATTAAACACATTGTTTTTCAAATGTTCAAAGTGAGCTCACATTGACTGATCAATCATAATAGAGATTAGTTTGTTTATAGATTGCTTGAGATATAATAAAATGCCAAATGCGTTTGAAATTAACAGAAAATTGTTGACTTTTTCTTAAGTGGTTATTTTGAGTACGCATCATCTTAATTTGTAACCCAAAAAGCACCTTGCAGTCTCAAATTTATTTGCATTAGTTAACAAATTTTGCACTATAAGTCAAGTCAAGTCAATTTTATTTGTATAGCGCCTTTCACAACATCGTTTCAAAGCAGCTTTACAGAATATCAGCATTAACAGACGATAAAACTGTAATGTCTATAAATTCAATTAATCATCATTGTGTAATTTAGATAAAATACGATTTTTAATAGTGTTTAAAAATAATTAAATGATAATTGTATTAATAACCCCAGTGAGCAAGCTGTAGGCTGTAGGCGACTATAACTATTGCCCACGATTGCCATCAACACGATATCACTATAAACCCCTTACGGGCCTTTTACCCCAAGTGAGGTAGCCTTTTACCCCAAGTAAAAGGCTCCCTCACCACGTTTTTTTTTAATTTAATTTTAAATGAAACAGCCTTCCCTCTTCCCTTTCATTCCTCTGTCTTTCTTTCTCTGAGTGCAGCCACTTACATGCACTTACGTATAAAACTCCTCTGCCGGTGAACGTGAATAGTTTGTCCAGGTCACATTGTCTTTTCCAAAGTAGTTAGTGCAGTTTTCTGTGTTCCAGTCATTATCACAGTTAGTCCAGGGCAGAGTGCTACTGA
Organism: Xyrauchen texanus; assembly: GCF_025860055.1. Classification (NCBI taxonomy): domain Eukaryota; kingdom Metazoa; phylum Chordata; class Actinopteri; order Cypriniformes; family Catostomidae; genus Xyrauchen; species Xyrauchen texanus. The sequence continues at coordinate 12,122,051 of NC_068279.1, forward strand.
AGGAGGAGTAGAGGTAGAACAGAGCCCAGGCGATGATGGTGTTGTAGTAGAAAGACACGTACAAAGCAATGATACAGATGGCGAAACCAATGCCTGACAGGGAAGGGGAAATGGTGTCAGTATTTTCTCATGTCAGACTGGGTGCATCAGTTCGTCTTTTTTACTTTCTGTTGCTCTCTATCTCAATTTCTTTCATTTTTATTTATTTTCAGCCTTTAAAACACTTGAAAGATAGAATATCACATTTACCAAGCTTTGTTGGAATAAAATACAACATTTGCTTACCTTTAAACATAGGGCAAATATGTTTCCATATGGAAATGGCACCTGTTCTGTGGAACTGACCCAGAGCTAACTCCATGTAGAAAAGTGGCACTCCACCAAATACAGCCATCAGGACATAGGGAATAAGAAAAGCCCCTGTATAAGGGGAGCCATGGAATATATTCAGCAATGTCACTGATTATATGAGGTTAAAATATTTGTATTCAATTTTAAACAAAACTGAGGTAGGTTTCATACATCCAGTTAAAGTGAGGTGGACAAACAAACAAAATGCCTAAAGAGCTCCAGAACCATGTTAATACAGCCTGATCCACTTCGTGTAGGCTATATGAGCTGATAATGCAAACCAATAAACAAATATTTTACAAAGACAAAAATAATAAATAAAATGTTGGGAAATAAACCCACCAAATGTGATTTAGACTCATTTGTAATCTGACACTTGTTGATCTCAATGTCTGCGCATAATGAAACTAATATTATTTAGATAATTGAGAATGCAACCCAAAATACAAATAATAGCCTGTGTAATAGCGCACAGCATAAACAAAATATGGATGGCTAAATAACCCCTCCGTAAAAACTGAAAACGTGCACTATGGAATCACTCGTGAAATTATATGAAAAACTACATTTACCCATAGAATTGCTAACTTAAAAATAATAATTATTATTATTATTATATAAAAATAGTCATGTTGCTTATTCGTTGTTTATACGAAGTTATTATTATTATTATTATTAGTAGTAGTAGTAGTAGTAGTAGTAGTAGTAGTAGTAGTAGGTTATTAGTATTCTTTTAAAGAAAAGAAACACAATAGTTTCACCACCTTAGACAGCTCAAACGCCCAGTGAGAAGGACACTTGACTGTCTTCAAAACAATTATTTTACTCTACTTTAATCAAACAAAAATCAACCATGCTTTAATGAATAATTAATATGACACAATTAGAAAAAGAGCGAATAAAAGCTTATTTAAAGTGAGAAAAAAACTCTTACCACCCCCGTTTTGATAACAGATATATGGAAATCTCCACACATTTCCGAGGTCCACCGCGAACCCAATGACAGATAAAAGGAAATCCATTTTTTTCGTCCATTTGTCCCGGGATTCTGTCTGAACGATGACTGGAACCGGGTTGCTGTTATACCCGCCGTTGTTTGGAGGACCCGGGGAGCAGAGGTTCCCGTGAGCCATCACTTGTTCTTGGTGGGGCATCTTCGGTGCACTAGTGACTTGGCAAACTACAGAAGTAGTGGAATGGCTTTTGTGAGTTTATTTTAAATGTAAAAAGAAGTAACACTATTTTTATTATTATTATTATTATTATTATTTTATGCTCGGCGTGCGGTCAAAAGAGGTTGTGCTGGGGACCGCAGCATGCTGCTGAGATTGATTTCCCTGCTGGTGGGAGCAAAACCTTGAGGATTAACCAACAGTCCCCCCACCTGAGCGCGAGAGCTGCGATTGAATGAGATTACACGTGGGAGATGCGCGCTACACCATTACTCATCCCTGACATCTCGTGCCTTTCAAATGGACTTTTCCAAGTCCAAATATTGCTGTCTTTGTCAGTATAACAATATAGTTAAACTGAGGCAAGAAATATGTGTTCATTAAGATCATATTAAAATGAATGCTCAAGCATTCATTTTAATATAATCTTAATGAACACATATTTTCATGAAGGCCTGTATTTTGAAATGTAGGCTGCTAAATCTTTCGGTGTTAAAATGGAGGAATTGGAGATGTGTTTTTGTTTGGCCATGTTGTTTACTTTCTTGACCTATCTCCCATACCTTGCATTAGGCCATTGAATTAGATGAAGAACAGATCATGAGGGTTTAAGCCCACGTTATTTTGACAGCAGAGCAGTGTGAATGGCATTTCGAGTTTCCTTGGCTTCCTGGGCAGGCAGATGTAATACTATTTACTGGAGATCCAGTAGAGTGTATCTGCTCTGTGGTCTAACTGTCCTCATTAGGTAAACCTAATAAAAAGAGTTTGAAATCAAATCCACCGCTTTTAGCATGGGCTAATCGGAAAAGTCCTAACTAGATATAGAGACTGCAGTGGTCATGTAGGCCAATGGCCAGAGAGTGCATCAAATAAAGTTAGACTCGTAAAGTGGAAGCCTCCGTGAGACCTGGTTCGTGCCCAAGAGAAATAGAAGAGTGCTTAAGTCCATTAAAGTGAATTTAGGTTATGACAGGTGCGTTTGCAATTCATATGCATGCACATTTATTTGTCCTAATGGCATAAATTAAAATATAGCCAAATATATTGAATTTAAGTGAAATTTCATACAATCTAACTGTTTGAGATAAATATTGCCCCTATATTCTGGTATGTACATTTTTTGATTTATTGGCTGAAAGTAGTACGTCATTCCTCTCCATTTGTAAAAGACACTCATTCTGCAAACGTAGTGCCATCAAGTGTTATAAGATCATTTGGAAATAAAGATCCACTCTTGCAGAAGAAATATGTGCATGTCTTGTACTGACATGCTCACCAGTCTGAAAATACTTTTTAATAGAGAAGAAAAGGTTGAGAGGAGATTACATTCAGTTTAATCAAAGGCAATGACAAAAACCGATGGCATGTCAACTCATTTGAACCACAAAAAAGCATTCACAAAAATATATAGGAGGATGTTCTAGAAGGAGCTAAGAGCTTTTAGTACTAGAATCATTTCAGAACTACTGCTTTGTAAACCATTTCCTGTTATCTTTGACAATTAAATATTTTCTATCACCTGAGTGGTTACATGACTGTAACTTGAACTTGTCATTGCAATAGAGTCTACAGTCCTGTAACAAAATCCGAAGATGGCTTTCTTATTCTCAGCCTCCTATTTTTAACCCTCTGATGCGTGAATTATTAAATTACAAAGGTGAAAAAATTACTGTTTCTTTTTACTTTGAAAGCAAGAATATAATCATTACAATGCTATGCATTTAGAGATTGCATTAAGGGTTGTAATGTAAGCCAAAGGTAATTTATGGGTAAGAAATATGCCATTTTTAGACTATTGAAGGGATAGTTCACCCAAAAAATAAAATTCTCTCATCATATACTCACGCTCAGGCAATCCCAGGTGTGTATGACTTCATTTCTTCAGCAGAACACAAATTACAAATTTTTTTTTTTTTTTCAAAAAATATCTCAGCTCTCTTGCCTAATGGATACAACATGAGGCTTCTAAACAGAGTTAATGGTTTAAGTCCGGTTTGGGTCATGTTCGAAATTATCCCTGTACAAAGCTGTATTCTACATTGGTAATGATTGCATGATGGAAGCTGCTTTGGATAAAAGTAACTGCATTATACCAGTGTAATAGGGAGAAGTTACTTCATCACTGTGCATGGGCGTTTACTGCCAATACTACATCCCTGATAGTTAAAATTAACCAGTGCTTTTGGGTGGCTTGTCAAATTGCCAGATTTATTCATGGTTGATATACAAGCACTTTCTACAGAGTCATCCAAATAATGTTGTAATGTTTAACAGATGAATTGATCACTTGTTAAATCATGTTCAAGGCACATCAAAGCAGTCATATAAAGTATTATACATTCTCAGCTGCTCAAGAATTCTTACTTACCATGAGCTTATACATTCACCTAAAGGATTATTAGGAACACCATACTAATACTGTGTTTGACCCCCTTTTGCCTTCAGAACTGCCTTAATTCTACGTGGCATTGATTCAACAAGGTGCTGAAAGCATTCTTTAGAAATGTTGGCCCATATTGATAGGATAGCATCTTGCAGTTGATGGAGATTTGTGGGATGCACATCCAGGGCACGAAGCTCCCGTTCCACCACATCCCAAAGATGCTCTATTGGGTTGAGATCTGGTGACTGTGGGGGCCATTTTAGTACAGTGAACTCATTGTCATGTTCAAGAAACCAATTTGAAATGATTCGAGCTTTGTGACATGGTGCATTATCCTGCTGGAAGTAGCCATCAGAGGATGGGTACATGGTGGCCATAAAGGGATGGACATGGTCAGAAACAATGCTCAGGTAGGCCGTGGCATTTAAACGATGACCAATTGGCACTAAGGGGCCTAAAGTGTGCCAAGAAAACATCCCCACACCATTACACCACCACCACCAGCCTACACAGTGGTAACAAGGCATGATGGATCCATGTTCTCATTCTGTTTACACCAAATTCTGACTCTACCATCTGAATGTCTCAACAGAAATCGAGACTCGTCAGACCAGGCAACATTTTTCCAGTCTTCAACTGTCCAATTTTGGTGAGCTCTTGCAAATTGTAGCCTCTTTTTCCTATTTGTAGTGGAGATGAGTGGTACCCGGTGGGGTCTTCTGCTGTTGTAGCCCATCTGCCTCAAGGTTGTGCGTGTTGTGGATTCACAAATGCTTTTCTGCATACCTCGGTTGTAACGAGTGGTTATTTCAGGCAAAGTTGCTCTTCTATCTGCTTGAATCAGTCGGCCCATTCTCCTCTGACCTCTAGCATCAACAAGGCATATTCTCCCACAGGACTGCCGCATACTGGATCTTTTTCCCTTTTCACACCATTCTTTGTAAACCCTAGAAATGGTTGTGCGTGAAAATCCCAGTAACTGAGTAGATTGTGAAATACTCAGACCGGCCCGTCTGGCACCAACAACCATGCCACGCTCAAAATTGCTTAAATCACCTTTCTTTCCCATTCTGACATTCAGTTTGGAGTTCAGGGGATTGTCTTGACCAGGACCACACCCCTAAATGCATTGAAGCAACTGCCATGTGATTGGTTGATTAGATAATTGCATTAATGAGAAATTGAACAGGTGTTCCTAATAATCCTTTAGGTGAGTGTACATTCAAACATGCTTTGATGTCAACTTTGACATTACACTCAACCTTTTAACAAGGACCTTAGTTAACCTCTGCTCTGGTGAGGACCTCAACCTCAACAGCTAATCAGAATGAAGAGTGAAGTCTAGTTTGAGTGCCAAAACAAAGGCATTGTTGATAGAAGTTGCCCCATGGTTTTGATTTTAAAAAGTTGACACGTCACTCCTGTAATTAGTAATGGTAAAATGTGAGAAAGCGAAGTTGGCTTCAGAACAGGTGAAAAGAGCACAAAAGACCCCTACAATGCCTAGGCAGTCCTTGACATACAGTTTGTGCTGTCGGGGTGAGTTTATATGTGTGGTTAAAAGAACATCAGGCTGACAGGGACTCCCCCCAACATGCCTTGCTGCCCATCAATGAATGTCTACTCAGATCACACAGTGCTCTAAGCATTGCGGATGAATGTTAAACTGACAGCTGCTTTATCGTGTGAATACACAATTGAAGTCCAAAACCAGCTGTTGCTTGTTGTTGCTGAATGTCAGAAATTAGCATGGCTGATGTGACCTACAGTCTACCTGCATAATGCTCTACATCACAGATTTTGTTCTCATTAAAAAGTGGCAACACAAGAAATATTTTAGATTTATGACTTGTATTTGCTCTGATTCTTTTTTGTGTGAAAAGCAGTGGTCATAAAAATGCATCATGTGGTTACATATAAATTAATTGTTTTTTTTATATAATTTTATTCAGCATAACTAAATCAACCACTATATTATGATTCTAATATTTGTTGAAGGAGAAATAGAAATAGATCCTTAACGTAACATTTCATGTTTTTATAGTTTCTGCTTCAAAATTATAATTACATCACACTAACATTAAAACCATAATCATCATGTCACTACAATGTAAAATCTAACTGGTTGACCTTACTTAAACAAAAGCATACAAACTGATCGCCAACATAATTTACAAACATTGTAAACATAATTACAGTTTTTGGTTCAGGATAAAGGGATAGTTCATCCAAAAATGAAAATTCTCTAAATAGTAAAAAGGGACTTAAATATTGACCTTCTTCTCATCCACACCTATAATATTGCTTCTGAACATATGGACTTAACCACTGGAGTTGTATAGATTACTTTTATTCTGGCTTTATGTGCTTTTTGGACCTTCTGAGTTCTGGTCATCATTCACTTGGATTGTGGGGACCAACAGAGCTGAGATATTCTTCTAAAAATCTTTGTGTTCTGCTGAAGAAAGAAAGTCATGCACATCTGGAATGGCATGAGGGTGAGTAAATGATGAGAGATTTTTTTATTTTATTAAGGTTTACATGTCTAAGTTCACCTCATGTTGTTTTCTAAAACAGCCTTTATTATTATTATTATTATTATTATTATTTAGCTTTTCTTTAGCAGTTATCTTAACCATTTAATTAAAGCTGACTTCTTGCAAGTACATTCAAACTCTGAAGTGTGATGAAATTATCATTGCTTGAATGTATTATTTTAATTAGCTCTAACATTAGAAATATAATCATATTGTGGCATATGGTTTATAAGGAATATTATGACTTGACCTCGGGCAGTTATTAAAAAAGCTTGATTCTCCCCAAAACTTCCTAATGCACATAAAACTGTTAGAAAATTTGCATAAAACTAAAATGTCCCCAGAAACTTCCATTCTTTGACTGGAAACTTATCAAATGGCAAATTACTATTTCCCAAAGCCTTAATGATATACTTGATCATTTTGTGTAGTCAATACTGAACATCTTAATTGTATTGATTCTGAAGGCAAACATGTTTAAGAAACACATATGTTTTGAGTTATGATTGCAAAATCTGACATTTCAACCACTTGATTATTTGTATTAATTTAAAATTTTTGTTTTTACAGTGCATCATTATCATCATCGTCATCACCATCAATATCATCACCATTATAGTTAGTATACAATATAACTTTTTGCTGATAATATTTTACAGTTGTCAGCCATGTATTAGGTCACAATTCTGAGGTAATCTAAGGGGTGTATGTGTGTGTGTGTCTGCGAGTAACTCCATCCATTTTGTATTTGATTTCATTATCAACTATGAAATCACCGTAAGTTAATTATGAACATGTTAGTGCATTGCCTTTTATTGATCGTTCCAAGCTTATATTCAAGAACAGAAGTACTGATAATGCTGGTGTCCTCTTTTAAACCCTGCACCTCAAAACCGAAATTAAAAATGCATTAGAAATGTAATGGATTTATTGAAGGAAAAAAAACGAAAATTTTCAAACAATATCTATCTATCTATCTATCTATCTATCTATCTATCTATCTATCTATCTATCTATCTATCTATCTATCTATCTATCTATCTATCTATCTATCTATCTATATGTCTGTCTGTCTATATGTCTGTCTGTCTGTCTGTCTGTCTGTCTGTCTATATGTCTATCTATCTATCTATCTATCTTCCTAATTAGGATTGTTGACTAAGTTTTATATGCCATTTTTGTAGCTTAGGGTTGCCAGTTGTCAGTTTTTATAATATCCTGTTATTTTAGTAATTTTAGCCAAGTAACCAGTAATGGGAAAAGTGTCATTTGCAATTGTACAGTATATATTGCTGATGTAAATGAGTGACAATTTTTCTAGTAGTTATGTTACGCTGACAGGCTTTCTTCAACAAGAGGAAAGCTACCATTTCATACACTAGAACAACTTATTTTCAACAATTCATATTGCAATTGGGAAGATCATAGAGATATTATTTTTTAAATGCTTTCCAGTTTCCATTTGACCTATATAATGTCTTGATGTGTCATTGTCAGTTACAGACAGGGATTTTAAGTTTTATAAGTTATATAATAGATGTAAGAGTTTTATTATATGTAAATGATACAGCTCCACTCTTACAATTGCATTTGTCAGGACAGACAATGCAATGATGTCTGGAGAGGAAGGGAGCGATGCACACAAAATGTATACCAAGTTCAGTCGGGTCAGAATTATTTGATATTCTTAGGCTGCCAAGTGAGGTGTGGTATTTCCATTCAGACTTATTACTGTAAAGAAGCTCCTATAGTAGCTTCAATGAAAGATCCTGGATATTTGTAGCTTATTAATTCTGAATGGTACTCCTGAATGACACATATGTGACACATTCTCTAAACATAGAGTTCATAAATTGCAAATAAAGTGTATAAAGCATTTTAAATATGTAAAATGACTTCCCCAGAGAGAATTGTTTCCCCCAAAAAGGTAAATCTTGGTGGCTCAGTGGTTAGTACTGTTGCTTCACAGCAAGAAGGTTGTGGGTTTGAGGCCTGGCTGAACTAGGGCCTTTTTGTGTAGAGTTTGCATGTTTTCCCTGTGTTTCCACTGGGTGCACCGGTTTCCCCCACAAGTCCAAAAACATGCAGGTTAAGTGAATTGGAGACTCTAAATTGCCCGTGCCCGTGTGTGTGTGTGTGTGTGTGTGTGTGTGTGTGTGTGTGAGTGAGAGTCCCCCAGCCACTGGGGGTTGCATCAGGAAGGGCATTTGGTGTAGAACTTGTGCCCTTCCTGATGCAACCCCCAGTGGCATCAGGAAGGGCATTTGGTGTAGAACTTGTGCCAAATCAAATATATATATATATATGCAGATTATCACAAAGCAGACCCTATGTGGGGCAAAAGCTAGGAAAGAGAGATAAGCTTTGTCATAGATTTCCAAGTATTTCCTTAAGAAGAGTAAGATACAAATTAGACAATTGTTGTCATAATATAGAGCTACTGTGAAGCTAAAACATTATTGTGGAAATCATATTCCAGATAATTTGATTCTTGGAAGAGATTGACTTTGGTATCTTGGCAAATCTGAACACAGTGTGTTACATTATTGAGATCTCTTCCAAAATCCTCAGAGACACATTAAATTATTAAGTCTTTTGCTCAGGAAAAAAATCTAAGAACCAGGAGAGTTAAGCAAGTCTAAGTCTAATTTCATTGCTGTCTAAGATAAACAATACACAAAACAAAGGTTTAGCAAATACCATGTTTCAGTCAGTAGTGTGTTTCAGTTGGCTACATAGTTCTTTGGATTTATGCAACATCAAAGTTATAAATGTTACTGTGGCGATGTGGGTGTGGCTGAGTTATGTCTGTGGAGAGTGAGGCCGGGAGATGAAAAATGGTAAGGATTGACACCTGTGGGAAATTATGTCTAACAGCTATTCTGTGTTACAGTGAGAGCTGGAGAGGGAAAAAAATATTGTCCAGACTGCCAGAGGGGAGAGAGAAATACACACGCAGCAGAGTGTTAAGTGTATTCACGTTGTGCTGAAAAGCAAACTGTTTTGTGTTAAGCTGAAAAACAGAGAAATAAAGAGAAATAAGGATTGTTCACCTGGTCCACTCTCCCTTCTTCAAAGTATCAATAGATCTGTCACAGTCACATAATAGGTTCTTCAGGTCAGGGTATTGGTTCATCATCCATTAAAGGAACATTCCGGGTTCAATACAAGTTAAGCTCAATTGACAGTATTTGTGGCATAATGTTGATTAGCACAACAATTAATTTCAACTCATAACTCCATTTCTTTCTTTCTTTAACCCCTTTTATACCCAATTTGGAATGCCCAATCCCCAATGCGATCTAGGTCCTCATGGTGGCATAGTGACAAATCTCAGTTGCCTCTGCATCTGAGACTGTCAATCCACACATCTTATCACATGGCTTGTTGAGCATGTTACAGCAGAGATATAGAGCCACGCCATTCTCCACGGCATCCACGCACAACTCACCACGCACCCCACGCGCCCCACGCCCCACCGAGAGCAAACCTCATTATGGCAACCACAAGGAGGTTACCCCATGTGACTCTACCCACCCTTGCAACTGGGCCAATTTGGTTGCTTAGGGGACCTGGCTGGAGTCACTCAGCATGCCCTGGATTCGAACTTGTGACTCCAGGGCTGGTAGTCAGTGTCTTTACTTGCTGAGCTACCCAGGCCCCCCAATGTCACTCCATTTCTTTAGAAGAAAAAAAATAATCGAGGTTACAAAGGCACTTACATTGGAGGTAATTATGGTCAATGGAGGGTTTAAAGGCAGAAATGTGCAGCTTATAATTTTATAAAAGTACTTACATTAATTCTTCTGTTAAAACTCAAGCATTATTTGAGGTGTGAAGTTGTTTTAATTGTAATTTTTACAGTCATTTTAGGGTTTTAGGGTTTGTTGACATTACATCATCATGGCAATGAAGTTGTAAAATTGGCTATAACTTTACAAAGAAAGGTTAGTAAGTGATTTATCACACTAAAATCATGTTTGCACACATATTGTTTATGTCTTTTGAAAAAGTGTGTATTTTAATGTTCAAAAATCGTCCTCCATTCACTTCCATTGTAAGTGCCTCAACTTATCCCAGATTTCTGCTTTTGTTATTAAGAACCACAAATTCAAATACATTTTGCTGGTAATCATCATTATGCCACAAATGCTGTTGATTGAGCTTAACTTGAACCCGGAATATATTCCTTTAACAGAGGAAAAGTTAAGCCCTTCTGGGTTCTTTACAGCACCAGTACGTTTTTTTTTTCTTCTTTTTTTCTTAAAGAACCACAGAACTTAATAAAGGATCTCCAATTGAAATCTTTCCTATTGGTCATTGATTTTTAATCAGTCAATTTGTTCTGTATTTGGTTTCTGTATCTAAACTTATATGTGTTGATTCTGCTCTTCCACCCATAAGTCATGTGCACTGGACTGAATGCAGGATTTGCATGGTGGCGGGGAGCTTCTAGCCTCCTGTCTACATGAATCGACTGTCTCCCCTCTCGCTAGTTCATCCAGATGACAGCTTTCTCCCATAGGTCTGGCCTAACCTGCCCGATCAAATCTGACTAATCATCATTGTGTCAATCAACCTATCTGATATATGAGCCTGAGGACAAACAGCAGCCTGATGTTCTTTCCTTTCTCCCATCCTATCTCACTTCCTTATTCTTTCCTAGCAGCAGAATCTTTGCCCTGTACTGAATGAGCCAAAGTCACTTTTTTAACATGCTGTTAATTTTATCTTTGCCAGATTGCCATTGTTTCCTGATGGGGAGTGTGATCCATTTTCAATTTCATTCTGTATGATTTGATGTTATAGGGTACTTTACCTGATTAAGTTTGTAAAGCTTGTTTCCCATCTAGATTTTGTGATTGTTATTTATCAGCAACCTTTATATTCATCACTCAAATGTTATATCTGCTGCTCAACTTTTGGTGTAAAATAAAAATGTTCTCATCATTTTATCACCCTCATATTATCCCAGATGTGTATGACTTTCTTTCATCAGCAGAACACACTCAAAGATTTTTAGAAAAATATCTCAGCTCTGTAGGTTCATCCGCATGAGTGAATGGCGATCAGACCATTGTAGCTCTAAAAATCACATAAAGAAAACATTAAAGTGTTTAAATCCATATCTTTGGAAGCAATATAATAGGTGTGGGTGAGAAACAGATAAATATTTAAGTCCTTTTTTTACTCAAAATCTCCTATTTAACTTTCACTTTCAGATGTGAAAGTGAAACTAAAAATGCACCACATGTGACTTTCAGCTATAAAAGTAAAAGTTGAGATTTAGAGTAAAAAAAAATTAAAATTAAAATTAAAACTTAAATTTAGATCTGTTTTTCACCCACACCTATTATACTGTTTCTGAAGAAATGAATTTAACAACTGGAGTCTTATGGATTACTTCTCTGTTTCCTTTATGAGATTTCTGAAGCTACAAAGGTCTGATCACCATTCAGTTACATTGTATGGACGTACAGAGCTGAGATATTCTTCAACAAATCTTCATTTGTGTTCAGCAAAAGAAAGAACGTCATTCATATCTGTGATGGCGAGTAAATAATATGGGAATTTTAATTTTGGGATGAATTATCTCTTTAAAGTTTTCCTTCAAGGTTAACCTCTTCCACAGAAAAAAACATTGCATATATGCTCTTTTCACATTTGAATTGTCTATGATATTTCTCTCAGAAGTTTTCAGCAAATACTTAATGTGCTAGCATTTTCATCCAGTTTGTTTACATTTTCTTTTTTTTAACCGTGCTTAACTGCAATTCTTAGTTTCACCACTAGAGCACGCTGTTGTAAAAACTATGGCTGTTCACTGGTATTACAGTTTTTCTCAGTCGCTTTTATACATATCTCGAATCATTCTTAACATTTGCAAGCCAGTAAGTCGATTTCTCAAAACAAAATTTTTCCTGGAGGTCCATGTCTCGTTTCACTGTATACTGTACAAACTGTATATGGTTGAACGACGATAAAAACCACTTGACTTGACAATGGATGCAAAAGCCTGTTTACTTAAAATATTTAGTCCATTCCTCAAAAGTAAATCAATGAACATATCAGTGCCATCATAATGTCAAGTCCTTGTGTCATAGTTCACAAACAAGATGCTTAGTTGTTTCAAAATGCTTAGTCGTGTTGTCAATATAAAAATGTACTCTGTTGGTATTTTCTGATGTACACAATGGCTACATTTTTGATGACAATGAAAATGCACAAGGCTGCACCTTTTCTGTATGGCATTTATACATTTCAATATTACAAAAACACACATTCCTTTATGTGAGATTAGGTTTGCAAGAGATTGGACAGGATTCACATTTCTACTTTTACTTTTGGTCTGTCAACAAATTACTGTGTCATTGCGATTCAAAAAGAAAAAAACACAAAACAATTTTATAGCATAAAGGAAAAACATTCTTTGTAAACATATAAAAGGTTATCATAGGAAACGCTTCTTAGAGAGTTCTGCACAATCAGAATGGTATGGGGTCCTGACGTTCCAGTCCGTTGGGCCAAAGATTCTCATCTACATCACAGCGGATATCTTCTCTTGCGATGCAAGTATCTTTTTGCTTGTCTTATACAGCTTCTGCAGGCATCGGTTGTGATGTCCTCACATGCTGCATCCATGGCAGCCAGCAGGATCATTTGAGTATATAGCTGGCAATCGTAGACCTTCCACCTCCATGCAGAAAAGAACTCCTCAATTGGGTTAAGGAATGGCACCCTGTCTATGGTTGAGATTCTAACAGATTGGATGTTTAAAAAGACATTGTTGTCTTCTATAATGGCACTCTGAATCTCCCTTAGTCTAATGGCATTATTTGCTCTGACCATGGTGCAAATAGCCTCCTGCTGTTGAGGTGTAGTCTTGCAGTCCTATGTGGGAAAATACAGTGATGCCAAACACAAGATTGAGGAAGATTTCAGTGTAAAAAAGTATATAGTATTACAGTGCAGTGTCACATTCTTGGATTACAAACCTGCTCTGTCTGTGAAACGTTTGAATGACTGAGGACACGGTTGTTCTCCCAACATTCGGCTGCACCCTTTGACCAGCCTCAGCCATTGTAAGGCCATGATTGAGAACATGGTCCACAAGAGTGGCCCTTATTTATTCTCCTCGGCGTCTTCTACCTCGTCTTCTGTTTTGCCTCCCTACCTTTCCACCATGCATCCTTAGTCCGCTTCTTCCTAACTGTTGACCCTGTTTGTTTCCTTGTTGTCCTTGCATTGTCAGAAATTGTAACACTGTGTTGTGCTCTGTCTATATAGGTTTGCCAATTGAATTTTCATGAGAGCTATTTTAGAGAACTGGTTAATCATTGGTAGATCTAATGCTTCACACTTCCCTTCATTAGTGAAAGTCAAGATTCACATGAGAGCAATTCATCAATTCAGGATGCATTTACAAAAAAATTCTAATAGAAATGTATAGAAAATATGCTTGACATATTATGACAACAGGTTCAACCATTTTGCCTTTAATGTCTTGTGCAATTAACTAATGCCTAGATGTTTTGGGGGTAAGACTATTCAACAGAGAACCAGTATAATATATTTTGATCAGCATGACATAAGCAATTGATAATGTAGGAAACAGGAGACAATTGTACATAACCAACTGCATGAATGTACCAAAGCATTTGGCAATTTGTTCAAAAGAATGAGAAATTGCTTTTTTATTGCACAAGTGATTAGATGATGTGGAGGTTGAACAAGTAGTTTTGAGAATTTCAGTTGTGATCTGAGAAATGTACCAAAGCGACTAAGAAAAACTCTAAAGGAATTTTTCTACCAAAAATGAAAATACTGACACCATTTACTCTTCCTCACGTTTTTCCAAACCATTATGGCCTACTGTCAAAAAAAGATATTCAAGGCAGAATGACTCAATCACCTTTCACTTTCATTCAAAGAAAATGTATACAGTGTTTTTTTAATTCAGTTTATACTGAAAAAGTGAATGGTGACATCTCCCAGAAAATAAAACTGTAATATCTATAGTCCTAGTCCTAAATCCTAGAGCTATTATTGTGTAAATTGTGTATAATAAAATGTATAAATAAGTAAATAATAATTGTATTTAGAACCCCAGTGAGCAAGCTGAAGGCAACTGTGCCAAGGAACACAAAACTCCATAAGATGGTGGTTAATGGAGAAAGATTACCTTTGGAGAAACCAAGCTCACTGTGGGGGCCAGTTCCCCTCTGGCTATACAGTATGAATATAATGCCAATAATTATTTGTATTTTTTGTATAGTGCAAGTCATGGTTTAAAATGAGTAAAATAAGCATATGTTAAGGGCCGGTGTTTAAACAAAGATTTTCTAAGAACTGTAAAATTAATGACATATGTTTATGAAGCACATAGAACTGCAGAAGTTCACATACTGTAGATGCATTGTCCTTGTTAGTTGGCTGATGTAGGAATTTGTTGGCAATTCATTTATAGTCTATATATTCCTTTTAAGAGTGTAGTCCATCATCAGACCAAGGTGTTTTGACACATGCTTAAATCACTCAAAGCATTTTATGCAATTTTAGCCAGGCTTTAAGGGCCTGTATAACAATTTAAAACAATACAATTCTCATTACACATGCTCACTTAATTGGAAAGCACTCTGGGCTATGAATCATTGATATGATTCATTCTAAATTTACATACCCAGTTCTTGAATGTACACAAAACATACCCAAATGTCTGTAATGCAAGTGTACCTGCTGTTCCACATCAATCACAGGGCAATAGACCTTGTCATTCAAGGGGGCAAGTCTTTCAGCAGCCTTGTGTTCGGTGTATTCCCTTGCTTTTTCATGAGCTTCTTTCAGTCTGTCTTCGTGAATCACTAACAAATCATGTTTTCTGTCCACAGTTAGTCCTTGACGCAGCAGTGCATCTACTGGAAAATGTGGTTTGACTCCAAACAGCAAGTAATATGGTGAGTAACCAGTGGTTACATGTGGTGTTGTATTAGAAGGATAAAGCAACTCAGGAAGGTGTTCTGGCCAACGCTTTTTCTTTTCAGGGGAAGTATGCGTAATAGATCATGGAGTGTTCTGTTAAAGCGCTTGCACTGAGCGTTATCCTGAGGCTGATGGGGTGTGGTCCATGTTTTCTTTACACCATACTGAAGGGGTGGATGCCTGAATCACCACCTCCTCTTCTTCAAAACATCTATATCCTTTGAGTGAATTAAAACCTAATGTGATTAATTGAATGATTTTAGTGGAACTAATCAGTAATCATATTATTTATACAATGTTAAGGTAATTATGTATACAACGTTATAACATACTTATCATACCCCCCCACCCCTTTTTTTTCCCCAATTTGGAATTACCAATTCCCACTACTTAGTAGGTCCTCATGGTGATGCGGTCACTCACCTCAATCCGGGTGGTGGAGGACAAGTCAAAGTTGACTCCGCTTCTGAGACCATCCAGCTGCGCATTTTATCATGTGACTCGTTGTGCATGACACCACGAAGACACCTCATGTGGAGACTCATGCTACTCTCTGCGATCCATGCACAACTTACCACACGCACCATTGAGAGCGAGAACCACTAATCACAACCATGAAGAGGTTACCCCGTGTGACTGTACCCTACTTAGCAACCGGGCCAATTTGTTTTTTAAGGAGACCTGGCTTGAGTCACTCAGCACACCCTGGATTCAAACTCGCAACTCCAGGGGTGGCTGTTAGCGGCAACACTCGCTGAGCTACCCAGGCCCCCACTTATCATTATCTTGTGAGCAAATGATTCTTTATTATAGTCTCTTAATATATGTTCTCTGTGGTTTCATGCTCGTACAAGCAGTCTGAGAACAGCGACACTGTGTCTGTTGACTAAGAGTCCTAGGTCGCGTATGCCACTTCTCTAGTGTCTTCATGACCCAAAAACATTAATTTGATTATGAATGTTTCTGCCAATTTAACGGCAATACCACTTCAGCTCTCCTGAGAGAAAATACAGTTATCTCTATGTTTTAAGTTCCAACAGCATAAGGCCAGTCTCAAACAGAAGCTTTATAATAATAATAATACATTTTATTTGTAATGCACTTTACACATGAAGGAACATATCTCAAAGTGCTACAAGTGCACAGGTAAAAAACAATAAAATAGATTAAAACACTTAATAACAAAATTAAGAACAATTGGTGACAACTAGAACAGGGTGTGTTTAAGAAAAAGCAGTTAAAAATAAGTGGGTCTTTAATTTATTTTTAAAAACCTCTGTAGACTGTAGGCCCTCAGGTGATTAGGGAGAGCATTCCACATGCGAGGCGCAACTACCTGGAAGGCCCTGTCTCCCATAGTACGGAGTTTGGATTTAGGAACCTGGAGTTTGTGGCTGTCAGAAGAGCGGAGATGTCGGGGTGGATTATGCAAAGTAATGAGTTCTTTGAGGTACACTGGTGCGCTATCGTAGACACACTGATAGGTCAGGAGACAGATCTTATAATCAATCCTGAGTCTAACAGGGAGCCAGTGAAGTTTTTGGAGGATGGGTGTGATGTGCTCAAATTTGGGAACCCCATCAGGACCCTGGCAGCGCAGTTCTGAATGTACTGCAATCTTTGTATGCTCCTGCTAGGGATCCCAACAAGGAGTGAATTGCAGTAGTCAAGCCTGGAGGAGACAAAGGCATGCACCAGCATCTCTGCATCTGAAAAAGAGAGGGAGGGGCGGAGTTTGGAAATGTTCCGGAGATGAAAAATTGCAGTTTTACAGGTGTGTTGGATGTGAGCGTTAAATGATAGGTGGGCATCAAATCGTACCCCCAAGTTTGTTATAGAGGACGTCAAAGAAATATCATGGCCAGCAAATGAGTAGACTGTCAGGGGGGAAGATCGGAGTTGGTGTGGGGTCCCAATGAGGAGACCTTCTGTTTTGGTGCTGTTTAACTGGAGGAAGTTATCTATCATCCATGCCCTTGTCTCCTCCAGGCAGGCATTTAGAGTGGAGAGTGAAGGTGTAGATGATGTGGGGTCCAGAGCCCGGGAGAGGACGCTGGCGTTGGGTGTTCGCCGCTTCTCCGCTTGCTAAAACTGCTATAACTAGTTTTAATGATCTGTTTAACTGATAACAGATAGTGACCCTTCTGTCCAAACTTTCTTTGGATATTAAAAACATCTAGGCTCGGATATTTCCTGCTTTGTAGTATACAACCTTGAATAGCTGTGTGTGTGTTTCTCCAAGTATTTCTGTTTCTGGAGTCCAGTGGACATAGAATTGAAGTGGACAACTGGACCTATGGATGACCATAAAGGGAGGTCTGTCCATGGCCTACTACCCGACTCGGACCATTGGAGCCTATATACAGAACTAAAGCATCATACAAATAGTCAATGAGATAAACGATGTACAAGATGACCATGTTCAGAAGTGGTCTATAGTTATCTATGCTTGTAACCAGTCAGAATCCTAGAAGATTATAGCATTTATGTCAACTTGATGCTGTATCTGACTATAAATATTGATTTCAGTTCGTAATTTTGCATGGGATTCTCCTGTCTATGAACTCAGAGGCTTTTGTACTACTGACTTCTGCCATTTGATTTCGCAAACAACTTTCTTCAGTAAAAACTTATACTAATTGTTTGAAACCTCAACTCCTGGTCTTCATTCCAAGCCTACTGGTCTATGGGCCCAAGCTGTATTCCCCTACAATACAATATACACAGCTCAGCTAGCATGTTGCTTTCAAAATTTCTGCCCTGATCAGAATGCAATCATTCAGGCACACCATATTTCATGAACCACTCTTTCAGAAGGATCTTGGCAGTGGAATCAGCTCTCTGGTCCTTGGTTGGAAACACTTGTGTGAACTTTGTGAATACATCAGTCACAATTAACACATCCTAACGGCCATCAGAAGCAGGTTCAATCATGTAAAATCTATTGCCACTACTTCAAGGGGCCTTGAAGCCAGAAATGGCTTCATAGGAGGATGTATCCTTGGCTGTGGCATCTTGGTTAAGATGCACCTTTGACACTTTTTGATCTGCCGCTCCACATCATTATACATGCCAACCCAGAAGCATAATTGCCTCAACAGGTTTAGCGTACGCTCAATGCCCTGATGCCCCATACTGTCATGAACACTTTCAAGGATCTGGGGCCTGATGTATAAATGTTGTTTACACACAAAATGGGCATTGAAATGTGCATAAGCAATGTCCTACGAACATATTGTCCATGATCTATTATTTGGCGTAAATATGTGCACACGTGCGTACAAACTCTTTTACTGTTGTGTGTGTGTGTGTGTGTGAATTGGTGACTTCAACTGGACAAATAATTAAATGAACAGATTGGTTATAAACTCTGGTTTTCATTTGATTCACATTTAGAATAAAAAAGTATGTTGTTAAGCACTTGAAACAGAAGTAATTGTTATCAAGCCAATAGTATGCTATTTTATTTGTATTCAACCAATTGAAAAGGCATTCAAAAAGAGAAGGAACATACAGTAACTAAAAATGACAGCGAAGGTTTCTTAGTTTGAGATATTTTCTGTTCTATTACAATCATGTACTGAGATAAGTACATTATTTGAATAAATGTTATTTGTAATGCAATGCGCACATGACTCTGACTGACGTGAAATGGCTCGGTAAAACGGACAGCTAAAAGAATTCACAACAGAAAATATGCGCAGGTACTGGCGTACATACGGTTTTATAAATCTGATTTTTTTTGTGTTTGTAGCCTATGCAAATTAGGACTTTTGTGCTTACGCACACTTTTAGGAAGAAATCTGAGTTTTATATATGAGGCCCCTGTTCTTTTAGACATGAGGTTAAGAGCAGCTGTTGAAATTCACCACGAGTTTGGCCATTCACAATAAGATAAAGCAAGCATCCAGCTCTCTAACACACTTCAACTGCTTTATCAGTTACAATACACACTTTGATCTACCAGATCTCTCACGAGTGGTGGGCTTTTTTTTAACGTTCCAAAAAGGTTCTGAAAGAACTGAGAGTTGGATCTTTCATTTGAAAATCCTTCAGTTCATCTGTTGTATAACCCAGCAGCAGAGTAGGCATACTTCCTCTAGGGTTACTACCACCCTCTACTCCACACTGTAAAGCACAAATCTGTTTAACCCTACAGCACTTTTCACCAGCCATTGCTAAGTCAGGGCCAAATCTGTTCCATTGTTTATTATTTTGCAGATGGCAATACAGTTGTCATATTCTGCATCCTCAGAAGTGGCAGGCACCTCTGCTGTTGGCTGCCTAGAGAGGGCATCAGCAGCTGTGGTATTTTAGAGGCGCGGTATTTCACCTCAAAATCATAGATGCCTGTAACACTTGGGAAATTCTCTCCTAGAACTTTAGTTTGAATATTGGTTTTGGGTTTTGTTCTGGCTCTGTTCTCTGTGTTCCCCTTGATTGATTCCAGCTGTGTCTTATTAACCTTGTTAGTTCTTGTGTCTTTGTCAGTTGTTTCCTTTCATGGATCTAATGGTTTGTTCCATGGTTGAGTTTCGAGTTCTTTATGTTTATTTCTTTGAGTTTTCTGAGACTTTATTAAAAGCCTGCACATAGATCCTCCTTCTCTCGCCTCATTCCTGCAAACGTTACAGAACAACTGACCAGACTATGGATCTAGCGGCTTGGCAATTTATGTTTCTCAGACAAGGAGGTGATACCATCGAGAAATATACAGAGCGGTTCTGCAGTCTCACCCAGGATTTCAATTGGGGTGATATTTGTCTCAAGGACTGCTATCAGGATTTCAATTGGGGAGATATTTGTCCGAAGCATTGCTATCGGTTTTGACTTAATGAGCCTGTGAAATCCTGTCTGGCAG
This sequence comes from Xyrauchen texanus, assembly GCF_025860055.1. Classification (NCBI taxonomy): domain Eukaryota; kingdom Metazoa; phylum Chordata; class Actinopteri; order Cypriniformes; family Catostomidae; genus Xyrauchen; species Xyrauchen texanus. The sequence continues at coordinate 12,142,337 of NC_068279.1, forward strand.
GTGGCAGATGTGAACTTTCCTTGGTTGAATTAATTGACTGCTTTGAGGCTCACATTCTCCCCTTCCACTGTGGGATATGGCAGTAATCCCGTGCCACTGCCAGAGCCCACGCCTGTCATGGTCGACGAGCCAGTGCCCACACCTGCCACAGTCAATTAGCCAGCGGCCACGAATACCACGGTCATTGAGCCAGCATCCACACCTGTCATGGTCAACGGGCTAAGCCCATGCCTGCCATGTCAGTTCCTGAAGCTTCGGTCCGTCCCAGAGCCACCTCTTGAAGTCTCGTCCATCCCAGAGCCAGTGCCTGAAGCCTCGACAGTCCCAGAGCCAGTACCTGAAGCCTCAACCATCCCAGAGCTAGCACCTGAAGCCTTGACCGCCCCAGAGACAGCGACTGAAGCCTTGACCCTCCCAGAGTCAGTGCCTAAAGCCTCGACCATCCCAGTGCCAGTGTCCTTGTCTACGGAGGCCATTCCCACAGCAGTGCTCCCAGCCATCCAGAAGAGGAGGAGGAGGAGAAGGGACCATCCTCTCCAGTCGCAGCCTGCACTCATGGCCACGGAGGCCGTTCCCCTGTCGCTGCCAGCGCTCCCGACCACTGAGCCTGTCGACGAGCCTGTCCAGTTTCCTGAGGCTGTCGACAAGCCTGTCCAGTTCCTCGAGGCTATCGACGAGCCTGTCCAGTTCCTCGAGGCTGCTGACGAGGCTGTCCAGTTCCCCAGCCCTGTCCAGTTCCCTGAGGCTTTTGATGAGCCTGTCCAGTTCCCTGTACTCAATGAGCCTGTCCAGTTCCCTGAGGCAGTCTACAAGTCCGTCCCACTACCGGTGACTTTCGAGCCTGTTCGGTCCTCTGTGACTGGTTACGATCCTGTCCAGTCCGCAGCAGCCATCGACCAGCCTGTTGTTCAATCCAGTGGTCAGCACCTGTCAGACACAAGCTACCAGTCTGTTCAGTGTCCGGTGGCCAACCACTTCCAGTATGATCCCTGTACTACGGCCGTCATCCAGCCTATTGACCCCTGTCCAGTGACCACTGTCCAATCTGCTGATCCCTGTCATATGGCTCTGCCCCCTGAGTCTCCGCCTCCTGCGAATCCGCCCTCTGAGTCTCCGCCCCCTGAGTCTGCACCTACCTGATGATATCCACTTGCTAAAACAATGGAAGAAAAGAACTTTGCTCCTTGTAGTGCTCTATCCTAAGGAGATGAAACGTGTCTCGCTTTGTCTTTGAGTTCAGCGGTCTGTAATCAACACAAAGCTTGAGACTGCCATCAGTTTTCCTAACTAGCACAATAGGTGAAGCTTAAGCACTAGTGCTTTCTTGGATCATTCTTTTCTTAAGGTGCTCGGTGATATGTTCTCTGACTCCTATACTGAGTGGAGGGGGGCATGTGAATCTCATGTTGCACTTTGTCTGCAAAACCTAGGTCTTCATTCTCGAGAGCAAAAACATCAGAGTATTTCATCAACAAATCACTCAGTTCTGCCTGCTGTTCAGGAATACATCAATATGTAGCTTGTTGAGAAACTCTTTGGAGCTGTCCTCCAATAACTGTCTTTTGTGTTTACACTTATCTCTACGATATTAGCTGAAATTCTCTGAAATCTCACCTCACAAATCTCAGTGGAAGTCACACTCTCAACACAACACAGAATACCAAGTCTGGTTCTGGCCTGTAACCAGATACAGTATATTCTGGGGTAAGGTTCACAACCTATACAAGAAACAACAGTTTCTCTGAAGATACAAGAGAAGGAACAACAATCACAACGCCAGGTAAGTGTGCGTTCACTGGTTCTAACAGGAAGTCACATGAACCATCTTGTAAAATATACTTTGCTCCCTTGACCATAGCTGTTGTAACTGATGAAGCAGGTATTTTTACCGGATCTTTTCCGGCTGCTCAGACTACGCTTTGCTTTGACTGCTGACATTCTGCATCTGCTGAAATACCTTCCTCCAATCAGACTGCAAACCTCCACCTAGGGTAGTATCAAACTCTGCATGAACCAATTGTCTACATCTGCTAATGATGTTCTTGCCAATGAGGGCTGGTACAGCAGAAGAGTTTTGTGAGTCTCTGACTACTAGAATACCACACTCTGGTAGGGTAATACCCATGGTTTCAACCTCCAATTCAAGGTAAACTAGGTAAGGTATGTCTAAACCATTGGCAGCTGTAGCCTTCATCCAACCTTCCAACGTTCTTCATCCTCCCCAGACAGGTGTTCGCTGAAGAAACTCCATTACTTTACTAAGGCCATTACTTTACTAATCTTTAGATTAGCGACAGGACATTTTCTCACAGCACGCTAGAGAAGTCAGTCATGTCAAGTATCGATACTGGCTGAGCCTATGGACTCCCCTCAAGCTGCCTGGCTCACAGCAAGTGAGGGTGCAAGTTTCCATGATATAGCATTATCCATGATATAGCATTCTCTCGATTTTGAGACAATGCATGAGAGTAAGCATGAACATCCTAGCCTTACATTTGTTTATGGCTCTAGAATGTTTGTAATAACAGAGACACAGTGTGCTTTTTTAGAAAGCTACTCTCAGGTAAACAAAGAGGTCACATGGTCGCTTTGGTTCGTTCCCCATCTGTAATCTGACCTTTTCTAAGACAGCACCCTTTTAAGAGGGAGAGTATGTGGTCTAACTGGTCCTCTGTGGTCTGATTTCTAGCATGTAGTTTCCTGTTTACTTCGTCAATGAACTCATCAACATGTCTCCCATATTTGCTGAAATTACCACTAAATGGTTAGATATGATGCTCTCTTGGCACATATACATCAAAACCAGGTTGGCTTTCTACTCAATTTGGCGATAGCTGCCATGGTATCATCATGCTTTTTGTTGAGTTCTTAAATCTGTCTCTGAACATCAATACTACTACCTGCACCATGTTCATCATCAGTGTTTTGTAATACTGGGCTATCATCACCAGATTGTAACATTTTGAAAAGTTTAAATTATCTCAGTTCAACTCGGTAAAAAACTGTTTCAGTTCACATGTGGGCAAAACAAAAAGACTCTTAATCAGTCTGTAATGTTTTCTTCTTCTTCTGGAGCCAAAGGATATTTTGCTCAGACTTACTTTCTTCTGCTGAACATAAATGAAGATATTTAGAAGAATTTCTCAGCTCTGTAGGTACATACAATGCAAGTGAAAGGGTGGCAACATTTTAAAGCTAAACAAACAAACACAAGTCAGCAAAAAAATAATCCATAAAACTCCAGTAGTTAAATCAGTATCTTCAGAAGCAATGTGATGTGAGAAACAGAGAAACAGATCACCTTCACATTCTTCTTGTGTTTTTGGTGATTCGCATTTTTCTCTACATATTGCCTCAAATATTGACAAATGACAAATATTGATCTGTTTCTCACCCACACCTATCAAATCATTTCTGAAGACATGGATTTAAACCACTGGAGTCTTATGGATTACTTTTATACTGCCTTTATGTGCTTTTTGGAGCATCAAAATGTTGGCCTACAGAGATAAAATATTCTTCTAAAAATCTTCATATGTGTTCTGCAGAAGAAAGTCAAACACATGTGGGATGGCATGAGGGTGATCTAAATGATGAGAGAATTTTCATTTTTGGGTAAACTATCACTTTAAAGTGATAGCTCAGCCAAAATGTAATATTCTGTCATAATTTCTCTACCCTCATGTTGTTCCAAACCAGTGTGAGGCTTTGTATTATGTGGAACACAAAATATGTTAGACAGAATGTTAGGGACTGACACTTTCAAAATATATATATTAAAAAAAAACAATCACAGAAAGTAAATAGTAACTCAGGCAAACATTCTGTCTAATATCTCCTTATTGTGTTGTATGGAAGAAAGAAAGTCATACGGGGTTGGAACAACATGATGGTGAATGATGATAGAATTTCCATTAGTAATTATAATAATAATTCTGTAGTACATGTTCAATGTGTATTATATAATGGAATATAGGGGAGTAAACGTCTATAATATCATTTGTGAAAGTAACAAGTTACTCACTACTTGAGTACTCTTTTAATTGAATACTTTCTTACTCTTACTCAAGTAATTATTTATGTTAGTACTTTTACTTCTTCTTGAATAATTATGTTTTTGAAGTAATTGTACTTTTACTTGAGTACAGTCTTTGGCTAATCTACCCACCTCTGACTGTATTTCAAGACGGACATGCAAAAAAACAAAAAACTGACATATAGGCTCCCAACAGTCAGATACCACCTCCTGGTCCCAAAACTGTAGACGGTGAGTTGTAAATAATCAACACAGGATACAAAACTTTATTTTGGGGTTTTATCTAATGGCTGTTGATGGGGCAGTATATAAAAAACAATTATGTTAAATTCCAGCACAATGAAACACATTAGCATGAAAAACGGTTTAATGAAATACATAAATAAAATACGGTATAGGCTAATGTTAAATGAAAATACAAACAGGGCATTAGCCTACCCATATGCTTCAGCATACATCACCTTAATACATGCTTATATATCATTCAAAGCATTTTATGACTTTTTAACCAGGATTTAAGGACATGTATAACAGTTTAAAATTTGCATTTCACATGTTCACTTAATTGGAAAACACTCTGGGCTATAAATCATTATATAAAATATGATTAATTCTAAATTTACATACCCAGTCCTCGCATGTTCACAAAACGTGGTCAAACTTCACACATGCATCTATGCTTCACATATGCATCCTTCCAAAATAACCCATAACAAACACTAAATTTTAACATATGACTCTAATGAACACATATTTAATGCAGTTTATAAGCATTTGTGTCAAATTTGATATTTACCCAAGAAGACTCAACCGATGATCAGAACTGGGAGCTCTCTTGCGCAATACATTTTCCTCAAAAACTCACCCAATCTGTATAAGTGATGTCAATCACATGTACCATGAATTAATTTATTACTGATTCAGTGGCTAAATGTTGACCAATAGCAAGCTTGTTGGTAATGAGTGGCTGTTTTTCTACAGCAGGCAATGCTGTTACCAAGGCAAGCCCCAGATTATACATAATCAGATACTGTTCGCTCGTTTCTGTTTCTGTGCCCTCTTCTGCTTGTATTGTCCATCTCTAATCCTATCCTTTCATCATCCATTTTTATTTAATCTCCATAGATAAACTTCTAGAATCTTATTTCAACAATGAGGTAGCATTTTCCCCAGAGAGATGATGAAAAGATCAGGAACACAGTTTCCCCAGACTTTACTCAATTAGCACTGTTAATGGCACCCCAAAAGTGTTGCTTAGCAACACATCTAGTTGCTGAAGGTTTGGTCTTATAAGCTTGTTCCAAATTTTTCTCAGACCTGGTTCTCTATTGAGTGTAATTCAGAAGTGGGAACACTGTGTCTTTGTGCAGCAAGATAAATATTCTTTTTAATTTCATATGAAGGAAGCAGTTTATAGTTTCAAAATTAGTTTAAATTGCAAATAATTATCAAGAGGTAAATAATAATTTTCAAATACAGTATAGTTATAAAATTGTTTAAGAGATATAATCGTTTAAATATAATTATAACATCTATTTTGTTTGCGGGTCAGTTTTAACCAGGGCATCAACTGTGGCTTTAGACATGATAATATGCAGATTTATGAATTAGCTATTTATTAAAATAACTTTAAATACATTTAGCCTCTTTCCTGTGTGCTTACACACACTTTTCTGTCACCCTGTGACTGTGTCTTGTTTACAAACATGCACACACACATTTAGTACACATACACAAACAGTCTCACACGCACAAACAGACATGACAGATGGAAACACAACAAATAAAATATGTCAAAAGTAACTACTGTCTGTACTACTGTAAAGGGTGTGTATGGCAAGAGAAAACGTTCAAGCACACAGTCTAAATAGGGCTTGAAAGAGGCTGAGGAAAAGTCCACATTTGACTCTGTAGTTATCTGCAGACTGATCTGATGATGAACCAGCTGGCAGTATACATTAACATTTGGCAGTTCATGCAAGTAAACAGAATAGATTTACATATATATATATATATATATATATATATATATATATATATATATAATTACATGTATCACACTGGTTTAGCAGTAGTTAATTTATATTTTAAAATGTCAAGGTATTTCGTAATTTTGTCATTTAAAATGAAATCGCATCCTACATAATAATATTTATAGTTTTTTGTTAACATGACAAAAAAATATATATTTGTAAATGCATAAACAGTTAAGAAGATAATCATGAGTTACAATATGGTTTAGATGAAAACTTTTGGGATATGAATGTTTTATAAGCTTAAATTCAACCGGGTCAAAATCGACCCGCTAATGCAAAAGGTGCCCTTCAGGTGGACTTAGTATATTTTTAATTATGAGTACCTAGCACATGAATGACCCAGCGAAGTTGGAAGTTCAAATGGGAAACTCAGAATTCTGAATGATACCTGAGTTGCCGAGATGGGAGGAGTCCTATACTTTCAACATGGCAGAGGAGAGTACAGTTTCTGTAGTGAATGACAGATTTTGTTAATTTTTCTAAATACGTTATTTAAGAGATGGAATCCAGCAAAACACCGACTCCAACACAAAATCCGAGTGAGCCAAAAAAACAAAAAAAAAACATTTATCTACTGAACATCGGCAGGGCATTTGATTACTGTATAAATGCAGTCAATGTTTCATGCAAAGAAAAGTGATTACTTCAAACTACAGTCTCACATTGTCAGACGTATCCACACTTGTAGCCCTGTTCCAGCACTGGAGAGTCAAATATAATATACAGTCTCAAATTTGTAGTAAAACAATCATAACTGCGTAATTTTAATTATGCTAACTCATCATGTTGTCTTTTTGTAGGTTATGTCATTGTTTTGGTCTATGCTCCCTTGCTTGCATCCCTATGGAGTGTGTGCACGAGCAACAGGTAGCTGGCTGCAGTTCACTTAGCGGCCACAGGTGTCATTAATAACAAGAATGTTCTGAATCTTACATACTGCACCTTTAATCTAAGTTTACAGGTTATGTTAAAGGTGCACAGTATGTCATCTCGGACTTATACTGGCACCTAGGGGCGTGGATGCAGCATCATTCAAACACAGAGGTTTTCAGTTACCGATGGCATTGGCTGTGTCTCGTTTAGAAATCTGCGTGCTAGGTAGGACGTGTCCTTTGAAGGCTGCAGTATACGGAGTGTCCTCCTTAAAAAAAAAAATCTCTTTTAAACAAGATGGCCTTTGTTGGAAACAGAAACATAACATAACATGGTTGCTATGACAAGCCACACATTAACAATCACGAGCGCTTTGAGTGAGAAATGTAATGAGGTACATTTTAGGAGAGTTATGATGTAAAGAAAAAAGAAAATTGATTTTACAGGTGTAGTTTTAGTCTAATACGTCATTTTAATTATATATTAATATAATTATACATTTATTATATAGTCTGCATCTATCTAATGAGGTACTTCAACTTAGGAATTAACATTACTTGTTTGAACATCATCTTTATGGGTACATTTCCGTTGAAGCAAAGAATTGTGGGTTGTGAGTGCCTCCTTGCATCCTCTGAATTCCCGTGAAAAAAGGTCGCATTCGAAGTGTCCTACTGTTTTTTCTGAAATGATGATGTATGCGGCCGACAAATGCGACCTCCTGAAGAAGACGCATCCTTCCAAATGAGACACAGCCATTGTATACATTCAGAGTCATCCATGATTAATTATTTAATCCATGAGTGAAAGTGTCCAATAACATGGCGGTTACTGAGATGAAGCGAGTATTTTCGGCTGGTCTATTTGATTCTGTGGACCCTATCCACATAGAATAAAACAGCTTTTATAGGGTTACTGATAGGACTTGACTGAAGACTTCATCTCACGTGAGACATCGCGATTTTATACATATATTTCAAATTAACCAGTAATTTCTTTAGGAGTAAAACTCCTAACTTTTGATTAGGAGAAAATTACTGAGTGTGCCTTAAAGGCTGGTATCGCTTTAAAAAGCGTGGTAGTACGTTCAACCTGCCTCAACTTGTTAGTCACGCGACCAGACTGTTCAGTCTTTCCCTGGCTGACAGCCTCATACACACTGGAAGATCACGTGATCTCTCAGTTGATCCTGCTGCCAGCCAGCGAAAGATTGAACCGCTCGAGGAGCCGCTTCATTCAGTCGAGTGTTGAGCGCGAGAGCCAGAGTCATGTCAACCGCAACAGCAGGTGAGGCAATATTCTGCTTTCATGTTTCCAAATATACAACATCACACGTTTGATAATTTGTTTCTACAATCCCTGGTTTTCTAGAAGCCGAGACCCGTCAGAGACTGCTGCGAAACGTGAAGAAGGAGGTGGGTGACAATAAAAAAACAAATAAAAAAACGAACATAAGGCTGAAACAGACTGTAAAATATGACTCATGTTTTTAGACATGTTTACAAAATGTACTGGCAACAATTAGCCAAATATTTCGAGCGTGTTAATATCTAACATTAACCCGAAGGAAAACATACACAGTAAAATAAACATTTTATTATTCCATATAATTGTCGGTTTATTGTTATACTGCATATTGGTGAAATGATTGAAATGTGAAATGGTGATCTCAGTCTACAGTATATTATGAATTATTCGTTGTTTTCACCTATTTATTTTTCTCCAATGACAACTGCCTTTTTCATAAAGCACCTGTCAAATGTAATGCATAATTTTATCTCACTTATTTTTTTTTCTTCTTTTCAAACAAATTGTATTCATGGCTTTAATAATAAGATAGTGTGTGTCAGTAAGGAGTGTGGCGTTTTAGAGAGCATTTTTATTTAAGTGGAATAATGTTTTTTACAGTCAATTACTGGTTTCTGTTATGCTCTAATATAGTTAATAAATCTTAATACGTTAACAAATCTCACTACCGATTCAGATGCATTCTAATATACATATTCAATTTATTACTTTTTAAATGGATCACTCGCATGTCAAATCAACAATTTCTAATACAAGTTCTTTAAATGAGCTTATACAGACCATCTCACCCCCCCCACCCCCCCTCTTTGTTTGTTCAAAGATTTACTTCGTTTGGAAATGTAAAGTACACCAACATAACTTGATTTATTGGTGCTATTGATTGAAGTACAATCCTGAAAATGCATTGTACTGTATGGTCTTTGACTTTCTGTCATTTCATTTTATAATCAGGCTTGTGGTTAACTTCATTAATTCTTTGGGGTTAAAAGCAGTGCTTTGTGTGTATGTGTGTAAGTCTGTAAAGATTGCATTTGACTTGTATGTGTATGGATAAGCATTTGCACTATAGTTGAGATTTTCCCATGACGACTGACTATGAATGGGTTTGAGAATTTGTAGATAATTGCCTCACTTCTCTTACAGCAAGCTTGTGTTCGCTCTTACCCTGCACTGATTGGGATTGGATGATTTATGGTTCTCTGTTATGTGTTGTGATTGCAGCTGCTGTACTTACCAGCAGCTCTTCCACTAGGAACTGTAAACAGTGACTTTGCTAGTATACTGTCAGTTTAGTGTCTTATGTGTCAGTGTATCCCAATAGACACATATAAATGGACATTTTGGTGCTTGAAACACATTATTATGATTACTGGAACAACTATTGTGGAATAGTGGAGGACTGTATGATGCTCATAATGATAGTGGATCTTTGATCAATTCTGTGTTTGTAGCAAGTCTGCTTGAAACCTTGTTTGACATTTGCAGTGCATATTTGGCTGGTTAGCTGCAAATATTACAGATAGATAGTTATTACAGATATTGCATTGCTTATAATAGGAACATAGACAAAGCAACCAAAAAGCTCATTCTGTGTCTGTCCAATATCTGTTTGTAATCTATCGGTAATCTCACCTGTATTGACACAAGGACAGAGTCATGCGCAGACAACATTTCCATACTCTACCCAGCAGCCTACCATTTGTTTACCTTTCCTTCTCAGGTTCCTTTAGCTCTTCTAGCTTTCAGTGTGTCCTTAAAGAACCTCTTTTTGAACTATTTGGCTGTTTTTTTCTTCTTAGATTATTTTGGGAGATTCTTTTTTTAAACTAAATTAAAGGTCCTTATCTGTTGATGTGAAATTTGGTGTTGAAATAGTATTAAATCTTATTTATTTATTTGACATAATCTAGGGATATGCAGCTGTGAAAACCAGAGGCAAGTTATGGAATATCACTTGATCCTTATCCTTGGAGTCATCAGGGTCATGACTTCTATAGTTCAGAATATTTTCCAAAGGCCTTGCAATGGATTTCTTATGTATAATTAGTATTTAAATGGCTGGGTTTCCCAATGTTGGAAGTCGCCATTGAAATTCTACACCCCGTCAGTGTTGTTTTTGTGCTCAATTAACATTGATTAAACAACAGATGCTGAATTTGATCCAGGGGCTATTACGTAACTGATGCAAAAGATGTTAACCATTTCCAAGATGGCTTGATGGTTCAGTTGAATAGTTAAAGTGCTTATACTAAGGGGTCACAAAAGTTCATATTCCATTTCAGCCTTAATCAAATCATGTAAAGTGCTTAATTTCTTTCTTAAATCAAAACAGAGAGCATCTTTTCAAACATCCCAAATACAGATAGGAGAGAAGGTGAAATCGTCCTGCTTTTAAACTGATTATATGTTTTTCTTTATGTTCATGACAGCATGTTTCAGTGATGCACCATTAATAAAATGTATTATGCTTTTGGCCAGTAATACAAAAATGTGTCTTTGAATGTGTTACAAAACATCTCTGCAAGATGTTGTTTTAGTTTGTGTAAGAAACACTTAAACCTCATGCCAAATAGCATGTAAACATTAGCCACTACCAGCAGAGCATTTTAAAGAGCAAGTCAATCCACTGAGAATCATTAATTCCTAATGAATTTTTATCTGACTAAACAGATGACATATTATGTTGATGTGATTGTGATTTATTTATGTGCTGTATTTGGACAGATGGTATTAATTCTGCAAGGTCTAGCATCTTTGAAAAACATCCCAACTGAGCCAAATTTTGTTTTAGATGTATATCCATATGTAGTGAGTAAAATAGCATCCTACACAATATCAAAATTAAATGCATTCATTTAAACAAACACAATAATATTATTAAAATCAATTATTTATAATTGATTTACATTATGGAATTTGTATTCCTTTTGACCATGATTCTCATTGTCCATCATAGTAATAATGATGGACAGTTAAAAGGGGCATAAATGTATCGTTGGGGGTGGAACGTGCACAGGTGATATGACACAAAATGTAGGTCAAGTCGTCTGGTAACACATGAACTGAAGGTGATGAAATGTTTCACCCTTATGCATTGTAGACTGATGAGTCATAGATCTCTCATAGAGAGAAACCTGCTCTTTCATATAGTGCACCATACAGTCTGTCCCTTACACGCATGCATGCATCAGCAGCCATAGTGCACCAGTACGCTCACCAAACACCAGCTATTGGTGGAGAGGAGAGAGTGGTGTGATAGAGCCAATTAATGGATGGGGATTATTAGGAAGCCATGACTGATAAGGGCCAATGGGGGGAATTTGGGATTTTTAATTAGTACAGAGAGTCAGGACCTCGTTTTAACCTCTCATCCGAAGGACGGTGCCATTTTACAGTATAGTGTGCCCATCACTATCTGGGACATTAGGACCTACACAGTCTGCAGGGTGAGCATCCCCTGCTGGACTCCTTAATACCTCTTTTCTTGTTGTATCCTCACATATAATGGCAATGATTTGCTGTTTGATGAGATATTTGGAAAAGGGGATGCATTTAAAATGAAAAGGATACAGAAGAAAGAAATGGACAAATTAGGGTTAGTATTGGTTGTGTTATTATGGTAATGTTGTTGTTTTTAAGCTTTAACAGAAAACAGAATAGATCAATGGTGAACCTCACCAAATGTGTTGTGTGTTGAGAAACAATTCCATTGACATTTAGGTAAGTATCTCTAGAACAGAGGTGCCCAATACGTCGATCGCGATCTACCAGTCGATCGTAAAGGCAATGCTGGTAGATCGCACAAAATTGAAATGTATTTCGTTAAATTTTAATACAAATAAATATTATGTTTTTCCATATTTTAGTTTCTGTCTGACTTGCACTTGACGAGTACATTTTGACCAGGTGAGATTTTTGTTTATTCAGTTGCCATGACAACTAGGTTCGCGCCTTCCAAGGGCTTCTGAGAACAGAGCACGAAATTGCGAAGCTAGCAGTTGTTGAGGCTAGCTACCAGCAGCTAATGCCCGGATTATACAAAACTGTCTGATTCAATTCAGTGCAAATCATCAGAATAAGGTAAATCCATATAAATGCCTTGGCTATTTTTTATATTGTGCTGTAGGTGTTTTGGGTTTAGTGTTAAAATTGAATGATATCAACATTGAACATAATTTTATATTTTTTGTATTAATTAGAAGATGAATTCCTACATGGAAATTTTTTTTAGTGGGTAGATCTTATTGAGTTGGTCATTTAAAAGTAGATCATCACGCAAAAAAGTGTGGACACCCCTGCTCTAGAAGATGGAGAGTAGTAACATTTTACTGGCAGTCCCTGTAATCCAGCTTCAAGTATAGGAAAGTGCTTATTTGTTGGGCCATTTTTGAGACATTTATCTGTTAACATACTGTGGCAGGGCGGAGGGCGGGGCCAGGTCGTGATCATACACACCCGGTCCCGTATTAGGCTAATCAAGCCTCTGAGGTTTAAAGGCCGACTGCAGAGTATCTTGCGGGAGAGAGAGATCGTTAGCGGACAAGTCCGTCATGTGTGTGTTTGTGTCTTTGTTTTAAGTTTCTCATTAAAACTATCATTTATATTATCAAGCCGGTTCTCGCCTTTCACTGGTGCCGAAGCCCGGGAAGGAGGAGGGATACGCAGTAGTAGAGTTCTCGCCACTATCGTCCACCCCAACGGAGCAGCCGCGGCCATCTGCCGGGGGACGAGGAGCCCAGCCGCCTGAACAAGGATGATGGCCGCCGACCGCGAGGGGAGAAGGGGCTCCTAGCCGACCGCCTGGAGCGGTCAGGGCTGCTGCCAGGGGCGGAGGAGTCGCCTGCCGGCCGCTGAAACACAGCAGAGTTTAAGACCGCCGACCGCGAGCGGGGAGGGGCTCACTGCCAACCGCCTGGAGCGAGAGAACCGCTGCCAGGGGCGGGGGAGACTCCTTCTGTTCCCCGAGAGCGCGGCGGGGTGTTCCGTCTGCCAGGGGCTGGAGGACTGCCTCGGATCCGCCCGGAGAGGCGCAGCTGTCATCCGATAGAGGGTGGAGGAGTGGCCGAGGAACAAGCTGCGGCGTATCGGAGAACTGGCGAGTAAGAGTTTCTTTTTTTTTTTTCATCTCTCTCTCTCTCTCTCTCTCTCACTGTCGCTCTGCATTGGCCTTTCCCCTCTTTTTAAATTTTACAGTTTTTGGGGGGGTACTACACTGTTACAGGAAGTACCCCCCATTTTTATTATTTCTGTGTCCCTCCCCGTGTCCCCTCCCTCATCCAGGTAGATGGGGATGACCTGCCGGCAGTCAGCGCAGAAGGCGCGCCCTTGTACGTCAGGCCGAGGGCTCCCCAGCCTGAGAGAACGAGGGAGGAATGTGGCAGGGCGGAGGGCGGGGCCGGGTCGTGATCATACACACCCGGTCCCGTATTGGGCTAATCAAGCCTCTGAGGTTTAAAGGCCGACTGCAGCGCATCGTGTGGGAGAGAGAGATCGTTAGTGGACATGTCCGTCATGTGTGTGTTTGTGTCTTTGTTTTAAGTTTCTCATTAAAACTATCATTTATATTATCAAGCCGGTTCTCGCCTCCTCCTTTCCATTGAATACCGTTACACATACCATAATATGACAGTTCAGCTAAATATAAACACCGTACATGTATGTGATGTCATGGGAAATGTGTTGCCCAAGAAACGTGAAACATCTTCATGTAGAGCCATATGAGCAGTGAACAGATTTAGATCAACTCCACCCACAGAGTGTCTATAATGGTGTGATATTTCATATTTTCATATATCTTCCATGCAAATGCAAACCTTGTATTACACATTGCTTTTTCAAAAGACAATTTGGCTCTTTGTAATCCCCACCACACCCCCCTCTTTTTTTTATACTACGTTTTTAAATAATTACTTTGAAGCAGCCATGACATATGATGTCTTTTGCTGTATAGACAAATGATTTGCATGCCTTAAAGTGATTTAATAAAGCAGTGTGTGACAGGATCTTTTATTTACAATAAGATAAGACTTTATTGATCCCAGGAGGGAAATTGAAGCAGCACTAGCTAGATAGCACAGATAATGAGAATCAGTGAAGGCGAGTCCGTTTTATTTGTATAGCGCTTTTCACAAAACATATTGCTTCAAAGCAGCTGAACAGAAAAATAAGTAAATAAGTCCCCCCAGTGCAAGCACAGGGCAACTGTAACAAGGAATAAACTCCCCAAGTTGTTGAAGTAGATGAGAGAAAAAAACATTCTGAGGATTGAGACTTTTGAGGCTTGTGGTCCTCATCTACTTCTCATATACCCCAATAGTCTGGTGGAACCATATAAATATATGACAAACTAGACATTAGGTGTCGCTGCAGTGGTGTGGGGTGTAAAGATGGTGTGAATGCGAAGTATCGTCTTAGCGACCTCAGTTCGATTCTACATTTTGTCCCACTTTTTTTCACCATCTGATTTCCTGTTTCCACACTTAATATTTACTACTTACTAATATTACTAATTAATATCTACTAATTACTAATATTAAATACTACTTACAATTATAAACGGGCTGGACTGGCAATCTGGCATACCAGGCATTTTCCCGGTGGGCTGACGCACTTTGGTGCTGTTCAGGGGCGGACTGGCCAGCTGGAGAACCGAGCAGGCCGGTGGGTCGCCCCCACCCCCTCAACAACTTTTGGGCCAATTGCCATGTAAAATCCATTGCCGATTTCTCTTCCCAGACCAGCCCTGATTATAAATGAAAATTTATATAAAGGTTGATTTTAATGCAGTATTTTGATCAATGCTGGGGAGTGCAGAGAAAGGTTTGTTTTGGAGACGGGGTCTGTTGATCGCACTTGCTCACTCAGCATCGCTTGTGTGTAGATTCCATATTTTTGGGCAGAAACCATAGTTTTAATGCAATTAACCATGGTGTTACCATAGTAATATGGTGATAATATAGTAACCATGGTTCATTTTGTAGTTACTATAATTTTACAACAAAGTACCATGGTGAAACCAATAATCCAAGGTTATTGTTTCTAAGGGAAGGTTAATGTTTAGGTGTAGGGGTTAATGTAGTGTGTCTGTGGGACTCATAAACACAATAAACACACTGCAGTGATGCCCATACTGTATGTTAGTATTTAAATATGGGTGCAAATTTTATCTGACAGTATCCAGCACCAGGATGCAAATAGAATCTACCATTATTTGTACCAGGGTTGGGGTGCAAATAACATCTGTCACTATTTGCACTGGGGTGTAAATAGCTTTTACCTTTATTTGCACAAGGATGCAAATAGCATCTGTCTTTTTTTATTTTCTCTGTTAAATAATGATTAAGGGAGTCCATTCTAAACAGGGTTTTTCTGGCACCAGAATGGCTTCCAGAGTGCTGGTACAATTTCTAGACTCTAGCTGAGATCAGGCTGATCAAGCCTGAGAGGGATAAAGGCGACAGTTTGAGAGAGAGAGAGAACTACAGGCAGCTGCCCTGTATGTTTTTGTGTAACGGAGTCGGGAAGAAAGGAGGCGAGAACCTGGCTTGGCTATAAATAATATTTTTAATGTTTAACTTAAACAAAAAGACAAACACAAACACATACAGGTTCTCTCTCTCTCAAACTGCCGCCTCCGGTCACCTTTATCACTCTCGGGCTTGATCAGCCTGATTAGGGGCTGGGTGTGCAGCATCACTCCGAATAGACCACTGTATTCTCTCGCTCTCACACACACAGTTACACATGCATGATGCATGAGTCTCTAACTATCAATGCACACTACAGTCCAAAGCATGATCAATAATAATTACAGCTTTAGACACCATTAATAACTGTTTATCGATAGATCTCTTTGCACATATTGCATCAGGGATGTTTCATTCAGACAAGACAATACACTCGTTCTCATTGATGTATTGCTATTAAACAAGGTCTTTTTGGTTTTGGATGTTGCTAATATACATGAAGCGGGACTTTCTATAAAAAAAAAGAACAGAATATGCTTGGCTAATTGGAAAAACACAAATATCATCATACAATTGAACCAACTCAAAATTATTTTTGCTTTGGTTTTAATACCTTGTGCTTTTCAAAGAATTTAAATAGTAAATTAAACATTATAATTTCTCAGTATGATTCCAGCACCTACAGTGATGTTAAAGTGACAAACCAGTCTTGTCAACCATAATTTTGTTTTTAGAGTAGAAGCTTTTGTATTATGGAAGTATTATAATATATAAGGTGTTACACAGCTCTATGTCTCTTTATAAAGATAACAAGCCTTTGCTTTGTTGTCATGCTACTAACTCTGATCTCATCTTTGTAATATTCCATCGAGTGCAATCATTCTGTCTCTCAGCAAATAGTTTCCTTTGTGAGGATGATCCTTCTTTTCTCCCTCCCCGCAGGTATGTATAGGTGTGATTCTATAGCATGGAGGAGAAGAAAGAATGGCCTACTCTGTTATTTTAGGCATTCGGTTGAGTCATGCATGGTGTTTAAACACTTGAGGTTAGATCGATTAGAACAAAGTTGTGCTGCTATGTTTTAGATTTCTTAGAGAAAAATCAATACACAGGATTAGATTTCACCATATGTATCAATCAGATACTGTCTTTTTTGTCAAATATTACAAAATATTTGTCTTCTGGTGTTTGAACATAAATTTGTGTTGGCAGTGTGTGTACACAACCACCCTATAATGATAAAAATCCACCCTGTCCTTTTTTTAAATCCCCATTAATCATAAGCACTGTCTCAGAACAAGCTGTTTGCAGATTCTGTACAAAGTAACGTCACTTTGTACAGCCCCACGACTGTTGACGGACACTGCCGACGGACATGTTTGTTTGTGTGTGTTTAGTTTCATTATAATGCATAGTGAACGTTGTAACAGTATTTGTGTGTGTGTGTGTGTGTGTGTGTGTGTGTGTTGCTCATACATCATTGCAAAACTGCTGAAAAAACTCTACAACAAATAAATAAATGATCAAATAACCATTTGGAAACTTCCTGGTTCATTCTCAAACTTCATTGTTACTTTAGTTGAGTCTCTCCCTCATCAGTGTCTGACTCCGGTTCAAACATATAGGGTTGAACACCACTATTTTCACTGTCAGTCATATTGCTTATGATGTCTATTTATCTGAAGCAGATATGTCAAAACTCTGTCCTATTCCGGATACGGGGCAGGGAGCACCAGCTCATTTGCATTTAAAGACACACACAAAAACAGCTTGTTTTTATTCCCACCCAAAAATTGGCATTTTCAACATGGTATAATAAATTGTCTGTAGGGTATTTTGAGCTAAAACTTCACAGACATGTTCTGGGGACACCAAAGATTTAAATTACATCTTGTGAAAAGGGGCATAATAGGTGCCCTATAGAATCTTTCACCGTAATGTAATTACTTGCTCCGACAACTTTTGAATAGCTGTTTACATATTTTTTTACATGTCTAAAATCTTGCCAATATCTAGTACAGTAATTCAATGCCTATTTACATATATATATATATATATATATATATATATATATATATATATAAACAGGTCATTTACAATCTGTGTTGATTGTACAATCTGAGCTTGTGTTGTCCTGTTGAAATGCGAGAGAAGGTCAGGGTGTAACTATCAGAATCAGAGTACATCCACAGTCTGATAGCCAAGGCAGGATGTCTAAAGCATAGTAATTGATGTAGAGGATGTTGGGATATTTTCTAGGAAGTACAGGCCTAATCAAGGCATTGGACATGGGCTCAGAATTAAGTGGGCAGACAATGTCCTGTAGGAAAATTAAGAGTGATGGACACAACAAGGTCAAAGCCTGGGAAAGACTTTACACTCATGAATGCAAGACCTCTATTAGGAGTAAATCCACATTCTATCTGGTGTGATCCCTTTATCTGGCCACCCAGGCAGTGTGTATATTGTGTGCATAATGTAGCAACTGATTAAACGTGCAACAGGAAATTACCATGAGCCTCTGGCTCATTAAGTTGTGACACGAAACATGAAATTGTGAATTTAATTTATTCCAAAAAACATAATATCACAAAATGTGCGAATAAAGCTGCGTTTCCATTCTATGTATGAAAAATAATAAAAATCTTCACTTCTGTATAAATTGTAGCCACTGTGATCCTGTTATTAATAAAATACTTGCAGTTTAGAACATGCAGACAAAACACTAAAGAACTTTAACTGGGAGCAACAGCACAGTTCTGGGGTCATTATGTGTGTGCGTTTCTCCATTTTTATGACTTACCCTTGTGGGTAATTATTGGGTAGTTATTCTTTCAAAAGTGTCAATTAATCTGCTCTTTGGCACAGTTTAAGTTTGTGTTCAACTTATTTGCTGAACTTATTGGCTTTGGATTTTCAGCACATCGTTATTTCAGGATGACCAGAGCAACATTTCAGATGTGATGATTGACCATGACATGTTTGATGTGCATTTTGTGTTCTGGTAACACTTTACAATAAGGTTCCATAAGGTTAATAATTTGAGTACATGTGAGTGGAAATGTGTTTGCATTCATAAGAAGTGGAGTATTTGACAGATGCCCCACTGTATTACCTCTGTTTATCCACAAAGTACAAAATAAGCTGTAGCTGTTTGCTATATGGTTTTTATGCTCTAGCAATTCAGCTAATTTAATCTGTCTCCCTTTCTCCACTCCTTTACCTTCATTTGCTTCACTGTCTGTCTCTATGTCCACCACAGGTCAAGCAGATCATGGAGGAATCAGTCACAAGGAAGTTTGTCCATGAAGACAGCAGCCATATTGTCTCATTCTGTGGTAAGTCAAATAAACATAGAACCCAGAGTTTCCCCAGTCATGGAAAACCTGAAAATATCAGGGAATTTTAAAACAGGGTTCCCCCTCCTAAACATCTGGAAAAGTCATTAGAAATGTATAAAATCTTAAAAGTCGTGAAGATTTCTAAAGTGAATATATTGTAAATTTTTCCTGTTATGCTCAACTCTATTTATTTCACCGGCTAGATATTACTCTTGTATATAGCATGTGCACAGTAAAACTTTTTAAAAGTTATAGTTGGTTGATTCTCATGAAACCTCCTAGGACTATGTCCTTGTCACATTTTATCCCTCAATTCTCTTTACCACAGAGTAAAAAAAAATAAAATTTGATTGAAATTGTAGTTTATACAGTTGAAGTCAGAAGTTTACATACAACTTAGCCAAATACATTTAAACTAAATTTTTCACAATTTCTGACATTTAATCATAGAAAACATTCCCTGTCTTCGGTCAGTTAGGATCACTACTTTATTTTAAGTGTTTTTAAGTGTAATTTTAAATGTCAGAATAATTGTAGAGAGACTTATTTATTTCAGATTTTATTCCTTTCATCACATTCCCAGTGGGTCAGAAGTTTACATACACTTTGTTAGTATTTGGTAGCATTGTTTCTAAATTGTTTAACATGGGTCAAATATTTTGGGTAGCCTGCCACAAACATCTTACAATAAGTTGCTGGAATTTTGGCCCATTCCTCCAGACAGAACTGGTGTAACGGAGTCAGATTTGTAGGCCTCCTTGCTCGCACATGCTTTTTTAGTTCTAACCACACATTTTTTTATCAGATTGAGGTCAGAGCTTTGTGGTGGACACTCCAATACCTTGACTTTGTTGTCCTTAAGCCATTTTGCAACAAATTTGTAGGTATGCTTGGGGTCATTATCCATTTGGAAGACCCATTTGCGACCAAGTTTAACTTCATGGCTGATGTCTTGATGAGAATTCCTCATGATGCCATCTATTTTGACACAGTTACATTTTTGTTTCATCTGACCAAAGTACAAGATATTTGTCTCCATGTGCACTTGCAAAATGTAGTTTGCCATTTTATGGCGGTTTTGGAGCAGTGGCTTATTCCTTGCTGAGCAGCCTGTCAGGTTATGTCAATAAAAAATAATAGGACTCGTTTTACTATGGATATAGATATTACTGATTTGCACTTTGCACCAAATATGTGTGGTCCCATGGTGTTTATACTTGTGTACTGTTGTTTGTACAGATGAACATGGTACCTTCAGGCATTTGGTAATTGCTCCTAAGGATGAACCAGACTTGTAGAGGTCCACAATTTTGGTGGGTAGTAACTCGCTACATATACTCCATTACATTTACTTGAGTAACTTTTTGGAAAGATTTGAACTTTTAGAGTAGGCTTAAAAGTGGGTACTTTTTACTCTCTCTCAAGTAAATTTCTTCATTACAGTGGGCGGCATTTCTGTCGTTACATTACTGGTTTTAATTTTAATTAATGCATAATTTATTGATCGGTTATTGAATTGGACTTTTACGACAGCGGAAGTTCAGCTGCACGCACTGTCAAAGACTGCCACTTAAGCCGAGTCCATCACTGCTGCTGCATCATGCTTTACATACAAAGTGAAACACTTTATTCACTCCGCACAGTGAACAAAGATGTTTCATCATGCAATGCCTTCATTTAACACCTAGACAAGCCGATATTTCAAGATAAAAATTGCAGCTCCAACTTAAGGCAGCACGCTGAGTTTGCGTGGCTCTAATGCTAACACAGGCTTCTCTGTGTAATGTGAAGGTCATTTTCAGGGAGATTCTGTAACTGGGCTCGTATGACATCAGTTTCTAAGTGTAAATTTTTAAATCTGCAGCAATATATCAGTGCGCTCTGTCCCGCGTCCGGCATGTCATGAGTAGTATTTACCCCACGCAGCTATCGCAGTTATTTCGGTCTGATTAACTGTTTAAATCCAGGTAAACATCCAAGTTAAATGTAAATGCCTTTTGCTCTGCCGTTCGCGTGATTGGCAACTGGAGCGTGAACATTTCTGCACATGCATAGCGAGGTGTGGCGAAGAGAGTGGTCCGCGACTAGGGTTGGTGCCCTATGCAGGCTGCGTACTCTGCATTTAGGGCTTGGTGGTACTGCTGTACAGAACTAATTATCTAAGTTCTTTCTACACTGAAAACTGTAACTACACTGAACTAAGAGCTAAAAGCTATGAAATATCAGAAGTAGGCATTAATAAAGCATGATCTGGCTTTGGTTTTTATTTCAGCACTATAAATAATGTCACTGTGGGACATTGTTCACGTTTCACCATAATAATTACTAGAAAGGTTTCCAAACCTCTCTTCTTATTGACAAATTCATCCAGATCTGTCAAGAGCCCTTAAAGGGATAGTTCACCCAAAAATGAAAAATCTCATAATTTACTCACCCTTACGCCAGATGTGTATAACTTTCTTTCATCTGCTGAACTGAAATGAAGATTTTTACAAGAATATTTAGGCTCTTTTGGTCCATATTATGCAAGTGAATGAGTGCCAACATTTTAAAGCTCAATCAGCATAAAAGTAATCCATAAGACTCCAGTGGTTAAATCAATATCTTCAGAAGTGATGTGATGGGTGTGGAGTCTAACGGTTTTCTGTAAAAAATGGCTGCCCCCTGATAGTCAACCAAACAGTATGTGATGAGAAGGGTCTTGGTCGACCAAGTTTTGATTGGTCGGTTGGTCGCAGAAACAAAAAACTCAGCAGGAAACTGATGAACACCACTATTACCGCTGGTTGGGCACTAGGTGGTAATATGGGTTAATTTTCGTTAAGCAGGGTTAGGGTGAAGCCTACACAATAAAGCAAGACATCTTCATTTCAAATTTTGAACTTTATTTTTTATTTATTTTAAATAAAAGTTCAGATGAAACTGGAAAAAAATAAGTGCATTTAAAATGTGTGTTGTTAAACTTTTTGAAAGATGGTTTTGAAACAGTTGTTACTATTTCTCTGGCAAAGAACCTACTTCATCAGTGCATTATCTACCCGTTGGGTATTTCACTGTCCGTGTTTTTGTGTTATTTTATGTTTTAATCACAGATGTATAGGCTGCAGATTTGTGGTCACATTGAGCTGCTCTATGGAAATAAAGCAAACTGAACTCAAAGCACCTCCTGAGCTGAGATGTCTTAGGTCATTTGCAGCACTCATAGATGATACTGTTCTTGCAACAAAACAAAAAAATTCAGAAGACAGAAACAAAGAAAGAGTGAGAACCTTTTACGAGACTGCACGACTCAGTATCAGTGCATCAGACATGCGCATAGACGGCTTTATATTAATATAATATAATGCAATTAATGTAATATTAATTTGATAATAATCATTGCCTAATAATAATAATTTAATAGATTCATGGGAAAATGAGTGAAATATCGTCTTGACATCGTCAAAGGCATCAGCTATTGACGATCACTCTGACCATCATCGATCTCAAGATCATCGTCTGTCAGCACAACCCTAATGTGCATTTCTCTCTATAGATTAACTAAATGTTCAGACAGTCATTTTGCAGGTTTTTCCGACACATTCAGAATCATTACCGCTTTTGCTGGTGTCGTTGTGGCTCGCTTCGTGCGTGCGATTTTAAAATGTATATTTTAAAGGCTCATTATTGCGGTTTAGTATTTCTCTGTATTTTAGAACAGTTTTAGCAATGTTACTTATAACATTCTTTCTCAGCCCTTGAACTCAAACCATTTTCTGATGCCCCCCAATATATATAGGCCTATATTTAAGTAATTAAATTAATATTGTGTGAGTAGTCAACTAAAGGCTTAAATTAACACCTATTTGACTAGGAAAATCTTTGGTCAGGTGCAGCTCTATAAAAAATCCAACCATATGGTAAGGGAAGCATTGGCACCGCAGCCGGTTCACCCTAAGTTAATGACACATCTGGAGCACAAGTTTTGGTCATGAAGACAAAGCGTCAAACAGACAGGCACAGTTACAATGCACCTGAATGGACCTGTAGTTGGATATGCTCCGCCTGTGTTTCACATTGGTGAACTTGATGACATCACAGTTCTGTACGCGTTGTGCGTAGTTGAAAATGACAAGTGGAGAAAACGAGCCGCTGATAGAGAAGTCCCCTGTGTTTTTCCTTTCTGGGTCATTTACAACAGCGATGGTCAAAAAACATTTAAAAAACATGCACTGGTTTCAGACATTGCTCAGCACGATTGACGTATACTGGTAATATATGTCTATAATGCGCATGAGAGTTTATTTAAAATATGCACGCAAGTTCTTTCTGTTTCTAATAAACCGTTGTAATCTATCGCAAGTGTCAATAATACGCTTTGATTAAGGGCATTAAGATGCCGTTATAATAATACATCGACACATGATTCATCTTTTAGGCCGACATCACTCAGTGAAAGAGCCACACGTGAGCCGAAACGGCACACACTCCCTTCAATTTTTAAGCAGGCATTAAGTGCTAATTCGGACAGACATGAAACAATAACTTAAGTGCTTGGGGTGTTCATGTGGAATTTCCACGTATTATTAAAATACTCGAGTAGCATTATCACAACATCCCTTCTCGTATGCATTTTAAAAGCGTGGTTATTCCTTTTACAGTGATATACAGCTTCCGAATATTGAATATATGTTGAGATGAAATTGAAGTGCACTTTATGTAGATGGATGTAGCGTATTAGTGCAGTTATTAAGTTAAAATGTTGATTTAGTAATGAGAGAAAATTGTTTTTTTTAGCTAAGAATCCTGATGAAAATTAACTATGGTTTTACTATAGTAATATTGTATTAACCATGACTGCTGTCACCATGGTTTTCTGAACAGACATCATGGTTTTGATACAATTAACCATGGTTTTTACAGTAATACTGTAGTGTCTATAAAGTAACCATGATTTTACTATATATTGTAACCATGACAGTAACCATGTTGATTTTGTGGTTACTATGATTTTACTACAAATGCCATGGTTAAACTATGGATACTGTTGTAAAACAATGATTTAAATATTTATCTGTTTCTCACCCACACCTGTCAAATCACTTCTGAAGATATAGATTTAACTACTGGAGTCATATGGATTACTTTTATGAATCCTTTATGTGCTTTTTGGAGCATCAACATTTTGACACTCAATTGCATTGTACTGACCTACAGAACTGAAATATTATTCTAAAAATCATAATTTGTGCTCTGCAGATGAAAGGAGGTCATGCACATCTTGGATGGTATGAGGGTGAGTAAATGATGAGAGAATTAAAATTTTTGGGTGAACTATCCCTTTAAAGTGATATAGTTCAGCTATAGTTTTATATTCCGTCACCATTTCCAAACCCAGGTGACATTTTGCATTCTGTGAAACACAAAAACATGTTAGACAGAATGTTAGGGACTGACAGTCTCGGTCGTCATTCACTTAAAGGTCCCCTGACATGAAATTTTCACTTTCTGAGGTTTTTTAACATTAATATTAGTTCCCCTAGCCTGTATTTGGTTCCCTCGTGTCTAGAAATTTCAGTCGGTGTAAACCGAGTTTTGGCTATCTTTCTCTGCCTGTGAGAAAATGAGATCTCAGACGGGCTGATCTTGAATCTCCCCCGTATGACGTCATACGGGGGAAAGGTTACCTCCCCCTTCTTTGCTTTGCCCGCCCAGAGAATTCGAGCTAGGAAGTACGAACGCACGCGCGCGATTTTAGTTTATCCTCGAGAGATATCTTGGCGTGTGACCGATCGAAGCACAAAAGTTGCTCAATAATTGAATGCACAAATGATCACAGAAGTCTTTTTTTACTTCCTTCATCCAATCCCCAGAAGGATCAATGGATAAATTTCATTTACTCTGGGAATGCACCGACACAACACACCAAATTTTTGTATGTCTGCGCCAAACATTTCACAGACGACTGTTTTCACAACATGGATCAGTTCAGAGCTGGACATGCTGAACGTCTGAAACTGAAGTCTGGATCAGTACCAACTCTCTTTGGCTCACCTACAAACCTCGGACAAGTAAGTCAACTAATTATATTTAATTGTGTTGCTTTACTATTTATGGTTACCTAGCTTGTTACACGTAGAATGTGGCTGTAACATTAGCTATGCAGCTAACAGCCGAGTTACTGTCGCTAATGTAAAGGTAGATAGCATCAGGTATATGTGTGAATACACACATCGTTGCCGCAAGCTGGTCAAGACCACACCCACATTACACCTTGCCCCGCCTTTCTCCTCCTCATTAGCATTTAAAACTACAGACACCGAAACGGCACGTCTGAAGGAAAGCTCATTATGGGTTGGCTTGTAGTGGCTATAATTCTGTACCAAGGCTGAATTTTGTAAAAGAGATTTCAGATACAGTACTAGGGACCACTAAGGCCTATATCAAAGCCTACAAAAAGAAGCATGTCAGGGGACCTTTAAAAAAAAAAAAAAAGTGTATATATATATATATATATATATATATATATATATATATATATATATATATATATATATATATATATACACATATACAAAAACACATTCACTGAATGTCAATGGTGACCAAGGCAAACATGTTGTCTAAAATCTCATTGTGTTGCATGGAAGAAAGAAAGTCATACGGGTTGGAACAACATGATGGTGAATGATGACAACATTTCCATGAATAATAATAATAATAATTTTGTAATGCATGTTAAATGTGTATTATGTAATGGAATATAAGGGAGTTAATGTCCATTATGTCATTTGTGAAAGTAACGAGTTACTCACTACTTGCGTACTCTTTTAATTGGATACTTTCTTACTCAAGTCATTTTTTATTTTAGCATTTTTACTTCTACTTACGTAAATTTTTTTTTAAAGTAATTGTAATTTTACCTGAGTACAGTTTTTGGCTACTCTACCCACCTCTGATTTTTGCCTGAGGTCTTGGCTGATTTCTTTTGATTTTCCCATGATGTCAAGCAAAGAGGCTATGAGTTTGACAGTAGGCCTTAAAATACATCCACAGGTACACCTCCAATTGACTCCAATTAGCCAATTAGTCTTTTATAAGCTAATTGTCTAAAGGCTTGACATAATTTTCTGGAATTATCCAAGCTGCTTAAAGGCACAGTTAACTTAGTGTATGTAAACTACTGACCCATTGCATTTGTGATATATTCAATTAAAAATGAAACAATCTGTCTGTAAACAATTGTTGGTAAAAAGTGTATGTAAACTTCTCACTCCTTGGTACTGCCTTTTATTTTCGCTGATTTTACAACAGCATCTATTTTATGTTAAAACAGTAAATGTTACGATAATCAGGATCATCACTGAAAATAAAAATAGGAACAGAACAAGTAAAACATCTGAACGCATTACGGTAATGAGAACTGGGGTAAAATATGCTCTAGTGTTCTGAAAATAAAGAATGAAAATGGCAATGAACAACAAACACCTTGTGTAAACAGGTGAGAACAATTGTTTCAGTGTCTGCCAAATGTTGGAAAGCGCGATGGTTTGGCTAAGGCTTAGGTAAACATTTGAACAAACATTTAACAGGCCTTGAAAGCACCAAAGTGTAGAAATGTCAGAGAGGGAGCAGAAAGAGGATTGCCAAGTTAGAGTGAATTGTGATTAAAATCAAGTGATAATTTAGATGTGTAGTGCTGTAGGCGAATGTGTAATCAATGCTGTTGTAGTTACTATCAGCCATTGTCTGTTAAAAATCTGACAACTATCCACATAATAAAGTTATCATTTTACCACACATAGATTTACCATGCATGTGCAAATTCACATCAAGGTATCATAGCATGATTTTTAATGATTGACTGAATCACAAACAGAATAAATGAGTAGTCATTAATTATGCAACTGCTGCCAGGTCAAGTGTTTTTTGTCATGTACAACTTTATTCACAGTTAACATTTTCTAAACAGCTTTTATAATTACAGGATGCTGGCAATCTTGCCACCTCCCCTGAAATGTAATCATCATTGCCCTGTTAGGGGTCAAGCACTGGTAGTATGGTTGAGATTAGGGTTGCAACGGTATGAGATTTTCATGGTATGATAACCACGGTATCACGGTATACGGTATTACACAATTACTATTATTAGTGAAAACAGAAGGGTTATTTTATTTATTTATTTATTTTTGAGCAAACACTTTATTATAATTGAAACTTGAAACCATTAATTTTATTGAAGTATGTGTTACACTTTTAAGAATGATGCGGCGTACACTCTTGGTACATATGTGTACCAAAGAGTGTATATAACAAACTTGAAAATGAACTACTAAATGAAAAATAACATAAGCTGTTTGAGCTTTTAAAGTAATGTTCTATGATTATTTACAGTTAACATATACTGTAGGTGCACGACAGCGAGGCCAGACTGCTCCTGATTGTACCTTTATCTCAGTGGTTCTCAACTGGTTTTGCTTCAGGACAGATTTTACATTTGAAATCAAGTGTCGACCTGCCATAGATTAATCATAACCTGTATTTAAAGTACAAGGACATGCATCAAGTGGCATTATTTTTGTTGATGATGTCAACAAAATCTACAGGAAGTTGTCTCTCCCCCTTTTAAAAATTGAAGAGCATATTTACTTATATGAGCCCATTATTATCCCGTTTGTTAGCTAATATTACATATCTATACACATATTACACAGAAGGAAAGGCTCCTCATTACCATGGTTAGGTCAGTGTGCTAGTCTTAAATAATATTAATAATAATAATAATAAAGTAATGTAT
The DNA here is from genome assembly GCF_025860055.1 of Xyrauchen texanus. Taxonomy (NCBI): domain Eukaryota; kingdom Metazoa; phylum Chordata; class Actinopteri; order Cypriniformes; family Catostomidae; genus Xyrauchen; species Xyrauchen texanus. The sequence goes on from NC_068279.1 coordinate 12,170,173, forward strand.
TTATGAAAAAATAAATACTAGCTGAAACACATCTTGAAACTTTAACTAAAACTGCCACTGTTGATATAAAATGAGGTCTAATAAATACTACCTTTAGATTATTTCATATGTACGGAAGCTCAAAGAGGCCTTGCGTTATTATAATTTTTCTGTCTCGTTTTCTCGTGATCTTGACATAACAAAAGTTGTTTTCTCGGGATAATTACTTAATTTTCTTGTGATATCGGCATAACCAAAAGTTGTTTTCTCGTGATAATGACGTAATTTTTTTCGTGATCTTTGCATAACAAAAAGTTGTTTTCAATAAGTCCGTGAAACCGGTATACCACTGCAACCCTAGTTGAGATCACAGTAAATTAGAGTGTTTTTCCTTCCCTACGTCCCAGCTATTATTGTTCTCAAAAAATGTCTCACTGGGGGTAGCAAAAACAACAAAACCTTGCATTTCGAGCTTACAGAAACAACAACTGTAATGGATCCACTTCCATTAGCCACACTGTGTATTTCGCATATTTTGACTACACTGTAAACTGTATTGACAATGTTATTGGACGATAAAAGCAGTTTAAAATAAAGTGTTTTACAATTAGCCTACAACTCTTGTGAGAAATTATATGAATTGGGTGACAAGAAAGCAGAATTGCAATTTTGCACCGCTAGATTTTTACAAGATAGCACTATCATTAAAACTTTTAACACAACTAATCTGGTTACTCCCAGCTTGCATTCCTAGTTTAATGTAACGATTAGGGGAGAGTTTTTGTGAAATAGTTGATGCCACAATGATAGAAAGCATTCTATTTGAATCTGTGGAAAGCATTCATTCAAATAATGGCACAACAGTGTTGGCCTGTGACTGGCTGTACAGGATAAATTAGCAGAAGTTTGTGTAGACTTTGTAATTAGAATTTATGTCTGTCTTAAGCTAATAAGTACTGATTATTTCATAGACATAACACAGAAACAAAGCACAAAATACAGATTTTGTGGATACAGTATCATGCTTCAAACAAAACTCTGAGGGAGAATTCGCTTAGAATGAATTCCACCTGTTAAGGCACCATTTATTGGTGCATGCTGTCTGCGCTTGTTTAGCACCCGATTCACCAAATAAATTATTCAGTTCACTCAGCAGCGCAAACGTGCAGTCTGTGCTGAACACAATTTGCATGTGAAATCCGTGATCTTGCTGGCCGATTCTGAGCACTTCTTTGCAGAGGATGCAACAGACCCCCGCAATCTTGTGCACTTGACTACACCACGCAACTATATATATGCCAGGTTATAACACTCTTCTCCATCATTTGATCCTCATTATTTTATGAAATCCTACTACCATTGATGCAGTGAGATCCAACAGATGGAAAATTACTTCAATAAATCAGTTGATTTGTAGAAGGAATAACACATTTTATTTGCACAGAAATTAGTAAAATGAATAAAATGAAATTTAAAAGGAAAAAATTGGTTCTTTAATGTTAAGTAGATATATCTTAAGGATATATCCAAGGACTAATTCCTGGAATTAATCTAACAATACTATGTCTTGTATAGTGAAAATTATTTAAGTAATTAAATGAAAGAAGTTAAAGTACAGATAGTAAGATGATGCCTCAAAAGTTGGAAATCAGATGCGAAGAGCGAGAGAGTCGAGTTGTTAGTCCGATAACCAAAAATTAAGTTTATGTATTTATACCCTCTTGAGACTGTGCCAAGATTTCCTTATATGGTACAGCACATTCTGCATGGTTTGGAGTTAACTCAAGGTTTTTCAGGACATATTGTTAAGATGTCTTCTGGAAAGACCAGAACTACACAAGTGTGTCTTATCTTGTATGTGCATATGTGCAAGACTCCCATCTACACATTGCTTGAAACAATAACATCTATAGTTATATCTAAGTTTTCACCAAGCTCTCTGAATTCAGCTTTGAAACCTCATCAGTACAAAAGCGCAACAAGTTCATATACTAAGATTCTAAAATGTATATACTTTGTCCCAAACAGTGCTCCAGTTTCTCATGGGAATGTTGGGCACAGAAAGCACAAACCATTTAACAAACCATTTACAAGGATAGAGAACAAGCATGAAGTAATCTTCTAACACACACATTGAACATATAAGGCAAGGATGGACATACAAGGAATACATGGAGTCTTAATACAATGATAATGTCATATAAGCTGGTTTCATGAATGTGAAGTATATGATTCTGTTCTAATTCAAAGGTTGTGGATACATTAATATGCTTGTATAATATCAAGCATAAGTAAAAAATATAGGAATGTCTCTAGCCACTTGCATCAACCACGATCAATAGAAAATGTACAAAAACATTTAAATAAATTCAGTTTACCAATTGCTTTATCAGGTGGTAATATCTCGATGTTTATTGCACCGAGCAAATAGCACAGAGTTTTGTGATTGAAGCGCAATCTATAATGAGCCTAATTTACATAGAGGAGGCGTGTTTGCACAGAAAGGAATGACAATGACTTCATTTGAATACTGAAGACGCAGTGCAGCTATTTTAGCACTGATTGTGCCTGCTTAAACTAGATTGAGGGTGGTTAGTGAATAAGACTAAAATTTGTGTTGGAATACCATGTGTAATAGTGGCGAACTGTTTCGTTTATTCGCCCCAGAGTATCTTTAAAAGATTTGACTCTAAAAACCGGACAAACTTTTGCAAATCCAGTGATGGTGTGGCAGGGCGGAGGGCGGGGCTGGGTCCTGATGCTACAAACCCGGCCCCTAATCAGGCTTAGGGGGCCGGCTGTGTAGCATCATGACCCAGCCCCACCCTCCTCCCTGCCGCAGATGGGTTCTTCCTCGTAAGTGCTTAATGCACTGACCAGGTTTGTTGTCAATTTATTTTAGAGTTTGCAAGATGAAGAAAGTGCTTGCCATTTTTGTCTGCAATATGATCAGGGTTGAGGAGTAATGGAATACATGTAACGGGATTACATTTTTAAAATACAAAATATAAGTAACTGTATTCCACTACAGTTACAATTTAAGTTATACATATAAATGATGTGATCCAAAGTGCAGTTGAACGGTGATGAAACACTTTCTTATGATGTGTTACATTCATACAAGCAGGGAGAGAAGTACGTTTTAAGTAAGTTTGGAGCAGAAGAAATAGAAATAAACCTTGTGTATATTGTCTGCTTTACGCTAAGCTAAAATGCTAAGCTAAAATGCTATTTCTAGCCATTTTACATGCACATGTTACCAGACACATTATCTTATTTTATCAAGAAAATTTGAAAAATCATATTCTTGATAATATTTTTTTGTTTGTTTTCCTGTAAAAATATCAAAAAATCCTTAAAACAAGATAAATTTGATTGATTTTGTGTTAGAAACAACACTGCGTAAGATATTTAGATTTTTCAGAGAATGTATTTTTAACATTTGTTGGCTATTTTGTCTTACTGTACATAAGTGAAAAAAATCTACCAGTGCTGAAGAAGTAATCCAAAGTATTTTGAATACGTTACTGACCTTGAGTAATCTAACAGAATATGTTACAAATTACATTTTACAGCATGTATTCTGTAATCTGTAGTGGAATACATTTCAAAAGTAACCCTCCCAACCCTGAATACGATGCATCAGTTGTTCAGTGAAAAGACTATTGTCAGTGTCCAGGTGTAATTTCTGAGGCTGAGACTATTATTAATATTGTATATGAGAAACAATGGCTTATTACAAATACATTACTAATGATGTTGGTCAGAAATTGTCTTTTTTTAGTACTCTAATGTCCTAATACTGCTTCATCCAGTAGTGGCACCATGAGAAAGATGATGAATGGAGAGTAGCCAGACTTTGCTGGCTGACCATAGGGGAGTAATTAGCTTCCTTGATAACAGCCATGTTTACACACCGCAGATGGAAATGTCAACACTGACATTTTTCACCACAGCAGATATCATACAATTATCAACCCTGCACAGTTCTCAGGGATTTAAGTCATCTCTAATTCTGTCTCTTATCCGCCTGTGGCTTTGATGGTGTGCTGTCTGCCTTTCAAGCCTTTTACACCATTATGCTGTGCCATCCTAAAATGTACTGTAAAGTGCTGGTCACTGGAAGTGGAGTGCATCTCTCCAGGTTTTGCTCTGTTCCCACAGTGACAGTATGATTAGATGCCATTAGTGCAGGCAGTATGATTACAATTTTAATGAGGGATTGAGATCGGGTCGGTCGTAGCCGCCTGCTCCCTGTGCCATTTCCTGTGACAGCTTGAATCGTGGGGCTTGTTTGTTGCTGTCGATATCACTTCGGAAACTTTGTCAGCTGAAATATAATTTTCTCTTACTATCTCATTCATTCCCCTCTTCCCGTTCATAGTCTTAATTTTGGTTTATTGAGAAAAAGTTCATATTACTTTCATTTCCTTTGCCACAGAATCCACAGTGGCTTTAACATCCATTTTAATTTCTATTTTTGCATAGATTTCCCCAGAAGTTACGATTGCAGCCTGGTCACATGAAATTTACAAGAGCATTGTAAAATTTTTGCAAAACTGTAAACATTACACATTTGGCTGCAGTTTTCAAATGAAATTTCCAGTGGGGCGCCAAAACCGAGCTAAATTAGTTTTTTAAGGTGAATTTTAGATGGAGGTTTTAATAAGTAAAACGGACCTCCCTAACCTAAAACTTTACCCTAAACCTAAACAATAGTGTCAAAAAAGATAAATTATAGTTTAACAAAACAGATATCCTTACCCTTACACAGTTGTTGTTGCACCTCTAGTGTTTATTTCACAAGGAAACTGCAGCAAAACGTAGAAAGCGACACGTTTTGAGCCTGTTTAATGGTGTGTGCATCCTCTGCATTCATTCATTTCATTGGTCTCTTTTATTTTAGCTGTGTTCTCTCTTCTGCATGAATCCATTTGGGATGGACAATCTGAAGTAATGAATACAACTTCACATGAAAAAAGCTCCTGTGTTTATATGGATGTTCATCTCTCTGTATTTATAAGAGAGAATTCAACCTGAGCTTTAAACAGAGTGTATGTCATTGCCCATTTGGTTTATCTGTGTTTACTCACTTTTAGAATGTAAAAAAAACAAAGAAACTGTATATTAACTTTATTTATGCATTGATTTTCCAATTGAGGGCATTCCCAAATGACTCCAAGGAGAGCTTATGCTCATTTTTGTATACCTAACTATAGTTACTGGTAGTACACAAACACACACACACACACACACACACACACACACACACACACACACACACACACCACATGTTGGTGCAGCTATCATTATGAGAGACTCTCTATAGACATAATGATTTTTATGCTATACGAACTATACCCTAACCGTACCCCTAAACCTAACCCTCACAAAAAACCATCTGCATTTTTACATTTTCAATAAAACATGCTACAGGAGAGACTGTGCTAGAGACAAATAATGGGCAAGAGGAATAGATAAACAAGTGACACTGTGGTGCGGGGAGAGAAAGAGAAGAAACAATTATAAACAGAGCAGAGGAGAAGAGAGGGAGTGAATGTTATAAACTGCTGGAAATCAGGATATGGTGACTGATGAGAAAGCCAAAACAATGAGATGGTCAAATAGAACAGCAATAATAGAGGGAAACAGCGCACAGTAACAAAGATAAAGATGGAAAGGGAAAGTGACACGTTGATAAGATGGTCAGAAGTAAAAGGACACCATGAGGAAAGAGGCAGAGAGAGGAGACAGCTTATGTTGTTTCAGAGCCCAGCCCAGCTCTCAATGAGCACAAGTGCTCCATCAGTGAGGGTTTCCATGGCGACACAGGCTTTCCCCCAACCCCATCTGAGCAGATTCACAAGATTAGTCCTGAGAGAGCCTCTCAGTGTCGACTCTGCAGGCACTGCCACGTATGGCAGTGTGGCTCAGTGTGTGTGTGCGCATCTCTCTCTAGCCATGTATCAGTTCCATCGTATCTGTTTATGTGTTTTACTTTTAAAATGACTGTTAAATACATTATATGCTATAATACATGGCTCTCTAGAATACTGCATTCTAATTTTTCATACCTCCATTCTGCAATCAAATATGTTTGTATTATGACCGCCAAACTGTTGTTCCAGGCAACCTATTTTTTAAAGGGCTGTGTTATTTTCATGTCTCTCCTATCACTCAATGGTCTCTTTCTTTTCACATAATAACAAAGTCATTTCAACTCAAATCAATATGTCCGTTAATGTCCATTTATTTATTTATTTGATAGCAGTAGCTTTGTAATAAGTGGAATAATGTACAGTCATCCACACATGTGGTCAATCATTATCACAAAATAACCTGCAATAATAATCAGTGATCACCCTTTCAGAGGTTATATTGCGATAACAACCAGGTGACTGTACATTATCTCTTACAGAGTTTATGAAAACACTTGCTAACCTAAAAGGTGTGCTTCATCTGGTAACATCTAAATGATTGATTCAACTAAAAAATATAATATAACATGTCTGTATCAACCAGAGTACTTCAGGTTACACCAACAATAGGGATGGGCGATATGACCAAAAGTTTATATCACTATATGAGTAATTTTATATCACAATAATGATATATATATCAAAAGATACTATACATTTTTGTTGGAAAATTTATAAAAATTGGTTAATATTAGGGCTGTCAATCGATACATTTTTTAAATCAAATTAATTTGATTAAAAACATGGTGTACTGATTAATTAATCGTGATGAATCGCATATACAAATATTTGCTGAGAAAGCCCCTCATATAACAATAACTCAATATATAATGATTATACATATTTATATCAATATATAATTATACATAGTTATCTTTTAAATTAAAAAATTATATATATATATATATATATATACAAAATATTCAGATAATTAAAATGCTTTACATTCCTGTAGCAGAAGAGTTAATCATTGATAAGACAATACAAAAAGTGGCTTTAGAATGCAATGTATTGTTTACTACCATATTATTGATCATAAGTCAATCATTGGCATACAGTTCACAGCAATCCATTACACAAGTGAATTTGGCAATCAGTTGGAGATTTATTATGAGGGCTTGTTTAAGGGCCCATCAATTTACACCTGCGTCAGACATCTTGGGTGCGTCAGACAAGCTTGCATTTCTCAGGAATCTTCCTTATTATGGTCCGTGGGCATGCGATTAATTGCGTTAATTTTTATAATTGCGTAAAAAAAAAAAAAATGTAAAATGTAAACTTTTTGTAACACGTTATTTTTTGTACAATTTATTTCACTGAATTAACGCGCTAAATCGACAGCCCTAGTTAGTATATTAAATAACCATATTGTAATTTTTGGATAATCCTGACAGTGAATTAAATACTTCTAACATAATTACATAATGACACTCGACACTCTTACATAATTTGTCTTTATTTGGAAATTGACAATAGTCAATAAATAGTCACTTTAAACTTGGTTTAAATCATTCTTATCATTATGCTAAATGTCACATTATGCCATGTTTTAGCCCGATATGTTGTTGATCTATATTATTATTATTATTAGACATTTTCCTCAAGAAATGCTTCATTTACACCTCAGATGTGGCGCCTGTTTTTATAACAAGCTCTTCTTAATTTTCTTTACTTGTTTGGGAGTCGTCTCGTTCTGTGGAAGCAAGGTCTTTTCCTGGGTCAAAAATGAATGAGTAGCATGAGTGATCCTGCTCTGCGATCTCCTGTAAATATCAGGAGTCCTGCTGTACTCACGCTCACTTGTGTACTCCAGAGAAAGCGCACGTGACACTCGCATGCAACACAGATGAGAGCGTAGGATAAAGTGGATGGGTAGCTGGGCTCAGGTGGTAGAGCGTGTTGTCCACTAATTGCAGGGTTAGCGGTTCGATTCCCGGCCCACATGACTCCACATGCCGAAGTGTCCTTGGGCAAGACACCGAACCCCAAGCCTTGCATGGCAGCTCAGCTGTCATTGGTGTGTGTGTGAATGGGTGAATAAAACACATTGTAAAGTGCTTTGTACAACCGCTAAGGTTAAAAAGGTGCTATATAAATGCAGGCCATTTACCATTAAGACCCGAATGTGAGATTAATGTTTTTAATGCCATAAAAACCCTGTCTATGTTTCTTAAATTCTCTCAGTCTCACGTGAAGCCCTACCCATTGATAGATAAACTCGCGCTGTGCATATGACATATTTACATATCGCTATATACATGATATAGCAAAATCTCTATTGATTGACACTTAATATCATCCCCAATATATATATATATATATATCGTCATATATATTGCGATATGCCCAGCACTAACCAACAATACTGATTTGAAGGTTTATATCAGGTAGAAATAAATCCTTAAAATCATTTATAGTTTCTGTAATTTACATTTTTATTGAAATTCTTATTTGTGTGTCAGGGGAGGGCAGGGCCTGGTCGTGATTCCACACACCCGGCCCCTAATCAGGCTAATCAAGCCTCCGAGAGGGATACAGGCTGACCGGAGACTGCAGTGCGACAGAGAGAGAGTTTCAAGCCGGTTCTCGCCTCCTCCTTTCCGGATTTCGGCACCAGTGTAAAGGGATTAATGGAAAGGAGGAGGCGAGAACTGGCTTGACAATATAAATAATAGTTTAACATAAAACTTAACAAAAAGACAAACGCACAAAGGTGTCGGACTGCTGTCCGTAAATCTCTCTCTCTGTCGCACTGCTGTCTCCAGTCAGCCTTTATCCCTCTCGGAGGCTTGATTAGCCTGATTAGGGGCCGGGTGTACTCCGCCCTCCGCCCTGCCACAATATGACTTCAGTTCATTTAGAAAAGTATAAATATGCATACATATAGGGTTATTCCCTCATTTTAACATTACACAGACACTTTTCACTACTTTGCAATCATGTCCCTAATCCTTGTTGCTTATAACCTCCAAATACTTTTCATGGACTCACCTAACATGTTCTGCTCTGCTAGGATTTTGTTTTACATATTTTTTCACAGAAAATGATCCATTAATTAAGTATTGTCCATTTTCCCTGTGTTTCAATGTGTTTGTGTAGCTGCTGTCGAAGCCTGTGTGCTTCATGGGTTGAAGAGGAGAGCTGCTGGTTTCCTACGAAGCAACAAGATAGCAGCACTCTTCACCAAAGTGGGCAAGAGCTTCCCTCCAGCTGAGGAGTTGTGCAGAAAAGCCCAGGAGCTGGAGTTGATCCTTGAGAGCAAGTGAGACCAGACACTTATGTTCTCCAATTCAACACACAACTGAGACTCACTCAAACAAACTCTAAAGTTATAGAACGAATTATAGCAGCTGGCCAAGTGTCACTGTGTACGCAACCTAAAATACGATAAATTTTCTATCTGCAGCATATTATTCGCTAGATGTGCACATATGTACAGGACAGGTAATGTGCCAGCATATACTGTTTTTGGAACGTCATTTCATGTAATGCTCGGTAGCACCATCTACTGTGTTCCCAGGGAACTCATATACTTATAAAATGTTTAGCTTAAATGCACTGTTAGTCACTTTTGGGATAAAAGATTCTGCCAAATGCATAAATTAAAATGTAGCGGGCAGTATTTCAGTATATACATAGGTGTTCCATTTCAACTTTGCCTTGACATTCCACCTTTGCTCTTTGCCACAGACGAACCCAGTCTATATCATACAGCGAGAGCACCCGTAAGATGTCTAAGGTCACAAACTTCTCCCCTCAGGCCACCAGACACCTGTGGATCCACACTGCACTCATTGAGAAAGTGTTGGACAGGATTGTCCTGCATCTGGTGGAAAACAGCAGGTGAGAGAGGTGGGAGAGAGAGAAAAAAAGATTTTCCAGTTTCTTTCACACACTGTACAGCCAAAAATACCAACCTGCATTATGTTAAGATAAAGTCACTTGCAATGCTGTTGTTTCAGTAAGTTTTATGAAAAAGAAGCTTTCCTAATGAACCCAGTGGAGGGCCCTATCCTCGCCTCTTTGTTAGGTACACCTTGTTTTATTAAAAACAATCGAATTCTTAATGGCACAATATTTTTGGTGTCATACTGTCATGGTCACTTTTATGTAAAGGTCCTATGCTGTTAATACATTCTGTAGTCTCTCTTTCTTGCTTTTTTAGTGGGCCCGTGTGCATTGGAGTACACTAAAATGAAGACCGCAGATCATTTCTGGACCGATCCTTCAGCTGATGAGCTGGTGCAGAGGCATCGTATTCACAGTGGCCACTGCAGACAAGACTCACCTACTAAAAGACCTGCCCTCTGTGTGAGTGACCTGTGAATGTACAAATACTCTGAGATACATATGAATGACATTGTTTAAAGCATAATGTGTAATTTGTTTCAGTGTTAAAATGTATTCATTTGCTTCATTTGATTATGTATAATATATAGGATTTTAAACTTATTTTATGATTGCTGGGTTCTGGCTTACACACTATGGCACCTTACACCAAGAATTCAGAAACATTATAAAACTAAAATAGAATAAGTTAAGTTTTTTTTTTCAAAAAAGGACAAGAATAAATGAAAATGTTATACATCTTTGATATTTGCTTTTAGTTTACATGTTACAAAATGAACAAAAATGAACACTCTTTCACTTGTAGTGAGATGAAAGTGCCATTTCAAAATGGACGTTCAAGCATTTAAAACTCCTTGACATTTTTAAACTGTGCCTCAAGGAAATGTCAGGGCACAGGAGCAGTTTGTACTCATTCAGTTGCATGTCACATTGAGATCACAATATGTTGTGACATAACCAATAAGGCCTGTTTTCTAAAATTATGTTTGACAACTTTCAACACCTTACATAAATTGGTTAGTGGTTTAAAAGCTATGACAATTAAGCTTGTTTAGGCTGTTGGACATGACGTAATTGGACTGATTAGGTCAAGTAAAAAGTAATTAAATTGTTTTCACTGTTTAGAATTGTTTGTTCCTTTATCAGTGTAAGAATGCCATTTAGGCTTGTTTTTTACACACCATTTGCCAAAACCAGACTTTGTTACATAGATAAGGCAAGACTCAATATTTAAAGGTTTATTTCACCCAAAAATGAAAATTCTCTTATCATCTACTCACGCTTATGTCATCCCAAATGTTTATTAATTTCTTTCTTCAGCAGAGCACATTTTAAGATATCTCAATATAAAAAAATACAATAGCTCAGTAGGTCCTTACAATGCAATTGGATGGTGATCGCATAAACGTGAGCATAAACTCATTCGTATGACTTTGAAATGAATTTCTTCTAAAGCGATACGATCACTTTTAGTGCGAAAAAGATCAAACTTTTTAACTATAAAGCATCGCCTCTGGTCAGCAGCGATATGTGCATATGATGTAATCGTGTTGGCATGTTGACTCAAGAACTGAGCAAGTGTGCCACACCCGGAAGAGCAGCGCTGTTTACAACTGAGTAGGAGGAATGCTGTACAGAAGCTTAGTTGGTTTTGGTTTGGTTTAGATTTGCATTTGCATTTGTGTCTGTATATTTACTCACAATGGTGCATTTGAGTGCTTATCCTGGATGTCTCAACCGAGAGGTGAATGTGAGATTACGTCCATAACATGGCAACGCAAATTCGTCACATGAGAGACCGCGTAAACTCGCCACCCTGTGAATGCGTGTACTGCTGCTGACCAGAAGCGATGGTTTATAGTTAAAAAGTACTTAAATATTGATGGGTTTTTTTTACACCAAAAATGATCGTTACACTTTAAAATACATTAATTTAAATGCTTGAGTCATATGGATAACATTTATGCTGACTGTCTGTGATTTTTGGAGCTTCAAAAGTCAAATCACAATCCACTTGCATTTTAAGGATCTACTGAGCTAAGATATTTTTTTATTTTTCTTAAAAAAAATTCTGCTGAAGAAAGAAAGTCATACTCACCTGAGATGGCATGATGGTTAGTAAATTACGAGTTTTTAATTTTTGTGTGTACTAACCATTTAAAGAATGAAAAAATCTCAATATTTCTGAGCAAACTAAAGAAAAACTATCAGCCATTCGTTTTGTGGGCTTGCCCTCCCTTGAATGATGCTTTAGCTTTTCAAGTCTATGCGGTTCCTCCATCACAGATCTTTGAAGAGGGTTATGGTTCATGAAAATCATGCTATGGTTAGTGAAATAGACTGAGGCTGCTGTTTCTGTGAAGAAAATGAATCTCCTCTCAGAGACGCAATTCACGTCATTACCCAGCTCCATTACCAAACGCAGCCATCAGATTCCTGACTGATCACAGTCTCTGGCCATCTCCAACGCCCACACAACAGCAGGCCACATAGTGCTTGTTTTCATCTCAAACAGATCTGACTGCACGCCAGACTTGTTTTCTGATGTATGGTCATTACAAAGCTATGTTACAGACTATAACATCCAGGTTTGCGGTGTGTTCAATGCCTTTTTGATATATGAAGGTAGAGAAGCACTAAGCACAGTACACATCTAATGACTCAACCTGTGGCGACATGTGTTTGCCCCTTTAATGCACCTTTAAATGCATTAAACTCATTCTTATTCATTAGTATTCAGAAACTAATATGAATACCTTCATTAACACTTTGTTTTGCAATTGTTTGTCTTTTATCTTTTAGTATATTGTATGGCATCATTAATCGCTGACGTAAATATACTGAGTTATTTCTGGCATATAGTTTTAAACAGGGTGTGTGTTCCTGTGTATTTTCAGATTCAGAAAAGACACTCTAGTAGTAGTATGGATGAAAGGTCCTCTCCCTCCCCCTCTGCCAGGGACTACGTGGAGTCTCTTCATCAGAATTCAAGAGCGACTCTCCTGTTTGGCAAGAACAATGTGCTGGTGCAGCCGGTAAATAAAACATCTTAAACAGCTGAAGTTGATGACAAGCAATCTTATGAAACATAAAATATGTATGACATCCTTTCTGATCAGGGTTTTAAAAAAAAGCAAAAATGAAAGTGCAGAAAGTGAATTGGAAACTTTGTAGCTGAAAATGTAATGTAGACAATTTGATTAAAAATTCATTAAATGTTGTTGTTTCATAACACGGCTATTGTTGTGGTACGGTCAGAGGGACGATATGGAAGCAATCCCAGGATACCTCTCTCTGCACCAGACGGCTGACTGCATGACTCTGAAATGGACGCCAAATCAGCTAATGAACAGCTCAGTGGGAGATCTCGATTATGAGAAGAGGTGGGAATTAAAGCTGTTTAGTGCATTAAAGACACAGAATAAACATTTCTAAAAGTGTAGGAAAACTGCTTTGCTGCAGGTATAGTGATGTTTAAAAAAGAGACAGGACATGGTATGCTGTAACTTTACAGCCCCCTACAATTTTCAGTGTTTAAATTTATATATTAAAAAAATTGTCTCTTTTACAAGTAAAAAGTTAAAATAAAATTATTGAAATGTAAATGTTTGCAATATTCATATTGTTCTTTCGGTTATGTGTCACTGAAAGTTTAACCTGGTTACCTGCAGTGTTTACTGGGACTATGCCATGACAATCCGCCTGGAGGAGATTGTATACCTGCACTGTCATCAGCAGGGTAGGTCACACTAAACCATCATTTTGCCAGAAATGGCACATATACTGTGAGAATGAGCTTAATTTCTCAATCGTCCATAATTCTGCTAAATCAGTTTCAATGAGTTAAGTCATAGCCATATTAGAGATTGTACAAAATTCAGATAATATAGTAAGTTGCTGAAGGTAAAAAAAAATTTGTTTGAAGTAAATATGACAGGATGCTCATCTGTACTTGCCCTTTTCATACTCATCCAAACACAAGATCAGCACACCATGGAATTCATCAGAATTGCTTTTGGAGCAAATGGGAATTTAATTTGGGACTTTACTCAGATTATGAGGCAAAGTAATTCAGATAAAAATGGGAATCAGCTATTCCTTATTGTACATGCTGTGTCATGGCTATCAATTTTAAGAATATCTGGATGATTCATGTCTTAAGTAGAACTGAGCTAAGAACTGTTTTTGTAATGTAGCTTTTGATGGGTTCAGAAGAAAGCAGAGGTCACTATGTACAATGCACAAAACATCAAGTATTTACCCTACTCGTAAAATTGAATAGCAAGAGACCATAACCTTTATTTTCAATGAATGTTAATGAATGTCAGTGAAGATGGAAATCGCATTATCTAATATTTCCACTGTGTATGGATTCCTCTGGAGTGGACTGTGGTGGAACAGTGGTTCTGGTTAGTCAGGATGGGATCCAAAGGCCTCCACTTCGTTTCCCTCGTGGTGGTCACCTCCTTCAGTTCCTCTCTTGTCTGGAAAATGGTCTGCTGCCTCATGGCCAGTTAGACCCACCACTTTGGTCCCAGAGAGGAAAGGTTAGCAATGGAATTGATCTACACAGCATTTAAAGGAATATTTCGAATTCAATACAAGTTAAGCTGGGTCGACAGCATTTGGGGCATAATGTTGATTACTACAAAAATGTATTTCCTCTTGTCCCTCCTTTAAAAAAAAATCCAAAACAAAATCTGGAACAGTAAGGCACTTACAATGGAAGTAAATAGGGATTTGTATCCGTATTCCAATCCGTAAACCTTATATTCACTGTTTCAAAAGTATAGCCATAAGACTTAAACAATATGCGTGTTAACCTAATTTTGGTGTGATAAAATCACTTACTAACCTTTTCTGTGTTAAGTTATAAACTATTTTACAACTTTTACAACTTAACTTGTCAAATAATACACAAGTTTTAATAGAAGAATTAGTGTAAGTGCTTCTATAAAATTCTAAGCTTCCAATTCCTACCTTTAACAAATACCCCCTCTGAATTGCTTGTACAGCTGATCTGGAAGTTATTTAAATTATTTTGCAAAAACTTTATCAAATTGAATATTATATATAATATACTGTATTATATTATAAAGCTTTAACAATAAATATTTATAAAAAAATAAATGACAATAAGTAAAAAAAGTGACAAGAAGAGAAACATTTTATTAAACAGAACATTTACTATTTAGTTTTTATGTCTAACTAAGACAACTCAAACTTGATATGTGTGAATCACAGTTTATCTCTAACACAAAGAAAATAATCTATTGCACCCAATTAATTTGATTTATTAGAATTTGTAACTTGATTACTTTGATTGACTTCATTACTTTGCTGTTCCATTTTTTTTTTTTTGCTCATCCAGTAACTTCATCTAAGATTTTATGTAAATACTTGCTGTATAGTTTAGTTCAATTCCTTTCTCTCGCTGCCCTGTAATTTGTATTTCACAGTTGGTTAATCTGTCAATCTTTCAAGTAGTTTTGAGTTTCTAGAAAAATTCTGAGCGATTAACTGGCAGTTAATAGAACATAATTATGTTTTAGACTGTGCTGCAGTAGACTCATCTGCTGCAGTCACGGTATCATGATCTTATGTTCCGCTTGTCTTGTTCCAGGGTAAAGTATTTCCTAAGCTAAAAAAGAGATGTCCACAGGGATCCTCAGACTCTGTCTCAGACAAAGAAGAGGAAGAGGCAACAGATTATGTCTTCCGCATTCTTTTCCCAAACAGCCAATCAGAATTTGGTAAGCGACTGAATCATAATACCAGACAGGCTATTAAGCAAAGAAATGGTTTCCCCATCAAAATATGGTTATAATTGACAACTTATAAAAGTGGCTATCTCATATCGATCAAAGTATCGATAGTCATTTTTGTTTGTTCATTTATATGTACCCGAAAATCACACAATTGTTTTCAGATATGGTTTTACCTGCTGTTCTGACTCATTCATTACAGTGATGGTTTCACACTTCTCCCATCTCACCCTGGGTACTGCCCTCCTGGCCCGCTCTCTTTCACTGAATTTAAGATGGCCATTGCCTTCTAAATGCCAGACCCTGGTGATGCCAAAGCGCTACTTCAGCTGCCCGGGAGATTCCCCATCCTCCCCACAGCCCAGCTGTAATTCTCCCTGTCACCTCTCATTCATGTGCTCATTTATCTCTGTCGCGCTATCTTCTTGCTGTTTTATGCTTGCATTCATCGCCTCTATGTCTGCAAGAAATCACTTAGACGCCAGTGTAACCTTTGTCGCTTTGTTCAGGATTCATCCTCCAGTGAAATTAAGTGACCCTGCGTTAATTGTGGGCTTATAATTAAGTGTCTTCAGGGAGCCTAAGACCTTAAAATGTGTGCTTACTATGTGATAATCATCTGTTGTCAACTGTAATAGTGGCTTTTTAATCTGAACTAGAATCTGATACTTTTAAATCAAGGCAACCATTATTAAATATATTTTAATGCCTTTAATATCTTGTCATTTATAGGTTGGGTCTAATCATGGGTTCTTCTATTTACGCTTATGGCTACATATGTAGATTTTGTAGCAGAATGTTCAGTGCATAATCAGGTTTCTCTCTGTATGTTTGTGTGGTAGTGGCACCAGAATTGATAGATCAGGGAGCAAACATGTGGCACCCAGCACCAAGGAAATCATCTTGCTCTTCCTGCTCACAAAGTAGTTACTCTAATGGAGGACCACCCAATGGTTGCAACCATGAAAGGTATAATCATTGACAGATTGTAACCTTGCCCAACCAATAAAGTAGCTATTACAGGTTTAGTATGAGAGTTACTGGGCAAGATAAAAACGATTTGTGAATTGTTGGGTAACACTTTACAATAAAAATGGATATAGTTAGTTAAAATAAATATTCCAGGTTCAATACAAGTTAAGCTCCATTGACAGCATTTGTGGCAAAAATATTTATTACCTCAAAAAATAATTTGGTGTTTTTTCCTAATTTTCTAATTAAACATTAAGTAAATCTGAAGTACAGTGAGGCACTCACAATGGAAGTGAATGGGGTCCAATCTGTAAATGTTAAAATACTCACTGTTTCAAAAGTATAGACACAAGACGTTAACATAACGCATGCTAACATGATTATATTGTCATAGAATTGCTTACTAACATTTCTGTAATTTTACAACACTGTTGCCATGATGACGTAACACTGTAAGCCCTAAATCCTTAAAATGATGATTTAAAAAACTTTACAGTTCAAATAAAACACAAGTTTAAACATAAGAATGAATGTAAGTGCTTTTATAAAATTATAAGCTTCATATTTAGCCTTTAAATCCTCCAAATTGGCCCCATTCACTTCAGTTTTAAGTGCCTTGCTGTAACGTCGTTTTTTGCTTCTTTTTAAGGAGGGACTAGACTAAATTATTTTTGGTGGTAATCAACATTATGCCATGAATGCTGTCAATTGAGCTTAACCAGTGTTGAACCCGTAATATTGCTTTAATGTAAGTTAACGTGACCTAACAATAAACAATAATTTTACAGCATTTATTAATCTTAATTAATGTACATTTCTACCCATATTTTTTAACATTAAACATTTTATATCTTTGTAAACATTAATGCACAATTGTGAGATCATGAGACCTAATGCATTAACTACTCTTATCATGTATTATATGCATATTCTAAAGTGTTACCGATAATTGATTTCAACAGAGTAAAAAAAAAAGAAAAGGGACACTTTTCTTTAACAATAAAATGTACTAGATTCTTTAATATGTTACAGTATATTTAAGGACAAAACATGATCTCATCTGCAGGGCTCCTCTGAAGATGCTTTGTGACAATATGAAGAATCAGATCATCTCCAGGGCTTTCTACGGTTGTATGTATTCTCCAAATTCACATCTATAGTCACACATAAAATTATGAATTTCAGCCCCATCTTTTTCCATAAAATAGTGATCTTTATAGAGTCAAATGTGTCTCTTACTCAACCAACCACACTCATCTTTTTCTTTCCCAGGGCTGGCATATTGCCGTCACTTGTCCACAGTACGCACTCACCTGTCTGGCCTTGTCAATCATGCTATTGTGGAACCAGATGTGCCTAGTGACGCTCACAGAGGCCTTACAACAGAAGTGTGGCACAAGTTCCTTCAAGATTGCAGTGTAAGCAAAGGCACACACTCACACACAGTCCGCCAGGACTCCGATGCAGCCACATTTAAATGAGTGTCTCTGCCAGACACTCATTCATATTAATTTGTCCCTAATCACAGTTCTCTCATTCTCGTCACATAAACAATATGTTTGGATGACTAATGCTCAGAGCTTCAGTCCCAGAGTGGTTTCTTGATGTAAAACATAATTTTCTAAGCATTCTAAAGGGTGAAAATCAATGTAAAATTAATACAAAAACACTTGATTTCACTAAATTGCTCTGTTAAACCTTCCAGTGTGCTCTACGTTGCATAAAATAAAATAATTTTCTTACTCCGTATTTTGTCCTGTTTTTCAGTAAAAATATCTAAACATCTCTAAAAACAAGATGCATGTACTTGAGAAGCAAGACATTAAGTCTTCTTTTCAAAGAAATCTAACAAACTGTAGGTTTATACTTATTTGCTAATGGAGTTGGAGAAGAAAACTCAAGCAAATGCCTCACAATTTTGTATACAGTTTAAGATCTTGTGTAATTTTGCTTCTCAAAAAAAATTAAAAAAATTAAATAAATTATCTAAAAAGAATTATCTAAAATTATTATATTTTTTATATTTGATAAGAGATGTGGAGGGTTTCCAGAAAGACTGTTGCTAGAGTGAGGTAAGATGTACATTTTGAGATGAGATTAGATGAGCAAGCTCCTCCCGAACTTTAATTTAAGAACTGTAACATGAACAGAAAACTTTTTTACACCTATGCGTAATGGTACATGTAATAGTTTTGTGGTCAATGTGTAATTGCTCTGTCTCTTGCAGACCTTTGAAGAGAAGGAGTTGTTGCGGCTTGTTTATTTTGGAGGGGTTGAGCCTTCTTTGCGCAAGGAGGTCTGGCCCTTCCTGCTGGGCCATTACCAATTTGGAATGTCTGAGGAAGAAAGAAAGGAGGTTAGTCTCTATTTTAGTTTAAAGGATCTTCAAACAATTTAATGTTTGTTCTCTGTTAGCTTTGTAATGATTGACAAGGCTTAAAGGAATAAAGCTAGCACAACATCTAACTAATTGGTTTGCGTTATATCTGACAGTTTGAATTTTCATCTGCTGCTTTCCAAATCAATTGTCTAAGGGTATTTGGATTTCAGATGGTCTGTGAAGCAAAGCTCTTCTTCCATTATTATGGAATGGCTTTCATTTTAAAATAATCTCAATCTCTGACCTTCACAGGTGGATGAACAGATGCGAGCGTGCTATGAGCAGACCATGAGCGAATGGCTTGGGTGTGAGGCCATTGTCAGGCAGAGAGAGAAAGAACAGCACGCCGTGGCTTTAGCTAAGTGTTCATCTGGGGCAAGTATAGACAGCACCATGCAGAGAATAATGCACCTGGACTCCACCATCAGTAATGAGGTGAGTCCAGAACCAGGAATTCTTAGGCTAGGCAGGCATTGAAGCTGCTAGTATGTCACTCATATTTCGAAATTATCTTTAGAGTCACCAGACCAAAGTTTTTTGTTGCATTGTGTAGTTAAATCCCAAAAATAAAAATTCTGCAATTTACTCACCTAGCACATGCAGAAGGGGTGGGGAACGTCAGGTCTCAGGTCCGTATAAGGCCCGCAAGACCATTTTACCTGGCCCGTGAGGCCATTTGAGAATGAATTTGAAAAGCAAAAAATGGCCTTGATTCAATTAACCTGAAAAAAAATTCCTTACAAATAATGTTTACAAATTATTTGAAAAGATAACAACAGGGCCAGCAAAGCCTTCTCTGCTGGCCTAACTTGCCAAAAAAAAAAAAATTATGTATAGCACAAATGCTAGCGATGCCACATTGTTTATCAGTTGGGTTGCTAGGAGGCATTTCTAATGAGAGTCAAACCCCTGCTAAGCTAACGGGAGCATTGCAGTTTTGTTTCCTTAAACGTTATCTTCCAAATATTGGGGAATGGAATGCAATTATGGTAGGAGATATCAAGTATGAATGTCCCAAATTCAAATGGAATGCAGCATAACCTTGTATCCCGATGAAACAAAATGTTATTGCAAGCAACCTTTTATTAGATTTTTATTATCAGATATTATTAGATTAGAGTTTTCCAGGTATTATAGACCTCCTTGGTAGAGTCATATGAAAAATTATGATTTTTGTATGTCTGTTCTGGAGACGTTCATTTCACAAAACAGTCATGCTGCAGTTCAAATTAGGCTTGCTTGATAATTAAGTGTCCTTTCAAGTTCTGGCTTTCGTGCGTGGACGTGTTTTTAAACTGTCAATTGGTGTTATACATTAGCTGCGACATAATGTAGGATGACCAAAGGCATAGGGTGTCTTATTCATTGTGAAACTGTGTTTTTTAAATGGCATGATTCACACTGAAGGTCTAGACTTTTAATGCACAGCCTGCCACTGAACAACACTATTGTATAATAGACAAACCTTTTAGTGTTTTTGGTGTGTTAGCACGTAATGGAATGCATATATTAATTTCAACCCACAATCAGAAATTGCAAGCAATTGTATTTTCGTAAATACTCAAATTTAGGTGGTGGTGTAGTGGGCTAAAGCACATAATGGTTAATCAGAAGGTCACTGGTTCTATCTCCATGGCCACCACCATTGTTCCCTTGAGCAAGGCACTTAACTCCAGGTTGCTCCGGGGGGATTGTCCCTGTAATAAGTGCACTGTAAGTCGCTTTGGATAAAAGCATCTGCCAAATGCGTAAATGTAAATGTAAATGGCCCTTAATGGAAAAAAGGTTCCCCACCCCTGCTCTAAGGGCTCCAGCTCCTGCACTTTTGCTGAGGTGCCCCTAAAATGCCAACCAAATGAATGCTTACACACCTAAGTTTTTTATGCTTAATAATAGTATGTAGGGGTGTAAAAATGCATCAATATTATGCTGAAACTTCGATACATCAATTATGGAATTTAATAATAAATTATAATGACTAATAATACCCAATGTGTTACAGAGGCTGTCTCAGATTACACACGCACTCTCGCAATAGACACGGGGCACTTATGAGGAAACAAAACCGCACTTTAAATTAAAAATATTTAGTTCTGTTTTCTGCCTCATTCATAATTGCAAGTTAATTGTTGTTCTGTCCTTCCCCAATTACGATATACAGTATTATACATGTTGTGGAATATTTCCAGAATATACTTGAAAAGGTGATACTGTACTGCGGATTTACTTACAATCATTTTTTGTAATAATGTTACATGCCATTAAGTTTTTAATTTATCTATTTTGACTTATCTGGCTTTATACTAGATTATTTTATTTGTAGTTTAATTATTGGTTCAGTAAATGGTCCTGTGATGATGTGCAAATCTATTACGTATTACACATAATCAGCAGTCTATTTACCATTTGTTTGTGTTAGTTTGCGTAAAGTCAGATATAATATTATTAATTATTCATGTTGGCTCAATAATTAACATAACAACAGTATTTGTATTTATTTTTGTTATAGAGCAAACCTCAGTGTAATCCATAAATACAAAGAATGTTCTAAGGCTAAAAAAATAACTATAGCAAAAAACATTGAAGTCGTGCACCCACCCAGTCCGTCAGGGATTGTGCACCCCCTCGAGCAATCCAACCATCCCCCAACCCTCATCCCCAGGTCTATGGAGAATTTTGAAGCGATTGGCCTTCAAAAAGGTTTAGAGCCCCTGTCCCTCAAAATGTCTGTGCATGTCCCTCTTACTCACCAAATCATTTTGTTCAAAATCTGTATACATTTGTTTCTTCCATGGAACAAAAAAGGAGATGTTAGGTAGCATTTTAGCCTCAGTCACCATTCACTTTCATTACATCGTTCATTGATACAATGAAAGTGAATGGTGAAGGAGACTGTCAGTTCCTAACGTTCAGCCTAACGTCTCATTTTAAGGGTGAGTAAATGATGACGGAATTTTTATTTTTGTGTGAACTAACAAGAAAAGTTGAGTTGTGTTTGTCTTTCAGTCCTCACAGAGCTGTAGTTCAGGCAGACTAAGTGATTCCAGACTGCAGAGTGACTCTAGCGGCAGTACTCAGGTAAACTGCAGTCTAATTTTGTGGCAGTGCACAAATCTTTGTGTTTTATAGACATTTCCTTTAAACACTTTCAAATGACATGGGATTCAAATAGCACCCCCTCTTGACTAATATTCCACACCCACACACTCTATCCTGGTAGTCCTTCACTTCCCAAAACTCTTTCCCCTGGAGTAGTGTGCTTCCCTTTGGCTTGTTCTTTCAGGTCTTTGAGTCAGTTGAAGAGGTCGACCAGATTGAAACAGAGCCCAAGTGTGACGACATCAAACAGGTTCACAAAATCTCTGTTGGAGCACTCCAAAATGGCACCAGTTCTCCAGACTCTGGTCACCCCACTTCAAGAAACTTCTCAGTTACTTCTGGTCAGTCAGATTCCTTAAGCACAGAGGATAGTGGGGTACATGAGCCAAACCTCAAAGCCCAACCACAGCAGCCCTCGACAGCACAGAGCCCTACCAAACTCAATCCTACCACCGATAAATCAAATACAGACACTTCAACTGGAGAGGAAGAAAAGATATATGGGAAAGGTAAGACCAAACCTGTGGAGAACAGGGCGTGAAATGCTGTTTTTACACAATCATTCTGGCACATTGAATGTGCCGTTTATCATTCACATACAGTACCACTTACACACTGTGGATCTTGCACTATTTATATGCATTTTGCTGCTATGCTGGAGATTAATAATAATCTATGCTGGAGATTAGAAAAATAGCCCAGATAACTTGGCAAAAAGTTGTGCGTCCGACTGATAAACAAGAAGATGAGTCCTAGATATCAAGTCTTAGGGCAGACTTAAGCAGCAGCCCCAAAAATGCTTGCCTAAACACCCACAGGGGGGTTGGAGAAACCAACGGAATGACCATAAGGGTCCCTCCCAGGTTCAGCAAGAGCCCCAAGAACAGAATCCCTTTGCAAAGAAAAGGAATGTCGGGATTGAGAAAAAACCCAGACATCAGATTGGAAACAAAGGGAATCATTCGGAGCCTCCAGGAAAGAGTGATCTGTAGCTGGAGCTCAGCCTAGTGGATGTCTAATCTAAATTCTTTATTAACATATCATTTTTATAAATAAATGCACAATTATGACAAAATATTTCACAACCTCTGTACCTGTGTACCATTGTGTATGTGACAAATAAAACTTCACTAAAGAGTTGGGGCACTTGTGAGCATTGTATGTTTGCACAAATACCTGCTTCTTATTCATTAACAACCTGCAATCTAGTTTAAGCAAGCATAATCAGTGCTAAAATAGCTCTGCATTATGACTATTTAAACAAAGTCATTGTTATTTACAGGAGTAATTTATCAAATAATGTTCAAATGATAGAGAAGAGTGTTTTAATCTGGCATAAATCCATATACACAGTGTAGTTGAGTGTAGTGAAGTGATGCTGTTCAGTTCTGGCAGAGTGTGCCAGATCGGCGATCTGCTGTATCACATCCCCCACTATGAAGCATTCAGAATTGGCCTCCAAGATCAGAATTGCGCCGTGCAAACTGTGTTCAGCACAGATTTTGTGGACCTGATCTACATAATCCTTTATTTGTGCGCTGAACCAGCAAAGACAGTGATTTTACCAGACGCACTATTTTTTACTTTATTGAATGATGATGATGATGATCAAATTGATCTTAACAAAGTGTCTCATTTGGATGCAGTGGTGACAAGCATAACAGGTACAACTAGTACATCAGAGGGAAGCAAGAATGCCACACAGAGTACCTATGAAAGAGCAGAAGTTCAGACTGAGGGGTTGAAAACAGCTCACAGTGGCATGGCCAAAATGGAAGTGGATGATACTCAAGAGAGAACTTTGACATCTGAAAATGAAGCACTGATGCAGCGAACTGAGTCAGATTGTCCCAAAGCAACTGAGGTCCTGGAATCAATGAATTTGAATCAGGTAAGAGTGGACAGTCAGGAAACACAGAGAATTGAAAGGTCCCATATGGGAATAAATTATATCAGATCAATTGGAGAGGAAACCATGGAAACAAAAGATCCCAAGGTAACTGATGCACTTGCGGAGAAGGTTGCAACTAAAATGCTGGTGTCTGTTTTAAAAGAACATGAGTTGGAGAAAATCAATGAGGATATTATAGTGAAAACCAACAAAACTATCAAAGATAAGGACTCTGAGACATGGATAGATGACATGACTAATGTTACAGAGACACAAAGGAATTGTGCATTAAAACCAGATAATGAGCAAGAGGAGAAGACTTTGAACACCAAGGAGGCATCAGAGAGATTGACGAACAAGACACTGAAATCACCAGGAACAAGAACAACAGGAAACAGAAAAGAAGCATCTGAAAGTCCAAAAATCTTGGCTGCAGAGCAAACAGAAGAGAAGGTTGTTAAAAAGAGGGTCACACATAAAGAAATGCAGAGAAACGCCCCTGTTGAAGAGATGGTGGTCCCACTGGTGCATGAGGCTTTTAGCACAAAAGAGATGTGTGAAGCCCAAGCCGGAACTGAGTCAGATGAGTCTCCCTCTGCCATTGAAATGGAGGAGATTCCTACAGCCAAGGTTTCAATGGCCTGGGACGAGAAGACTCCATTTAAGAGAACAACCAGTGAGCAGGTAGCTGTTCCCACACTGGAGCTCAGGCTGGACGGGGCTCAATGTAAGCCCTGTCTTGAAGGAACTGACTCGGCCCTGGCTGAAGAACCAGAGATGGAGAGTCTTTGCCCACAGTTTGATTTGTTGGCTGTGAACACAGAGAAGAATGACTCTCCTGCTTCTTCAATAGGGACCACTTATTCTGTAAGCTATGTCACTGAGAAATATTGTGATATTAATATACAGAATGTGATCTGCTCCTTCATTTTGAATCTCAAACTCGTATGACTTTCTTCTGTAGAACATAAACAATAATTTTTGTAGGATGCATACGTTTTTTGGGGGGTCCACAACTTCCAAGCTCCAAAAGGACATTAAGGCAGCATAAAGGTAATCCATATTCGAGTGATTTTATTCATGTCTTCTAAAGTGATACGATCATTTTGGGTGAGAAACAAATCAAAATATAACTCCTTTTTCACTATAAATCTTGACATCTGCAGTAGTTTTAGAGTTAATGATGAGAGAATTATCATTTTTGTGTGAACTATTCCTTTAAGGTTCTATTTTTACTTAATTTAGCTCTAAACATGATGTACTTTTTCTGGTGTTACAATGTAATTACGTAGATTTGGTAATTTAGTCAATCATATTTATTTAAGTATAACCAGTTAGTTAAGTTATAGGTTATTTGACAAAGCATTTTTTTTACAATGTAAATGCAATATTTAAAAGTGAAGGTGTAAAAATGTTGATTCAAATTTGTACATTTTCAGCACCTGAAATAAAATTTAGCTTATACATTCATATATATTTTAACTTAAAATCCTGATGTTAATAACAAAAAACAAAAACAAAAAAACTCATGGACATGCCATGTATCAACGACCAATAATCATTTGAATATTGGCTGAATCAAACTCAAAATGTGTCTCTAGTCAAAGTGACTCAAAATGATGGAGCAGATCACATTTCTTTAAATTTTATAGTATAATAAGTTGAATGGGACACTCATGGTCTACATCTGTTGAATTACATCTGTGTAATTGCAGCAAGAGCTTTTGGATATGTACACTTTAAATCTGCATCGCATAGATAAAGATGTTCAGCGCTGCGACAGAAATTATTGGTACTTCACACCTGCTAACCTGGAGAAACTACGCAATATAATGTGCAGGTAACAAAACCTTTCCCTTTGGGCCTTCATGTTACTTCCTGCTGAAGAAAGTAAAGTTAGAAATTGAATAGCATTGGTTGTAATTGGTAAAGATTACATACTGTACATTTAATCATTCATACTGAAGTTCTGTATTGTTGCACTTTGATTAGGACTGCACTGTTTGAATCATTCTAATCTAAAACATTTTTTTAAATGTATCATTCCATCATAGCTCAAATGAGCCAAACACAATTCTTGAGAATGGGAAAGAGTCTGTTGCTGTTCTGGTGTAGCATACATATGCCACTACTTGCCAGTGCAACTGCTGCAGGAATCTCATCATATAAAACCTTTTCTCATTCTGCAGTTACATCTGGCAGCACCTTGAAATTGGATATGTTCAGGGCATGTGTGACTTGCTAGCTCCCCTGCTTGTTATTCTAGATGATGGTGAGTTGGTCTGTGGGGAAGATTGCTCTCTATCTAATAATTTATGCCACTTCTTTATACAGACCTGGCAAGCACCAGTATGCAGTTTTTGAAATATTCTGCTTTTCTCATATCTTTTTTCCATAAATATTTCAGAGGCCATGGCTTTCAGTTGTTTCTCTGAACTAATGAAAAGGATGAATCAAAACTTTCCTCATGGGGGTGCCATGGACACCCACTTTGCCAACATGAGATCTCTTATCCAGGTATGAAAATATGCCTTTTAATGTAAAAATGTAGATATGTATATGTGACTGATCTCTCCCTCATTTCCTCTCTTTGTGTATCTAGATTTTAGATGCAGAGATGTTTGAGTTGATGCATCAGAATGGAGACTACACCCATTTCTACTTCTGCTATCGCTGGTTTCTCCTTGACTTTAAAAGAGGTAATGTTGCTCTGGCACATTGGAAGACCAAATAAAAAAATATATATTATTTTCATCTTTGAAAACTAGCAAATAATTAAATTTGAGATGTGACATCTTAGAAAAAAAATGCCTTCCATTAATTCTCAATGATTAAGTCTTGTTTTGATCAATGTTTATAAAATGAACGTCCAGTGTTCTAATTAGCAATTACAATGTCCTCTTGCTGATTGTGACTCATCCATTTAAAATATATTACATGGATATTAAGCTATGAGCACAAGGCTGTATATACATGTATAGTTATATACTTTGTCTGAGTTGAATTTAATTTCATGTGAGTTCAATAATATGAAAACCTACAATATGTGGTTCTGCCCAAGGCCAGGTTACTTAGAAATAAACCAATTCAGAGATGACAGCTCCACCTGCTGGAGATGTTGCAGCGGCCTAGTTTGTTATGAGTTCTGAAACATGATTCCCTCAGATGGTGTTTTGGGTCTTTTTATCATTACAATTGAGAAATAGGCCTATGGCCTTTCCTAAAATAGGAAATAATAATGTACTATTGTATTGTCTTACATACCTATTTTAAATCCTCAGAGTTGGTTTACGATGATGTGTTTGCTGTTTGGGAAGCCACCTGGGCTGCAAAGTGTGTCTCCTCTAGCCATTTTGTGCTATTCATTGCTCTCGCTTTGGTGGAGATATACAGAGACATCATTCTGGAAAACAACATGGACTTCACAGACATCATTAAGTTTTTCAATGGTAAATATGCATTCATTATTATTTACAGTATACAGGTTCATCACTCAAAGAAGACCATTAAGCCAACTATACTTATTCTCATCTTTGAAGGTGTAGCTAATTAAATCCCAAAACAGTTCTACATGAAGGCTGCAGCACAGAGCTTATAAGACAGCAATATAAAGAATAACAGTAAAATAAAATAAATTATTATATAAACAGGCCTCATCTTCTTGGTTTTAATATATACAGTAAAACAGTGGTTCTGAGCTGGATTTGTTTAATGGTCCAACACAGAACCAATGTAGTTTATCAACAACTAAAAATCTCCTGTAAAAATAGTTTAAAGGTTTTTGAGGATAGTGGCATGCCACACAACCTGTCCATCTTGACATCTTCTTAATTTGGCTAGCTTCTACCAAGTAACTTTGCACAAAAATAGTGTAGAGTTTAACTGGACACACAGCCTTTGACATAAGCAATAAAAGATATCGGAAGCATTTTCGCCTCCATTTTAGAAGTTGAAAAGCCTACTTATGTTGCAACCGCAACTATGAAACAATTATATGGCTAGTTGAATAAAAATGTTTTGCATTAAGTATTGTTTTATCACTGCTGTCTACGACCAAAAGAAAAGACCTGCAACCCATTTTTGGGTCGTGACACACAAGACTTGTGTCTCTGCAGAACAAAAATAGGCGTTTTCCAATAAGTGGGCTTTTTCAACCGCTTTACATGATTTTAATACTACACTGAGATTCCCTACTTTCATTGGATAGTTCAGAAACACCCATCCTGGTTTGGAAATGCCCACTGATTACTACACCGTGATTCCTTACTTTCATTGGATAGTTGAAAAACGCCAATCCGAAATGAAAACACCCACAGATTGAGAAAACCCTATTATTATTCTGCAGAGACATTTACGTCTGACACACCAGTGTTGGGTAGTAATGGACTACATGTAATCTGGATTACTTTATCATGTTAAAAAATCAAGTACTTTAATTAGATTACCATATAACATTTGAAAATATGACATTTGAAAATTTGTATAATCAGATTACAGTTACTTTTTATAGATTACATACCCGTTACATCAACTATTAGTCAAATAGTCACAATAGGGGGGTGGGGGGACTGACACTGACAAAAAAATGTTTGCTACTGTTTTATTAAAGGAGTGTAAAAAAAAAGATTTTTGGCACGTTGAACGTCAGATAAAGTAAACACGAAAGTCTGATCAGAACAGTCTGAATGTCTGTACCACATTCTGTGGATGTAACTTGAAAGCTCTAGGAGTTATTGGTAGTTTTGGCCTATGTTTTGGGTTTTTGTCAAGCCAACAAGTGATCCAAAAGTAATCTGATTAGATAACCTAAAAAGTGTAGTCTAAAACATTACTTTACTGTTTTGGTGTGTAATCTGTTATCAGAACCAGATTACAGTTTAGACGTAATCTACCCAACACTGCGAACCACCAGATAAGAACCACTGGCATAGAGTACAAGTTTTAATTTAATGCATCATTATGACCTTTATTATGTCATTGTCTTCCAGAAATGGCTGAGCATCACAATATCAAGCAGATTATGACTCTGGCTCGAGACCTGGTGTGCAAAGTGCAGACGCTTATAGAGAACAAGTAACACCAAAACCTCTCATCTCTGTAACTCATGTTCAACAAAATATCCCATTAACCCTTGCTACAAAACATTGGGGAACATTTGGCCAGAGCATAATGAGCTAAAAGTATATGGGGGAGGTAGCGTAACATTTCCAATGACAAGCATCCTTATCTACCTGGAATCAACTGGTGTGCAATTCTTTTATAGAGTCATCTGGCTCTCTTATCAGGTTTTACAGAACGTTAGTCATGGTACATAAAATGTTATGAATAAGTAGATGCTGATATGGAGCATAGATGACGACACAGAATTTAACTCTGCTGTTGGTGCGTTTAACCGTTAGACCCATGTACGACCTGTACACTGAAGTAGTATTCTGTATTCTCATGTGCCATTTATTAGTTATCCAGACTTTTCTGTGCACTGTACAACTGTAGCAGTAGAGGTCGATGTGCTCAAGTCTTCTGGCTTTCGCACGTGTTTCTATAACCTGCTGTCTTTACCGTGAGTTGTTTCACTAAATCAGATCAGGTTATTGTATCTAACGGTATATATTGAAGAAAACCAAGGAATGTCTGTAGGTTTCAGAATTAGATCAGAGAAAAATATGTCAGGTGTTTTTCATCTGCTTTGTAATGTTTTTGCCTCAGTACTGTGTTTCACTGCAATGGTGTCTTGCTTTCAGCCACATATATGAATCACTTTATGAATTCCAGGATTTATATTTATTTTTTCAGATTTATGTTTAAATCTAAGTGTGTGCGTGTGGACCGGGACCACTCTAGAAAAAAGAAATTAAAGAGAATACTCAGTTGATTGTCTATTTTGCCAGTGTTTACAATCACTACCACAAGGCCTTTTCTGCTCAATGTATTCCTGCTGTTTGTGGACTGTACAAAAAAGTACATGCTATATTTATTATATAGAGAGAATCTATATTAATAACTTTGGTGTCAATTGCTTTCATGGACATTAACACAAAGAAATTAAAATCATCAGTGCTGTTGATTAATTTTTAATCTTTGAATGAATTGATCTGTTAAATGTATATTGTGTTTCTTCATCCGCCAACTACACTATCCTCTACTGTAGCTTTGTTCACATGTTTTGCATTAGCAAGCTTTTATCTTAGTACATTATTAATGTATTCATAGTGAAGTATTGATCTTAGGATCAAACTAGTAAAACCACTGAACTGAAACCTGTAGTTGATCAGGCATAACCACAAAGAGGTGCAATCACAATGTGTATCAGATCTTAAGCATCTTTTTCACATGTCTAATCAGTAATGTAAGACTAAAATGACTATGTAGCCACGCAAAGTAAAGCAAATCAAGTAAACTATGCACACTAATTGAATAAGTGTATTCCTGACACTGAAAGACATCACATATATTTTAAGGATTTGAAGTAATTCATATTGTCAGATATGAGCAATGCTTTATCATTGTCCTGCATTGCAGCTTGTGAATTTAATCATAAGAGCAAAATGTGTACTAAAATGTGTAAAAACTCATTTATAATTTGTATGTGTTGTTTTAACTTATTTATTTTATATCTGAATGTTTGCATTTTGTCTTTGCTTTTTTGTGTAAACCCTCTTGCTACACTGTGGCCAATTACTACAAAAAGTGTTGAAATAAAATCTATATTAAATGGTAAATGTACTTGTAAAAAAATAAAATGGAATTATTCTTATTTTTCCAGCAACTCCTATCAAATTCTTGCTTCTGTAGTGATGGTTCAAAATAATTGCAAAATTGTGGGGATTTTGTCCATACATGCCATAAACAATAATATAATGTTGTTTAGTTGTTTTAATGTTATTATTATTATTATTATTATACATTGTATTATAATAGAATGCAATAGTATTTGAATCATTGTACTGTTCAACATTGGCTGCAAATATTACGTATCCTTACATCACGTTTTTGAAAACTGATACTGTCAAAACATAGTTTTTCTGTCGAACCAATATATTCACGCTTTCGTGGATTTGTCTGTGCTTATTTGCTTCTTAATTTGGCCCATGTTAGCAGATATGCCAAAAGAGCGTCTTAAAAAAAAAAAAAAAATTTCGCCCGAACAGGGACTTGAACCCTGGACCCTCAGATTAAAAGTCTGATGCTCTACCGACTGAGCTATCCGGGCTCTGAGGGAAATCTTCACCAGCTCTCTCTAAACACATACGTAACAACTTTTTTGTTTTGGGTTTTTTTTCTCTTTCCTTCTTTGGTCAGGTGTCTGAAGAGTCCTTTACAAGAAAGACGACCTCATAATTACGTGTTCATATAACTCCGCGCGCACAACACTTGACAGATTTTTTGACAGAAGGCCACTGTAAAATGTTATGCACGTTGTGTAAATGTGCAGCACGGGCTTCAAAGGGGCTGCGGCCTTTGCATCCTCGGTGTAAAGTACTGGAGCGGCTCACACTAGGCGCGCACAGACCGGCCAGCAGAACATCCTGGTACCTCTGGACTTATACACGGGAATCAAGTAACTCTGTTTGGGATTCCAAGGTACTTGTGATTCATTCGCCGAATTTAAAGAGAAATGGGTAAATATGTAACTTCTGAAGTGTCTCTGTAATGTGTGGATGAATTTGCATCTTGTTACTTCTCAGGTTCCTCAGGCGCCTGCATGGAGGCCCATAGTTGAAAGCCAACTTCCATCGGTAATATCTTTAAATTCTGTTTTATATATGCGGTGGGATAAAGTAGGGAACCCCGGGGCTAGTTGTCTGTTTATGTCGGTTACTTGAACCTTTTGAGTTCAAAACTGCCTTAGCATACTTGGATTAGAATGTTTATTTTGTGTGTGAATTCTGCCCTCCAAACTAAAATTCCAGTATCATTATGTTGTTGTTGTTAAAAGATATTGCGTAAACAAGTGAACACAAAAAAACTACACTTCCATACAGTGAATGTAGATTTTTACCCCAAAGGTGCTGTTCTCAGGACAAGGGTATTTTTATTTTTTTTACCAGTGTCAGGTCGGGGCAGTTTGTCACATTTTTATTGAGGCAAGCTGTAACGTGTGTTGTAAATTTATAAAATTAATGAATTACACTTTCTGTTGCCCAAACCAATAGTTGAAATTTTGTTACCTGTTTCGTGAATTTGTAATTCAAATTTCCCCCGATGTTTAAATTTTGCTAAAAATGCGATATTTAGTAGGTTAAGGGAAAATTCCACGTTTATTAAAATTTAGACAGACATGCTATTGTAGTAACTGAGGCTGGCCAATATAGTATAAAAAATAATATTTTCATCTTCTATTGAACTCGGATCAGCCATATCACGAGTTTATTAACCTCTTAAATTGAAAATTGTAGTGCAATTCAAACATTAATAATGGATGAATCACTTGAAAGAACGTATTACGATATTCTGGTGGTGGCTGAGGAGAGTCCCCTGTTCTCTTTTTATAAGTGCTGTTTGAGTGTAGTGTCAGAAATGCGATTTATATGTAAAATTCAATGAAATATGTAAATAAGAGTGTTGTTTATCGTCATCAAAGAAAGGACATTTTCCGTTTACAAATGTTTCATTGTATAACATAATGTCAACATAAAATAGCACATTATGTCTCTTGCTCAAATTGGGAGATTCATCCTTCTGAAGAGCAGCGCCAAAACACGACTGACGTCATGTATTCTTTCGCATATTGCTTGCAATTTTATGTTTCAACCACAGATGTCGCTAGAGAGTTGTGTAGTGCAGCTCAAATAATACAATAGTTTTAATTATAAGCTTGTCTATAAACCCTCAAAAGATAGGCCCCATTATCTTCCATTGTAAGTGCCTCACTGTAATCTAAATCTTTTTTTTTTTTTTTTAAGAAAAGGGGAAGTGTGACATTTTTGCCACATCATTATGCCACATATGCTGTTGATTGAGCTTAACTTGTATTGAACCCAGAATATTCCCTTAATGGCAGGTTCCCATAGTGATGTATCCCATAGAGTGACAACACCTTTGCTTCTCATTGAACTGTGACGTTTTCCATACAAATTATTGTTAAAAATGTTTAATACATTTTTGTAGTTCAGACCTTTATCATATGTGTCTATACAGAAACAGATTAAAAAAAAAAAAGGAATGTTCACTGGGGTAAAGAGTGTGATGGCTAGCATCTATGTGTCTGTGTTGTTTTAGTTGTGGAGCATGATAACTACCCCACATAAAGATGTTCTTTGTTGCTCATTCTGTACAGGAGTTCTTGAACCTCACAGTGGGGGATGCAGCAAACAGAGCAACACCATAGTCTTTAACAACAAGTGTTGCTTGTACAGTCGGGCTGTCTGATTATTTTGATAATTGATTAATCTAACGATTTTTCGAAGCGATTATTGTAACGATTAATCATTAGCTCTTAACCGATTATTCTGCTTGTGCCCCGATTTAAAAGGTTACATTAAATATGCTTACTAACAATAAAGAGGACAAAATCAACTTTTAAATATATTTCTAAATGACAATCACTGAATTAATGGGAAAAAAACACTTTTTATTAAGTTTAATTCTGTAAAGAAATTCACTGCACAAAATCCTATTGTTATCAAGTGTTTGTGTCTTGTTTTACATTTAAAATGTAACATTAAAAAAATCCTTAAAACAAGATACATTTACTTGAGAAGACTTTATATTTAGACTTTCTTTAAGCGAATGTATATAAATGTATTTTTTTCACTTTGTTATACTTCTGCGAGTGCAGTAAAGACAAAATATACTTACATTTAAGATATATTCTCTAAAAGCAAGTCTAAATGCCTTATATGCTGCTTCTCAGGTGAATGCATCTTTTTTTAAAAGGATTTTTAGATATTTTAAAATGTTTTTTTTTTAATATTATATATATTTATATTGGCAAACAAGCCAAACAAAAACAAATCAAAAACATATTTTGTTGCAGTGTATAATGGGGTGAAGACTTCCCTCTCTCACCTTTCTGTTCACTTCAACCCATCATTAACTCACAAAAAAAATCTCTTATTAATGAAGCTGCATATTGACAATTTTCTTCACGATAAGAAATGCACAGTGACATATATTATGATTCAATAAGTCGCGAGCAATACGGTATAATCTCGCGCTTGAGTGACGAGCGTCCTCGCGACAAAGTATGTATCAGACAGTATGTGTCTCTCCCCGTCACCGCACTGACAAATGCCAGTTTCGGAGTTTATAATTATTTACACGATCTGCTTTTGTATTATTTGAACTTTAATAAAGATATAACGCATTAAATATAACTGCATTTAAGATGTAAAGCCTGGGTGTTACCTTGTTTCCGCTTATTCCACAACGAGAGTGTTTCTATATTTACTTGTTTGGTATTTTTGCATTACAATTCCCTCATACTTTGCGAACTACATCACCTGAAGCTGTTTGGAAAGTTTAGAGTACATCTATGTAATTCTTCCTCTCTTCAGACAGGCGCGAACTGCAGTGCTGCTCTCGCGCGCCATCATTACAGTTTAATGTGATCTCATGTTACGTTAAATTAGATCAAATGACTATTCGACAACGAACATATTTGTCGACAATTGTTTATTGTCGACGTTGTCGATAATGTCGACTAGTCGTTTCAGCCCTATTGTACAGTGCCATTTTTTGGGTATTTACTACTTGAAGTAATTTGTTCTATTAATTATTGTCCTGCATTGCACCTTTTTGATTTGTTGTCAAGAGTTCATTGTTTCCTGAAGAGATTAACAATGTTTTATAACCATTATTTGCAGCCAACAAAAATCTCACCAGACTTGTTGGACAAGTTGGAAAGATTAGCCCTTGTTGACTTTGGCAGTAAAGAAGGGGTGGACTGTCTGGAGAAAGCCATTAGATTTGCTGATCAACTTCATGTAGTTAATACAAATGGGGTAGAACCAATGGACTCTGTTCTAGAGGACAGGTGAGACCAAACCTTTCTACTTCTGTATTCTTAACCTTAATTGAAGAGTTCTGGTCAGAAAAAGTCAAATAAACCTTGTGGTGTGCTAGGGGGTATAGATGTGACTTGCAATCAAAAGAGGGGTGAAATAATGATTCCGCTAAATTAAGAACCTTGATTTTGTCGTCTCTTGTTTTTTGTTTAAAAAAAAAATATATAGAAGTACAATCTTTAGTATACACTTTGCACAGGCTTTCCCAATGACTGTACATTGGCCAAATGTAACATCTTGAAAGGCAACCCCACTCCAGTTCAGCATTAAGTCAACATGTCAATTTTTGCAACTTAATTGTTGTGCTCCTGTTGTGTTCAGAGCCCTGTACTTGAGAGATGATTCTGTAACTGAGGGTAAATGTGCAGAGGAACTGCTCCAGCTGGCCAAAAGTTCAGTAGAGGAGTACTTTGTTGCACCTCCAGGTAAGAAACTAAAAACCTTTTTATTTCGAAAAAGACACAAGAACACATTTATCATACTAACAACATTGATTATTGTTTATTGTTTTTTATTATTGATTTATATGATTTTAATCTTTTAATCAGATATGGAAGAATTGGGATTTCTGAAAATATAAATAAGCTTACATTTTGATTAATTAATCTAAAAATGTCTAACTATTAGTAATACTATTACTAATAGTATTTAATAATCAATTCCTCCTTTTTAACACAGGAAACATCCCACTGCCAAAGAGAGAAGAGATATCTGCTATGCTTGAGCAATCTGAATTTTGACTGATACATCTTTCTGACTGACTTTAGTTTCAATAAATATTTATTTCACCTTTTCAGATATGTTTGGAGTGTTACTTATGTCCCAAACCTATTTTAAAGAAATAGGTGAGCTATTTTGACTACAGAATTTAAATCTGCAAGACAATAACTTTTTACAAGTAAAAAAAAAAAAGGATTAACTCGATTGCACAAGTACATTACACAGCTGGGTGTACATGGCCCATGGGGTACAGATGCTTATTTGATATGTGTGTTTATATCTAGATGTATTAAGGTTGTTTGCTCATCTGCAGTATGTCTATAAGACGTTTAATCTCTGATGTCAAAAGGACGTTCAGAAGATGTCTTTAAAACGTTTATAGAATGTACTGTATGTAAATCTGATCTTTTAAAGATATGCTTTCAACATGAAATGCTCTTAAACAGACATCTCAGAGTTTACTTGTGCTATCTGGATCTTTGCTTTTTTTTACTAACTATCTTTAATAGTTGGTCTGATGATCCAGGTTGAGAGTAAATTTAAACTGGTAATACCTATATATATATATACAGCTGTTATGTTAATGTACACTGAAAATATTGGTTATACTTTATGACTTGGGGTTGCTTCATCTACTTATATAATAACGTGATTATGGGAAATTCCCTCAATCCTTTCATGTAAATTTTTTTATATACAGTTGAAGTCAGAAGTTTACATA
Organism: Xyrauchen texanus; assembly: GCF_025860055.1. Classification (NCBI taxonomy): domain Eukaryota; kingdom Metazoa; phylum Chordata; class Actinopteri; order Cypriniformes; family Catostomidae; genus Xyrauchen; species Xyrauchen texanus. Next base: position 12,206,533 of record NC_068279.1, read on the forward strand.
CACCTTAGCCAAATACATTTAAACTCAGTTTTTCACAATTCCTGACTTTTAATCATAGAAAACATTCCCTGTCTTAGGTCAGCTAGGATCTCTACTTTATTTTAAGAATGTGAAATGTCAGAATAATAGTAGTGAATTATTTATTTCAGCTTTTATTCCTTTAATCACATTCCCAGTGGGTCAGAAATTGACGTATCTTTGTTAGTATTTGGTAGCATTGCCTTTAAATTGTTTAACATGGATCAAACATTTTGGGTATATCCTCCCACAAGATTCTCACAATAAGTTGCTGGATTTTTGGCCCATTCCTCCAGACAGAACTGGTGTAATTAAGTCAGGTTTGTAGGCCTCCTTGCACGCACATGCTTTTTCAGTTCTGCCCACAAATTTTCTGTTGGACTGATATCAGGGCTTTGTGATGGCCACTCCAATACATTGACTTTGTTGTCCTTAAGCCATTTTACCACATCTTTGTAGGTATGCTTGGGGTCATTGACTATTTGGAAGACCCATTTGTGGCCAAGCTATAATTTCATGACGGACGTCTTGAGATATTGCTTCAATATATACATTTATTTTTCCTTTCTCATTTTTCCTTGCCATCTATTTTGTGTAGTGCACCAGTCCCTCCTGCAGCAAAGCACCCTTTGGCTTGCAAGCCTCACCCTTTTTTCTCCAAACATAATGATTTTCATTATGGCCAAACAGTAACATTTTTGTTTCATCAGAAGTGTTAATTTCTCAAAAGTATTGTTTTTGCTTTAGTACAATGCCAATATAAAAGCCAATTATATGTTTTCACTAACATGTCAGTTTTATAATATCATAGTCTACTATCTAATTATCTCACACTGTAAAAGTGGGTATTTTTAGGCAACATCACAATATAAAACTATTTTGGAAGGGTGTCCCTCACATGAATATCATCATATCTTGAAAAGATGAAAACCTCTGTGCTACACAAACACAAACATTAATTTTTGTTTAATTGAATGCATGGTTTGTCGAAATATGTACAGTATTGTGAGTTAACCAGATACTTGTGTTGTGCATTCTGCTGAGCGATGATTTCTCATGAATTACATCAGCGATTAATTGCAGAAAGGAAACCGAAAGTTAGCGAGTGAGTCTTCGAAAACGAAACAGGTGGGGCACAAATTCATGCCGTATAAATAATGACTCCACCCCAAACAACATCACACATCAATTGGAGTAACTTCATAATTACAAGTCCTATTCGAGATAGAAAAGCAATCAGCGGAAGGTTTGAACAGCTCGGTAAGTCGCAGAATGCATAGAGAAATATTGCACAATAATCTATATTAATGTAGTTACCATCGTATACTAATGATTATTTTTATTTTTTTTTATCAAATGTTGACAGGCTCGTGATGGATCTAATAATAAAGGGATTTAATGGAGAAACGAAATCTCTGTCTGTGGGCTACAACACCACAGTTGGTGAACTGAAGCAGCTCATTTCACGGGACTTCAGTGTGCCACCTTCACAGCAGAAACTTTCTGCAAATAACGGACACCGAATCAGCCTTGATGACGATTCCAGAACACTCAGTAGTTACGGTTTGCACTCGGGGTCCGCGGTGATGCTCCTCATCCTTCCTCTTCAGGTGTTCGTCAAGAACGAGAAGGGCCAAACAAAAACATACGATGTCGACGTCAATGAAACCGTAGATCAGCTCCAGCAAAAGATCTACAACAAAGAAAGTGTCCCTGTGGATCAGCAGAGACTGATTTACAACGGGAGACAACTGGAGTCTGGCATGAAGCTACTGGAGTACAACATCACATCTGGAAGCACCATTCACATGACTCTGCGTCTCCGAGGAGGTTAATGGATAAAGTGTGACCAGGACTAACTGACTACAAGAACTAAACATGTCAAATATAATAGGCATGAAATAGGTCTGTTAATTCTTAAAAAAAAAAAAAACAACATGAAAAACTAAAGCACTTTTTAAGTCGTTCTAAATAATATTGTCTTCTAAATGCCATAAATATATAATATATAAAACAGAGTAGCTGAGTACTGAATTTAAAATATATATTTTGTTGATGTACTGTAACTGATGTAAAACATGCATTATTGTCCATTAAGCCTTTATGTAATTCCAGTGTTTGCACTTTACAAATACCTTTTATTTTTGTACAAATGATCTTTCATTCTAGATTTTGCATCCTTAATTAAATAATACATGTTTGAACCATTACAATGTATTGTTCTCCACTTTTTATAAAATGTAGTTTTTGTTGACTATTACACACAAAACATGGTCTAGTGTCAAAAATGAACATTTCCATTAATGAACAAACTGGATTTGACTTTAATTTTTAACCTTTACGAGGGCATGTGTTTTCTAATGTCAAATTCTTCCATTTAATCTACCGGTATTATTAAGATGAATTATTTTGAGCAATTAAATTGTGTTTCATGCAGTAATATGTATACCTGGAATAGAGTTCAGAAAAAAATCATTGTGGGGGCATTTTCTGCACTTATATTTTGCCCCATTCATTTATGACCCATCTACGCTACACCAAACAAAATGGCTGTCATAAATTGGGGTTTATGTCCCAAATTTTGTTATGCCTGATCTGAATCAGTGAATAGGGGAGATGGGGCAAGCTGTCACACTTTAGTGCACATTTCTCAGGATATGTTTATATTTAAAAAAGAATATTTCTTTGTAGGTCCATAGCTTAAAATCTTGCCTACAAGAAAGGGCTACAAACATTTCCATGGTCATTGTACACATGAAATGTTACAGTTCATTTAACACACGTTGACCCTTTGTGACAACATGCCCCCACAGCAGGTCATTGTCATGTTCTTTTATTAACTGAATAAAACAATCCAAAATCCTGACATCATTTTCAGTGTTTCCACAAACTGGTAAATGGTCTGCACTTATATAGCGCATTGTTTTTTTAACCTTAGAGGTTACCAAAGCGCTTTACACTGTGTCCCATCCACCCATTCACACACACATTCACACTCACACTCATACCAATGGCATGCAAGGTGCTAGCCTGCCACTGAGAGCAACTTATAGCAAACTATAGAATGGCATTGTTGTACAGGATGTGGTGCACTCAATTTGGGAAAAAGGAATCAAGAGATAGGGGCTAGTTGCTAAAAAAAACCTTTAAGTTAAGTAAACCCTTAAGTAAAAGAAAAAAAAAAATTAAGGGGTTTCTTGCTTCTTGATTTATTACAGAACAATTAAAATGTCTTTACTGATATACATCACTGTTACTTATTATAGGAAATGTTTCAAATATTGACAATATAGACAAATATTTCCTGCCAGTTATACTGGAATATGTTGCTTGTTTATTTCTGATACACAACAGTTTAAAGGCACAATCTAGGCCCACTATAGTTGGTTTCATGTCAGTGTTAATCAGGTTTGGTTTCATTTCCTGACAGAGGCAAGGTGAGCATACCAGAATAAGTCAACCAGATTGACAAACACAACTCAAAACTATCTCAGAGAGAGAAAGAGAATGTAAGATACTGGATAATACTGGATCAGAGTGTGCATGGTATAAAGGAAGATATTAGTGTATGATTCCTATGTTTACCTGAACAGGTATATAGTTGATGTTGACAAACTGAAACAGTGTCCAAACCTTCCAGTTCATCTTCACTGCAGGCCAGTAACTTGTTTTAAGTTTGTTTTGAAGGTCTGAAGTTTGTTGCCTTGCATAGACCAAGTTTTTGATATCAGTACAGCCATGCACTGTATATTGCCAGCATATGCTATGCATTAGAACTATAAAATACAATAACAACAAGTTATCAAGATCATTGAAAGCAAATCACAGGCATAAGCAGAGTATTGAAGATAAGATTTTTTGATCATTAATAAAATGCTGACAAACGGCTTTAATGTCAATGACTTTCATTTAAAAACTTGACTTGGTCAAACCCAGTGACCTGCACAATATAAAACAATTTCAGTTTGACTACCTATTTGTTTGGTGTCAATTGGAATTGGCACAGAGACATTTGAGCGGTGTGACATGTGTAAGAAGGACATGTTTTTTGAGGTCAAATAGCATGGTATGGAACAGCACAACATTGCCCATCATGTTGATTTATACAGAAATGGAGACCTCAGTCAACAACACACCAATCAGAAATCACCACATCAGTTGGGACACTAAAAGCTGGAGGTCAGCAAACAGGTGAAGTTTAGTGACCAGTAGCAGTACTCTTTATATCAACAGGATTCTGGTCACAGTTGAGCGTCATGATGAACAGCCCACTTCGATTCTTTCACAACCTGACAAACAGAAAATGATTGTCTCCTGAATAAGAGAGTGTCAGCCAAATATATAACAATTAGGCTACAAAATCTCTGCAAAAAAACAATGAAAAGTCCTCTCACTTTCAAATGCTTTTATTTTCAGCAAAACTTAATGTATAAATATTTCTATGAAAATAAATAGACTCAACAACAAAGACATAAGATGAACAAGTTTCACTGACATGTGACTAACAGAAATTGAATAATGTGTCCCTGAACAATGGGGGGGGGGGGTGGTCAAAATCAAAAGCAGCAGTCAGTGTCTGGTGTGGCCAGCTGCATTAAGTACTGCTGTACATCTCATCCTCATGGACTGTACCAGATTTGCCAGTTCTTGCTGTGAGATGTTACCCCACTCTTCCACCAACACACTTGCAAGTTCCTGGACATTTCTGGGGGAATGGCCCTGACCCTCACCCTCCAATCCAACAGGTTCCAGACATGCCAGATCCGGCCTCTTCGCTGGCCATGGCAGAACACTGACACTCCTGTCTTTCAGGAAATCATGCAGAGAACGAGCAGTGTGGCTGGTGGCATTGTCATGTTGTAGGGCAATGTCATGATGAGCCTGCAGGAAGGGTACCACATGAGGGAGGAGGATGTCTTCCCTGTAACGCATAGAGTTGAGATTGCCTGTTATGACAACAAGTTCAGTCAGATGATGCTGTGACACACCTACCCAGACCATGATGGAACCTCCACCTCCAAATCAATCCTGCTCTAGAGGATAGGCCTCGGTGTAATGCTCATTCCTTCAACGATAAATGTGAGTCAGACCATCGCCCCTGAGAGACAAAACCTCAACTCGTCAGTGAAGAGCACATTTTGCCAGTCCTGCCTGGTCCAGCGAAGGTGGGTTTGTGCCAATAGGCAACGTTGTTGCCGGTGATGTCTGGTAAGGACCTGCCTTACAACAGGCCTACAACCCTCAGTCCAGCCTCTCTCAGCCTATTGCGGACAGTCTGAGTAGTGATGGAGGGATTGTGTGTTCCTGGTGTAACTTGGGCAGTTTTTGTTGCCATCCTGTACCTTTCCCGCAGGTGTGATATACGGATGTAACGATCCTGTGCAGGAGTTGTTACACGTTGTCTGCCACTGCAAGGACGATCAGCTGTCCTTCCTGTCTCTTAGGTGTCTTACAGTACAGACATAGCAATTTATTGCCCTGGCAAAATCTGCAGTCCTCAAGCATCCATGCAGCATTCCTAAGGCACATGGAACAGGAAGTAACACGGTTGAATGGTGATAAGAAATGTCTGATTTTGGACAGCAATGCCACAGTTGGTGAGCTCAAGAAGCATATATCAGAGGTCTTCAGAGATCACCCTTCATCTGGATAAGAGTGTCTGCTGGAAATGTGAAAATAGTGTAATTTATAGACCTGTAACACTCAGTTTTAGCAGAATGTTGTTAAAATATATTTTATGAATTATGGTGATGCAACAACTTACTGTATTAAAAAATGGATTAAGCATAGTTTTGCCTTTCTTGACTCTATATATTTGTACTTTTTATGAATGATGTTTTATTATATTTTGCCTTGCATATAAAATAATAAAATGAACTAAAATCATGCATTGTGCTTTGTCAACTTGATGTCGAATGCCTGGTTAACAAAGAGCAATGTTATGCCAAATGAAAACCACTGTCACACTGACGGATATTTTCAAACAGATATTTTCGCATAGCCAACATTTGGATGTGATGTATAATGCATCAATACAAATATGTATGCTGGAGCTGGACTAGTGGCTCATTACTTTATTATGTAGATGTTTACAATTGATATACAACCCATTCCAACTGGCCCAGACTCCTCTACAATTGAACGCATCAACATCTATAAATTAACAAGCAATACTTATTTAATTTAATACAATATGTGCTTGCAAGTCAATATCCTCCATAGAACCTTTTGAAATGTACAGTTACAGTCATTTCAAAATCTGTTTGAGCATGGCGAAGTGGTCAAAGTTTTCAAGGTGAATGTGACCAATTGATTATACAAAAAGTATAGGCCTAGAAAGTGCCTCTTTAAGAACAGTGTGCATTATTGATAAGCATATTTAAAACAAAATGTATTAAATTATGAAAAATGGACAATGTTGCGCCACTGGGGCAATACCCCATTTGGGGCAAGACATCTTTCCCTATAGCCTGCGTCTGGCAAATATTATACTCCTATGTAAAAGTGGTTTACAATTTGAGAAGTGTAGGGTAGTTTTTTTGGGAACATCTCTTTAATTATTTAGTGGTATTAAACTCTCTCTTTCCATTGTCTGGTTTCCAATTTCCATGTGCCAGCTGTAACCAAAGGCGGAGAAAAGACGAAAGTCCAGTGCAGAACCTCGAAAAGTGCAGAACCTCGAAAAGTCACTTGTTGTCAGAATGGAGCAGGCATGTTTGCCCCGCCCTGTGACGCACTTTACCTGGATTTCCCCAATCAATCACGTGATCATGGGGAATAACTTCGCATTCCAAATGATGATTCGATTTCCTGTTCTTTTATTATGTGCCTGCATGAAACTCAGAAATAAAACATTTCATATGAATTCACCTTATTCAGAGGTGGCAAGTTTGATTTTTGATGGGAATGAAAACGAGGCAGTGAGGACTTAAGTAGCAGTAGGACAACAATATGCAAGTTCTGTGCTATGCAAGCTATATGCTAGTGCTATATGCAAGCTATATGCTAGTGCTATATGCAAGCTATGCAATATGCAAGCTATATGCTAGTGCTATATGCAAGCTATATGCAAGTAGCCTATAAGTGCTATATGCAGTCTATATACATATTGAAATGCAAGTCTCGTGCTCAATTTTCCTCTTGACTATCATATTTATTGCACATCATAACAACATGCTCTGCTGTACATTAAAATTCTTAAATAAACCAGTATCATGCAGAGTTTGCAGTGTGTCCTAACCGTAATCTTGCAATTCTGCATACACTCTTTACCCAACCTGAGTTTATAAAATAGTTAATTTCCCTTTCCTCTATTCCAATGTTCCTGCCACATTCTAATAACTTCTTTATTATCGATTTAGCTTCTGATTTTCCTACTTGCTGTATGCTGTAACTTTGCTGTATAATGAAATATTTTGTGCTAGGGTTAGGGTTAACCTAACCCTAATCTTACAATAAACATTTGCTATATTTATTCATCAGTACATGATTCCGTGTCCTCCAATGACATGGTCAAACTAATATTAATAATTGCAGTGTGGTAAATAGTGAGATATGTACTAAGCATTTAATAAAAAAATGCATATGATCTCACTCCAAAAATCTGTAAAATTTTAGGCCTATTGTGGGCTCAACCCAAGATCCAGAGAATCATGAAGTGTGCTCTGCACCGCTTGATTGTAATTCTACTGAATTGATTTTAATGCTGGAAATTACATGTACATGCACTGAATGTGTTGCACTTTTGCAATTTAAATTGGGCAAAATTTCCAAAATACAAATTTTTCAGACATTTTCCAGAAAGTTTCTATTTCTTATACATTTCACAATGACATGTTTCAGATTCGTTCAGATACTGAAATAGTCATCTGTCTTAAAGGAGTCCTGGCTTACTTCCACGTCCACAAACATCCACAGTAAGGGTCCTTAGTCAAACGTCCAGATATTGAACCAGTTTTGCACGTCCACAGACGTCCATAGGGGTCCCTAGTCAAACGTCCAGACATTGAACCAGTTTCGCACGTCCACAGACATCCATAGGGGTCCCTAGTCAAACGTCCAGATATTGAACCAGTTTCGCACGTCCACAGACGTCCATAGGATTCCCTAGTCAGACGTTCAGATATTGAACCAGTTTCACACGTCCACAGACGTCCATAGGATTCCCTAGTCAGACGTTCAGATATTGAACCAGTTTCGCACGTCCACAGACGTCCAAAGGATTCCCTAGTCAGAAGTCCAGATATTGAACCAATTTCGCACGTCCACAGACGTCCATAGGATTCCCTAGTCAGACGTTCAGATATTGAACCAGTTTCGCACGTCCATAGACGCCCATAGGTGTCCCTAGTCAGACGTTCAGATATTGAATCAGTTTTGCACGTCCATAGACGTCCATAGGTGTCCCTAGTCAGACGTTCAGATATTGAATCAGTTTTGCACGTCCATAGACATCCATAGGATTCCCTAGTCAGACGTTCAGATATTGAACCAGTTTCGCACGTCCACAGACGTTCATAAAGGGTCCTAATCAGACGTTCAGATATTGAACCAGTTTCGCACATCCACAGACGTTCATAAAGGGTCCTAATCAGACGTTCAGATATTGAACCAATTTCGCACGTCCACAGACGTCCATAAGATTCCCTAGTCAGACGTTCAGATATTGAACCAGTTTCGCACGTCCATAGACGTCCATAGGTGTCCCTAGTCAGACGTTCAGATATTGAACCAGTTTCGCACGTCCACAGACGTTCATAAAGGGTCCTAGTCAGACGTTCAGATATTGAACCAGTTTCGCACGTCCATAGACGTCCATAGGTGTCCCTAGTCAGACGTTCAGATATTGAACCAGTTTCGCACATCCACAGACGTTCATAAAGGGTTCTAGTCAGACGTTCAGATATTGAACCAATTTCCCACGTCCACAGACGTCCATAGGATTCCCTAGTCAGACGTTCATATATTGAACCAGTTTCGCACGTCCATAGACGTCCATAGGTGTCCCTAGTCAGACGTTCAGATATTGAACCAGTTTCGCACGTCCACAGACGTTCATAAAGGGTCCTAGTCAGACGTTCAGATATTGAACCAGTTTCGCACGTCCATAGACGCCCATAGGTGTCCCTAGTCAGACGTTCAGATATTGAACCAGTTTCGCACGTCCACAGACGTTCATAAAGGGTCCTAGTCAGACGTTCAGATATTGAACCAGTTTTGCACGTCCACAGACGTCCATAGGTGTCCCTAGTCAGACGTTCAGATATTGAACCAGTTTTGCACGTCCACAGACGTTCATAAAGGGTCCTAGTCAGACGTTCAGATATTGAACCAGTTTTGCACGTCCACAGACGTCCATAGGTGTCCCTAGTCAGACGTTCAGATATTGAACCAGTTTTGCACGTCCACAGACGTTCATAAAGGGTCCTAGTCAGACGTCCAGATATTGAACCAGTTTTGCACGTCCACAGACGTTCATAAAGGGTCCTAGTCAGACGTTCAGATATTGAACCAGTTTTGCACGTCCACAGACGTTCATAAAGGGTCCTAATCAGACGTTCAGATATTGAACCAGTTTCGCACGTCCATAGACGTCCACAAATGGTCCTAGTCAGACATCCAGATATTGAACCAGTTTCGCACGTCCACAGACGTTCATAAAGGGTCCTAGTCAGACGTTCAGATATTGAACCAGTTTTGCACGTCCACAGACGTCCATAGGTGTCCCTAGTCAGACGTCCAGATATTGAACCAGTTTCGCACGTCCACAGACGTCCATAGGATTCCCTAGTCAGACGTTCAGATATTGAACCAGTTTCACACGTCCACAGACGTCCATAGGATTCCCTAGTCAGACGTTCAGATATGGAACCAGTTTCGCACGTCCACAGACGTCCATAGGATTCCCTAGTCAGATGTCCACATATTGAACCAGTTTCGCACGTCCACAGACGTCCATAGGATTCCCTAGTCAGACGTTCAGATATTGAACCAGTTTTGCACGTCCACAGACGTCAATAGGATTCCCTAGTCAGACGTTCAGATATGGAACCAGTTTCGCACGTCCACAGACGTCCATAGGTGTCCCTAGTCAGACGTTCAGATTTTTAACCTGTTTTGCACGTCCACTGACGTACAAAAGTGGGTCTGAACTGACAGACGTTATACAGACACGATATGAACGTCTATCTGACGTCGCATGTTTGCTGGGTACAGTCTCTTCTATGGGTTGTATTGTTGTTGAAATTGGTGTTAATTGTTCAGCTGGCTAAAAAATTCCAGTAGACAAAAATAAATAATAATAATAATAATAATAACAAACTCCAAAAACACGAGTTGTGAGAATTAGATGTGGTTTAGGAATATGCACGATTAATGCCGTGCATAAAAACAATTATGAGGTCAATATGGATAAAAAATCAGTGAAGTTGCTATTACCAATTATTATTATTTTTATTTTTTGGAAGAGTGTCTCTCACATTAATATCATCATATCTGGCATTGAAAGATGAAAACCTCTGTGCTACACAATGTACAAACACAAACATTTATTTTTGTTTAATTGAATGCATGGTTTGTCGAAATATGTACAGTATTGTGATTTAACCAGATACTTGTGTTGTGCATTCTGCTGAGCGATGAGTTCTCATGAATTACATCAGCGATTAATTGCAGAAAGGAAACCGAAAGTTAGCGAGTGAGTCTTCGAAAACGAAACAGGTGGGGCATAAATTCATGCCGTATAAATAATGCCTCCACCCCAAACAACATCACACATCAATTGGAGTAACTTCATAATTACAAGTCCTATTCGAGACAGAAAAGCAATCAGCGGAAGGTTTGAACAGCTCGGTAAGTCGCAGAATGCATAGAGAAATATTGCACAATAATCTATATTAATGAAGTTACCATCGTATACTAATGTTTTTTTTTTATTAATCAAATGTTGACAGGCTCGTGATGGATCTAATAATAAAGGGATTTAATGGAGAAACGAAATCTCTGTCTGTGGGCTACAACACCACAGTTGGTGAACTGAAGCAGCTCATTTCACGGGACTTCAGTGTGCCACCTTCACAGCAGAAACTTTCTGCAAATAACGGACACCGAATCAGCCTTGATGACGATTCCAGAACACTCAGTAGTTACGGTTTGCACTCGGGGTCCGCGGTGATGCTCCTCATCATTCCTCTTCAGGTGTTCGTCAAGAACGAGAAGGGCCAAACAAAAACATACGATGTCGACGTCAATGAAACCGTAGATCAGCTCCAGCAAAAGATCAACAACAAAGAAAGTGTCCCTGTGGATCAGCAGAGACTGATTTACAACGGGAGACAACTGGAGTCTGGCATGAAGCTACTGGAGTACAACATCACATCTGGAAGCACCATTCACATGACTCTGCGTCTCCGAGGAGGTTAATGGATAAAGTGTGACCAGGACTAACTGACTACAAGAACTAAACATGTCAAATATAATAGGCATGAAATAGGTCTGTTAATTCTTAAAAAAACAAAACATGAAAACAACATGAAAAACTAAAGCACTTTTTAAGTCGTTCTAAATAATATTGTCTTCTAAATGCCATAAATATATAATATATAACACAGAGTAGCTGAGTACTGAATTTAAAATATATATTTTGTTGATGTACTGTAACTGATGTAAAACATGCATTATTGTCCATTAAGCCTTTATGTAATTCCAGTGTTTGCACTTTACAAATACCTTTTATTTTTGTACAAATGATCTTTCATTCTAGATTTTGCATCCTTAATTAAATAATACATGTTTGAACCATTACAATGTATTGTTCTCCACTTTTTATAAAATGTAGTTTTTAGTGACTGCTACACACAAAACATTATCAATTCTACGCTAGTGTCAGAAATGAACATTTCCATTAATGAACAAACTGGATTTGACTACTTTTTTAACCTTTACGAGGGCATGTGTTTTCTAATGTCAAATTCATCCATTTAATCTACCGGTATTATTAAGATGTATTCTTTTGAGTAATTATATTGTGTTTCATGCAGTAATATGTATACCTGGAATAGAATTCAGAAAAATTTATTGTGGGGACATTTTCTGCACCTACATTTTGAATTTTGGGAGCATTTTTGTTACTTTCGGAGGCAATTTTGCCCCATTCATTTATGACCCTAGTCTACGCTACACCAAACAAAATGGCTGTCATAAATTGGGGTTTATGTCCCAAATTTTGTTATGCCTGATCTGAATCAGTGAATAGGGGAGATGGGGCAAGCTGTCACACTTCAGTGCACATTTCTCAGGATATGTTTATATTTAAAAAAAATAATATTTATTTGTAGGTCCATAGCTTAAAATCTTGCCTACAAGAAAGGGCTACAAAATTTCCATGGTCATTGTACACATGAAATGTTACAGTTCATTTAACACACGTTGACCCTTTGTGACAACATGCCCCCACAGCAGGTCATTGTCATGTTCTTTTATTAACTGAATAAAACAATCCAAAATCCTGACATCATTTTCAGTGTTTCCACAAACTGGTAAATGGTAAATGGTCTGCACTTATATAGCACATTTTTTTTAACCTTAGAGGTTACCAAAGCGCTTTACACTGTGTCCCATCCACCCATTCACACACACAATCACACTCACACTCATACCAATGGCATGCAAGGTGCTAGCCTGCCACTGAGAGCAACTTATAGCAAACTATAGAATGGCATTGTTGTACAGGATGTGGTGCACTCAATTTGGGCATAATGAATCAAGGGATAGGGGCTAGTTTTAACTTAACTTAAGTAAACTCATGAGCATGGCCGTGGGAAGAGGTTTTAAGTTGGGGGTGCTGTAGTGGGAGGTGCATTTTTTTTGCGTCAGGTGGACACCTCTTAATAATAGTCTAATAATAAAGTAAACTCACACCAATAAGAACCAAACATATTTATCTTGTAACCAGACTCCGTTGCACACAGCCAGACACATACAAATAGCCAAGACAGTTAAACATGTCCAAAAGGTTGTTGCGCACAGGCAGCTGACAGGCAGCGGACAAGAACATATTCACAACAAAAGCAGATATTTATATTTTTAACAGCACATATATATTATTTAAACTTCCTCTCTGTCAGTGCGCAGACACACACTCACAGAACACAGCTAATGAGAATAATTCAGCCTATGCATAATTAAAACTGTCCACAGGCTGAAAGCGCACACGAAAATATCCAAATATAGGCACATTTTCACTTTTTCAAAAGCCGAATTTGCACAGCACACAATAATATAACCAAATACATTTTTGCAGCAAAATTATCAGTGTGAAATTAATGCGTAATTTATGTGACGTTAAACTGCTCATCGTAAGCTCATAATAAACCAAACGCTTTACTTGAGCAGGGAGCCCGTTACATTACTCCAAATGTGGCTTGGCGCTCAGGAGTTGAGTATATAAAGTCTCTCATGAGGGAATGGATGTCCAAAGCGTTCAAAATGTCTGTGTGGACATTCATTAGGGACAAGTGTGTGAGTCTCTTCTCTAGATACCTTCACTGTTGCAACGGTTGCAACGTGACGACAGTTGACATTGACAATGATGCTTTGCGTTATTTTAATTATTAATAATTGCTTAGTTTTGCTCAAAACTTCCTCAAAACTTCCTCATGCTTAAAACCTCTTAGGTTAATAACAACCAGGAGCATTTAAAATATTTTTTAATATGTTTATTTATTTATTTTTTGCATCTGTCAGAGAGTGCTGTAATGTCTACATTTTCCAACGGGGGGTGCTGCAGCACATGCAGCACCCCTACTTCCCACGGCCCTGCCCATGAGTAAAAGAAGAAAAATCTTAAGGGGTTTCTTGTTTCTTGATTTATTACAGAACAATTAAAATGTCTTTACTGACATACATCAATGTTATTTATTATAGAAAATGTTTCAAATATTGACAATATAGACAAATATTTCCTGCCAGTTATACTGGAATATGTTGCTTGTTTATTTCTGATACACAACAGTTTAAAGGCACAATCTAGGCCCACTGTAGTTGGTTTCATGTCAGTGTTAATCAGGTTTGGTTTCATTTCCTGACAGAGGCAAGGTGAGCATACCAGAATAAGTCAACCAGATTGACAAACACAACTCAAAACTATCTCAGAGAGAGAAAGAGAAAGTAAGATACTGGATAATACTGGATCAGAGTGTGCATGGTATAAAGGAAGATATTAGTGTATGATTCCTATGTTTACCTGAACAGGTATATAGTTGATGTTGACAAACTGAAACAGTGTCCAAACCTTCCAGTTCATCTTCACTGCAGGCCAGTAACTTGTTTTAAGTTTGTTTTGAAGGTCTGAAGTTTGTTGCCTTGCATAGACCAAGTTTTTGATATCAGTACAGCCATGCACTGTATATTGCCAGCATATGCTATGCATTAGAACTATAAAATACAATATAACAAGTTATCAAGATCATTGAAAGCAAATCACAGGCATAAGCAGAGTATTGAAGAGAACATTTTTTGATCATTAATAAAATGCTGACAAACGGCTTTAATGTCAATGACTTTCATTTAAAAACTTGACTTGGTCAAACCCAGTGACCTGCACAATATAAAACAATTTCAGTTTGACTACCTATTTGTTTGGTGTCAATTGGAATTGGCACAGAGACATTTGAGCGGTGTGACATGTGTAAGAAGGACATGTTTTTTGAGGTCAAATAGCATGGTATGGAACTGCACAACATTGCCCATCATGTTGATTTATACAGAAATGGAGACCTCAGTCAACAACACACCAATCAGAAATCACCACATGAGCTGGGACACTAAAAGCTGTAGGTCAGCAAACAGGTGAAGTTTAGTGACCAGTAGCAGTACTCTTTATATCAACAGGATTCTGGTCACAGTTGAGCATCATGATGAACAGCCCACTTCGATTCTTTCACAACCTGACAAACAGAAAATGATTGTCTCCTGAATAAGAGAGTGTCAGCCAAATATATAACAATTAGACTACAAAATCTCTGCAAAAAAACAATGAAACGTCCTCACACTTTCAAATGCTTTTATTTTCAGCAAAACTTAATGTGTAAATATTTGTATGAAAATAAATAGACTCAACAACAAAGACATAAGATGAACAAGTTTCACTGACATGCTAACAGTAATTGCACAATGTGTCCGAACGGGGTCAAAATCAAAAGCAGCAGTCAGTGTCTGGTGTGGCCACCAGCTGCATTAAGTACTGCTGTACATCTCATCCTCATGGACTGTACCAGATTTGCCAGTTCTTGCTGTGAGATGTTACCCCACTCTTCCACCAACACACTTGCAAGTTCCTGGACATTTCTGGGGGAATGGCCCTGACCCTCACCCTCCAATCCAACAGGTTCCAGACATGCCAGATCCGGCCTCTTCGCTGGCCATGGCAGAACACTGACACTCCTGTCTTTCAGGAAATCATGCAGAGAACGAGCAGTGTGGCTGGTGGCATTGTCATGTTACAGGGCAATGTCATGATGAGCCTGCAGGACGGGTACCACATGATGGAGGAGGATGTCTTCCCTGTAACGCATAGAGTTGAGATTGCCTGCAATGACAACAAGTTCAGTCAGATGATGCTGTGACACACCGCCCCAGACCATGATGGAACCTCCACCTCCAAATCAATCCCGCTCTAGAGGATAGGCCTCGGTGTAATGCTCATTCCTTCAACGATAAATGTGAGTCAGACCATTGCCCCTGAGAGACAAAACCTCAACTCGTCAGTGAAGAGCACATTTTGCCAGTCCTGCCTGGTCCAGCTAAGGTGGGTTTGTGCCAATAGGCAACGTTGTTGCCGGTGATGTCTGGTAAGGACCTGCCTTACAACAGGCCTACAACCCTCAGTCCAGCCTCTCTCAGCCTATTGCGGACATTCTGAGTAGTGATGGAGGGATTGTGTGTTCCTGGTGTAACTTGGGCAGTTTTTGTTGCCATCCTGTACCTTTCCCGCAGGTGTGATATGCGGATGTAACGATCCTGTGCAGGTTTTGTTACACGTTGTCTGCCACTGTGAGGACGATCAACTGTCCTTCCTGTCTCTTATGTGTCTCACAGTACAGACATAGCAATTTATTGCCCTGGCCACATCTGCAGTCCTCAAGCCTACATGCAGCATTCCTAACACGGTTGAATAGTGATAAGAAACGTCTGACTGTGGACAGCAATGCCACAGTAGGTGAGCTCAAGAAGAGTATTTCGGAGGTCTTCAGAGATCACCTTTCACAGCAGAAACTTTCTGCAAATAACGGACACCGAATCAGCCTTGATGACGATTCCAGAACACTCAGTAGTTACGGTTTGCACTCGGGCTCCGCGGTGATGCTCCTCATCACAAACCTTGGACCTCTTCAGGTGTTCATCAAGCACGAGAAGGGCCAAACAAAAACTTACGACGTCGACGTCAATGAAACCGTAGATCAGCTCCAGCAAAAGATCTACAACAAAGGAAGAGTCAATGTGGATCAGCAGAGACTGATTTACAATGGTGAACTACTGGAGTCTAGCATGGAGTAAAACATCACATCTGGAAGCGCCATTCACATGACTCTGCGTCTTCGAGGAAATTAATGGATTAAATCAGCTGGAAAATATTTTTTGTTGTTGTTATGAGTTAGATTGTTACAATGATTAAACGTGCCACAGTCATACTGAAATCGATCTGTTCAATCAGAGAAAAACTAAAGCACTTTTTGTTTGTCGATCTGGATAAGAATGTCTGCTGTAAATGTAAAAATAGTGTAATTTATAGACCTGTAACACTCAGTTTTAGCAGAATGTTGTAAAAATTATTTTATGAATTATGGTGAGGCAACAACTTACTGTATTAAAAAATGGAATAAGCATAGTTTTGCCTTTCTGGACTCTATAAATTTGTACTTTTCATGTACTTTCATATTTTATCTTGTAAATAAAATAATAAAATGAACTAAAATCATGCATTGTGCTTTGTCAACTTGATGTCGAATGCATGGTAAACAAAGAGCAATGCTATGCCAAATGAAAACCACTATCACACTGACTGATATTTTTCAAACAGATATTTTCATATAGCCAACCAGTGGCGGCTTGTCAATAGAGGGTGCTGGGGCGCCGCCCCCATCAAAATTCCAGAAATATACATGAATACAAAAATTATATAAAAATGGAAATAATAAAAAAAAAAATTAAATAGTTTACTCGTACAATCTGCAGGCTGGTAGTAAGAGCCTCAGCATTTAATAAAAACTGGCTTTAATCGGTTAACTATTTTCTATGTTTTTCAATATGTTTCATGCGGTTTAATGGGCGAGGGACGCCGGACAAATGGATGTCTATCTGAGTCCTTAAATTTTCGGGCAGCATGTGACCTGAAGCTGGTCTCTAATTGGTTTCTTAAAGATTCTCCTCCGGGCGCAGGTCGCTGCGTCCCTGGCGAATCAGAATTGGATACATGTTATTTTATCCAATCTGATTGGTTCTCGTTACCTGTCATTCAACTTAATGCTCTATGCTCTGCGAGTGCGCAGGCGACTCTGCCAAAACTTTGCTAGGATGATCACTTTCGCAGAGATAATGGCAGAAGCTAAACCAAACTCTGTCATTGATTTACAAAAAAAAACCTTTCACAAGGCGTTCGCTAAAAAAAAAAAAAAAAAAAAAAGAAACATTGGTGAGCAAAGCAGTGGTTCTTGTCCAATACAGATGCACCGGGCGCTCAGTCCAGTAGAGCGCGAAAGAATCACAGCAGAGGTGAGTTTGTTATAGAAATTAGTCAAATTACCATTTTACATTATTGTTGTGCTGCAGAGATGTCCTGCCCACATATCATATTCTACAGACTCAAGAAAACATTTTTGTTTGGTATAAATCCTTACAAAAATTATAATTTTAATATTATACAACAGCATCCCAAAAATAATAAATTGGCAACATAAAAATAAATGATTAAATGAAATATATAGCCACCAAAAACTACTGTCTTGTATGGGACAAAAACTCAAATGGCTCTATTTTTATTTTGAAAGTCATTGCAACTGTGACAACTAGTGGCCTACTCCAGGTTACTACCTTACTTTTATACATATATATATTTAATTAACTCTATAGGTCTGTGACACCATCCTGGGACACACTAGGGAGCGTTTCTCCTTCACAGACCACCTTGTCTGTGCCAACTTGTTGCAGGGGCTGTTTGATGAGTACAAGGATACCTTTCCTGAAGATGCATTGAGCAGCACCATGAAAGCGTACCCGATTCTCAGTGGAAGCAAGCTGAAGACAGAGCTCAGTCTCATCTACAGCAAGGAAGAATTCAAAGCCTGCCATGGTGCTGTGGACCTATTCCAGCTGTTTCAAATCAAATCAAATCAAAGTTTATGGAGAATAATCTCGAAGAAGACTTTTCCTAAACTGTGACTCTCCTAAAAGTTCTCATTACCACACCCATGACCACGGCTGAAGCTGAGAGGTGTTTCTCAACCTTGATAAGAATAAAAACGTTTCTCAGAAACACCATGACCCAGGAGAGGCTGAATGCACTGGCATTGTCTCCATGGGAAAGAGACTTGTTACTGAGATGAATGACTTTAATCAGAGAGTCATTGAGAAATTTGCTGGCCAGAAACAAAGGAGAGCAAAATTTATGTTCAAGCAGTCAACATGCTTTTTGGTACTGCTTTGTATTTATTTTCGGCCACAAAAAAGCGCCCCCAAATAATTATCACCAGCCGTCACTGCAGCCAACATTTGGATGTGATGTATAAGAATGCATCAATACAAATATGTCTGCTGGAGCTGGACTATTGGCTCATTACTTTATTATGTAGATGTTTACTATTGATATACAACCCATAGCAACTGGCCCACACTCCTCTACAATTAAACGCATCAACATCTATCAATTAACAAGCAATATTTATTTAATTTAATACAATATGTGCTTGCAAGTCAATATCCCTCATAGAACCTGTTGAAATGCACAGTTACAGTCATTTCAAAATCTGTTTGAGCTTGGCGAAGTGGTCAAAGTTTTCAAGGTGAATGTGACCAATTTATTATACAAAAAGTATAGGCCTAGAAAGTGCCTCTTTAAGAACAGTGTGCATTATTGATAAGCATATTTAAAACAAAATGAATTAAATGATGAAAAATGGACAATGTTGCGCCACTAGGGCAATACCCCTATTTGGGGCAAGACATCTTTCCCTATAGCCTGCGTCTGGCAAATATTATACTCCTATGTAAAAGAGGTTTACAATTTGAAAAGTGTAGGGTAGTTTTTTTGGGAACTTCTTTTTAATTTTTTTAGTGGTATTAAACTCTCTCTTTCCATTGTCTGTCTTCCAATTTCCATGTGCCAGCTGTAACCAAAGGCGGAAAAAAGACGAATAAGGTCTACGTCATCACGCATTGTCCAGTGCAGAACCTCGAAAAGTCACTTGTTGTCAGAATGGAGCAGGCATGTTTGCCCCGCCCTGTGACGCACATTACCTGGTTTTCCCCAATCAATCACGTGATCATGGGGAATAACTTCGCATTCCAAATGATTATTCGATTTCCTGTTCTTTTATTATGTGCCTGCATGAAACTCAGAAATAGAACATTTCATATGAATTCACCTTATTCAGAGTGGTGGCAAGTTTGATTTTTGATGGGAATGAAAACGAGGCAGTGAGGACTTAATAACTATGGGTTGTATTGTTGTTGAAATTGGTGTTAATTGTTCAGCTGGCTAAAAAATGCCAGTAGACATATATAAATAAATAAATAATAATAATAATAATAAACTCCAAAAACACGAGTTGTGAGAATTAGATTTGGTTTAGGAATCTGCAAGCTTTATGCCGTGTATAAAAAACAATTATGAGGTCAATATGGATAAAAAATCAGTGAAGTTGCTATTACCAATAATAATAATAATAATAATAATAATTATTATTATTATTATTATTATTATTTATTTTTTTGGAAGGGTGTCCCTCACATTAATATCATCATATCTGGCATTGAAAAGATGAAAACCTCTGTGCTACACAATGTACAAACACAAACATTTATTTTTGTTTAATTGAATGCATGGTTTGTCGAAATATGTACAGTATTGTGATTTAACCAGATACTTGTGTTGTGCATTCTGCTGAGCGATGATTTCTCATGAATTACGTCAGCGATTAATTGCAGAAAGGAAACCGAAAGTTAGCGAGTGAGTCTTCGAAAACGAAACAGGTGGGGCATAAATTCATGCCGTATAAATAATGACTCCACCCCAAACAACATCACACATCAATTGCAGTAACTTCATAATTACAAGTCCTATTCGAGACAGAAAAGCAATCAGCGGAAGGTTTGAACAGCTCGGTAAGTCGCAGAATGCATAGAGAAATATTGCACAATAATCTATATTAATGTAGTTACCATCGTATACTAATGTTTTTTTTTTATTAATCAAATGTTGACAGGCTCGTGATGGATCTAATAATAAAGGGATTTAATGGAGAAACGAAATCTCTGTCTGTGGGCTACAACACCACAGTTGGTGAACTGAAGCAGCTCATTTCACGGGACTTCAGTGTGCCACCTTCACAGCAGAAACTTTCTGCAAATAACGGACACCGAATCAGCCTTGATGACGATTCCAGAACACTCAGTAGTTACGGTTTGCACTCGGGGTCCGCGGTGATGCTCCTCATCCTTCCTCTTCAGGTGTTCGTCAAGAACGAGAAGGGCCAAACAAAAACATACGATGTCGACGTCAATGAAACCGTAGATCAGCTCCAGCAAAAGATCTACAACAAAGAAAGTGTCCCTGTGGATCAGCAGAGACTGATTTACAACGGGAGACAACTGGAGTCTGGCATGAAGCTACTGGAGTACAACATCACATCTGGAAGCACCATTCACATGACTCTGCGTCTCCGAGGAGGTTAATGGATAAAGTGTGACCAGGACTAACTGACTACAAGAACTAAACATGTCAAATATAATAGGCATGAAATAGGTCTGTTAATTCTTAAAAAAAAAAAAACAACATGAAAAACTAAAGCACTTTTTAAGTCGTTCTAAATAATATTGTCTTCTAAATGCCATAAATATATAATATATAACACAGAGTAGCTGAGTACTGAATTTAAAATATATATTTTGTTGATGTACTGTAACTGATGTAAAACATGCATTATTGTCCATTAAGCCTTTATGTAATTCCAGTGTTTGCACTTTACAAATACCTTTTATTTTTGTACAAATGATCTTTCATTCTAGATTTTGCATCCTTAATTAAATAATAAATGTTTGAACCATTACAATGTATTGTTCTCCACTTTTTATAAAATGTAGTTTTTGTTGACTATTACACACAAAACATGGTCTAGTGTAAAAAATGAACATTTCCATTAATGAACAAACTGGATTTGACTTTAATTTTTAACCTTTACGAGGGCATGTGTTTTCTAATGTCAAATTCTTCCATTTAATCTACCGGTATTATTAAGATGAATTATTTTGAGCAATTAAATTGTGTTTCATGCAGTAATATGTATACCTGGAATAGAGTTCAGAAAAAAATCATTTTGGGGCTATTTTCTGATATTTTGTCCCATTCATTTATGACCCTAGTCTACGCTACACCAAACAAAATGGCTGTCATAAATTGGGGTTTATGTCCCAAATTTTGTTATGCCTGATCTGAATCAGTGAATAGGGGAGATGGGGCAAGTTGTCACACTTTAGTGCACATTTCTCAGGATATGTTTGTATTTAAAAAAGAATATTTCTTTGTAGGTCCATACCTTAAAGTCTTGCCTACAAGAAAGGGCTACAAACATTTCCATGGTCATTGTACACATGAAATGTTACATTTAATTTAACACACGTTGACCCTTTGTGACAACATGCCCCCACAGCAGGTCATTGTCATGTTCTTTTATTAACTGAATAAAACAATCCAAAATCCTGACATCATTTTCAGTGTTTCCACAAACTGGTAAATGGTCTGCACTTATATAGCGCATTGTTTTTTTAACCTTAGAGGTTAGCAAAGCGCTTTACACTGTGTCCCATCCACCCATTCACACACACACATTCACACTCACACTCATACCAATGGCATGCAAGGTGCTAGCCTGCCACTGAGAGCAACTTATAGCAAACTATAGAATGGCATTGTTGTACAGGATGTGGTGCACTCAATTTGGGAAAAAGGAATCAAGAGATAGGGGCTAGTTGCTAAAAAAAACCCTTTAAGTTAAGTAAACCCTTAAGTAAAAGAAAAAAAAAAAAATATTAAGGGGTTTCTTGCTTCTTGATTTATTACAGAACAATTAAAATGTCTTTACTGATATACATCACTGTTACTTATTATAGGAAATGTTTAAAATATTGACAATATAGACAAATATTTCCTGCCAGTTATACTGGAATATGTTGCTTGTTTATTTCTGATACACAACAGTTTAAAGGCACAATCTAGGCCCACTGTAGTTGGTTTCATATCAGTGTTAATCAGGTTTGGTTTCATTTCCTGACAGAGGCAAGGTGAGCATACCAGAATAAGTCAACCAGATTGACAAACAGAACTCAAAACTATCTCAGAGAGAGAAAGAGAAAGTAAAATACTGAATAATACTGGATCAGAGTGTGCATGGTATAAAGGAAGATATTAGTGTATGATTCCTATGTTTACCTGAACAGGTATATAGTTGATGTTGACAAACTGAAACAGTGTCCAAACCTTCCAGTTCATCTTCACTGCAGGCCAGTCATTTGTTTTAAGTTTGTTTTGAAGGTCTGAAGTTTGTTGCCTTGCATAGACCAAGTTTTTGATATCAGTACAGCCATGCACTGTATATTGCCAGCATATGCTATGCATTAGAACTATAAGATACAATATAACAAGTTATCAAGATCATTGAAAGCAAATCACAGGCATAAGCAGAGTATTGAAGAGAAAATGTTTTGATCATTAATAAAATGCTGACAAACGGCTTTAATGTCAATGACTTTCATTTAAAAACATGACTTGGTCAAACTCAGTGACCTGCACAATATAAAACAATTTCAGTTTGACTACCTATTTGTTTGGTGTCAATTGGAATTGGCACAGAGACATTTGAGCGGTGTGACATGTGTAAGAAGGACATGTTTTTTGAGGTCAAATAGCATGGTATGGAACAGCACAACATTGCCCATCATGTTGATTTATACAGAAATTGAGACCTCAGTCAACAACACACCAATCAGAAATCACCACATGAGCTGGGACACTAAAAGCTGTAGGTCAGCAAACAGGTGAAGTTTAGTGACCAGTAGCAGTACTCTTTATATCAACAGGATTCTGGTCACAGTTGAGCATCATGATGAACTGCCCACTTCGATTCTTTCACAACCTGACAAACAGAAAATGATTGTCTCCTGAATAAGAGAGTGTCAGCCAAATATATAACAATTAGGCTACAAAACTCTGCAAAAAAACAATGAAACGTCCTCACACTTTCAAATGCTTTTATTTTCAGCAAAACTTAATGTGTAAATATTTGTATGAAAATAAATAGACTCAACAACAAAGACATAAGATGAACAAGTTTCACTGACATGCGACTAACAGAAATTGAATAATGTGTCCCTGAACAATGGGGGGTCAAAATCAAAAGCAGCAGTCAGTGTCTGGTGTGGCCACCAGCTGCATTAAGTACTGCTGTACATCTCATCCTCATGGACTGTACCAGATTTGCCAGTTCTTGCTGTGAGATGTTACCCCACTCTTCCACCAACACACTTGCAAGTTCCTGGACATTTCTGGGGGAATGGCCCTGACCCTCACCCTCCAATCCAACAGGTTCCAGACATGCCAGATCCGGCCTCTTCGCTGGCCATGGCAGAACACTGACACTCCTGTCTTTCAGGAAATCATGCAGAGAACGAGCAGTGTGGCTTGTGGCATTGTCATGTTACAGGGCAATGTCATGATGAGCCTGCAGGAAGGGTACCACATGAGGGAGGAGGATGTCTTCCCTGTAACGCATAGAGTTGAGATTGCCTGTTATGACAACAAGTTCAGTCAGATGATGCTGTGACACACCTACCCAGACCATGATGGAACCTCCACCTCCAAATCAATCCCGCTCTAGAGGATAGGCCTCGGTGTAATGCTCATTCCTTCAACGATAAATGTGAGTCAGACCATCGCCCCTGAGAGACAAAACCTCAACTCGTCAGTGAAGAGCACATTTTGCCAGTCCTGCCTGGTCCAGCTAAGGTGGGTTTGTGCCAATAGGCAACGTTGTTGCCGGTGATGTCTGGTAAGGACCTGCCTTACAACAGGCCTACAGCCCTCAGTCCAGCCTCTCTCAGCCTATTGCGGACAGTCTGAGTATTGATGGATGGACTGTGTGTTCCTGGTGTAACTTGGGCAGTTTTTGTTGCCATCATGTACCTTTCCCGCAGGTGTGATATACGGATGTAATGATCCTGTGCAGGAGTTGTTACACGTTGTCTGCCACTGCAAGAACGATCAGCTGTCCTTCCTGTCTCTTAGGTGTCTCACAGTACAGACATAGCAATTTATTGCCCTGGCCAAATCTGCAGTCCTCAAGCATCCATGCAGCATTCCTAAGGCACATGGATCAGGAAGTAACACGGTTGAATGGTGATAAGAAATGTCTGATTTTGGACAGCAATGCCACAGTTGGTGAGCTCAAGAAGCATATATCAGAGGTCTTCAGAGATCACCCTTCATCTGGATAAGAGTGTCTGCTGGAAATGTGAAAATAGAGTAATTTATAGACCTGTAACACTCAGTAGTAGCAGAATGTTGTTAAAATATATTTTATGAATTATGGTGATGCAACAACTTACTGTATTAAAAAATGGATAAGCATAGTTTTGCCTTTCTGGACTCTATAAATTTGTACTTTCATGAATTATGTTTTATTATATTTTGCCTTGTAAATAAAATAATAAAATGAACTAAAATCATGCATTGTGCTTTGTCAACTTGATGTCGAATGCCTGGTAAACAAAGAGCAACGCTATGCCAAATGAAAACCACTGTCACACTGACTGATATTTTCAAACAGATATTTTCGTATAGCCAACATTTGGACGTGATGAATAAGAATGCATCAATACAAATATGTATGCTGGAGCTGGACTATTGGCTCATTACTTTATTATGTAGATGTTTACTATTGATATACAACCCATAGCAACTGGCCCACACTCCTCTACAATTAAACACATCAACATCTATAAATTAACAAGCAATATTTATTTAATTTAATACAATATGTGCTTTTATCAGTCATATATATAAGTCAATATCCCTCATAGAACCTGTTGAAATGCACAGTTACAGTCATTTCAAAGTCTGTTTGAGCTTGGCGAAGTGGTCAAAGTTTTTAATGTGAATGTGACCAATTTATTATACAAAAATAAAATAAAAAAGAAAGTGCCTCTTTCAGAACAGTGTGCATTACTGATAAGCATATTTAAAACAAAATGTATTAAATTATGAAAAATGGACAATGTTGCGCCACTAGGGCAATACCCCTATTTGGGGCAAGACATCATTCCCTATAGCCTGCGTCTGGCAAATATTATACTCCTATGTAAAAGTGGTTTACAATTTGAAAAGTGTAGGGTAGTTTTTTTGGGAACTTCTCTTTAATTTTTTTAGTGGTATTAAACTCTCTCTTTCCATTGTCTGGCTTCCAATTTCCATGTGCCAGCTGTAACCAAAGGCGGAAAAAAGACGAATAAGGTCTACGTCATCACGCATTGTCCAGTGCAGAACCTCGAAAAGTCACTTGTTGTCAGAATGGAGCAGGCATGTTTGCCCCGCCCTGTGACGCACATTACCTGGTGTGCCCCAATCAATCACGTGATCATGGGGAATAACTTCGCATTCCAAATGATTATTCGATTTCCTGTTCTTTTATTATGTGCCTGCATGAAACTCAGAAATAGAACATTTCATATGAATTCACCTTATTCAGAGTGGTGGCAAGTTTGATTTTTGATGGGAATGAAAACGAGGCAGTGAGGACTTAAGTAGCCTACAGTCTC
Source organism: Xyrauchen texanus (assembly GCF_025860055.1). Classification (NCBI taxonomy): domain Eukaryota; kingdom Metazoa; phylum Chordata; class Actinopteri; order Cypriniformes; family Catostomidae; genus Xyrauchen; species Xyrauchen texanus. The sequence goes on from NC_068279.1 coordinate 12,232,630, forward strand.
TTCTATAGGTTGTATTGTTGTTGAAATTGGTGTTAATTGTTCAGCTGGCAAAAAAATGCCAGTAGACAAAAATAAATAAATAAATAATAATAATAATAATAAACTCCAAAAACACGAGTTGATTTTGAGTTGATACTTGTGTTGTGCATTCTGCTGAGCGATGAGTTCTCATGAATTACATCAGCGATTAATTGCAGAAAGGAAACCGAAAGTTAGCGAGTGAGTCTTCGAAAACGAAACAGGTGGGGCATAAATTCATGCCGTATAAATAATGCCTCCACCCCAAACAACATCACACATCAATTGCAGTAACTTCATAATTACAAGTCCTATTCGAGACAGAAAAGCAATCAGCGGAAGGTTTGAACAGCTCGGTAAGTCGCAGAATGCATAGAGAAATATTGCACAATAATCTATATTAATGTAGTTACCATCGTATACTAATGTTTTTTTTTATTAATCAAATGTTGACAGGCTCGTGATGGATCTAATAATAAAGGGATTTAATGGAGAAACGAAATCTCTGTCTGTGGGCTACAACACCACAGTTGGTGAACTGAAGCAGCTCATTTCACGGGACTTCAGTGTGCCACCTTCACAGCAGAAACTTTCTGCAAATAACGGACACCGAATCAGCCTTGATGACGATTCCAGAACACTCAGTAGTTACGGTTTGCACTCGGGGTCCGCGGTGATGCTCCTCATCATTCCTCTTCAGGTGTTCGTCAAGAACGAGAAGGGCCAAACAAAAACATACGATGTCGACGTCAATGAAACCGTAGATCAGCTCCAGCAAAAGATCTACAACAAAGAAAGTGTCCCTGTGGATCAGCAGAGACTGATTTACAACGGGAGACAACTGGAGTCTGGCATGAAGCTACTGGAGTACAACATCACATCTGGAAGCACCATTCACATGACTCTGCGTCTCCGAGGAGGTTAATGGATAAAGTGTGACCAGGACTAACTGACTACAAGAACTAAACATGTCAAATATAATAGGCATGAAATAGGTCTGTTAATTCTTAAAAAAAAAAAAAAACAACATGAAAAACTAAAGCACTTTTTAAGTCGTTCTAAATAATATTGTCTTCTAAATGCCATAAATATATAATATATAACACAGAGTAGCTGAGTACTGAATTTAAAATATATATTTTGTTGATGTACTGTAACTGATGTAAAACATGCATTATTGTCCATTAAGCCTTTATGTAATTCCAGTGTTTGCACTTTACAAATACCTTTTATTTTTTGTACAAATGATCTTTCATTCTAGATTTTGCATCCTTAATTAAATAATAAATGTTTGAACCATTACAATGTATTGTTCTCCACTTTTTATAAAATGTAGTTTTTATTGACTATTACACACAAAACATGGTCTAGTGTCAAAAATGAACATTTCCATTAATGAACAAACTGGATTTGACTTTAATTTTTAACCTTTATGAGGGCATGTGTTTTCTAATGTCAAATTCTTCCATTTAATCTACCGGTATTATTAAGATGAATTCTTTTGAGTAATTATATTGTGTTTCATGCAGTAATATGTATACCTGGAATAGAATTCAGAAAAAAATCATTGTGGGGGCATTTTCTGCACCTATATTTTGCCCCATTCATTTATGACCCTAGTCTACGCTACACCAAACAAAATGGCTGTCATAAATTGGGGTTTATGTCCCAAATTTTGTTATGCCTGATCTGAATCAGTGAATAGGGGAGATGGGGCAAGCTGTCACACTTTAGTGCACATTTCTCAGGATATGTTTATATTTAAAAAAATAATATTTATTTGTAGGTCCATACCTTAAAATCTTGCCTACAAGAAAGGGCTACAAAACTTCCATGGTCATTGTACACATGAAATGTTACATTTAATTTAACACACGTTGACCCTTTGTGACAACATGCCCCAGCAGGTCATTGTCATGTTCTTTTATTAACTGAATAAAACAATCCAAAATCCTGACATCATTTTCAGTGTTTCCACAAACTGGTAAATGGTAAATGGTCTGCACTTATATAGCGCATTGTTTTTTTAACCTTAGAGGTTAGCAAAGCGCTTTACACTGTGTCCCATCCACCCATTCACACACACATTCACACTCACACTCATACCAATGGCATGCAAGGTGCTAGCCTGCCACTGAGAGCAACTTATAGCAAACTATAGAATGGCATTGTTGTACAGGATGTGGTGCACTCAATTTGGGAAAAAGGAATCAAGAGATAGGGGCTAGTTGCTAAAAAAAACCTTTAAGTTAAGTAAACCCTTAAGTAAAAGAAAAAAAAAAAATATTAAGGGGTTTCTTGCTTCTTGATTTATTACAGAACAATTAAAATGTCTTTACTGATATACATCACTGTTACTTATTATAGGAAATGTTTCAAATATTGACAATATAGACAAATATTTCCTGCCAGTTATACTGGAATATGTTGCTTGTTTATTTCTGATACACAACAGTTTAAAGGCACAATCTAGGCCCACTGTAGTTGGTTTCATATCAGTGTTAATCAGGTTTGGTTTCATTTCCTGACAGAGGCAAGGTGAGCATACCAGAATAAGTCAACCAGATTGACAAACAGAACTCAAAACTATCTCAGAGAGAGAAAGAGAAAGTAAGATACTGAATAATACTGGATCAGAGTGTGCATGGTATAAAGGAAGATATTAGTGTATGATTCCTATGTTTACCTGAACAGGTATATAGTTGATGTTGACAAACTGAAACAGTGTCCAAACCTTCCAGTTCATCTTCACTGCAGGCCAGTCATTTGTTTTAAGTTTGTTTTGAAGGTCTGAAGTTTGTTGCCTTGCATAGACCAAGTTTTTGATATCAGTACAGCCATGCACTGTATATTGCCAGCATATGCTATGCATTAGAACTATAAGATACAATATAACAAGTTATCAAGATCATTGAAAGCAAATCACAGGCATAAGCAGAGTATTGAAGAGAAAATGTTTTGATCATTAATAAAATGCTGACAAACGGCTTTAATGTCAATGACTTTCATTTAAAAACATGACTTGGTCAAACTCAGTGACCTGCACAATATAAAACAATTTCAGTTTGACTACCTATTTGTTTGGTGTCAATTGGAATTGGCACAGAGACATTTGAGCTGTGTGACATGTGTAAGAAGGACATGTTTTTGAGGTCAAATAGCATGGTATGGAACAGCACAACATTGCCCATCATGTTGATTTATACAGAAATTGAGACCTCAGTCAACAACACACCAATCAGAAATCACCACATGAGCTGGGACACTAAAAGCTGTAGGTCAGCAAACAGGTGAAGTTTAGTGACCAGTAGCAGTACTCTTTATATCAACAGGATTCTGGTCACAGTTGAGCATCATGATGAACTGCCCACTTCGATTCTTTCACAACCTGACAAACAGAAAATGATTGTCTCCTGAATAAGAGAGTGTCAGCCAAATATATAACAATTAGGCTACAAAAACTCTGCAAAAAAACAATGAAACGTCCTCACACTTTCAAATGCTTTTATTTTCAGCAAAACTTAATGTGTAAATATTTGTATGAAAATAAATAGACTCAACAACAAAGACATAAGATGAACAAGTTTCACTGACATGCGACTAACAGAAATTGAATAATGTGTCCCTGAACAATGGGGGGGGGGGGGGGGGTCAAAATCAAAAGCAGCAGTCAGTGTCTGGTGTGGCCACCAGCTGCATTAAGTTCTGCCGTGCATCTCATCCTCATGGACTGTACCAGATTTGCCAGTTCTTGCTGTGAGATGTTACCCCACTCTTCCACCAACACACTTGCAAGTTCCTGGACATTTCTGGGGGAATGGCCCTGACCCTCACCCTCCAATCCAACAGGTTCCAGACATGCCAGATCCGGCCTCTTCGCTGGCCATGGCAGAACACTGACACTCCTGTCTTTCAGGAAATCATGCAGAGAACGAGCAGTGTGGCTGGTGGCATTGTCATGTTACAGGGCAATGTCATGATGAGCCTGCAGGAAGGGTACCACATGAGGGAGGAGGATGTCTTCCCTGTAACGCATAGAGTTGAGATTGCCTGTTATGACAACAAGTTCAGTCAGATGATGCTGTGACACACCTACCCAGACCATGATGGAACCTCCACCTCCAAATCAATCCCGCTCTAGAGGATAGGCCTCGGTGTAATGCTCATTCCTTCAACGATAAATGTGAGTCAGACCATCGCCCCTGAGAGACAAAACCTCAACTCGTCAGTGAAGAGCACATTTTGCCAGTCCTGCCTGGTCCAGCTAAGGTGGGTTTGTGCCAATAGGCAACGTTGTTGCCGGTGATGTCTGGTAAGGACCTGCCTTACAACAGGCCTACAGCCCTCAGTCCAGCCTCTCTCAGCCTATTGCGGACAGTCTGAGTATTGATGGATGGACTGTGTGTTCCTGGTGTAACTTGGGCAGTTTTTGTTGCCATCATGTACCTTTCCCGCAGGTGTGATATCACGGATGTAACGATCCTGTGCAGGAGTTGTTACACGTTGTCTGCCACTGCAAGAACGATCAGCTGTCCTTCCTGTCTCTTAGGTGTCTCACAGTACAGACATAGCAATTTATTGCCCTGGCCAAATCTGCAGTCCTCAAGCATCCATGCAGCATTCCTAAGGCACATGGATCAGGAAGTAACACGGTTGAATGGTGATAAGAAATGTCTGATTTTGGACAGCAATGCCACAGTTGGTGAGCTCAAGAAGCATATATCAGAGGTCTTCAGAGATCACCCTTCATCTGGATAAGAGTGTCTGCTGGAAATGTGAAAATAGTGTAATTTATAGACCTGTAACACTCAGTAGTAGCAGAATGTTGTTAAAATATATTTTATGAATTATGGTGATGCAACAACTTACTGTATTAAAAAATGGAATAAGCATAGTTTTGCCTTTCTGGACTCTATAAATTTGTACTTTCATGAATTATGTTTTATTATATTTTGCCTTGTAAATAAAATAATAAAATGAACTAAAATCATGCATTGTGCTTTGTCAACTTGATGTCGAATGCCTGGTAAACAAAGAGCAACGCTATGCCAAATGAAAACCACTGTCACACTGACTGATATTTTCAAACAGATATTTTCGTATAGCCAACATTTGGACGTGATGAATAAGAATGCATCAATACAAATATGTATGCTGGAGCTGGACTATTGGCTCATTACTTTATTATGTAGATGTTTACTATTGATATACAACCCATAGCAACTGGCCCACACTCCTCTACAATTGAACGCATCAACATCTATAAATTAACAAGCAATACTTATTTAATTTAATACAATATGTGCTTTCAATATCAGTCATATATATAAGTCAATATCCCTCATAGAACCTGTTGAAATGTACAGTTACAGTCATTTCAAAGTCTGTTTGAGCTTGGTCAAAGTTTTTAAGGTGAATGTGACCAATTTATTATACAAAAATAAAATAAAAAAGAAAGTGCCTCTTTCAGATAATACAAAATGTATTAAATTATGAAAAATGGACAATGTTGCGCCACTAGGGCAATACCCCTATTTGGGGCAAGACATCATTCCCTATAGCCTGCGTCTGGCAAATATTATACTCCTATGTAAAAGTGGTTTACAATTTGAAAAGTGTAGGGTAGTTTTTTTGGGAACTTCTCTTTAATTTTTTAGTGGTATTAAACTCTCTCTTTCCATTGTCTGGCTTCCAATTTCCATGTGCCAGCTGTAACCAAAGGCGGAAAAAAGACGAATAAGGTCTACGTCATCACGCATTGTCCAGTGCAGAACCTCGAAAAGTCACTTGTTGTCAGAATGGAGCAGGCATGTTTGCCCCGCCCTGTGACGCACATTACCTGGTGTGCCCCAATCAATCACGTGATCATGGGGAATACCTTTGCATTCCAAATGATTATTCGATTTCCTGTTCTTTTATTATGTGCCTGCATGAAACTCAGAAATAGAACATTTCATATGAATTCACCTTATTCAGAGGTGGCAAGTTTGATTTTTGATGGGAATGAAAACGAGGCAGTGAGGACTTAAGTAGCCTACAGTCTCTTCTATAGGTTGTATTGTTGTTGAAATTGGTGTTAATTGTTCAGCTGGCAAAAAAATGCCAGTAGACAAAAATAAATAAATAAATAATAATAATAATAATAATAAACTCCAAAAACACGAGTTGATTTTGAGTTGATACTTGTGTTGTGCATTCTGCTGAGCGATGATTTCTCATGAATTACATCAGCGATTAATTGCAGTAAGGAAACCGAAAGTTAGCGAGTGAGTCTTCGAAAACGAAACAGGTGGGGCATAAATTCATGCCGTATAAATAATGCCTCCACCCCAAACAACATCACACATCAATTGCAGTAACTTCATAATTACAAGTCCTATTCGAGACAGAAAAGCAATCAGCGGAAGGTTTGAACAGCTCGGTAAGTCGCAGAATGCATAGAGAAATATTGCACAATAATCTATATTAATGTAGTTACCATCGTATACTAATGTTTTTTTTTATTAATCAAATGTTGACAGGCTCGTGATGGATCTAATAATAAAGGGATTTAATGGAGAAACGAAATCTCTGTCTGTGGGCTACAACACCACAGTTGGTGAACTGAAGCAGCTCATTTCACGGGACTTCAGTGTGCCACCTTCACAGCAGAAACTTTCTGCAAATAACGGACACCGAATCAGCCTTGATGACGATTCCAGAACACTCAGTAGTTACGGTTTGCACTCGGGGTCCGCGGTGATGCTCCTCATCATTCCTCTTCAGGTGTTCGTCAAGAACGAGAAGGGCCAAACAAAAACATACGATGTCGACGTCAATGAAACCGTAGATCAGCTCCAGCAAAAGATCTACAACAAAGAAAGTGTCCCTGTGGATCAGCAGAGACTGATTTACAACGGGAGACAACTGGAGTCTGGCATGAAGCTACTGGAGTACAACATCACATCTGGAAGCACCATTCACATGACTCTGCGTCTCCGAGGAGGTTAATGGATAAAGTGTGACCAGGACTAACTGACTACAAGAACTAAACATGTCAAATATAATAGGCATGAAACAGGTCTGTTAATTCTTAAAAAAAACAAAACATGAAAACAACATGAAAAACTAAAGCACTTTTTAAGTCGTTCTAAATAATATTGTCTTCTAAATGCCATAAATATATAATATATAACACAGAGTAGCTGAGTACTGAATTTAAAATATATATTTTGTTGATGTACTGTAACTGATATAAAACATGCATTATTGTCCATTAAGCCTTTATGTAATTCAAGTGTTTGCACTTTACAAATACCTTTTATTTTTGTACAAATGATCTTTCATTCTAGATTTTGCATCATTAATTAAATAATAAATGTTTGAACCATTACAATGTATTGTTCTCCACTTTTTATAAAATGTAGTTTTTAGTGACTGCTACACACAAAACATTATCAATTCTACGCTAGTGTCAGAAATGAACATTTCCATTAATGAACAAATTGGATTTGACTACTTTTTTAACCTTTATGAGGGCATGTGTTTTCTAATGTCAGATTCATCCATTTAATCTACCGGTATTATTAAGATGAATTCTTTTGAGTAATTATATTGTGTTTCATGCAGTAATATGTATACCTGGAATAGAATTCAGAAAAATAATTGTTGGGGCATTTTCTGCACCTACATTTTGAATTTTGGGAGCAATTTTGTTACTTTCGGAGGCAATTTTGCCCCATTCATTTATGACCCTAGTCTACGCTACACCAAACAAAATGGCTGTCATAAATTGGTGGTTATGTCTCAAATTTTGTTATGTCTGATCTGAATCGGTGAATAGGCGAGATGGGGCAAGCTGTCACACTTCAGTGCACATTTCTCAGGATATGTTTATATTTAAAAAAATAATATTTATTTGTAGGTCCATAGCTTAAAATCTTGCCTACAAGAAAGGGCTACAAACATTTCCATGGTCATTGTACACATGAAATGTTACAGTTCATTTAACACACGTTGACCCTTTGTGACAACATGCCCCCACAGCAGGTCATTGTCATGTTCTTTTATTAACTGAATAAAACAATCCAAAATCCTGACATCATTTTCAGTGTTTCCACAAACTGGTAAATGGTAAATGGTCTGCACTTATATAGCGCATTTTTTTTAACCTTAGAGGTTACCAAAGCGCTTTACACTGTGTCCCATCCACCCATTCACACACACAATCACACTCACACTCATACCAATGGCATGCAAGGTGCTAGCCTGCCACTGAGAGCAACTTATAGCAAACTATAGAATGGCATTGTTGTACAGGATGTGGTGCACTCAATTTGGGCATAATGAATCAAGGGATAGGGGCTAGTTTTAACTTAAGTAAACCGTTAAGTAAAAGAAGAAAAATCTTAAGGGGTTTCTTGTTTCTTGATTTATTACAGAACAATTAAAATGTCTTTACAGACATACATCAATGTTACTTATTATAGAAAATGTTTCAAATATTGACAATATAGACAAATATTTCCTGCCAGTTATACTGGAATATGCTGCTTGTATATTTCTGATACACAACAGTTTAAAGGCACAATCTAGGCCCACTGTAGTTGGTTTCATGTCAGTGTTAATCAGGTTTGGTTTCATTTCCTGACAGAGGCAAGGTGAGCATACCAGAATAAGTCAACCAGATTGACAAACAGAACTCAAAACTATCTCAGAGAGAGAAAGAGAAGGTCTGAGTGAGTATGGTATGTAATTTAAAGGAAGGTATTAGTGTATGAGTCCTATGTTTACCTGAACAGGTATATAGTTGATGTTGACAAACTGAAACAGTGTCCAAACCTTCCAGTTCATCTTCACTGCAGGCCAGTAACTTGTTTTAAGTTTGTTTTGAAGGTCTGAAGTTTGTTTCCTTGCATAGACCAAGTTTTTGATATCAGTACAGCCATGCACCGTATATTGCCAGCATATGCTATGCATTAGAACTATAAGATACAATATAACAAGTTATCAAGATCATTGAAAGCAAATCACAGGCATAAGCAGAGTATTGAAGATAAGATTTTTTGATCATTAATAAAATGCTGACAAACGGCTTTAATGTCAATGACTTTCATTTAAAAACTTGACTTGGTCAAACCCAGTGACCTGCACAATATAAAACAATTTCAGTTTGACTACCTATTTGTTTGGTGTCAATTGGAATTGGCACAGAGACATTTGAGCGGTGTGACATGTGTAAGAAGGACATGTTTTTAAGGTCAAATAGCATGGTATGGAACTGCACGACATTGCCCATCATGTTGATTTTTACAGAAATTGAGACCTCAGTCAACAACACACCAATCAGAAATCACCACATGAGCTGGGACACTAAAAGCTGTAGGTCAGCAAACAGGTGAAGTTTAGTGACCAGTAGCAGTACTCTTTATATCAACAGGATTCTGGTCACAGTTGAGCGTCATGATGAACAGCCCACTTCGATTCTTTCACAACCTGACAAACAGAAAATGATTGTCTCCTGAATAAGAGAGTGTCAGCCAAATATATAACAATTACCGTAGGCTACAAAAACTCTGAAAAAAAAAAAATGAAACGTCCTCACACTTTCAAATGCTTTTATTTTCAGCAAAACTTAATGTGTAAATATTTGTATGAAAATAAATAGACTCAACAACAAAGACATAAGATGAACAAGCTTCACTGACATGCGACTAACAGAAATTGAATAATGTGTCCCTGAACGGGGAGGGGGGGGGGTCAAAATCAAAAGCAGCAGTCAGTGTCTGGTGTGGCCACCAGCTGCATTAAGTACTGCTGTGCATCTCATCCTCATGGACTGTACCAGATTTGCCAGTTCTTGCTGTGAGATGTTACCCCACAATTCCACCAACACACTTGCAAGTTCCTGGACATTTCTGGGGGAATGGCCCTGACCCTCACCCTCCAATCCAACAGGTTCCAGACATGCCAGATCCAGCCTCTTCGCTGGCCATGGCAGAACACTGACACCCCTGTCTTTCAGGAAATCATGCAGAGAACGAGCAGTGTGGCTGGTGGCATTGTCATGTTACAGGGCAATGTCATGATGAGCCTGCAGGACGGGTACCACATGATGGAGGAGGATGTCTTCCCTGTAACGCATAGAGTTGAGATTGCCTGCAATGACAACAAGTTCAGTCAGATGATGCTGTGACACACCGCCCCAGACCATGATGGAAACTCCACCTCCAAATCAATCCCGCTCTAGAGGATAGGCCTCGGTGTAATGCTCATTCCTTCAACGATAAATGTGAGTCAGACCATTGCCCCTGAGAGACAAAACCTCAACTTGTCAGTGAAGAGCACATTTTGCCAGTCCTGCCTGGTCCAGCTAAGGTGGGTTTGTGCCAATAGGCAACGTTGTTGCCAGTGATGTCTGGTAAGGACCTGCCTTACAACAGGCCTACAACCCTCAGTCCAGCCTCTCTCAGCCTATTGCGGACATTCTGAGTAGTGATGGAGGGATTGTGTGTTCCTGGTGTAACTTGGGCAGTTTTTGTTGCCATCCTGTACCTTTCCCGCAGGTGTGATATACGGATGTAACGATCCTGTGCAGGAGTTGTTACACGTTGTCTGCCACTGCAAGGACGATCAACTGTCCTTCCTGTCTCTTAGGTGTCTCACAGTACAGACATAGCAATTTATTGTCCTGGCCAAATCTGCAGTCCTCAAGCATCCATGCAGCATTCCTAAGGCACATGGATCAGGAAGTAACAGTTGAATGGTGATAAGAAATGTCTGATTTTGGACAGCAATGCCACAGTTGGTGAGCTCAAGAAGCATATATCAGAGGTCTTCAGAGATCACCCTTCATCTGGATAAGAGTGTCTGCTGGAAATGTGAAAATAGAGTAATTTATAGACCTGTAACACTCAGTTTTAGCAGAATGTTGTTAAAATATATTTTATGAATTATGGTGATGCAACAACTTACTGTATTAAAAAATGGATAAGCATAGTTTTGCCTTTCTTGACTCTATATATTTGTACTTTTTATGAATGATGTTTTATTATATTTTGCCTTGCATATAAAATAATAAAATGAACTAAAATCATGCATTGTGCTTTGTTAACTTGATGTTATGCCAAATGAAAACCACTGTCACACTGACTGATATTTTCAAACAGATATTTTCGCATAGTCAACATTTGGATGTGATGTATAATGCATCAATACAAATATGTCTGCTGGAGCTGGACTATTGGCTCATTACTTTATTATGTAGATGTTTACTATTGATATACAACCCATTCCAACTGGCCCAGTCTCCTCTACAATTGAACGCATCAACATCTATAAATTAACAAGCAATACTTATTTAATTTAATACAATATGTGCTTGCAAGTCAATATCCCTCATAGAACCTGTTGAAATGTACAGTTACAGTCATTTCAAAGTCTGTTTGAGCATGGCGAAGTGGTCAAAGTTTTCAAGGTGAATGTGACCAATTTATTATACAAAAAGTATAGGCCTAGAAAGTGCCTCTTTAAGAGCAGTGTGCATTACTGATAAGCATATGTGGCGTTACTAGGTATGAAAGATTTGCAATTACACTTTAATTTATATCTGACTACGCCACCCTGGTGGAGAGCCAGGGAAATACTCCAAGGGAGGACACACAGGTAAGTATTACCCACTGAGGGCAAAGATATAAGCCAGTGAGACAGGGGTAACAATACAAAATATACTTTATTTTGTTAAAACAGACACATCACTAAAAAGCACACCATAGAAAAATACTTCTCCAGGGCAGGCCTCGCAGGAACAAGGCAGGCCGGGCGCACTCAGAGGTCGTCCAAACCCACTTAAATTCACCCCAAAATCAAACAGCAGGGCACTGCAAGGCAATTGTGTTAATAAACATCACACACTGTGAAGCACACACACCTCTAAAGAAAGGCAGCCGGCCTCCCCCGTTCCGCCTCGAACCCCTACCGGCTCCTGGAGACACAAGAAGAGAATCAAATAATAATTAACTGAGAAATTATACTAACTCCCCCAACCCAAATGAAATGTACAACCACAATGATTGGCACATCAAAGGCCCCAGCAGCCTGTCGGATAAGGCCAATCAAAAAGGCAGTGCCTGAGTGATTATCACGGAATCCAACTCCAAAACGGTTACAATGAGTTGTACAAAAGAAAACCATCAATTAATATGTACCAATATAAAAAAAGTAAATAACACAAAAACCATAAAGAAACCAATAACAAATAATCCACACGCAGTAATTACAAGAAAAATCCAACAAGACAGAACACAGGAAAAGGCAACTAAAATCCCACAAACACAAAAAAATAAAGGTACACACTTAACCAGTCAAGTCAATCATACATCGCACAAGCAGTAACACAGAGCGTGGGTTGGTTAACCCAAAAGAACCGACCTGCTAAGCGGTAAACGACTCGGTTACTAATGTAATCTCGGTTCCCTGAGAGGAGGGAACGACTATTGCGTAAGTAGCTTACGCTATGGGAAAACTCAGTTTCTCGAGAAATATTGAAGTCTTTATGTAAAACGCATTGCAGCTGCACAGCAGACAGTGATGAGCGAGGCAGCTCGGTCATTGGCTGTGCTGCGGCAACTGCTCGAACCAGTGACCGGGCGACTTAGAACGCGCGACCAATGAGGGCGCTCAGAGCCTGCTGAAATTAGCATATGAGGGCTATATAATGAGCGTCCCGTCATGCCAGTTCTTTTAGGGTCAATCGACTGAAGCGAACTGACCAAGCACAGACACGGCAGCTTACGCAATAGTCGTTCCCTCCTCTCAGGGAACCGAGGTTACGTTAGTAACCGAGTCGTTCCCTATCGAGAGGTCTCTCCTATTGCGTAAGTAGCTTACGCTATGGGAACACCATGTAAAACGCCGTGCATGCTGACTTCGCTCTATTAAGCCAGAGGCAGGTGCCTGAGCCTTAAAGCAAAGTGATATTCCACGAGCCGGCCAGCGGCGAGCTATATAGTGGGGTATGACAGGGCGCCCTTGCCTTCAAGGTGGGGCGCTCCTTGTACAAACACAAGCACATATCTCATGTACTGAGCTTTTGTGTACTGGTACGCATAATAAACCCTCTAAGTCGGTCAGAGACGGACCTTATAAGGGAGGAGATGATGCCCAGCATATACATACTCCAGTTCATTCCACAGTCAGACTGATAGAATGTTGGAATGCAGTGAGGGGACCTGTAGGTTATAAAACCTGATAAATGTCGAAGGCGAGCCCAGCCTGCCGCTGCACAAATATCTTCAATGGGTATCCCACTCGACCATGCCCACGAGGAGGCCATGCTCCTCGTAGAATGAGCTCTGACGCCTAAGGGGCATTGAAGGCCCTTGGCTCCATAAGCTAGCGCTATAGCATCCACTATCCAGCGCGATATTCGTTGCTTTGAGACAGCGAGACCCTTAGTTCGGCCGCCAAAGCATACGAATAATTGTTCCGTCTGTCTGAACAGGGCAGAACGTTCCAAATATACTCTGAGCGCCCTGACCGGGCAGAGTAAATTTGCATCACCTTCGTCTGCTGAGGACGATAGCGCTGCCAGAGATATCACCTGTGCTCTGAAGGGTGTAGAGAGCACCTTAGGAATATACCCGTGCTTTGGCCTAAGGACAACTCTGCAGTCGTTAGGTCCAAATTCCAGGTAAGCAGCGCTTGATGACAGCGCGTGCAGGTCGCCCACTCTTTTAACTGAAGCGAGTGCCAGCAAGAGCGTGGTTTTGAGCGAGAGCTGCTTGAGGTGCACGGTTCGGAGAGGTTCGAACGGGGCACCTTTGAGTGCGTCCAGGACCGTGGCCAGGTCCCAGATCGGTACCGAAGGTGGGCGAGGAGGGTTCATCCTCCTAGCACCTCTTAGGAAACGAACGATCAGATTGTTTTTTCCTAATGAATGTCCTTTATCAGGATTGTGTGACGCCGCTATGGCAGCCACATAGACTTTGAGCGTGGAGTGTGTGCGGCCCGCCTCCAGCAGCTCCTGCAAAAAGGCGAGTACACTTGGTATCTCGCACGTTTTGGGGTTCAAGCTCTTGGTATCACACCAGTCACTGAACATTTTCCACTTTTGGGCATACAAGCGCCTCGTAGAGGGGGCTTGCGCCTCAGTAATGGTTTTCAGAACTCCACTGGGGAGGTTCTCGGGAACCCGTTGAGGGGCCATGCATGGAGGGCCCACAGATCGGGGCGGGGATGAAGAATCATCCCGCTGGCCTGTCCGAGGAGGTCTTGCCTCAGCGGAATCGGCCATGGGGCAGATTGCATCATCTGTACCAGCTCTGGAAACCACGTCTGGTTTTTCCAGAGTGGGGCTACCAGGAGCACTGCACATTTCACCTCCCTGATCCGACTGATGACCTGAGGCAGCATTGCGATCGGGGGAAAAGCATACAAGGGGCGGCTCGGCCAAACTTGGGCGAGCGCGTCCGTGCTTTTTGAGAAGAAGAGAGGGCAGTGCGCGTTTTCCTTGGAGGCGAAGAGGTCGACCTCTGCCTCGCCAAAGGTTCGCCATAACCACTGAACCGTCAGAGGGTGGAGAGACCATTCTCCTGGGAGAACTTTGTCACTGGATAGCATGTCCGCTCCTTGGTTCAGGACGCCTGGCACGTGCGCTGCCCTTAGCGAGCGCAGGTGGTGTTGTGACCATAGGATGAGCTCCCTGGCCATAGAGTGCAGGGAGCTCGACCTGAGTCCACCTTGGCAGTTTATATACGAAACTACCGTCATGTTGTCCGTTCGGACCAGGACGTGTTCGTTTTGCAGGTACGGAAGCAGGGCTCCGAGAGCCAAGGCGACCGCTTTCATTTCCAGACAGTTTATGTGTAGGCGCTTTTCCGGGTTTGACCAAAAGCCGGAAACAGGCCTGCCCTCGTAAAGGGCCCCCCATCCTATTTTGGAGGCATCTGTTGTGATCATTTTCCTCCGCGTATTCACGCCCAGACTCACGCCGGTTTGATACCAGTTTATGGCTTTCCAGGGCATCAGGGCTTTTATACAGCCGTGATTCGCTCTGATCAAAAAGTGGCCCGAGCGCCACGCGTGAGTGGGGACACGGCTCTTGAGCCAGCGCTGGAGAGGACGCATGTGCAACAATCCTAGCTGGAGTACAGCTGATGCCGAGGCCATGAGACCGAGCATTCTCTGAAATCGTTTGACGGGAGCGTGCGCGCCCGTTCTGAACGATGTTGCAAGGCGTCGAATAGAGAGTGCTTGAAACTGTATGAACGGTGTTTTGAAGTGGGGGTGCATTCATCATTATGGGCACGCGCGCCACATTCATAAAGCTTTCCGCATTTAGCGGGGAGTTTCTTAGCTCGCGCATTGCATCTGTGATGTTTGCGGCATTGCTGTTTGAAACTGTGTGGGTAGCTGTGTGTAGGGGTGCGTGCAATACGGCAGGCACACGTGCTACACTTATAGCACTTCCCGTTTTTACTGGGGAAGTGTTTATAACTGTGGGAACAGTGCTTGTGTGTAGTGGTGCATACATGACAATAGGCACACGAACTACATTTTTGAGACATCCAGCCTGAGCTGGGGAGGTGTTTGGCACTGTTTGGACAGTATTGATATGTGGGAATGCGCACTTTAGTGTGGACATGTGAACCCTTAGTGACACAGGCAGAAAATGACTCTTTTGGTGATTTCTGTGTGTCGCCGTGAAAACGGCGTTTGATTGCAGGTGAGCGAGCCTGTAAGGGGACTGGGTAATGTTTTAAATGTTTGCGAGGGAGCGGTCCGGCATTTGCGAGACGCGTACTCCCTCTCTTTCTTCCTGCTGCTAGGAAGACTTACGAGGCTCTGTGTTCAGGGTGATTCTGGGTCGAGTGCCTCGTTGCTCCTGCGGCTTTCTTCGGCCAGCGGAACGCGAGTGGCGTCGAGCGTCCTTTTCAGGTCTGCTCTTCGGCTGGGAGACGGGCGGCTCTGCTCTGGCTCGCTGCTGCTGCTGGGGCGGTTTTTGAGATGAGCTGGATCGCTTAGGCAGGAAGTGATGCATAGCTTGCGAATCCTTCCGCGCCTCAGTGAAGCGCTCCATGAAATCTCTCACCGTAGGTCCGAACAGGCCGCTCGGAGTGACAGGTGCGTCAAGGAAGGGTGCCTTATCCGCGTCCTTCATCTCCGTTAGCGTTAGCCACAGATGGCACTCAAGGATGATCAAATTAGCCATGGCCCAGCCAATGGATTGGGCGGTGGCCTTTGTGGCTCGCAGAGCTACGTCCGTAGCACTGCGCAGGTCCTTAAAAGCGTCGGGTTCAGGTCCAGACTAGTCCATAGAGCGAAGTTTGGCCTGAAACACTTGTAGAACCGCCATCGAATGCAGCGCTGATGCAGCTTGACCGGCGGCGGCGTATGCGCGACCGGTGAGAGCTGATGTGGTTCTGCACGGCTTCGATGGGTGAGAAGCTCTGGCCTTCCATCCAGCGGTGGAGGGTGGGCATAGATGGTTGGCCACAGTCTCCTCTAGGGGCGGAGTTGCCTCGTAGCCTCTTTCTCTCGCGCCATCCACTGGAGGAGAGCGAAGAAGAGAAAGAAGGCTTTAGGCGAGCCGAGTGCGGGGCTTTCCACGACTTTGTGAGCTCGTCGTGCACCTCAGGGAAGAAAGGAGAGGGTCTCTGTCGGGGGGCCTGCCGGCGCCCCTGCAGGAACCACTCATCCAGCCGGCTGCGGGCGGGTTCTTCCGGAGAAGACCAGTCGAGCCCGAGGTCTTCCACGGCCTTAGACAGGATACGGACGATCTCCAAGTCCATGCTGGTGCCCGCGCTCGTGTCCGCTGATGCCGATGGCACAGGGTCGAACGAGCCCGGCCAGTCGTCGGATGCAGCATCAAGAGAGAGGCTGTCATCCTTTCCGTCGTCGTCCCCTGATGTGCCGAACGAGACGAGACCCACCGCTTTGTTGGAGGGGTGCAGGTCCGTTCTCGCGAAATGGACTGGCGGCGGGGAGACATCTGGTAGCGGTGATGCCCGCGGGGACTGAGCTGGCGTGACATCACCGGAGTCGGGGTGCTCTGGCAGCCTCTGTGAGCGGTGCTTTTTTTGCGCGGCTCGAACAGAGGTGGCAGCACGGGGGCAGCCGGCTCGCTTGCGGTGAAAACGGCAAAGCGAGTGCGCAGCTCGGCGAGGCCCAAGGAGTCGCATTCAGGGCATCCGCCCTGAATGAGTGCAGCTTCTGCGTGGTCCAGACCCAGGCAGCGAGTGCAGGTGATGTGCCGATCTCCGTCGGAAAGAGGGCCTCTGCACGAGGCGCAGGCTGAAGGCATTTGAAACAACGCCTGGAAAATAACTCTTTTACTTTCTTAAAAAGCGTCACGGGGGCGAACGCTTGTTCAGTAAAAGGATATGCGATGCGCGCCGGAGGGCGTAGCAAAAGGCTTCGAAGGCGGCTGAAGATGCCGGCGTCCTCTCAGCAGTCCCGCTGCAAGCTTGTCCACGGTGGCGAAAGACTCCAAAAATCAAAGACCAAAAAAGGTCTTCGCTGAAGGAGTTTAAATCTAAAAGAACTGGCATGACGGGACGCTCATTATATAGCCCTCATATGCTAATTTCAGCAGGCTCTGAGCGCGCGAATGCGGGACTCGCCGTCATTGGTCACGCGTTCTAAGTCGCCCCGTCACTGGTTCGAGCAGTTGCCGCAGCACAGCCAATGACCGAGCTGCCTCGCTCATCACTGTCTGCTGTGCAGCTGCAATGCGTTTTACATAAAGACTTCAATATTTCTCGAGAAACTGAGTTTTCCCATAGCGTAAGCTACTTACGCAATAGGAGAGACCTTTCGATAGGGAACTCAGCACAGCGGTGCAAACAATCAAACGAAAATAAGAAATTTAATCCGATAAGCAAAACAGCAGCGGCATCTCCTGTAGCGTCCTCACACTGGATAAAGTTTACTGATGGTGACGTCCCCTTTCCCTTTAACACCAGAAACACCAGATATTAAACAAAGTCTATAAAATCCCAAACCAAAAAAAAGAACGAAATACTTACAGTGTCTCCAAGTGAACACCAACCGCCTGTTATGTGGCTACTCAAAGCGCCACAGCCTGGTTTATTTTAAATGAACAACATCCACCGGTCCGTTGTATGATTGCTCCAAGCGCCGCAGCCCAATCCGTCAGCCAGCACCCACACACCCGCTATTTTACTATTAGCGAGAGCAGTACATCGTAACTACTATAACCGCTAGTAAAGTTTACCAAGAATGCCGCACATACCTGTGATCACATACAGCCGCCCTTCCTCCCAATGCCCATGTCGCCGGCAATGCTGTGAATCAAACTATAAACAGTACATATTACAACAGAGCAGTCCAGCCTATTGCAAAATGCTACTAGCTTTAACATACCTGCAAACCACCGTAACAGGGAAAGGAAATGCCAAGGGGGGGGGAGCCCGGAATCAGCAAAACACGTCAACTGACGTCAAAATAAAGGTCCTTGAATACTAAAGGTGCTACCACCTCATTGGTCTTCCACCCATCCACTAATAAACCAATAACCTAGCTCCTTTATCCTGTCACACATACTTAAAACAAAATGTATTAAATTATGAAAAATGGACAATGTTGCGCCACTAGGGCAATACCCCTATTTGGGGCAAGACATCTTTCCTTATAGCCTGCGTCTGGCAAATATTATACTCCTATGTAAAAGTGGTTTACAATTTGAAAAGTGTAGGGTAGTTTTTTTGGGAACTTCTCTTTCATTTTTTAGTGGTATTAAACTCTCTCTTTCCATTGTCTGGCTTTCAATTTCCATGTGCCAGCTGTAACCAAAGGTGGAAAAAAGACGAATGAGGTCTACGCCATCACGCATTGTCCAGTGCAGAACCTCGAAAATTCACTTGTTGTCAGAATGGAGCAGGCATGATTGACCCACCCTGTGACGCACATTACCTGGTGTGCCCCAATCAATCACGTGATCATGGGGAATAACTTTGCATTCCAAATGATGATTCAATTTCCTGTTCTTTTATTATGTGCCTGCATGAAACTCAGAAATAGAACATTTCATATGAATTCACCTTATTCAGAGTGGTGGCAAGTTTGATTTTTGATGGGAACGAGGCAGTGAGGACTTAAGTAGCCTACAGTCTCTTCTATGGGTTGTATTGTTGTTGAAATTGGTGTTAATTGTTCAGCTGGCTAAAAAATGCCAGTAGACATAAATAAATAAATAAATAATAATAATAATAAACTCCAAAAACACGAGTTGTGAGAATTAGATGTGGTTTAGGAATATGCACGATTAATGCCGTGCATAAAAACAATTATGAGGTCAATATTTATGTAGCACCCTCTACCCTCTCAGGAATGACGTACCTGAGCTCTTAGGGCGGGTACTCGGGTTCAAACTTTGCAGTCTCTCGACTAATTATAAGGGAACTCTCTTAACACCCTACACAATACCCAATTTCCTCTCCTGAACTAGAACCATGCATTTAAAGTGAATGTGAATTAACCCAATGGAAATATTCAGGTTAATCTTCAACCAAACCAATTAGTAAAATTAATGAAATCACATCAAGTAAACAATTACAGTGTTTATTAAAAAAAGAAATACGAATTTAAATGAAATAGGAAAAAATTAAACTAGAAAGATGATAAATAAACAGTAAACTACAATTACCTGTCTATTCTAGAGTGATGTCACATAAATGTAGTTGGAATATTTTAGAAATACACAATCTCTATGATTAATGTACTTTTAGAATGGTATGACAACCCACAGATGAATATGAATATTAACAATTAAGTATAACTTATGATAAATAAAATGCCTCTCAATATGGTTTTAACACTTTTTTTAAATGCACCATCCAATCTATTTACATATATATGAACTGCCCTTTACAGAAAATAAATAACAATAAATCGAACGCTTCTTATGAAAATGCTATGGCAGTTATAAATGAACATATAAACACATTAACTGACGTGGGCCCACACACACACACACACACACACACACACACACACACACACACACACACACACACACACACACACACACACACACACACCCCTCGTTGCAGGCCTGTATCGCTGCTCGCGTGCGTTGTGGCCACAAAATAAAGAGATAATTGGCCGCTTCACTCCGAAGAGCCAAATAAACATTAAATGGGATACCTTCAATCCGTAAGTAATGAGTCCTCCCGTGTTAGAAAACTCCGATCACTCACTTCGTCCCTGATATGCGCGTCCTGGACTCTTTACGATCCCTCGTTGCCAGGGGAACCCTGAACCCCTCGGCGATTCAGGGCGCTACCTGGATGTGCAGTCGTGCAGCTCCTCCTTATCACCGTTATTCACGTTGATAAAGTCTGCTTTATTATTTAGATACTCAAGTTACTACTTCGTTTGTAGTTAGCACTAACTCGTATGGAACTCACACAAGTGTATACAAACTAAAAGATAACTTACAGCCAGCGAACCCTTGGTTAAACAAAATCTCTGCTGAATATAATAATCAGAAATAAATCAACCAATCCTGGTCGGATTAATCACTATTCTCTCACACATTCAGCACGGCGCGTTTCAACACACACCTTCATCCATCCATCTTCTCTCCTTTCTCCTCTCTTTTTTTCCCTTCCCAACTTCCAAGACCCAATCATACATACATTCCATAGGTATCAGGCGGGCTTAATAACTTATGCTCCAATGAATAAAGGACAAACCCTAACTGGTTTGTAAAACCCACGTTTTGCACATGTAGGCCTACATTACAACCAAACTCTACCACAGAACGATGCTCTTAAAGGCGCAGATCCCATTTACACATCGTAAAGAAATATAAACTTCGTACCCAAGAAACATTATTTGAAAGGGTCTTAAATACTCCAGCTTAACTTTTAAGGGAAAATCACCAGGGTTACATGGATAAAAAATCAGTGAAGTTGCTATTACCAATTATTATTATTTTTATTTTTTGGAAGAGTGTCTCTCACATGAATATCATCATATTGAAAGATGAAAACCTCTGTGCTACACAATGTACAAACACAAACATTTATTTTTGTTTAATTGAATGCATGGTTTGTCGAAATATGTACAGTAGTGTGAGTTAACCAGATACTTGTGTTGTGCATTCTGCTGAGCGATGATTTCTCATGAATTACATCAGCGATTAATTGCAGAAAGGAAACCGAAAGTTAGCGAGTGAGTCTTCGAAAACGAAACAGGTGGGGCATAAATTCATGCCGTATAAATAATGCCTCCACCCCAAACAACATCACACATCAATTGGAGTAACTTCATAATTACAAGTCCTATTCGAGACAGAAAAGCAATCAGCGGAAGGTTTGAACAGCTCGGTAAGTCGCAGAATGCATAGAGAAATATTGCACAATAATCTATATTAATATAGTTACCATCGTATACTAATGATTTTTTTTATTAATCAAATGTTGACAGGCTCGTGATGGATCTAATAATAAAGGGATTTAATGGAGAAACGAAATCTCTGTCTGTGGGCTACAACACCACAGTTGGTGAACTGAAGCAGCTCATTTCACGGGACTTCAGTGTGCCACCTTCACAGCAGAAACTTTCTGCAAATAACGGACACCGAATCAGCCTTGATGACGATTCCAGAACACTCAGTAGTTACGGTTTGCACTCGGGGTCCGCGGTGATGCTCCTCATCCTTCCTCTTCAGGTGTTCGTCAAGAACGAGAAGGGCCAAACAAAAACATACGATGTCGACGTCAATGAAACCGTAGATCAGCTCCAGCAAAAGATCTACAACAAAGAAAGTGTCCCTGTGGATCAGCAGAGACTGATTTACAACGGGAGACAACTGGAGTCTGGCATGAAGCTACTGGAGTACAACATCACATCTGGAAGCACCATTCACGTGACTCTGCGTCTCCGAGGAGGTTAATGGATAAAGTGTGACCAGGACTAACTGACTACAAGAACTAAACATGTCAAATATAATAGGCATGAAATAGGTCTGTTAATTCTTAAAAAAACAAAACATGAAAACAACATGAAAAACTAAAGCACTTTTTAAGTCGTTCTAAATAATATTGTCTTCTAAATGCCATAAATATATAATATATAACACAGAGTAGCTGAGTACTGAATTTAAAATATATATTTTGTTGATGTACTGTAACTGATGTAAAACATGCATTATTGTCCATTAAGCCTTTATGTAATTCCAGTGTTTGCACTTTACAAATACCTTTTATTTTTGTACAAATTATCTTTCATTCTAGATTTTGCATCCTTAATTAAATAATAAATGTTTGAACCATTACAATGTATTGTTCTCCACTTTGTGTAAAATGTAGTTTTTAGTGACTGTTACACATTAGCAGGTCTACGCTAGTGTCAGAAATTAACATTTCCATTAATGAACAAACTGGATTTCACTAGCCTACTTTTTTTAACCTTTACGAGGGCATGTGTTTTCTAATGTCAAATTCATTTAATCTACCGATATTATTAAGATGAATTCTTTTGAGCAATTAAATTGTGTTTCATGCAGTAATATGTATACCTGGAATAGAATTCAGAAAAAAAATATTGTTGGGGCATTTTCTGCACCTACATTTTGAATTTTGGGAGCATTTTTGTTACTTTCGGAGGCAATTTTGCCCCAAGCACCCATTCATTTAACATCCTGGTCTATACACCAAACAAAATGGCTGTCATAAATTGGGGTTTATGTCTCAAATTTTGTTATGTCTGATCTGAATCAGTGAATAGGGGAGATGGGGCAAGCTGTCACACTTTAGTGCACATTTCTCAGGATATGTTTATATTTAAAAAATAAAATTTCTTTGTAGGTCCATACCTACAAGGTCTTGCCTACAAGAAAGGGCTACAAACATTTCCATGGTCATTGTACACATGAAATGTTACATTTAATTTAACACACGTTGACCCTTTGTGACAACATGCCCCCACAGCAGGTCATTGTCATGTTCTTTTATTAACTGAATAAAACAATCCAAAATCCTGACATCATTTTCAGTGTTTCCACAAACTGGTAAATGGTAAATGGTCTGCACTTATATAGCGCATTTTTTTTTTAAACTTAGAGGTTACCAAATCGCTTTACACTGTGTCCCATCCACCCATTCACACACACAATCACACTCACACTCATACCAATGGCATGCAAGGTGCTAGCCTGCCACTGAGAGCAACTTATAGCAAACTATAGAATGGCATTGTTGTACAGGATGTGGTGCACTCAATTTGAGCATAAGGAATCAAGAGATAGGGGCTAGTTGCTAAAAAAACCCTTTAAGTTAAGTAAACCCATGAGTAAAAGAAGAAAAAATCTTAAGGGGTTTCTTGCTTCTTGATTTATTACAGAACAATTAAAATGTCTTTACTGATATACATCACTGTTACTTATTATAGGAAATGTTTAAAATATTGACAATATAGACAAATATTTCCTGCCAGTTATACTGGAATATGTTGCTTGTTTATTTCTGATACACAACAGTTTAAAGGCACAATCTAGGCCCACTGTAGTTGGTTTCATGTCAGTGTTAATCAGGTTTGGTTTCATTTCCTGACAGAGGCAAGGTGAGCATACCAGAATAAGCACTGAGGTGCGGTCTGGGTAGGCAAACTAGGCACTGCCTACCCTGCCAAAATTCAAAAATAAAATGTTTATTAAATAATAAACTTGTATTTGGATTTTTACTTTTTATTCTTGTGATTTATACATGCAATATGTGTGTTATTCCAATTGTTTAGACGTTATGATGACAAATGTAGCAGTTACGCATAATCAACTAAAAACAAATGGTAGAATAAGCACTGCTTTTACGGTCCATTCATTGCAGGCGACAAGCGGAAAACCCATGTTGCGCATGCGCGCTCGATCCTGTATTCTTTAACATGTACGGCAAAAGCACAAATCTGCTGTGCCTTTTGACGTAAATATGTTATGCCCGTAATCATCTCCGTTATGTATCAGACATGGACCAATTAAAATCGAGATATTCCTGGACATTTGCGTAGCTAACGTCATTACACCACAGCTAGTGTACATGCCTAATCCCGCAAAATTCAAAATGACAGCACCAGCCGTAATCACGGAATTAAGAAATTTTTCCAAGCTCGATTTTAATTCCAAATAGGAGTTAATTGCAAGAGGGAGGTCTACGCCAGCCTTAGATGGGGCCCAAAAATTATCCGATCATTTCAAACTGATTGGTATGTAAGAAAAGATTGGCTATGTGGCTGTGCTAACAATCAGCGGCTGTACTGCTATCCCTGCCTGCTTCTTTCAACCAGTCAGACTGTTTGGACTTCAGCGGGATATTGTGATTTGAACAACCTGCCCGCAGCTTTAACCAAGCATGAAAAGTCGTCAGCTCACATCCAGTGTCAAATTACACTGAAAACCTTTGGAAAATCTCGGATCGACCTTGCACTTGACGAGCAAAGGAAGCTGAATATAACCTACCACAATGAAAAGGTAAAGGAAAACCGAGAGGTTTTGAAGGATCTGATAAATGCATAACGTTCACTGTTTACGCACGTGTGTGTGTGTGTGTGTGTGTGCGTGAGAGAGAGAGAGAGAGAGAGAGAGAGAGAGAGTGTGAGTACACGATATACATCCTGATTTGTACATTTCTTGATATGCCGCGCTTGTGTGTAACGTTCACTGTTATTACGTATTATTAGCTTAAACAATAAATCAGGTAATCTGGCTTTCATAACTCAGTGCCTATAGCCTCTTTAAGACATCACAGCACGTCACTGAGAATAAGTCAACCAGATTGACAAACAGAACTCAAAACTATCTCAGAGAGAGAAAGAGAATGTAAGATACTGGATAATACTGGATCAGAGTGTGCATGGTATAAAGGAAGATATTAGTGTATGATTCCTATGTTTACCTGAACAGGTATATAGTTGATGTTGACAAACTGAAACAGTGTCCAAACCTTCCAGTTCATCTTCACTGCAGGCCAGTAACTTGTTTTAAGTTTGTTTTGAAGGTCTGAAGTTTGTTTCCTTGCATAGACCAAGTTTTTGATATCAGTACAGCCATGCACTGTATATTGCCAGCATATGCTATGCATTAGAACTATAAAATACAATATAACAAGTTATCAAGATCATTGAAAGCAAATCACAGGCATAAGCAGAGTATTGAAGAGAAAATTTTTTGATCATTAATAAAATGCTGACAAACGACTTTAATGTCAATGACTTTCATTTAAAAACTTGACTTGGTCAAACCCAGTGACCTGCACAATATAAAACAATTTCAGTTTGACTACCTATTTGTTTGGTGTCAACTGGAATTGGCACAGAGACATTTGAGCGGTGTGACATGTGTAAGAAGGACATGTTTTTTGAGGTCAAATAGCATGGTATGGAACAGCACAACATTGCCCTTCATGTTGATTTATACAGAAATGGAGACCTCAGTCAACAACACACCAATCAGAAATCACCACATCAGCTGGGACACTAAAAGCTGTAGGTCAGCAAACAGGTGAAGTTTAGTGACCAGTAGCAGTACTCTTTATATCAACAGGATTCTGGTCACAGTTGAGCATCATGATGAACAGCCCACTTCGATTCTTTCACAACCTGACAAACAGAAAATGATTGTCTCCTGAATAAGTTAGTGTCAGCCAAATATATAACAATTACCGTAGGCTACAAAAACTCTGCAAAAAACAATGAAACGTCCTCACACTTTCAAATGCTTTTATTTTCAGCAAAACTTAATGTGTAAATATTTGTATGAAAATAAATAGACTCAACAACAAAGACATAAGATGAACAAGTTTCACTGACATGCGACTAACAGAAATTGAATAATGTGTCCCTGGTTCAAAATCAAAAGCAGCAGTCAGTGTCTGGTGTGGCCACCAGCTGCATTAAGTACTGCTGTACATCTCATCCTCATGGACTGTACCAGATTTGCCAGTTCTTGCTGTGAGATGTTACCCCACTCTTCCACCAACACACTTGCAAGTTCCTGGACATTTCTGGGGGAATGGCCCTGACCCTCACCCTCCAATCCAACAGGTTCCAGACATGGCAGAACACTGACACTCCTGTCTTTCAGGAAATCATGCAGAGAACGAGCAGTGTGGCTGGTGGCATTGTCATGTTACAGGGCAATGTCATGATGAGCCTGCAGGACGGGTACCACATGATGGAGGAGGATGTCTTCCCTGTAACGCATAGAGTTGAGATTGCCTGCAATGACAACAAGTTCAGTCAGATGATGCTGTGACACACCGCCCCAGACCATGATGGAACCTCCACCTCCAAATCAATCCCACTCTAGAGGATAGGCCTCGGTGTAATGCTCATTCCTTCAACGATAAATGTGAGTCAGACCATTGCCCCTGAGAGACAAAATCTCAACTCGTCACTGAAGAGCACATTTTGCCAGTCCTGCGTGGTCCAGCTAAGGTGGGTTTGTGCCAATAGGCAACGTTGTTGCCGGTGATGTCTGGTAAGGACCTGCCTTACGGCCAACAACCCTCAGTCCAGCCTCTCTCAGCCTATTGCGGACATTCTGAGTAGTGATGGAGGGATTGTGTGTTCCTGGTGTAACTTGGGCAGTTTTTGTTGCCATCCTGTACCTTTCCCGCAGATGTGATATACGGATGTAATGATCCTGTGCAGGAGTTGTTACACGTTGTCTGCCACTGCAAGGACGATCAACTGTCCTTCCTGTCTCTTAGGTGTCTCACAGTACAGACATAGCAATTTATTGCCCTGGCCAAATCTGCAGTCCTCAAGCATCCATGCAGCATTCCTAAGGCACATGGATCAGGAAGTAACACAGTTGAATGGTGATAAGAAATGTCTGATTTTGGACAGCAATGCCACAGTTGGTGAGCTCAAGAAGCATATATCAGAGGTCTTCAGAGATCACCCTTCATCTGGATAAGAGTGTCTGCTGGAAATGTGAAAATAGAGTAATTTATAGACCTGTAACACTCAGTTTTAGCAGAATGTTGTTAAAATATATTTTATGAATTATGGTGATGCAACAACTTACTGTATTAAAAAATGGATTAAGCATAGTTTTGCCTTTCTTGACTCTATATATTTGTACTTTTTATGAATGATATTTTATTATATTTTGCCTTGCATATAAAATAATAAAATGAACTAAAATCATGCATTGTGCTTTGTTAACTTGATGTCGAATGCCTGGTTAACAAAGAGCAACGTTATGCCAAATGAAAACCACTGTCACACTGACTGATATTTTCAAACAGATATTTTCGCATAGTCAACATTTGGATGTGATGTATAATGCATCAATACAAATATGTCTGCTGGAGCTGGACTATTGGCTCATTACTTTATTATGTAGATGTTTACTATTGATATACAACCCATTCCAACTGGCCCAGTCTCCTCTACAATTGAACGCATCAACATCTATAAATTAACAAGCAATACTTATTTAATTTAATACAATATGTGCTTGCAAGTCAATATCCCTCATAGAACCTGTTGAAATGTACAGTTACAGTCATTTCAAAGTCTGTTTGAGCATGGCGAAGTGGTCAAAGTTTTCAAGGTGAATGTGACCAATTTATTATACAAAAAGTATAGGCCTACAAAGTGCCTCTTTAAGAGCAGTGTGCATTACTGATAAGCATATGTGGCGTTACTAGGTATGAAAGATTTGCAATTACACTTTAATTTATATCTGACTACGACACCCTGGTCGAGAGCCAGGGAAATACTCCAAGGGAGGACACACAGGTAAGTATTACCCACTGAGGGCAAAGATATAAGCCAGTGAGACAGGGGTAACAATACAAAATATACTTTATTTTGTTAAAACAGACACATCACTAAAAAGCACACCATAGAAAAATACTTCTCCAGGGCAGGCCTCGCAGGAACAAGGCAGGCGGGGCGCACTCAGAGGTCATCCAAACCCACTTAAATTCACCCCAAAATCAAACAGCAGGGCACTGCAAGGCAATTGTGTTAATACACATCACACACTGTGAAGCACACACACCTCTAAAGAAAGGCAGCCGGCCTCCCCCGTTCCGCCTCGAACCCCTACCGGCTCCTGGAGACACAAGAAGAGAATCAAATAATAATTAACTGAGAAATTATACTAAACCCCCCCCCAACCCAAATGAAATGTACAACCACAATGATTGGCACATCAAAGGCGCCCCAGCCGCCTGTCCGGATAAGGCCAATCAAAAAGGCAGTGCCTGAGTGATTATCACGGAATCCAACTCCAAAACGGTTACAATGAGTTGTACAAAAGAAAACCATCAATTAATATGTACCAATATAAAAAAAGTAAATAACACAAAAACCATAAAGAAACCAATAACAAATAATCCACACGCAGTAATTACAAGAAAAATCCAACAAGACACAACACAGGAAAAGGCAACTAAAATCCCACAAACACAAAAAAATAAAGGTACACACTTAACCAGTCAAGTCAATCATACATCACACAAGCAGTAACACAGAGCGTGGGATGGTTAACCCAAAAGAACCGACCTGCTAAGCGGTAAACGACTCGGTTACTAACGTAACCTCGGTTCCCTGAGAGGAGGGAACGACTATTGTGTAAGTAGCTTACGCTATGGGAAAACTCCGTTTCTTGAGAAATATTGAAGTCTTTATGTAAAACACATTGCAGCTGCACAGCAGACAGTGATGAGCGAGGCAGCTCGGTCATTGGCTGTGCTGCGGCAACTGCTCGAACCAGTGACCGGGCGACTTAGAACGCGCGACCAATGAGGGCGCGTCCCGCATTCGCGCGCTCAGAGCCTGCTGAAATTAGCATATGAGGGCTATATAATGAGCGTCCCGTCATGCCAGTTCTTTTAGGTTCAATCGACTGAAGCGAACTGACCAAGCACAGACACGGCAGCTTACGCAATAGTCGTTCCCTCCTCTCAGGGAACCGAGGTTACGTTAGTAACCGAGTCGTTCCCTATCGAGAGGTCTCTCCTATTAGCGTAAGTAGCTTACGCTATGGGAACACCATGTAAAGCGCCGTGCGTGCTGACTTCAGCTCTATAAAACCAGAGGCAGGTGCCTGAGCCTTAAAGCAAAGTGATATTCCACGAGCCGGCCAGCGGCGAGCTATATAGTGAGGGTATGACAGAGCGCCCTTGCCTTCAAGGTGGGGCACTCCTTGTACAAACACAAGCACATATCTCATGTACTGAGCTTTTGTGTACTGGTACGCATAATAAACCCTCTAAGTCGGTCAGAGACGGACCTTATAAGGGAGGAGATGATGCCCAGCATATACATACTCCAGTTCATTCCACAGTCAGACTGATAGAATGTTGGAATGCAGTGAGGGGACCTGTAGGTTATAAAACCTGATAAATGTCGAGGCGAGGCCCAGCCTGCCGCTGCACAAATATCTTCAATGGGTATCCCACTCGACCATGCCCACGAGGAGGCCATGCTCCTCATAGAGTGAGCTCTGACGCCTAAGGGGCATTGAAGGCCCTTGGCTCCATAAGCTAGCGCTATAGCATCCACTATCCAGCGCGATATTCGTTGCTTTGAGACAGCGAGACCCTTAGTTCGGCCGCCAAAGCATCACGAATAATTGTTCCGTCTGTCTGAACAGGGCAGAGCGTTCCAAATATACTCTGAGCGCCCTGACCGGGCAGAGTAAATTTGCATCACCTTCGTCTGCTGAGGGCGATAAGCTGCCAGAGATATCACCTGTGCTCTGAAGGGTGTAGAGAGCACCTTAGGAATATATCCGTGCTTTGGCCTAAGGACAACTCTGCAGTCGTTAGGTCCAAATTCCAGGCAAGCAGCGCTTGATGACAGCGCGTGCAGGTCGCCCACTCTTTTAACTGAAGCGAGTGCCAGCAAGAGCGTGGTTTTGGCGAGAGCTGCTTGAGGTGCACGGTTCGGAGAGGTTCGAGCGGGGCACCTTTGTGTGCGTCCAGGACCGTGGCCAGGTCCCAGATCGGCACCGAGCGTGGGCGAGGAGGGTTCATCCTCCTAGCGCCTCTTAGGAAGCGAGCGATCAGATCGTTTTTCCTAATGAATGTCCTTTATCAGGATTGTGTGGCGCCGCTATGGCAGCCACATAGACTTTGGCGTGGAGGGTGTGCGGCCCGCCTCCAGCAGCTCCTGCAAAAGGCGAGTACACTTGGTATCTCGCGCGTTTTGGAGTTCAAGCTCTTGGTATCACACCAGTCACTGAACACTTTCCACTTTTGGGCATACAAGCGCCTCGTAGAGGGCTCGCGCCTCAGTAATGGTTTTCAGAACTCCACTGGGGAGGTTCTCGGGAACCCGTTGAGGGAGCCATGCATGGAGGGCCCACAGATCGAGGCGGGGATGAAGAATCATCCGCTGGCCTGTCGAGGAGGTCTTGCCTCAGCGGAATCGGCCATGGGGCAGATTGCATCATCTGTACCAGCTCTGGAAACCACGTCTGGTTTTCCAGAGTGGGGCTACCAGGAGCACTGCACATTTCACCTCCCTGATCCGACTGATGACCTGAGGCAGCATCGCGATCGGGGAAAAGCATACAAGAGGCGGCTCGGCCAAACTTGGGCGGCGTCCGTGCTTTGAGAAGAAGAGAGGGCAGTGTGCGTTTTCCTTGGAGGCGAAGAGGTCGACCTCTGCCTCGCCAAAGGTTCGCCATAACCACTGAACCGTCAGAGGGTGGAGAGACCATTCTCCTGGGAGAACTTTGTCTCTGGATAGCATGTCCGCTCCTTGGTTCAGGGCGCCTGGCACGTGCGCTGCCCTTAGCGAGCACAGGTGGTGTTGTGACCATAGGATGAGCTCCCTGGCCATAGAGTGCAGGGAGCTCGACCTGAAGTCCACCTTGGCGATTTATATACTGAAACTACCGTCATGTTGTCCGTTCGGACCAGGGCGTGTTCGTTTTGCAGGTACGGAAGCAGGGCTCCGAGAGCCAAGGCGACCGCTTTCATTTCCAGACAGTTTATGTGTAGGCGCTTTTCCGGGTTTGACCAAAAGCCGGAAACAGGCCTGCCCTCGTAAAGGGCCCCCCATCCTATTTTGGAGGCATCTGTCGTGATAATTTTCCTCCGCATATTCACGCCCAGACTCACGCCGGTTTGATACCAGTTTATGGCTTTCCAGGGCGTCAGGGCTTTTATACAGCCGTGATTCGCTCTGATCAAAAAGTGTGAGTGGGGACACGCGTGAGTGGGGACACGGCTCTTGAGCCGTGCGCACCCGTTCTGAACGATGTTGCAAGGCGTCGAATAGAGAGCGCTTGAAACTGTATGAACGGTGTTTTGAAGTGGGGGTGCATTCATCATTATGGGCACGCGTGCCACATTCATAAAGCTTTCCGCATTTAGCGGGGAGTTTCTTAGCTCGCGCATTGCATCTGTGATGTTTGCGGCATAGCTGTTTGAAACTGTGTGGGTAGCTGTGTGTAGGGGTGCGTGCAATACGGCAGGCACACGCGCTACACTTATAGCACTTCCCGTTTTTACTGGGGAAGTGTTTATAACTGTGGGAACAGTGCTTGTGTGTAGTGGTGCATACATGACAATAGGCACACAAACTAAATTTTTGAGACATCCAGCCTGAGCTGGGGAGGTGTTTGGCACTGTTTGGACAGTATTGATATGAGGGAATGCGCACTTTAGTGTGGACATTGAACCCTTAGTGACACAGGCAGAAAATGACTCTTTTGGTGATTTCTGTGTGTCGCCGTGAAAACGGCGTTTGATTGCAGGTGAGCGAGTTTTATGACTGGCCCATTGACTGCTGTATAGACATTTCCAGCCGCCTGTAAGGGGACTGGGTAATGTTTTAAATGTTTGCGAGGGAGCGGTCCGGCATTTGCGAGACGCATACTCCCTCTCTTTCTTCCTGCTGCTAGGAAGACTTACGAGGCTCTGTGTTCAGGGTGATTCTGGGTCGAGTGCCTCGTTGCTCCTGCGGCTTTCTTCGGCCAGCGGAACGCGAGTGGCGTCGAGCGTCCTTTTCAGGTCTGCTCTTCGGCTGGGAGACGGGCGGCTCTGCCCTGGCTCGCTGCTGCTGCTGGGGCGGTTTTTGAGATGAGCTGGAGCGCTTAGGCAGGAAGTGATGCATAGCTTGCGAATCCTTCCGCGCCTCAGTGAAGCGCTCCGTGAAATCTCTCACCGTAGGTCCGAATAGGCCGCTCGGAGTGACAGGTGCGTCAAGGAAGGGTGCCTTATCCGCGTCCTTCATCTCCGTTAGCGTTAGCCACAGATGGCGCTCAAGGACGATCAAATTAGCCATGGCCCGGCCAGTGGTCCTTAAAAGCGTCGGGTTCAGGTCCGGACTCGTCCATAGATCGGAGAAGTTTGGCCTGAAACACTTGTAGAACCGCCATCGAATGCAGCGCAGACGCAGCTTGACCGGCGGCGGCGTATGCGCGACCGGTCAGAGCTGATGTGGTTCTGCACAGCTTCGATGGGTGAGAAGCTCTGGCCTTCCATCCAGCGGTGGAGGGTGGGCATAGATGGTTGGCCACAGTCTCCTCTAGGGGCAGAGTTGCCTCGTAGCCTCTTTCTCTCGCGCCGTCCACTGAGGAGAGCGAAGAAGAGAAAGAAGGCTTTAGGCGAGCCGAGTGCGGGGCTTTCCACGACTTTGTGAGCTCGTCGTGCACCTCAGGGAAGAAAGGAGAGGGTCTCTGTCGTGGGGCCTGCCGGCGCCCCTGCTGGAACCACTCATCCAGCCGGCTGCGGGCGGGTTCTTCCGGAGAAGACCAGTCGAGCCCGAGGTCTTCCACGTCCTTAGACAGGATACGGACGATCTCCGAGTCCATGCTGGTGCCCGCGCTCGTGTCCGCTGATGCCGACGGCACGGAGTCGAACGAGCCCGGCAAGTCGTCGGATACAGCGTCAAGAGAGAGGCTGTCATCCTTTCCGTCGTCGTCCCCTGATGTGCCGAACGAGACGAGACCCACCCCTTTGTTGGAGGGGTGAAGGTCCGTTCTCGCGAAATGGACCGGCGGCGGGGAGACATCTGGTAGCGGTGATGCCCGCGGGGACTGAGCCGGCGTGACATCACCGGAGTCGGGGTGCTCTGGCAGCCTCTGTGAGCGGCGCTTTTTCTTGCGTGGCTCAAACAGAGGTGGCAGCACGGGGGCAGCCGGCTCGCTTGCGGTGAAAACGGCAAAGCGAGTGTGCAGCTCGGCGAGGCCCAAGGAGTCGCATTCAGGGCATCTGCCCTGAATGAGTGCAGCTTCTGCGTGGTCCAGACCCAGGCAGCGAGTGCAGATGATGTGCCGATCTCCGTCGGAAAGAGGGCCTCTGCACGAGGCGCAGGCTGAAGGCATTTGAAACAACGCCTGGAAAATAACTCTTTTACTTTCTTAAAACGCGTCGCGGGGGCGAACGCTTGTTCAGTAAAAGGATATGCGATGCGCGCCGGATGGCGTAGCAGAAGGCTTCGAAGGTGGCTGAAGATGCCGGCGTCCTCTCAGCAGTCCCGCTGCAAGCTTGTCCACGGCGGCGAAAGACTCCAAAAATCCGGAGGATCCAGCAAAGAGAAGGTCTTCGCTGAAGGAGATTAAATCTAAAAGAACTGGCATGACGGGACGCTCATAATATAGCCCTCATATGCTAATTTCAGCAGGCTCTGGCGCTGAATGCGGGACAGCGCCCTCATTGGTCGCGCGTTCTAAGTCGCCCCGTCACTGGTTCGAGCAGTTGCCGCAGCACAGCCAATGACCGAGCTGCCTCGCTCATCACTGTCTGCTGTGCAGCTGCAATGCGTTTTACATAAAGACTTCAATATTTCTCGAGAAACTGAGTTTTCCCATAGCGTAAGCTACTTACGCAATAGGAGAGACCTCTCGATAGGGAACTCAGCACAGCGGTGCAAACAATCAAACGAAAATAAGAAATTTAATCTGATAAGCAAAACAGCAGCAGCATCTCCTGTAGCGTCCTCGCACTGGATAAAGTTTACTGATGGTGACGTCCCCTTTCCCTTTAACACCAGAAACACCAGATATTAAACAAAGTCTATAAAATCCCAAACCAAAAAAAAGAACGAAATACTTACAGTGTCTCCAAGTGAACACCAACCGCCTGTTATGTGGCTACTCAAAGCGCCACAGCCTGGTTTATTTTAAATGAACAACATCCACCGGTCCGTTGTATGATTGCTCCAAGCGCCGCAGTCCAATCCGTCAGCCAGCACCCACACACCCGCTATAGCGAGAGCAGTACATCGTAACTACTATAACCGCTAGTAAAGTTTACCAAGAATGCCGCACGTACCTGTGATCACATACAGCTGCCCTTCCTCCCAATGCCCATGTCGCCGGCAATGCTGTGAATCAAACTATAAACAGTACATATTACAACAGAGCAGTCCAGCCTATTGCAAAATGCTACTAGCTTTAACATACCTGCAAACCACCGTAACAGGGAAAGGAAATGCCAAGGGGGGGGGGGGGGGGATGCCGGAATCAGCAAAACACCTCAACTGACGTCAAAATAAAGGTCCTTAAATACTAAAGGTGCTACCACCTCATTGGTCTTCCACCCATCCACTAATAAACCAATAACCTAGCTCCTTTATCCTGTCACACATACTTAAAACAAAATGTATTAAATTATGAAAAATGGACAATGTTGCGCCACTAGGGCAATACCCCTATTTGGGGCAAGACATCTTTCCTTATAGCCTGCGTCTGGCAAATATTATACTCCTATGTAAAAGTGGTTTACAATTTGAAAAGTGTAGGGTAGTTTTTTTGGGAACTTCTCTTTCATTTTTTTAGTGGTATTAAACTCTCTCTTTCCATTGTCTGGCTTTCAATTTCCATGTGCCAGCTGTAACCAAAGGCGGAAAAAAGACGAATGAGGTCTACGTCATCACGCATTGTCCAGTGCAGAACCTCGAAAAGTCACTTGTTGTCAGAATGGAGCAGGCATGTTTGCCCCGCCCTGTGACGCACATTACCTGGTGTGCCCCAATCAATCACGTGATCATGGGGAATAACTTCGCATTCCAAATGATTATTCGATTTCCTGTTCTTTTATTATGTGCCTGCATGAAACTCAGAAATAAAACATTTCATATGAATTCACCTTATTCAGAGTGGTGGCAAGTTTGATTTTTGATGGGAATGAAAAGGAGGCAGTGAGGAATTAAGTAGACAGTCTCTTCTATGGGTTGTATTGTTGTTGAAATTGGTGTTAATTGTTCAGCTGGCTAAAAAATGCCAGTAGACAAAAATAAATAAATAAATAAATAATAATAATAATAATAATAATAATAATAAACTCCAAAAACACGAGTTGTGAGAATTAGATGTGGTTTAGGAATATGCACGATTAATGCCGTGCATAAAAACAATTATGAGGTCAATATGGATAAAAAAATCAGTGAAGTTGCTATTACCAATTATTATTATTTTTATTTTTTGGAAGAGTGTCTCTCACATGAATATCATCATATCTGGCATTGAAAGATGAAAACCTCTGTGCTACACAATGTACAAACACAAACATTTATTTTTGTTTAATTGAATGCATGGTTTGTCGAAATATGTACAGTAGTGTGAGTTAACCAGATACTTGTGTTGTGCATTCTGCTGAGCGATGAGTTCTCATGAATTACATCAGCGATTAATTGCAGAAAGGAAACCGAAAGTTAGCGAGTGAGTCTTCGAAAACGAAACAGGTGGGGCATAAATTCATGCCGTATAAATAATGCCTCCACCCCAAACAACATCACACATCAATTGGAGTAACTTCATAATTACAAGTCCTATTCGAGACAGAAAAGCAATCAGCGGAAGGTTTGAACAGCTCGGTAAGTCGCAGAATGCGTAGAGAAATATTGCACAATAATCTATATTAATATAGTTACCATCGTATACTAATGATTTTTTTTTTATTAATCAAATGTTGACAGGCTCGTGATGGATCTAATAATAAAGGGATTTAATGGAGAAACGAAATCTCTGTCTGTGGGCTACAACACCACAGTTGGTGAACTGAAGCAGCTCATTTCACGGGACTTCAGTGTGCCACCTTCACAGCAGAAACTTTCTGCAAATAACGGACACCGAATCAGCCTTGATGACGATTCCAGAACACTCAGTAGTTACGGTTTGCACTCGGGGTCCGCGGTGATGCTCCTCATCCTTCCTCTTCAGGTGTTCGTCAAGAACGAGAAGGGCCAAACAAAAACATACGATGTCGACGTCAATGAAACCGTAGATCAGCTCCAGCAAAAGATCAACAACAAAGAAAGTGTCCCTGTGGATCAGCAGAGACTGATTTACAACGGGAGACAACTGGAGTCTGGCATGAAGCTACTGGAGTACAACATCACATCTGGAAGCACCATTCACATGACTCTGCGTCTCCGAGGAGGTTAATGGATAAAGTGTGACCAGGACTAACTGACTACAAGAACTAAACATGTCAAATATAATAGGCATGAAATAGGTCTGTTAATTCTTAAAAAAACAAAACATGAAAACAACATGAAAAACTAAAGCACTTTTTAAGTCGTTCTAAATAATATTGTCTTCTAAATGCCATAAATATATAATATATAACACAGAGTAGCTGAGTACTGAATTTAAAATATATATTTTGTTGATGTACTGTAACTGATGTAAAACATGCATTATTGTCCATTAAGCCTTTATGTAATTCAAGTGTTTGCACTTTACAAATACCTTTTATTTTTGTACAAATGATCTTTCATTCTAGATTTTGCATCCTTAATTAAATAATAAATGTTTGAACCATTACAATGTATTGTTCTCCACTTTTTATAAAATGTAGTTTTTATTGACTATTACACACAAAACATGGTCTACACTAGTGTAAAAAATGAACTTTTCCATTAATGAACAAACTGGATTTGACTTTAATTTTTAACCTTTATGAGGGCATGTGTTTTCTAATGTCAAATTCTTCCATTTAATCTACCGGTATTATTAAGATGAATTATTTTGAGCAATTAAATTGTGTTTCATGCAGTAATATGTATACCTGGAATAGAGTTCAGAAAAAAAATCATTTTGGGGGTATTTTCTGATATTTTGTCCCATTCATTTATGACCCTAGTCTATGCTACACCAAACAAAATGGCTGTCATAAATTGGGGTTTATGTCCCAAATTTTGTTATGCCTGATCTGAATCAGTGAATAGGGGAGATGGGGCAAGCTGTCACACTTTAGTGCACATTTCTCAGGATATGTTTATATTTAAAAAAGAATATTTCTTTGTAGGTCCATACCTACAAGGTCTTGCCTACAAGAAAGGGCTACAAACATTTCCATGGTCATTGTACACATGAAATGTAACATTTAATTTAACACACCCCCACAGCAGGTCATTGTCATGTTCTTTTATTAACTGAATAAAACAATCCAAAATGCTGACATCATTTTCAGTGTTTCCACAAACTGGTAAATGGTAAATGGTCTGCACTTATATAGGGCATTGTTTTTTTAACCTTAGAGGTTACCAAAGCGCTTTACACTGTGTCCCATCCACCCATTCACACACACAATCACACTCACACTCATACCAATGGCATGCAAGGTGCTAGCCTGCCATTGAGAGCAACTTATAGCAAACTATAGAATGGCATTGTTGTACAGGATGTGGTGCACTCAATTTGGGAAAGGAATCAAGAGATAGGGGCTAGTTGCTAAAAAAAAACTTAAGTTAAGTAAACCCTTAAGTAAAAGAAAAAAAAAACTTAAGGGGTTTCTTGCTTCTTGATTTATTACAGAACAATTAAAATGTCTTTACTGATATACATCACTGTTACTTATTATAGGAAATGTTTCAAATATTGACAATATAGACAAATATTTCCTGCCAGTTATACTGGAATATGTTGCTTGTTTATTTCTGATACACAACAGTTTAGAGGCACAATCTAGGCCCACTGTAGTTGGTTTCATATCAGTGTTAATCAGGTTTGGTTTCATTTCCTGACAGAGGCAAGGTGAGCATACCAGAATAAGTCAACCAGATTGACAAACACAACTCAAAACTATCTCAGAGAGAGAAAGAGAAAGTAAGATACTGGATAATACTGGATCAGAGTGTGCATGGTATAAAGGAAGATATTAGTGTATGAGTCCTATGTTTACCTGAACAGGTATATAGTTGATGTTGACAAACTGAAACAGTGTCCAAACCTTCCAGTTCATCTTCACTGCAGGCCAGTCATTTGTTTTAAGTTTGTTTTGAAGGTCTGAAGTTTGTTGCCTTGCATAGACCAAGTTTTTGATATCAGTACAGCCATGCACTGTATATTGCCAGCATATGCTATGCATTAGAACTATAAGATACAATATAACAAGTTATCAAGATCATTGAAAGCAAATCACAGGCATAAGCAGAGTATTGAAGAGAAAATTTTTTGATCATTAATAAAATGCTGACAAACGGCTTTAATGTCAATGACTTTCATTTAAAAACTTGACTTGGTCAAACTCAGTGACCTGCACAATATAAAACAATTTCAGTTTGACTACCTATTTGTTTGGTGTCAATTGGAATTGGCACAGAGACATTTGAGCGGTGTGACATGTGTAAGAAGGACATGTTTTTTGAGGTCAAATAGCATGGTATGGAACAGCACAACATTGCCCATCATGTTGATTTATACAGAAATTGAGACCTCAGTCAACAACACACCAATCAGAAATCACCACATCAGCTGGGACACTAAAAGCTGTAGGTCAGCAAACAGGTGAAGTTTAGTGACCAGTAGCAGTACTCTTTATATCAACAGGATTCTGGTCACAGTTGAGCATCATGATGAACTGCCCACTTCGATTCTTTCACAACCTGACAAACAGAAAATGATTGTCTCCTGAATAAGAGAGTGTCAGACAAATATATAACAATTAGGCTACAAAAACTCTGCAAAAAAAATGAAACGTCCTCTCACTTTCAAATGCTTTTATTTTCAGCAAAACTTAATTATTTTATTTATTTATTTTATTTATTTATTTATTTTCAAGCAAAAATAGTGTGACAACAGAAAAGATACACAATAATAATAACTTATACACTTATGCTTGAAAATGGAGTGGGAAGAAGTAAAACTTATTAAACCCCACCCCAGTCTATCAAAGAATTTATACAAACAAAAAATAGCTACTTCCTTCATCAATAATCTCAAAGAGAAAATAATAATAATTAATAATAAAAAAAAAAAATAATAATAATAGCAATAATAATACCTCATTTAGAAACAGTGGTTGCACAAGTCAAAACCACACATTCATACCATACATATTAATAATATACAGATATTTCCACAGGTAACAATGATAATCAAATACCAACAATGGTAGACGAAATACCACAAGGGTACATAACAATGATTTTCAAATACCAACAATGGTAGATGGAATACCACAAGAGTACATAATGATCGAACAACTACCAACAATGGTAGACGGAATACCACAAGGGTAACTAAATAATAACTAATCCAACAATCCACACAACATGAATACAATCAAAGCACAATGTCATTGTAATGGAACCAGACCTTTCGTTTGTAAAGACGTTTGAAATTGTGAATGCCTTGACACTGCTTTAATTCAAGCCCCAGATTATTCCACAAAGTAACCCCACAAACAGACATAGAAAAACTCCTCCTGGTGGAACCCGCCATTGGGACCACAAAGTTTCCTAATCCTCTCAAACTGTACGAATGCTCCTTATGAGAAAAAATATTTTGAATGTTCACAGGTAATAAATAGTGATACGCTTTGAACATGAACTGTGCATTATATAATTTTACAAGATCCTGCATTTTTAATAGCTTTGATTTAAGAAAGAGTGGATTTGTGTGTTCGAAATAGGCGGCCTTGTGTATAATTCGTATAGCTCTTTTCTGTAGCAAAAAAAGTGACTATTACATTTTTGTAATTATTGCCCCATACCTCAACACAGTAGGTTAAATATGGCTGTATTAAAGCACAATACAGGGTATGGAGTGCATTATAATCAAGAATATGCTTAACTCTACTTATTATGGCAAGGCTTTTGGAGACTTTAGTTGTAATATGTCTGATGTGGGCATTCCAACTTAGCTTGTTGTCTATCGTTACACCTAAAAATTTTATTTCCTGAACATTTTCAATGTGTACTCCGTCTATCTCAACCAGTTTCTGCTGAATCAGCTTGATACTTTCCAAAAAACATCACTTTGGATTTATCTAGGTTTAAGGATAATTTGTTGCTTTCAATCCATTTTTTTAATTTACTTAGTTCTTTGTTTATAACGCTAATCAGTCGCTCCAAACTATCATTACTATAAAAAATATTTGTATCATCAGCGTACAATACACATTTAACCAATTGAGAAACATTGAAAATATCATCAATATATAAATTAAATAATTTGGGGCCCAATACTGACCCCTGCGGGACACCACAAGCAATGTCAATTAATATTTAATGTGTAAATATTTGTATGAAAATAAATAGACTCAACAACAAAGACATAAGATGAACAAGTTTCACTGACATGTGACTAACAGAAATTGAATAATGTTTCCTTGAACAAAAGGGGGGTCAAAATCAAAAGCAGCAGTCAGTGTCTTGTGTGGCCACCAGCTGCATTAAGTACTGCTGTACATCTCATCCTCATGGACTGCACAGATTTGCCAGTTCTTGCTGTGAGATGTTACCCCACTCTTCCACCAACACACTTGCAAGTTCCTGGACATTTCTGGGGGAATGGCCCTGACCCTCACCCTCCAATCCAACAGGTTCCAGACATGCCAGATGCGGCCTCTTCGCTGACCATTGCAGAACACTGACACTCCTGTCTTTCAGGAAATCATGCACAGAATGAGCATAGGCGTTTCCAGCATTGAAGGACATCCGGGGCTTAGCCCAGACAATTTTATTGTCACACTAGCAACCACTTCCCTGTAGTCCAAAGCTGGTGAGAGGGTATTCTTTGAGTTTTGCTCTGGCTGGGCCTGTTTCTACAGTTCCTAAATCTTCCACTCTACTACTATCTTCAACATCCTCTCTCCTCCCTGAATCATCTGTGATGCAAAAGATACAGCACATAACTTATTGCAAATCAGCTTCAAACAACTAATTCATCAAGTGCTACATATTTCAAATTGTAGACCAATACCATTGAAGAAAATGTATTGGGAAGAGCAGATCAGTGGGATTGCCCTAATATCTATCATGATTCTTGAATTTTCATGTACATTAACATAAAGTCATCACAAAAGAGTTATATTATAGTGAGTAAAGAGAAGTAACAATTTTTTTTTTACATAAATAATTTATATATTTTTTACATAAATAGTCAAAATGACGTATAAGATCCTAAATTAAAGCAATACATGAATGACTTTAGTCTAAGTTCATTGACACACTATGGCATCGAACTGTATATAATTCTAAATGTTCATCTGTCAAAATCCTTTCATTAGGATCATTGAGATAAACAATGTTTCACTTTTAACTTTCTCTAAAGTAAAGTGACTGATTAAATGTTACCAGTTTCCATGCCTGATTCTGGCACAGCTGCTGCTGCTCCTCAGTCTGTTGCTCATATTTGCTACACTCTACAAAACCATTTAATCAAATCAAAGTGTATATTTCCTACAAACTAATATCACAAAACAAGTCACACATACATTTTATGCTAATGCTTATTGGTTATCCTTAGAGAAAACAACACCTGATAAATAAGGAAAGTACACTCCGAACGGGACTCGATCCGACGGCTCCGGCGTGAGAGGCGGATGCGCTAAGAAGGAGGCTAGAGGCTACAACATGTAGTGACAGTTGGTAGTGGACCTCTTGAGGTTGTGGGTGAAAGCCAGCCAGATGATGATCTTCAGACTTTAAGGACAAAAACATGTCTTGAATTGTTGTGAATTCTTACCCACTGACTTATTTCGGAAAAATCCCCAAAGCCTCATTTGCTTCATTTTTGTTGTCTTTCCTGCTAACTGCTGTTAACTCGCCACTAAGTAACGTTAGTTGATGTCAACGACTGTGCAAGCTCCTCCCCTACCTGCTGCATATTCAACAGAGAGGAAGAAACGGAGTCGCCCATAGGCTACCGACAGCAAAGAAACTTGTTCTATAGGCTAGATTATGCCTATGTCTATTTTTACAGGCTGTATGCAGTATGTGCAAAGCCAAAACACAATGAAATAAGGCAACTTATGATTTCGGGGGTTTACATAG
This sequence comes from Xyrauchen texanus, assembly GCF_025860055.1. Classification (NCBI taxonomy): domain Eukaryota; kingdom Metazoa; phylum Chordata; class Actinopteri; order Cypriniformes; family Catostomidae; genus Xyrauchen; species Xyrauchen texanus. The sequence goes on from NC_068279.1 coordinate 12,274,843, forward strand.
GCTATTGTCCGGTTTCATATTTGTCAGTCAACTTTTCAAAATACATTCGGGGCTACACTCAAAACATTCGGGGCTGAAGCCCCGGCAAAATCGGCTGCCGCCGCCTCTGAGAACGAGCAGTATGGCTGGTGGCATTGTCATGTTGGAGGGCAATGTCATGATGAGCCTGCAGGATGGGTACCACATGAGGGAGGAGGATGTCTTCCCTGTTATGCATAGAGTTGAGACTGCCTGCAATGACAACAAGCTCAGTCAGATGATGCAGTTGATCCCGCTCTAGAGGATAGGCCATGGAGTAGTGCTCATTCCTTCGATGATAAATGTGAGTCAGACCATCGCCCCTGAGAGACAAAACCTCAACTCGTCAGTGAAGAGCACATTTTGCCAGTCCTGCCTGGTCCAGCGAAGGTGGGTTTGTGCCAATAGGCAACGTTGTTGCCAGTGATGTCTGGTAAGGACCTGCCTTAGAACAGGCCTACAATCCTCAGTCCAGCCCCTCTCAGCCCATCTGAGCACTGATGGAGGGATTGTGTGTTCCTGGTGTAACTTGGGCAGTTTTTGTTGCCATCCTGTACCTTTCCCGCAGGTGTGATATTTGGATGTAACGATCCTGTGCAGGTGTTGTTACACATTGTCTGCCACTGTGAGGATGATCAACTGTCCTTCATGTCTCTTAGGTGTCTTACAGTACAGACAAAGCAATTTATTGCCATGGCCACATCTGCAGTCCTCAAGCCTACATGCATCATCCCTAACACGGTTGAATAGTGATAAGAAACGTCTGACTGTGGACAGCAATGCCACAGTAGGTGAGCTCAAGAAGAGTATTTCGGAGGTCTTCAGAGATCACCCTTCACAGCAGAAGCTTTCTGCAAACATAGATGACGATTCCAGATGACGATTCCAGAACACTCAGTAGTTACGGTTTGCACTCGGGGTCCACGGTGATGCTCCTCATCACGAACCTCAGACCTCTTCAGGTGTTCATCAAGCACGAGAAGGGCCAAACAAAAACTTACGAAGTCGACGTCAATGAAACCGTAGATCAGCTCCAGCAAAAGATCTACAACAAAGAAAGTGTCCCTGTGGATCAGCAGAGACTGATTTACAACGGGAGACATCTGGAGTCTGGCATGAAGCTACTGGAGTACAACATCACATCTGGAAGCACCATTCACATGACTCTGCGTCTTCGAGGAGATTAATGAAGTAAATCAGCTGGAAAATATTTTTTGTTGTTGTTATGAGTTAGATTGTTACAATGATTAAACGTGCCACAGTCATACTGAAATCGATCTGTTCAATCAGAGAAAAACTAAAGCACTTTTTGTTTGTCGATCTGGATAAGAATGTCTGCTGTAAATGTGAAAATAGAGTAATTTATAGACCTGTAACACTCAGTAGTAGCAGAATGTTGTTAAAATTATTTTATGAATTATGGTGATGCAACAACTTACTGTATTAAAAAATGGAATAAGCATAGTTTTGCCTTTCTGGACTCTATAAATTTGTACTTTCATGAATTATGTTTTATTATATTTTGCCTTGTAAATAAAATAATAAAATGAACTAAAATCATGCATTGTGCTTTGTCAACTTGATGTTGAATGCCTGGTAAACAAAGAGCAACGCTATGCCAAATGAAAACCACTGTCACACTGACTGATATTTTCAAACAGATATTTTCGCATAGCCAACATTTGGACGTGATGAATAAGAATGCATCAATACAAATATGTATGCTGAGCTGGACTATTGGCTCATTACTTTATTATGTAGATGTTTACTAGTCAAGTCGAGTGGTTTTTATTGTCGTTTCAACCATATACAGTTAGTACAGTACACAGCAAAACGAGACAACGTTCCTCCAGGACCATGGTGCTACATAAAAACAACAAAGGACCAACATAGGACCACATGAGACTACACAACGAAATAAAATACCTATATAAACTACCTATATATACCTATATAAAGTGCACGTGCAAACATGTGCAAAAAGTACAGGACAGTACAACAAATTACTGACAATGAACAGGACAATAGACAGTGCAGCGCCGACCAGTACTCAGTAGTGCAAAAAGATGACAGTTTCTAAAAATGTAAACATAACATACTATGAGATAATGTTCTATGCACATAGCAGTTATTGAGGTAGCAGACAGTTATAAAGTGACAGTAATTAAAGTGCAACTCAGGACACGTGTGTGTCAAACCAGTCTCTGAGTATTGAGAAGTCTGATGGCTTGGGGAAGAAGCTGTTACACAGTCTGGCCGTGAGGGCCGAATGCTTCGGTACCTCTTGCCAGGCAGGAGGAGGAGTAAAGAGTTTGTGTGAGGGGTGTGTGGGGTTGTCCACAATGCTGGATGCTTCTGCGGATACAGTGTTTTTTGTAAATGTCTTTGATGGAGGGAAGAGACCCCAATGATCTTCTCAGCTGCCCTCACTATCCTCTGCAGGGCTTTGCGGTCCGAAGCGGTGCAAGTCCCAAACCAGGCAGTGATGCAGCTGCTCAGGATGCTCTCAATAGTCCCTCTATAGAATGTAGTGAGGATGGGGGTTGGGAGATGTGCTTTCCTCAGCCTTCGAAGAAAGTAGAGACGCTGCTGGGCTTTCTTGGTGATAGAGCTGGTGTTGAGGGACCAGGTGAGGTTCTCCGCCAGGTGAACACCAAGGAATTTGGTGCTCTTGATGATCTCCACAGAGGAGCCGTCGATGTTCAGCGAGTGTGTTCACCTTGTGCTCTCCTAAAGTCAACAACCATCTCTTTTGTTTTGTCGACATTCAGGGACAGGTTGTTGGCTCTACACCAGTTAGTCAGCCGCTGCACTCCTCTCTGTATGCTGACTCGTTGTTCTTGCTGATGAGACCCACCACGGTCAGTGTCATCGGCGAACTTGATGATGTGATTCGAGCTGTGCATTGCTGCACAGTGCGTGAGTCAGCAGAGTGAACAGCAGTGGACTGAGCACACAGCCCTGGGGGCCCCAGTGCTCAGTGTGGTGGTGGTGGAGATGCTGTTCCCGATCCGGACTGACTGAGGTCTCCCAGTCAGGAAGTCCAGGATCCAGTTGCAGAGGGAGGTGTCCAGGCCCAGCAGGTTCAGCTTTCCAATCAGGTGCTGGGGAATGATTGTGTTGAATGCTGAGCTGAAATCTATGAACAGCATTCGAGCGTATGAGTCCTTATTGTCTAGGTGGGTGAGGGCCAGATGGAGGGTTGTGGTGATGGCATCGTCCGTTGAGCGGTTTGAGCGATCACGCAAACTGCAGTGGGTCTAGTGAGGGGGCAGCTGGGTCTTAATCTGCCTCATGATGAGCCTCTCGAAGCACTTCATGATGATGGGTGTAAGTCGCGACGGGACGGTAGTCGTTGAGGCAGGACACTGAAGACTTCTTTGGCATGGGGATGATGGTGGTGGCCTTGAAGCACGTTGGAACAACGGCGCTGCTCAGAGAGATGTTGAAGATGTCGGCAAGAACATCTGCTAGCTGGTCTGCACATCCTCTGAGCACTCTGCCAGGAATGTTGTCTGGTCCAGCAGCCTTCCGTGGGTTGACTCTACGTAGAGTTTTCCTCACATCTGCCGTGGTAAGACAGAGCACCTGGTCGTTGGGAGGAGAGGTGGACTTCCTCGCCATCACGTCGTTCTGCACTTCAAACCGAGCGTAGAAGTCGTTCAGCGCATCTGGAAGGGAGGCATCTTTGTCACACGCAACTGATGTTGTCCTGTAGTTGGTGATGGCCTGGATGCCCTGCCACATGCGCCGCGTCTCACCGCTGTCCTGGAAGTGACTGTGGATTCTCTGGGCGTGTGCGCGCTTTGCCTCTCTGATTGCCCGTGACAGTTTGGCCCTAGCTGTTCTTAGGGCTGCCTTATCGCCTGCTCTGAAGGCGGAGTCTCGGGACCTCAGCAGCTATATACTATTGATATACAACCCATAGCAACTGGCCCAGACTCCTCTACAATTGAACGCATCAACATCTATCAATTAACAAGCAATACTTATTTAATTTAATACAATATGTGCTTTCAAGTCAATATCCCTCATAGAACCTGTTGAAATGTACAGTTACAGTCATTTCAAAGTCTGTTTGAGCTTGGCGAAGTGGTCAAAGTTTTCAAGGTGAATGTGACCAATTTATAATACAAAAAGTATAGGCCTAGAAAGTGCCTCTTTAAGAACAGTGTGCATTACTGATAAGCATATTTAAAACAAAATGTATTAAATTATGAAAAATGGACAATGTTGCGCCACTAGGGCAATACCCATATTTGGGGCAAGACATCTTTCCCTATAGCCTGCGTCTGGCAAAAATTATACTCCTATGTAAAAGTGGTTTACAATTTGAAAAGTGTAGGGTAGTTTTTTTGGGAACATCTCTTTAATTATTTAGTGGTATTAAACTTCTCTCTCTTTCCATTTTCTGGCTTCCAATTTCCATGTGCCAGCTGTAACCAAAGGCGGAGAAAAGACGAATAAGGTCTACGTCATCACGCATTGTCCAGTGCAGAACCTCGAAAAGTCACTTGTTGTCAGAATGGAGCAGGCATGATTGACCCGCCCTGTGACGCACATCACCTGGTTTTCCCCAATCAATCACGTGATCATGGGGAATAACTTCGCATTCCAAAAGATTATTCGATTTCCTGTTCTTTTATTATGTGCCTGCATGAAACTCAGAAATAAAACATTTCATATGAATTCACCTTATTCAGAGTGGTGGCAAGTTTGATTTTTGATGGGAATGAAAACGAGGCAGTGAGGACTTAATTGTCTCTTCTATGGGTTGTATTGTTGTTGAAATTGGTGTTAATTGTTCAGCTGGCTAAAAAATGCCAGTAGACAAAAAAAATAAATGAATAAATAAATAAATAAATAATAATAATAAACTCCAAAAACACGAGTTGTGAGAATTAGATGTGGTTTAGGAATATGCAAGATTAATGCCATGCATAAAATACAATTATGAGGTCAGTATGGATAAAAAATCAGTGAAGTTGCTATTACAAATTATTATTATTTTTATTTTTTGGAAGAGTGTCCCTCACATGAATATCATCATATCTGGCATTGAAAGATGAAAACCTCTGTGCTACACAATGTACAAACATAAACATTTATTTTTGTTTAATTGAATGCATGGTTTGTCGAAATATGTACAGTACTGTGAGTTAACCAGATACTTGTGTTGTGCATTCTGCTGAGCGATGATTTCTCATGAATCAGCGATTAATTGCAGAAAGGAAACCGAAAGTTAGCGAGTGAGTCTTCGAAAACGAAACAGGTGGGGCATAAATTCATGCCGTATAAATAATGCCTCCACCCCAAACAACATCACACATCAATTGGAGTAACTTCATAATTACAAGTCCTATTCGAGACAGAAAAGCAATCAGCGGAAGGTTTGAACAGCTCGGTAAGTCGCAGAATGCATAGAGAAATATTGCGCAATAATCTATATTAATATAGTTACCATCGTATACTAATGTTTTTTTTTTTTTTTTTTTTTTATCAAATGTTGACAGGCTCGTGATGGATCTAATAATAAAGGGATTTAATGGAGAAACGAAATCTCTGTCTGTGGGCTACAACACCACAGTTGGTGAACTGAAGCAGCTCATTTCACGGGACTTCAGTGTGCCACCTTCACAGCAGAAACTTTCTGCAAATAACGGACACCGAATCAGCCTTGATGACGATTCCAGAACACTCAGTAGTTACGGTTTGCACTCGGGGTCCGCGGTGATGCTCCTCATCATTCCTCTTCAGGTTTTCGTCAAGAACGAGAAGGGCCAAACAAAAACATACGATGTCGACGTCAATGAAACCGTAGATCAGCTCCAGCAAAAGATCAACAACAAAGAAAGTGTCCCTGTGGATCAGCAGAGACTGATTTACAACGGGAGACAACTGGAGTCTGGCATGAAGCTACTGGAGTACAACATCACATCTGGAAGCACCATTCACATGACTCTGCGTCTCCGAGGAGGTTAATGGATAAAGTGTGACCAGGACTAACTGACTACAAGAACTAAACATGTCAAATATAATAGGCATGAAATAGGTCTGTTAATTCTTTAAAAAAACACACAAAAAAAAAAAAAAAAAACATGAAAACAACATGAAAAACTAAAGCACTTTTTAAGTCGTTCTAAATAATATTGTCTTCTAAATGCCATAAATATATAATATATAACACAGAGTAGCTGAGTACTGAATTTAAAATATATATTTTGTTGATGTACTGTAACTGATGTAAAACATGCATTATTGTCCATTAAGCCTTTATGTAATTCCAGTGTTTGCACTTTACAAATACCTTTTATTTTTGTACAAATGATCTTTCATTCTAGATTTTGCATCCTTAATTAAATAATAAATGTTTGAACCATTACAATGTATTGTTCTCCACTTTTTATAAAATGTAGTTTTTATTGACTATTACACACAAAACATGGTCTAGTGTCAAAAATGAACATTTCCATTAATGAACAAACTGGATTTGACTTTAATTTTTAACCTTTACGAGGGGATGTGTTTTCTAATGTCCAATTCTTCCATTTAATCTACCGGTATTATTAAGATGAATTCTTTTGAGCAATTATATTGTGTTTCATGCAGTAATATGTATACCTGGAATAGAATTCAGAAAAAATAATTGTGGGGGCATTTTCTGCACCTACATTTTGAATTTTGGGAGCATTTTTGTTACTTTCGGAGGCAATTTTGCCCCAAGCACCCATTCATTTATCATCCTGGTCTATGATACACCAAACAAAATGGCTGTCAATAAATTGGTGGTTATGTCTCAAATTTTGTTATATCTGATCTGAATCGGTGAATAGGCGAGATGGGGCAAGCTGTCACACTTTTAGCTCCAGTGCACATTTCTCAGGATAAGTTTATATTTAAGTCCATACCTTAAAGTCTTGCCTACAAGAATGGGCTACAAACATTTCCTTGGTCATTGTACACATGAAATATTACAGTTCATTTAACACACGTTGACCCTTTGTGACAACATACCCCCACAGCAGGGCATTGTCATGTTCTTTAATTATCTGAATAAAACAATCCAAAATCCTGACACCATCCTGACCATGATGGAACCTACACCTCCAAATCGATCCGACTGCAGGGTACAGGCCTCATTCCTTTGACTATAAACATGAGTCCGACCATCACCCCTGGTGAGACAAAACCTTGACTCGTCAGTGAAGAGCACATTTTGCCAGTCCTGCCTGGTCCAGCGAAGGTGGGTTTGTGCCAATAGGTGATGTCTGGTAAGGACCTGCCTTACAACAGGCCTACAACCCTCAGTCCAGCCCCTCTCAGCCTATTACGGACAGTCTGAGCACTGATGGAGGGATTGTGTTGGTGTAACTCGGGCAGTTGTTGTTGCCATCTTGTACCTGTCCCGCAGGTGTGACGACTGTTCCACAGGTTCATGGTCATTCATTGTTTATAGTACATTGAACAAGCATTGAAAACATTGTTTAAACCCTTTAAAAAAAAAAAAAGATCTATTTGTATTCTTTAGAATACTGTGTCCTGAAAAAGCATTGTTTCTTTTTTTGCTGAGTTTATTAACAAGAACAAAATGGGCCATAGAATAGTTCGTAAGGCTTAAATAGAGAAATAAAACTGAAATCGATCTGTTCAATCAGAGAAAAACTAAAGCACTTTTTGTTTGTCGATCTGGATAAGAATGTCTGCTGTAAATGTGAAAATAGTGTAATTTATAGACCCGTAACACTCAGTAGTAGCAGAATGTTGTTAAAATATATTTTATGAATTATGGTGATGCAACAACTTACTGTATAAAAAATGGAATAAGCATAGTTTTGCCTTTCTGGACTCTATAAATTTGTACTTTTTATGAATTATGTTTTATTATATTTTGCCTTGCAAATAAAATAATAAAATGAACTAAAATCATGCATTGTGCTTTGTTAACTTGATGTCGAATGCCTGGTTAACAAAGAGCAACGTTATGCCAAATGAAAACCACTGTCACACTGACTGATATTTTCAAACAGATATTTTCATATAGCCAACATTTGGATGTGATGTATAATGCATCAATACAAATATGTATGCTGGAGCTGGACTATTGGCTCATTACTTTATTATGTAGATGTTTACTATTGATATACAACCCATAGCAACTGGCCCAGATTCCTCTACAATTGAACGCATCAACATCTATCAATTAACAAGCAATACTTATTTAATTTAATACAATATGTGCTTGCAAGTCAATATCCCTCATAGAACCTGTTGAAATGTACAGTTACAGTCATTTCAAAGTCTGTTTGAGCTTGGTGAAGTGGTCAAAGTTTTCAAGATGAATGTGACCAATTTATAATACAAATAGTATAGGCCTAGAAAGTGCCTCTAAGAACAGTGTGCATTATTGATAAGCATATTTAAAAACAAAAATTATGAAAAAGGGACTGTTATGTATTTTATATACTTAAAGTGAAGAATAATACAATACAGACACAAGATGACTTTCACAACAGGTTCTCGTGTTTTACTTAACTCGACTGTTCATGACGTCACCCAGGTACGGCTAGCATAACCATACACAATACATGACATCCCCCTTCTTATGTCTAATCTATAAAACAGTCTTGTCTGTTTAAAGTCAGTCTCAAAATGCTCATCTGTAAACAATTCTAAGGTGTAAACTCTTTACAACATATCTGAATTAAACAATTATACAACCTAAATATAATCTCTTTGTTTATGAGCAATCTTGTGAACATTGAGCTCATTCTTTTAACTGCATGTAGAGTTATGTGTATGTCCCCTTAAGGTCAGTCCCGCCTTCTAGGATGGGTAACAGAGAGCACGGCGGTAGAGCCGGCAGTTCAATAAACTAAGAGTACGGAGCCAGACGGTCTTTTGTGTTTCTGTCCATCAAAAACTACATGGTGTCAGAAGTGGGATGAATATGGCCCAGGGGCTCCGTCGTATCGATCCGTTGGTCTTTGATGACAACATTGCTGATAACTGGAGAAAGTTTGAAAAGGAATGGCGCATTTACTGCTATGCAGGCCTGTCAGATAAATCAAAGAAAGTACAAGCCTACACATTGCTAAACCTTGCTGGTCCTGAAGCGGTTGACAAGTCTGAAACATTTGTGTATGATGACGAGGAAGACCATGAGGATCCAGAGGTACTTCTAACTAAATTCTCTGAATTGTGCTTACCCGCAAAAAATGTCATCATGGATAGACACGCGTTTAATACCGCTGTTCAACACACAGGCGAATCTGTGCAAGCATACGTCTCCAATTTGAAAATTCTGGCAAAGAAATGTGAATTCGGATCACTGCAAGATGAACTCATTAGAGACCGCATAGTGTGCGGTATAGAAAATGACACTGTTCGCAAACAGTTACTCCGTCAAAAAAACCTCACCCTGGACTTGGCTGTTAGCATATGTTTGCTGCATGAACAGTCTGAGAGAAGTCTGAAAGAGCTGAGAAAAGACACGGTATGTCACAGTATTTGCAGAGCACAAAAGGTATGTGCTCTGCAAAAAACACGTTGCTTAAACTGTAATGGCCAACATCCTTAAAAAACAAAACAAATGCTATGCATACAACAAACGCTGCAACAACTGTGGTAAATTAAACCACTTTGTGAGATGCTGCAGGTCAGCACCAACACAGCAAGTAGGTGCTAAAATATTCTATCAGCCTAGAACCCAGCAAAGGGATAGAATACATGAGCTGGATGCACAACCTGATGACAATATGCAGGAAACTTTCTTCTGTGACCCTGTTGAGCTCACCAATCAGAAGGGTGAGATTTTCACAACTCTGAAATTTAAAAATAGAAATGGTCAACTGAAAGTAAAGGTTGATACAGGCGCCAAGTGTAATGTAATATCAAAACGAATACTGAAAGGTTTGAATCACACCATCCCTACTAACATAGCAGAGAAAGTCAATCTGGTGGCTTATGGAGGGGAGACAATCAACACTGAGGGAACAACAGTGTTGCAGTGTGTCTGTGGGGAATTTAAATTTCATGTAGTGGATCGTGATGTAAAACCCCTTCTCGGTCTACGGGATAGCATTGCTATGGGACTCATACAACTGGGACCTGATGTACACATGCTGCATCATGAGGCACCGGAGGTGCATGAATACAATGATCTTTTTGATTGTAATGTCATTGGCAGCTTGCCAGTTATATATCATATGAGACTGGATAACACAGTGACCCCTGTAGTCTGTGCACCCCGTAAAATACCAATAGCAATGAAAGAAAACGTGAAAGCAGAACTGAATCACATGACTGAGCTGGGTGTGATAACACCCGTAACTGAGGCAACGGAGTGGGTATCAGCCATGGTTGCAGCAAAAAATAAAAAGATGGGTCTGTAAGGATTTGCATAGACCCAGTTCATCTTAACAAAGCCCTCCTCAGACCACGGCACCCACTAAAAACAATTGAACAGATCATTGCAGATATGGCTGGTGCTAAAGTGTTTACCATTCTGGATGCTAAATGTGGGTTCTGGCAAATCCCCCTTGATGAAGCTTCATCCAAATTAACCACATTTATGTCCCCGTTTGGCCGTTACAGGTTCTTGAGGATGCCATATGGAATCTCAACAGGCAGTGAGGTCTTTCAAAGATCAATGGAGCAATTGTTTGCAGGACAGCCTTGTGAAAATGTAGTTGATGACATTCTCATCTGGGGCCGTACGCATGAGGAACATGATTATCGTTTGCGACGGGTACTGAACAAAATTCGTGCCATTAACATGAAACTCAACCCCGACAAATGCAGATTCAGAGTCGATTCGGTCCATTATGTGGGTCACCTGCTGACTGCTGAAGGTGTCAAACCTGACCCTGAAAAAACTAAAGCGGTATGTGACATGCCAAGACCTCAGGAAAAACAAGCTCTGCAGCAGTTCCTGGGCATGACAAATTACTTATCCAAATTCATTCCCCAGTACAGTGATATCACTGGTCCTTTAAGACAGTTGCTTCATCAGGATTCGAAGTGGTGCTGGCATGAGACTCATTTACATTACATTTACATTTATGCATTTGGCAGACGCTTTTATCCAAAGCGACTTACAGTGCACTTATTACAGGGACAATCCCCCCGAAGCAACCTGGAGTTAAGTGCCTTGCTCAAGGGCCCAACAGTGACATCTTGGTGGTGCTGGGGCTTGAACCCCCGACCTTCTGGTCAGTAACCCTGAGCCTCAACCACTGAGCCACCACTGCCCCATGAGACTCATGACAAGGCTTTTGCAAGACTGAAACAGGCTTTGACAAACCCCCCAGTGTTACAATATTTTGACACGTCCGTACCAGTACTTCTCTCTGCGGATGCCTCCCAACATGGCCTTGGGGCAGTATGCTTACAGCGAGGGCGGCCTGTGGCATTTGCATCCAGGGCCCTCATGCCCACTGAGTCTCGTTATGCCCAAACTGAAAAACAAATGCTGGCACTTGTGTTTGCAACAAAAAAATTCCATGACTTTATCTATGGCCGCCCTGTCACTGTAGAAACTGATCAACAGCCCTTAATAACCATATTAAAGAAGCCACTCCACATGGCCTCACCCCGCCTACAGGGTATGATGATGAAACTGCATCGTTATCACCTAGATGTCATCTTCATACGTGGTAAGGAGCTGTTTGTGGCTGATGCTTTGTCCCGGGCCCACCTCTCCACATCTGACCCACAACTCACTGATGACCTGCTGGAGGTCATGACCATCCAGGTACTATCTTCCCGTCGGGTAGATGAACTCAGAGCTCCTGTGCAAAAAGATGTCACATGCCAACAGCTTTCTGACATGATTAGAAACGGCTGGCCAGCCACCTCAAAAGAACTTCCATATTCCTTGCGTCCTTTCTTTTCAATGAGAGATGAGCTGACCATTCAGGATGACCTGTTACTTCGTGGGGAGAGATTGATTATCCCACCTGCACTGCAGAAATTTTATGTAGGCCAGTTACATCAGGGCCATCCTGGTACCACAGCAACAAAGCGCAGGGCTAAGGAAATTATGTATTGGCCATCGATGTACACTGATATTGATGTTGAACTCTCTCGTTGCGCACCTTGCAATGCTCTCAAACCTCATCAGATAAAAGAACCTCTGCATCTCCATGAAATCCCGGATCTTCCCTGGTCTTTCACGGCTGCTGACCTGTTTGATTGGCATGGGAAAACACATCAAGTTCTTGTGGATTCATTCTCGGGCTGGTTTGAGCTAGATTACCTTCCTGACATGAGAAGCGTTACGGTTATCGGAAAGCTGAAAAGACATTTTGCAGTACATGGTGTCCCGCACACTTTAATGACTGATAATGCTACTCAGTTTGTATGCAAAGAATTTGAATATTTTTCACACACATGGGACTACAAGCATATTCGCAGCAGCCCTCACTATCCCCAATCCAATGGACTGGCTGAACGTGCGGTTAGATCTGCCAAGCATCTTCTGGAAAAATGCTACCGTGATCATACTGACATCCGTGCTGCACTTCTCCATGTTCGTAATATTCCCCGAGATGGCTTACCATCCCCTGCACAACGCCTTCTTTCCAGACAAACAAGGACTTTCCTCCTAATGACCAAGACAATGCTTCAGCCTGTTGTTCACACAAACGTAAAGGACACCATCACAAAACAAAGACTGAGGGGAAAAGACTATTATGACAGAAATGCTCATCAGCTCACTGCACTGAAGCCAGGGCAAACTGTCAATATGCAGACAGCACGTGGTTTTGACAGGCTAGCAATTGTGAATTCCCCTGCCCAGCAACCAAATAGCTACGTTGTGACATCACAAGGTGTCAAGTACATCAGGAACAGACGGCATTTACTCCATGTCTCAGAATCCCTTCCAGCTGACTTTGAGGATGATCTCCCAGTGGTGACTAATGATGAGACACTCGCAACACCATCCAATGCTGAGGGGCCCATGCAGCAACCACATTCTCCTAAAGTGGAGTGTTACACTGACAAACATTCAGTGGTGACTCGTTCTGGAAGAGTCAATCGTCCTAACCAAGGTTACAAAGACTATGTCATGACCTGATTGAAATGTGCTATCTTTCTCATAGTTCTTCATGCGTGGTGTGCATGTTATGTCTGATTTTTGTGTAGTTAGATGTTCTTGCACATATTTTGTTATCCAATGTTTAGTTTTTTTTTTGTTGTTGTTGTTTGTCTTTTGCAATTCCGTCTGGTTTTCTACTAAAAGAGGGGGGGATGTAGAGTTATGTGTATGTCCCCTTAAGGTCAGTCTCGCCTTCTAGGATGGGTAACAGAGAGCCCGGCGGTAGAGCCGGGCAGTTCAATAAACTAAGAGTACGGAGCCAGATGGTCTTTTGTGTTTCTGTCCATCAAAAACTACACTGCACAAATTATTCAAACAAAAACAAAACTCAGGTTACTGCAGTGTACATTTTTTATAGTGCAAACTAGGGCTGCACAATTAATCGTAATAAAATCGAAACCGCGATATGACCTTGTGCGATTATTAAACTGGAAGGGCTGCGATTTCATTAAATAAATAAATATTCTGCTCTCTTCAAAGTTTATTTGCGCTTCAGTCTATATTAAGTTAGATAATTGTTGGTTTTTTCAGAGTGGTTCTGCACTTCACAACTCCCTCTCATGCTTAGAGTAACAGAAGTGCTCTGAGTTCAGTTCCATTTGCTTACTTGCGCTAAACGCTTTATTTACACTAAACTGGCGCGTCCTGCATGAAGCGTTTTTTTATTATTATCTGCGGTAGCAGCATCTCAGTCTCCGCAAGGCACAGGTATCATAATACTAATCGCAGAATACAAGATAGGAAATAATTCAAACATCTTTATTAAATGTTTGCTGAGCAAACAGCATTAACAGTAACACAGTCCAGAAACTTCTCTTCCTCTAGTCTCCTGTCATTTGTTCACCCCACGAGAGAGCGTGTGGGCTTATTACACTCCCCTCGGAAACAAGTGAAAGCGGAACTAATATTACCAACTAAATGAAAAGGAAGGAACATATAATAAATCTATATTAAATATTCAGTTACTATACTATAATGCATTACTAAATTAAATATAATAAAATAATGAATACAAATAATTAAATGATGTGGTGACAAACTAACCAAAATGTTCACTTTAAATTGAATTACGCCAATGGGTTATCAGTTCAACTCCAGTTTGACATTAAGCCTCATTCTTTAGGACTATCTTATATACAGTAAAGAATAATTTGTATAAGCCAACTAGTTTTTAAGGCCTAGAATAAAGAGTAACTTTTATATTTAATTTTTTTTATTTTGTGTACGTATATAATAATTATTCAATCAACCAACATTATTTTTGACAGCAAAAACTAGGCAACAACTATGGTATACAACAGGGAAATTCAGCTAACAGTGACACTGAGCAGAAAGCTTACATATAACCAGTTTTGACAGAGCTGCTGGTAAAAAGTTAAATGATCATCAATTGATGAGATGAAAAGAAAATTGGAGATTGTATAGGATGTTAAAATCCTAATTGGAGCATCCCTAATATTCAAATTGACTCTTTCAAAAACGAATGTTGATGATTAGTGGGCTGAGATCCTGTCACAAAATGGATAAAAACAGGTATATGGTGGACGGTAACATTTGAATATGAAGAAGACTTTGTTTCACTGTTTATATATTTATTTGTTTGTGGTTGAACTGAAAAAAGGTCTCAGTTAGGTTCTTTTTAAGAGGGTTCAAGTGTGAAAACCCCAACAGCCTTTTTGCAGTTGAACATGTGGCAAACACTATCATCATAATCCCAGTTCAAATCGCAATCGCAATATTTTTCAAAATAATTGCAATATGACTTTTTGTCCAAATCGTGCAGCCCTAGTGCAAACCACTGTTCAGTCCTTGTACCTTGAGGGTATTTTCACTTGTCTACCTGACCTGGTAATGTATCCATGTGGTTGAGACTCTGAATTCTGTGTTTTGTGTGTCCTTGTCAAATGTAGATGATTGAGTGTCAGTGACCTGTGAGTCCATCTCACTATTAGTTTCATTGACTGTGTTGTCTGTTGCTGTTGTGAGACTTTTTTCTTCAGTATTTAGAAGATGTTTTCTTTTCCTCCTGTATATTTTTCCATCTGGAGTTTGTATGATGAAGGATCTTGGTTGCTCATGTCTTTTTATGATTACTGCAGGTTGCCAGACATCTCCTCATTGCACTTTCACTCTTTCTCCTATGTAGACATCTGGAAGCAGTTTTGTTTGCCTGTCAAAGTAGGCTTTTGCTTGTCTTGTCTAAGTTTCAGGTTGTCTTGGATCTGTATGTTGCTGTCGGGCGACAATAAGGTGACTGAGCTAGGTATTTTGGATTTCAACTGACGTCCCATTAGTAACTGTACTGGTGAGTACCCAATACCATCCAATGGCGTGTTTCGGTATTCCAACAAAGCAATGTACGGGTCACTTTTACCACTCTGAGCTTTCTTTAACAAGTTTTTTATGGTTTGGACTGCTCGTTCAGCTTGTCCGTTCAATTGTGCGTGTCCTGGGCTAGACGTCACATCTTCGACTTCCCACACTTTTGAAAACTTACTGACAAAATGTGCTGGCATACTGTGGACCATTGTCCGAGACTACAGCTACTGGTATACCATGCCTCGTGAACATAGATTTCATGGCCACGATTACATTCTGAGCAGTTGTGTCAGACAGTTTGCGGATTTATGGGAATTTAGAGTAGTAATCAACAGACAATACGTAATCTGAACCATTGTAATGGAATAGATCTGTGCCAAGTTTTGACCAAGGACTGGTATTGGATGTGATATCAATGGTTCTCTTGGATTACTGTTCTTGTGCGTGTTGCACACTGGACATTGGGAGACAAACTCTTCAATTTGCATTGACATGTTCGGCCAATACAGAACATCCCTGGCTTTTTCCTTGCATTTTACAACTCCAAGGTGTGATTCGGGAATTTTCATCAGCATTTCTTGTCTCAGTTTGCTTGGAAATATGAGCTTTGCAGATTTAAAAAGGAGTGCTGATGTGAAGCTTATTTCTTCTTTGAATGTCCAGTATGCTTGAATCAGTTTCGGAACATTACTTCTTTCCTTAGGCCATCCATCCATGGTCATTTTACCCAGTAGTTGATCAGCAGCTGTTGTACTGCGAAAAACACTTTTCTTCAGACACAGGCAGATACGTTGTTATCCAGCACAGCTCTAGCTCTTGACCAAGCAGGTGTTCTGTATGCTCATTCAGGTATGCACAACTTAGTGCATCAGCGATGTGCATCTCTTTACCTAATTTGTAGGCTACCTTTAGGCTGTATCTTTGAAGTCTGAGAAGCATGCGCTGTAATCTGGGTGGAGCTTGGTGCAGTGATTTCTTAAAAATACTTTCCAGGTTTGTGATCACTTTCAACTTCCACTTCCTTGCCGTAGATATATTGATGAAATTTTTTCGCATCCAAAAACTATGACAAGTAACTCTTTCTCAATTTGTGCATATCTATTTTGAGCATCCGTGAGTGCACGTGATCCATAAGCCAATGGTTTTTTATCTTGCAGAATGACTGCCCCGATGCCTTCTGAGCTGGCGTCAACTGAAAGTGTCACTGGTTTCTGTACATCAAATAATTTCAGTGTTGGAGCATTTTTGTCAGCAAATTCTTCATTTTTGTGAAGCTTTCTCTTTGCTCTTCCTCCCAGTGCCACTGAACATCATCATCTAACAGCTTTCGAAGAGGAGCGCTGACATCAGATAAATTTGGAATGAATTTGGATAGGTATTGCACCATACCCCTGAATCACATGAGTGCTTGTTTGTTTTCTGGTGGTGGCATTTGCAAGATTGCTCTCACCTTTTCATTATCTGGCTTAAGACCTTCTTCTGAGATGATGTGTCCAAGATATCTTATTTTTGATGTTCTTATCTGGCACTTGCTCTTGTTTATTTTTAAATTCCATTCTCTTGCTCTTTTCAGCAGCTTGATGAGTTTTTGATCATGTTCTTCTGTTGTCTCTCCCAATACTAGGATGTCATCAATGACGTTGACCACACCTACAAGACCTTCTAGCATCTGCGCAACTGCATGCTGCAAGACATCACTGGCTGAAGACACACCAAATGGTAAGCGAAGAAATCTATACCTCCCTATTGGCTTGTTGAATGTGCAGAGTTTCGAGCACTCATCATCCAGTTTTATTTGCCAGAATCCTTGATTAGCGTCCAGGACTGAGAATATCTTTGCACTTGGCATGCTGGATACCACTTCTTCCACTGTCAGTAGAGGGTAATGTTCACGCTTTATTGCTTTATTAAGGTCTTGTGGATCTATACATATGCGTATCTTGTTTGGTTTCACCATTGTTACCATGTTGTTTACCCACTCTGTTGGTTCTGTTTTCTTTTCGATTACACCCATGCTTTCCATCTTGTGTAGTTCTTCAACTATCTTGTCCTTGAGAGCTACAGGAACCTTTCTTGGTGGATGAATCACTGGTGAGACATTGGGGTCTGTTTTGATGTGATGCCCAATTGGTAAACAACCAAGGGTCATCAAAGTTTTTCAAAGGGTCATCTTTAATCTTTATTTCATATATTCTTCTCACCATCCCTAAATTTTCATAGGTTGTGCATCCAAGAAGTGCAGGTAGGTTGTCATCCACCACTTGAAATGTAATATTATGCTTTTGGTTTCTGTAGGTGAAGGTAAGTTGAACTTGTCCCACAGGGGACATCTTGTGGCCAGAATATGTAATTAAGTGACAGGTGGATTTTTTTAGTTTTCAGTGACCTGAACACATTATTGGGTATTACATTACATGCTGCCCCTGTGTCTAATTTAAATGTAATGTTCTTGTTGTTTATTTTCAGGCTTTCAGCCTTGTGACTGTGTGCACATTTTTCATTGTTTGTGTTGTTTGCACATCAATGGTTCCAACAAAGAAATCATCTTGCTCATCACTTTGTTCACCTTGTTCTACAGCCTGTATTTTCTTGGTGGAGACTTGCGTTCTGCATATTTTCGCAAACTGGTTTCTTTTGTTGCATGCTTTGCAAATTTGTCCATAAGCTGGGCACTTTTTGTAATCATGTAGTCACATCTTACAGTTTTTCTCAATTGCTTTGGCTCAGTTCTCAAATGTTTTTTTTATTTCCCAAAACATTAAGTTCAGATCTCTGGACAATTCGCTTCTTTTTCACATCAGATTGGAATTTCTTATTGATTTGAGCAACTTGCAAATGCTTTGGCACATGTGTGCAAAGAGTACATACAACTGTCTGCAGTTTGGACAACAAATAATTGCATATGGCTTGTTGATCAAAACTGATGACTCGATTCTCACTTACACTGTCAAACACTTCAGAACTTCTCAGACATTTTTTAATGTGTTAGCCATCACATTCAAAACGATCTATTCAATTATCATAATTAGTATACATGAATGTATATTCTAAAATATATCTGACATTGACATTGTTTGTAATGTTTGCTAAATTGGCACATGACCTCTAATTGCATTCGCAATCTAATTGCAAATTACCTCTAATATGAATCAACCATTTAACCATTTAACCAATCAACTTTGGGAGTATATATATATATATATATATATATATATATATATATATGTCTATATATATATAGATTGCCCACAGCACAATCACTGCTGTAGAAGTTTTTGAGAATGGAGGACATTCACAACCCTGAACTGCAGCAACATGCTCATGGAAGAGCAATTGGAAGGCGTGTAAGTATACGTGGTGGTGGTAGAGGAAGAAATAATCGAGGAAGAGGTGGAAATAGAAGAGTCAGAGTCTCTGATGAAATCAGAGCCACACTTGTGGATCATGTCATAAATCATGGTTTAACAATGGAAGAGGCTGGTCGAAGAGTACAGCCTAATGTAAACAGGTCCACAGTGTCATCAATTGTGCAAACCTTTCAGTAGGGAAAACAGGTAAATATGTTTTTTGTTTTGTTTTACAGTATGTAAAGTATTTTTACAGTATAAACAACAATATTGTAAAGGTAAATGCAAGTCTATTTGTTTATTCTATAGAACTGCACGACAACCTCGCGCTGGTGGCAGAGCAGCAGTATTTAACCAACTACAAGAACAAGAAATTTGCAACATGGTCATAGCCAACAATTCCATCAGGCTAAGAGAGATCCAAAGTGCAATCATAAATGACAATAATGTCTTTGCAAATATAAATTCTGTCAGCATTTCCACCATAGACAGAGTTTTAAAAAGACATCAGATGACTATGAAACAGCTCTATAAGGTGCCATTTGAGAGGAACAGTGAAAGAGTCAAGGCGTTGCGGTACCTGTATGTCCAGGTAAACCATTGGTGTGAACTTAGTGAGTTTTCCTGTTTTTCTAAGATGCCTGTATTACTTTACTGTAAGTTTCAGAAACCCATAAGACATTTACTGTTACATTTTTTTTCTGTGTTTCTTCATAGAGAATCATGGAGTTAGAAGTACATGAAATGACCCACATTCTTGTTTTTGTGGACGAGGCTGGGTTTAATCTGTCCAAAGGCCGGAGACGTGGTCGCAATCTCATTGGAAACCGAGCCACAATTGATACACCAGGCCAACGTGGGGCCAATATTACAATGTGTGCTGCCATTTCAGAGAACGGTGTGAGCACACATATTCCACACATTGGGCCCTATAATACCCAACTTCTCCTGGCCTTCCTAAATGCACTTTACAGAGACCTGATTCCAGAACAAGAAAGAGGTTTAGTTAGACCACATTTGCCTAATTATGTTGTTGTCTGGGATAATGTCAGCTTCCACCGAACCAACAGTGTTAGGGACTGGTTTGCTGCACATGAAAGGATAACAGTGGAATTCCTTCCACCATACTCCCCATTCCTAAATCCAATAGAAGAGTTTTTCAGCATGGAGGTGGAAAGTGTATGATCATAGACCACAAAATCAGATTTCTTTGTTGGATGCCATGAATGCTGCATGTGAGGACATCACAGCTGACCATTGCAGGGGATGGGTGCGGCATTCAAGGAGAGTTTTTCCACGGTGTGTGGCAATGGAAAACATCAGATGTGATGTTGATGAAAATCTTTGGCCTGACCAACGTGAGCGACAAGATGTCCACCAAGAATAATTTGTTTTGTTTTTTTTCCCATGAATGTTATTTGTTGTTTGTGTATTTGTGGTAATACACAAATATGAAATGTAAAGTTAAATCTTGTTACTCTTGTCAGTTACTTTACATGTGCAGTAAATACACTTGTATTGTGTATATACAAATGAAGTACAAAAATAAACACTGTAAAAATACAAATTCATAGACTTTTTTTTTTTTTCTACATACTATTGACTTTTCTCAACAAATATGAGATTTGTTTACAGTAAACCCTTATTTTTCATGGTTGACTGTTGTGGTGAAAAAACAACTAAACATTTTGACCAGTGTGGCTCACACAATGACAAAAATACTTTAGATTTTGGTGGCCTTGGCCAAATTATTGACACAATAACTAGGTTTTGAAGCATGAATTAAATGTTTTGGGTGAGTAACTACATTTTGCAGACATGCTATAAAGTTTTGAAGTTCCTGCAAACAGTTGTGACATTTGCACTCACAGTTTAGAGAATGTTAAGACTGTTTCGAAAAATGTGCCAAAGCAATTGAGGAAAAACTGTAAACATTTAACGTTTGCTTTGTGGTGACTTTCCATTGCATGCTGTTTACTTATGTTCACTTTGCACAGTTTTGCCTCCTCTTTTCTTTATGTTTTCTACACTGCTTATTTTGTTCACGTCTATTTCTTGAACTAGCATTTTCATCTGATTTGCCGTTAACTCGTTGGCCCGGCAGGTGTCAATTGCTTTTTCCAACGTGAGGTCTGCCTCACGCAACAATCTTGCACGCACATTGTCGTCTCTTATCCCGCATACGATTTTATCCCTGATAAGTGAATCAGTCAGTCTTTCGCCTTGTGTTTAAGATCTGTGACGTTTATGCATCAATTGTTTCTTTTGAGCTTTGCGCTCTCGTAAAAACATATGGCGAATGTACGGCAGATTCTTTCTGGGCTCACGATATTCTTTGAATTTCATTTTTAGTGCATCAATTTTAATCACTTATTGCTCCGTGAACTGGAATGTGTTGTACACTTTAATGGCTTCTTCACCAGCAATATGAAGAAAAGTAGCACACTGCACTGTCTCTGATTTCTCTGCCACACCACTCGCTATGAGGTACAACTCAAAAAATGTCTGAAGCCATACCTTCCAATTCTCCGCCAGATTGCCATGAAAAGACACAGCTGATGGTGCCTGGAGTAGCGACATCTTTTCATTTGTGCTTTTCTTCTTCTTATTATTATTATTATTATATCCGTCTTCTGACACCATGTTATGTATTTTATATACTTAAGGTGAAGAATAATAAAACACAGACACAAGATGACTTTCAAGGCAGAGTCTCGTGTTTTACTTAACTCGACTGTTCATGACGTCACCCAGGTACGGGTAGCATAACCATAAAAAATACATGACAGGGACGATGTTGCACCACTAGGGCAATACCCCCATTTGGGGCAAGACATCTTTCCCTATAGCCTGCGTCTGGCAAATATTATACTCCTACGTAAAAGTGGTTTACAATTTGAGAAATATAGGTGTATAATGATCATTTAGACTGAATACTTTATAAACCGAACTCTGTTTATTAGCTTGCTTGTACAGTCACCAGTAGCCTAGCCTGGTATAAACCTTTTACACCACCTCCTGCGCATGCGCTGTTTGGTAACCCGGATGGTGGCTACAGAGGCACATTCAACTACCAGCGAGCATTGGGTGAATGCTCTACAATAGGGAAGTTTTTTGGGAACTTCTCTTTAATTTTTTAGTGGTATTAAACTTCTCTCTCTTTCCATTGTCTGGTTTCCAATTTCCATGTGCCAGCTGTAACCAAAGGAGGAGAAAAGACGAATAAGGTCTACGTCATCACGCATTGTCCAGTGAAGAACCTCGAAAAGTCACTTGTTGTCAGAATGGAGCAGGCATGTTTGCCCCGCCCTGTGACGCACATCACCTGGTTTTCCCCAATCAATCACGTGATCATGTGGAATAACTTCGCATTCCAAATGATTATTCGATTTCCTGTTCTTTTATTATGTGCCTGCATGAAACTCAGAAATAGAACAATTCATATGAATTCACCTTATTCAGAGTGGTGGCAAGTTTGATTTTTGATGGGAATGAAAACGAGGCAGTGAGGACTTAAGTAGCCTACAGTCTCTTCTATGGGTTGTATTGTTGTTGAAATTGGTGTTAATTGTTCAGCTGGCTGAAAAATGCCAGTAGACAAAAAAAATAAAAATAATAATAATAATAATAAACTCCAAAAACACGAGTTGTGAGAATTAGATTTGGTTTAGGAATCTGCAAGCTTTATATGCCGTGTATAAAAAACAATTATGAGGTCAATATGGATAAAAAATCAGTGAAGTTGCTATTACCAATAATAACAATAATAATAATAATTATTATTATTATTTATTTTTTTGGAAGGGTGTCCCTCTGAAAACCTCTGTGCTACACAATGTACAAACATAAACATTTATTTTTGTTTATTTGAATGCATGGTTTGTCGAAATATGTATTATTGTACCCTCATAGCCTTAGCTTGGGTTTAATGTATCTGAAGATGTGAGCACTTGTCTTATGTGTTTGGTGCAAGAATGGATGATAGCTTATCTACTCCCCCAAATCCAATAGACCAAAAATTAAATAAGCTACAAGCTTACAAAAACAGTTATGGATAAAGGATACATTTCTATACTGTTGTTACTATCACTGTAAGCAGGATTCACATTATGGTGTATTGTTATATGTAATATATGAGTGTGCAATACTGGAGTGTTTTGTCATAGTACTTTGTAATCGGGATAAGCGAAAGTTAAGATTTAAACAAAGATGTAAACTGACCTCGTGACCGATCTGGTGACGATTGGATATACCAGAAAAGCAGAATCACGAACAGGCAAGCTTTATATTTAATTTTATATATATATATATATATAAATTAAATAATTAGTTGGAGTTTGTGAAAGGTTATTTAGTAAAACCAGACGTTTTCCTGCATGACTTGTGCTGAAGAATTGCGTGCTCATAGCCTAAATCTCGATTGAAAAGACAATCCGCACTTCAAAATATCAAAACCTAAAAAACAAAAAAATGGTAGGTCATCCGTGTATTTCTCGCTTACCGTTTTAGGAACACTGACGATTCTGACATATTACTTTACTGGCATACTGTTTTTGGCATACAATAGGCTATAATGGGTAAGGATGCATATTTGTACACAGCATAACAGTCCCTTTAATTTGCTATGCACTGTATGAAGTTCCTAATTTTTACAACTCGTGTTTTATAGAGTTTTGTTGTTCGAAACCCGAATGACTTACATTCAAAAAGGCAATATTTTTCTGAATGTTTTGGGTGCTCTTTACCATACAATGAAAGTGAATGAGGACGGGCCAACAGAGGCTGTCAAGTTCTCAAAATGAGATGTTTTTGTGTGGAAATGGCAAACATTTGAACTGTTTTTTTCTGAAAATCTTCCCCATTCTGCCATAGCTCTCAAATCTCACACTCTCAAGTTAAAATATGCCATATCATGAATAGATGCAAAAAAACAGCAAAGGGTTATTATAGCCAGTGATTTAGAAAACCATGTGACATGCTGGAAAATATTACCATTGCAGATTTTATTTACTTTAATTTACACATGAAAAACATTCATCCATACAATCATACACACTAATATCATAAAAATATACTGTAGTGCAAATAGCGGCATGAACAATGAACATTTAACACATTAAATTTACAGAATAACACATGAAATGACATACAGGAAAAATTGTCAGCATAAAATCAAACTGGTAATTCATCTGGGTCTTTAGAAGAATGCAAACTAGCAACATCTGCACAAAAGGGTGTAAATTACACTTGCATTCCTATATTCCTGCAAGGACACAGGTATGTCAAACAAACAAAAAACTGCAACATTTCCATGAGGACACATGGTCTACACATTTAGACCAATCTGACGAGGAAACATCTTGTGATTTTATGTTTTCTCTTAATTACCGTACAAATGTGTTGCAAAAACAGTGTAGTAGATTCTAAATGTTACATGTGATAATTGTTGAGGGACATATGTAAAAATAATTTTATTATAATGGATAATTAATAATCAAAGACTGATCGTTATATGTTAAAAACTTTAAAACTGTATGAGAATCAAAATGTCCTGCGTCATAGCAAATCATGACATCATGCTCAATACCAGGACATCAATACCAGGATTATACCTCCATGCGAACACCATGTCACTGTTAGAGAAAAATTCTGACTGTGCACCTGCTACAAATAGCAAAACAAGTAAAAAAAAAAAATAATAAAAAAAAGCCATAGATTTAATCAAGATTAAGGTGGCAAATACGAGCAGAAGAAACCTCATCTTTACTCTCTTTCTCACAGAGAGAGAGCAGTAACATGCATGAAACACACGCAAAACTGCATGCACAGGGATGCATGATTGCACTCGGCCATAGAAATTCGGCCTGGAATGGAGAGGAGCGAGGGTTAACACTCTAGCATTGGATGACACACAATGCTATTGTAGAATAACTAAGGATAACTAACCCAGCAGAGATGCAAATCCTTTACCTCAGACTAGGCCTTTGCACTCGCTCGTAAAAGAGCAGATATGCACTGGAGGAGAGGGCCTCCTGCAGACTTGCTTTCCTCACAGAATCATCTGACACCCAGAGCCACTGGGAGCTGAATGGAGAGGTTCCATGGTGGGCAGAAGGGCAACGACGGTAAGTGATAAAATGTCCCGAGTGCATATCACCGTGGTGAACCAGCACAGCCATTAACCGAAACAGGTACTCTGAAGCGCTGGAGTCAGGAGAGAAAGTTATTTTGTTAACATGGAAACAAAGTTCAAATAGGTCACATCTCCCTTTCATCCTTAAAGCTAAAAATATACGTTGAAGCATTAAAATCCTTAAAGGGATAGTTCACCCAAAACTCATCATTAACACCCTCATGCCATCCCAGATGTGTATGACTTTCTTCAGCAGAACACAAAGATTTTAGAAGAATATCTCAGCTCTGTAGGACCATACAATGCAAGTGAATGGTGATCAGACCTTTGTAGCTCCAAAAATCAGATAAAGGAAACATAGAAGTAATCCATAAGACTCCAGTGGTTAATCAATATCTTCAGAAGCTATACACTCACCTAAAGGATTATTAGGAACACCATACTAATACTGTGTTTGACCCCCTTTCACCTACAGAACTGCCTTAATTCTACGTGGCATTGATTCAACAAGGTGCTGAAAGCATTCTTTAGAAATGTTGGCCCATATTGATAGGAAAGCATCTTGCAGTTGATGGAGATTTGTAGGATGCACATCCAGGGCACGAAGCTCCCGTTCCACCACATCCCAAAGATGCTCTATTGGGTTGAGATCTGGTGACTGTGGGGGCCATTTTAGTACAGTGAACTCATTGTCATGTTCAAGAAACCAATTTGAAATTATTCGAGCTTTGTGACATGGTGCATTATCCTGCTGGAAGTAGCCATCAGAGGATGGATCCATGTTCTCATTCTGTTTACGCCAAATTCTGACTCTACCATCTGAATGTCTCAACAGAAATCGAGACTCATCAGACCAGGCAACCTTTTTCCAGTCTTCAACTGTCCAATTTTGGTGAGCTCTTGCAAATTGTAGCCTCTTTTTCCTATTTGTAGTGGAGATGAGTGGTACCCGGTGGGGTCTTCTGCTGTTGTAGCCCATCCGCCTCAAGGTTGTGCGTGTTGTGGCTTCACAAATACTTTGCTGCATACCTCGGTTGTAACGAGTGGTTATTTCAGGCAAAGTTGCTCTTCTATCAGCTTGAATCAGTCGGCCCATTCTCCTCTGACCTCTAGCATCAACAAGGCATTTTCGCCCACATGACTGCCGCATACTGGATGTTTTTCCCTTTTCACACCATTCTTTGTAAACCCTAGAAATGGTTGTGTGTGAAAATCCCAGTAACTGAGCAGATTGTGAAATACTCAGACCGGCCCGTCTGGCACCAACAACCATGCCACCCTCAAAATTGCTTAAATCACATTTCTTTCCCATTCTGACATTCAGTGTGGAGTTCAGGAGATTGTCTTGACCAGGACCACACCCCTAAATGCATTGAAGCAACTGCCATGTGATTGGTTGATTAGATAATTGCATTAATGAGAAATTGAACAGGTGTTCCTAATAATCCTTTAGGTGAGTGTATAGCCACAAGACATAAACATTATATAAACATTAAACATAACATGATTTTAATGTCATAGAATCACTTAATAACCTTATCTGTATACAGTTAAATGACAACAAAACCTTGTAATCTCAGAACTGTATATAACTTTGTACAGATAATAATAGTGAGCAACTTTATCACACTTAAATCTTATAATGTTTATGCCTTCTTTAAAATGTTTGTGTTTACAGACTGGACGAATTCCCTTATATTGTAAGCACCTTACTTTAATTGCTATATTTTATAGAAGCAATTTTAAAATTATTTTCCGCTATATTCCTTGCATTAATATAATCTACCTGTAGTTATAAGTGAGGTTAAGCTGTGAGCTCAGTCCTGGTGAATGTAGAAAGACAGAGGAAAGGGTTCCATTGGACAGTGTCTTGTTGTTTTTACAGTGTTCTGGATCTACAAATGAAGATGCAATTAGACATGCAAAAATAAAGAAACTGTCACAAGGTTATTTGAAGGTTAATAGATATGTGGGTAAATCTATATTAATGTAGACAACAGATAAAAATGTAAAACAATGCAAAAGAATTTACAGCTTCTCCTACCAACACCATTGGCAACAGGTTTGACTTCAGTTTCAAGCTTATTTGTTCTGCTGGTCCTCTGCAGGTTTTGCCCAGCAGTACAATGTTTGTATCGATCCATAGACAAATACTCTGTAAACTGAACATGCTCTTGTCTCTTTATAGGAGTGCCTTCTTTAGACCACGTCAGTCTCTGCAAATGTATGCAGAGGCACTGGGGCAACTAAATGCAAAAAGAAACACATAAACAGACATGGGATATTTAAGAGTGCTCACTCTGCTACAGTTTAACTGTCAAAGTTTGGAAATGGTTGTTGTCTGAAAGAGAATTGCAGTTATATCTACCTTTCCAAGTTTCAGCTGCTTAACAAATGTTGTCCTCTGACTCTGTTGTCCATTCACAAGCGCTCCAGCCTGTTGCTTTCAAGGGAAAGACAGTTGAAAAATTAAAGAATTATACCTACCTGAATGTCAGCTTTACTGGAACTGGCATGGAAAAGCAGTGATACTAAAGTAACATCTCTGAACATTTCACAATTATAATAAAACTGTTTTAAAACCATGAGTTAATCATAGCCTTTCAAAGTTTACCTAACATCATACCTTGGTACAGTTTTCACATTCCACCTCTTTGATGGTTTCAGAGGAAATGAAATGCTGAAGACACTGGTCAAGAGTAACAGGTCGGCCCTAAAGGAAGATTATCAAAACGCTAGTGATGCCAACTAAACAGCACTCAAAGTCTCTAAATGTCTAATAACTTGCTTGGCAAATGTTCATATTTTCATCACAAATGATTGGAAGTTTGCAACCGTGTGTAACAAAATAATAAGACCAAATTTACTTACCCACTGAATTGAAGGGATTGAAAGAGACAGACTGTCAAAAGAATCATAGTGCACTGGATTCTGAAATCAAGAATGGCATATTTATGAGGACAGCGCTATTAGAACATTAACAACAAATGTATTGTTTCAACAAGAAGTAGGAGTTTCAATCCAACTAATACATGAAATGCTTATTTAAACCTCCAGATGTTTATTTAAAATGTCATTTAAATAAACTAATATTAATAAACTTAATTTATTTTGTTTACCTGCTGTTCACAGCGCTTGCAAGACATGTAACTTGTTAACCGCCCATGAAAAGGGTGCCGAGTCCTCCATAAACTCGGAATAGGATGTGACGGACCTGGAGATGAAAGAGGAAAAATTAACTAAGTTCAGCCAATAATCATACAATCTAAATGCCTTTTTTTCTGAAGAAGAAAATCTTAATTTACCTCCACTTCTGCAGCTTATGTTTTTTTCAATTGACTCCACAGATTTCTGAAAGTTTTAACAGGAGGGATGTAAAGATGTATATACCAGTACTCTTTTCCTGTGTCCTAATATTGCATTAAAGGGATAGTTCACCCAAAAATGTAAATGATGAGAGAATCTTCCCACCCTAATGCCATCTCAGATGGGTATTACTTTCTTTTTTCAGCAGAACACAAATTTTTTGAAGAAAATTTCAGCTCTGTAGATCCATACAATGCAAGTGAATGGTGGCCAGAACTTTGAAGCTACAAAAAGTATATAAATGCAGCATAAAAGTAATTTATAAGACTCCAGTGATTAAATCTACGTCTTCAGAAGCGATATGATAGGTGCGGGTGAGAAACAGATCAATAAATACTGTAGGTCCTTTTTTACTATAAATGTACATCTATGACTAGCCCTGACAAGTACTGTAGATGGTGATATGCATGAAGAATGTGAATTGCCAGAAAACTAAAGAAAAATTTGAAAGTGGAGATTTATCATAAGGACTTAAATATTGATCAGCTTCTCATCTCACCCATACCTATCATATATCACTTCTGAAGATATGGATTTAACCACTGGATTCCTATGGATTACTTTCATGCTGCCTTTATATGCTTTTTGGAGCTTCAAAGATCTAGCCACCATTCACTTGCACATATTGACCAACTGAGCTGAAATATGCTTCTTTTTTTCTGTTCTGCTTAAAAAAAGAAAGTAATACACATCTGGGATGCCTGAGAGTGAGTAAATAATGATAGAATTTACATTTTTGGGTGAACTATCCCTTGAATGCCAACTGCTCTCGTTTACCTCCAGTGTGTGCATGTCAAATAAGTGAGTGACTCTGGGTTGCCGTTCCCTTTCTTCTTCCAGTGAGGATGTGAGAACATGAAAGAGTTCATGAGCATCCTGAAGAGATAAGCCATGAAATGTTGAATGATACATATGCTATCGGAATCAAAATCGACAATTATAGCTAAATTGGTAAAATCATTATAGATTATTCCAATTTTAAAAAATCCACAAGAGATGCAACTGCTTTGCATATGGAAATACCCTACCTGTTCCTCAAATGAGCTGATGTGCCATCTGTAAAGTCCAAGAGCTTCTAACAGGCATCCCGCATCTAAAACATCATATTCTCCATGATCTGGACTTGACAGAGCTGTGGAATGGACAAACTTTTCTTAATCTGCATTCATATTGCTTGTGATTGTAAGTGTTATTATTGAAAGAAAGAGAGATAACCTTTAATTAACTGCATCAAAGATCTGGACAGCTGAGTGTCTCTCTCCGTTCTCTCTGGATGGATGCTGCTTTCACTAGTGAAGTCTTCAAGCCATCTGATAAAGGAAGGGCAAGCTGCAAGGCCCTGGAGTAGTGAGTTCATAAAACATGTGTTCCCCAGATTAAGCAGACCAGGAACCATACCTGATAGATTAAAAAGTAAAGTTCTTGCAAAGATTGTTTGGTTTATAGATCACCTGAAATCACAGCAAAACAAACAAAACAAAAAAAAATCACCTTTTCTCTTCTTCTTCTTGTCTGAAATTGGCCCCCATAAAACATACACTCCAGCCGCCATTGCAGCAGCTACTCCACCAATCACACTCCAGTGTTTACTCATCTTGTTCCTGAAATAGAAAGAAAAGTTAGGGTTAATGATATAACTTTGTGTCAAACTTACCAGTACAATCTGTTGTTTTTAGCAAACTCGAGTAAATATACTGCCAGTTCTAAACATCACAGACAAGTGAAGCAAAATGTAGTGAGTGACAAAGCTTAAAAGTACATTAATTTAACATCACAGCACATTAAATGGTCACAAGCATGCACAGATACACACTGTGTATCTGTGCATGCTTGTGACACACTAGTCAGAGGGACACCTGTGGCAGACTAGTACTGACCTTGACAGCTGTGTTTACTTTAAGCCTTGGTCTCTAACAAACCCACACAAGCCATTATTATACTTAACACACACTTAAGTCAACAAATACAAAACCACAACTCCAGGACTGGTTCACATAAAATTCATGCTGCATGTTGGAAAGAATCCTATTGAATCGTTAAGATACTCATAAGTGAGAGTTAAATAAGCTTGAAACTTGTGAACACCCTATTTATTCGGTTCAAAATGTCGTTCAAATGTCGTAATTCAAAATACGTTGTTGTTTCATGCTATGAAAAAAACAACAAACTGGGACTAAGTTCGCAGGGACTAAAACGGCTAAAAGCCAACTGAAGACCTAAATTAAATATAGTATCGCTAGTTCTTCCATCTATGATGATAAATGAATGTCAAACAACAGACTGACCAAAATACTGGTCTGTTATCAAAACGAATGTGTGCTGGCCTTCAATGCAACAGCTTGCTCCATGTTTACAGTCCTTTCCTACATCCAGCTGAGCTACACAGATGCAATAGACAGCTATCATGATACAAGTTCCCAAAAAAGTCGAACCTTGCAGCGGATCCGGTGCGTAGAAACTCTCGGACAAGCTTGACTGTAGTTCCCTGTTTGCACCAAGGCATATTTCATATCGACTGGTTGTGCGGAACTAAACATTGCCCATTGTTGTCCAACGGACTTTGATCGGAGGAGGACGAGCCTCAATGACGTGATCAGAAATGATGACAGGCACTGACACTTCTTTTGCTGTAAACGTCTTATCATTTATTTTGGAGTTGTCCTCATTCAGTTTGTTTTTGGTCAGATTTCTGCTCCTTTATTAAGGCTCATATCATGCCCAGCTTTCAACTCTGCTTTAAAAATGTGTTATTTGGTTTTTTCCTTTATGACCAATCTTGTCATAAGGAATACTACTTAATTAATCTGCTTCTTCTGTTAGCTAAATTTAGTATTCATAAATGTAAATGTGGAGGAAACAAGCCTTTGTTTTTAATTTTGAGAGCAGAAATTCAACAATACCTAAAAACAATACTGGGTTTGAAAAATAAGAAAGCTGCAAAGTGCGTATCTATATGTAAGCATTTTCACATTTTTGTTTAACTTTTAAGTTTGTCACTGCTTTGTTTGTCTTTTTATGTTTGGTTTATTTAGTTTATTCATTGTACCCTGACTGAAATTGTAATTCTTAAAATTCAATAAAAAAAATAAAAAAAACACTTCTTTTGCTGTGCAGTGTATGATTGTTAGAAATTTTGTCCGGCTTGAACAGGTGTTGTGCCGAAATCTGCGACTAGAGGTCGATGTTCATCAAAGGTTGTATATTTATAAAAGTATAATAACTATTAATATCTGTATTATTATTACTATTATTTATAATAATACTTATTTTTTTCACAAATTTGATGTCTAAATTCCACTGATTTATCTCTAAAAAGTTTGTTAATGTTAAAGTCTTTAATGTCTCCAAATTAATTCTGGTAATGTCTAAACTCTTCTGTTTTAGGATTTTGGTGTGATGTAAATATCTACAAAGATACAGCAGGGTCACCAAATCCGACAAGGCAACATTAGTGTTGAATTCTGTTACACCCTTTATTTAACACACACTGTTTTTAATGTTGTTCAAATTCACTTGTGAGCATTGACTGAAGCTCCTGACCCATGTCTGCAAGTTTTTATACATTACACTGCTGCCACAGGATTAGGCTGATTAGATAATCACATGATTAACAGATGGTGTACCGAATAAAGTCGGTGGTGTGTGTGTGTGTGTGTGTGTGTGTTTGATTAGGTACATATATATTCATTATTTATTTATTTAAACTCAAATTTTATTTGATAATTAAATTTAAATAAATAATCTGCCTTCATTTTTTCCTTTAATAAAGTGAAAAATTCACATTATTGTGAACTGTATAAAGTTTCAACGATTTATACAGTGATCTCATTTGAGTAACCTTTAATGTCAATTTCATATACATCAGTCTGCCATTGAGCTCCTTCATACTTCCTTCGTACTGCATAAAGTTTGGTGACCCTGCTGTATCTCTGTAGCTGTTTACATCAGTCCAAAATGCTTTTTAGGGAAGAGTTTAGACACCTGACTGAATTTGGAGAACATTAAAGACTTTGACTGATGTGTCATTAAAAAGCATTTTAGAGGAATTTAGACATCAATTTTGTGAAAATAATAATAAAAATGTATTATTATAAATAGTAATAAGAATAATTATCATACTTGAAAACTTAATACTTAAATAACCATCACACCAAAAGTTTATAATGAACAATTAACATTGGACTACACATCAATTTATTAATGTATTTGATACATAAATAACATTCACAATCGCTAAACACAAACAGAAAAAAATTCAATCATGAGAATAGAGCACGGACAGCTTGCCTAATAAATGGGTTAATTTACTTAAAGAAATTAAGTAAATTAACCCATTTTACAGCATCTCTCACTCGACGCGGCTGTTTCTCTGCAGCATTGTCAACAGACTCTCCAGGCGCGCTCACGATAACGTGCACGTGCGCCAAGCGCTTTCTAGCGCCAACGTTTGAAGAACACCGACCTCTAGTCAAAGATATGTCTGGGGGCCGGTTGCTCGTAATTACAACTTAGCCTAGTTGAGGCGTAAATGGGCACTAAGTCACAATTTACGCACTACTAAATATTTGAGCGTTGCACCTTTAAATTGGATAGGACGTAAGGTCGTAAGCTCTCCGTAAAGTAATGTGTAGTCGCATAATATTTGTACTTGTATTGATCCAATAAGCAACCTTCATATTTAGGCTATACACAGAAGTGTTAAAAAGCCGGTCATTTCAGTTTGATCATGTTGGTTGATGTTCAAACCTTGTTTGCTCACGTAGCCTAAATGTCAGCATCAATAAATGATATCCCAATTGAAATACAATACTACGTTATAAAACAAGATTTCATTAATGATATAGGCTATTTAGCTTATGTAAATAACAATATGCAATAAATGTATCTAAAATGAATAAGGGGCATAAATAAGTAGCTACTAATACAACTGGCTGGGAAAATAGACATTCATAAATTTTAATATCTATTTCGTATAGGCCGATATACGAAATAAATAAAATATTAAAGTGAATAAATGTCTGTTTTTCCAGCCTGTTGTATTAGTTTAAATGTGACTCTGTTTAACACTATTTCAGAGCTGGTTTACTTTAAAGGTAAATAGAAGTAGTAGTAGCAGCAGCAGCAGTAGTAGTAATTATAAAAATAGAACAAAATTATTATATTTTCTAATAACAAAAAGTTGTATTGTGTCACATTTAGAGTAATGAGAAAAATAAGGCCCAACTGTTTTCCCAGTTTACTTTATATTTAATATTTTAATTCAATTTAATGTAAGCGTTTGAAGGAACAACGTTCATTCTCAACATTGTGCAAGGGGTGAAGAGGACTTTCAAGATAATATATGAACAGAGAATGCATCCCATATGACTTCCCTCTATTTTAAATGCTATATGTATATGTATTGTGGTGGGTTAGAGGGATAGAAGTGTGTGCAGGGTGTTAAATACTGTGCACTCAGAATGACACTTGAACTTAAAGGCTTACGTGACATTGAACTGTTTATTTAATTAGTATAATTAGCTTTCAGCCAGAGAGGTGTGCTCTGGCAATATGAGGTCGGATATCTCATAGCAACACCCTAGCAACCACCTAGTAACGCCCTTGGAACAATGGAATTCATCCATTTAATTTTTTATAATTAGGTTGGCTCCAGTATTTTAAATTTATAAGAAGACATCACAAACCATAATAATAATAATATATATATATATATTTTTTTTACAAAAACGTAACTCAATCATATCCATTTTAAAGATCCTTCTCACACTTTAAACATATTTGTTAGTATTCTCACTGCATTTGTAGGATTTGATTTTCACTTTGTCATACACATTATAGTTTAATGTATATTTGTATTAATCGTTTATAAAATTAACATTAACTTAGCTTCCAAGCGACAACACATAATACGTTTAGTAGGCTAGTACTAAAGTAGTTTCTTCTGCGTATTTGTTGATTTCATTTCTCTCTAAAGGTAGCCTAATGAAAAAAAAATGTGAAAGCAAAAAAGTTACCCGAATGTCATAAAATTTCCTTGATTCCACATCGCCACAAGAGATACATCACCTATTCCTATCACAGTTCCCTCATAGACTACTTTGGTATTGCGTAGGTGTCCCAGTCTTTGCAGAGATCCAGCAGCACGACCGAGCAACGCCACCAGCGACAGGACAGGAGAAGCAGAAATCATGCCAACACAACACCGCCCCCATCTGAGCTCTTCTCTGTTTTCACACCCGTGGTGCTGAAATCAGCGCTCGACCCCACAGCAACGTAACAGCAATGACACAAAGACACGGGGAACCCGACCAACAGACCGAGAATGGACGATGATTTGTTTCAGTTAAGACAGCTCCCGTGAGTGTGCATTTCATCCTTTTTCTTTCAGCCGTATGCAACCCAAGCTATCGACCATTTGCCTTTTCTAGTGATCTGCAGAGCCGCAGCTGCGACTCCGATGCCAATAAGAAAATATGACATCGATATTTAACCAGTTTATTGAAAAAGAATGATTGCATAATGATTGCATGAACGGCATTCTTTGAGGAGATGCACACTTGTATATGGATTGGGAGAGGTGCTCTGTTTGGTAAACAGCTCAGGTAGATTAAACCGTCAGCTTTCAGTTGACAACAACAACGCTACATTGGATAGAACTGCACAGCCATTCATATTTACTGTTTTCCTTGTTCTCAGCTTACGCATAGTAGATGTCAACTGGAAAACACGGCGGTTGTGGTTTTATATTTGTATGTTGACGTTACATTTGTCTTCTGCGCACAGATCCCAGTCCCTGCCCAGATTACTTTGACTCTTTGCAGTCAGAGTGTTACGTAATACTAATTGGATTGGCCTATCAGAAAAGGTTCAATCAGATCTGTGACTCTCAATTAAAATGGTTAACTCAGCCATTTGTTTTAACCCTTTGTTTGCCTAATTATGTAATCTCGTTCCATGTTTCACATTGTTAATACCTGGGCTATCTATCTTTCTGTCACTTAACAATACCCTAATAACCACTTAGTAACGCCCTAGCGAGCACCCAGAACACCCTAGCAACCGCCTAGCTACCACCTAGAAACACCCTAGTGACCACCCAGAACACCCTAGCAACAGGCTTTCTATTAGATTTTACCAGATTTTGCTGAAAGAAAAGCCTGTTGTCAATATGAGCTGACATGTTGGGTTAAATGTACTGGATCCTACTTGCTGGGTTAAAATGCATAAACCAACTTGCTGGGTTAGTTTTGTTAGGATGGCAACGCACGCAGATGGAAGGTGAACCCAGATGCAGGAACTTTATTGAGAAAGGTTGAAACACTGGTGAGTATGATAGTAGACAAACTTAACTTGTGTACTGAGTCAATTGGTTTACAGACGAAGATGACTAAAGAAGGTATCACAATGATGTTGATGAAGATGAAGATGATGAGCATACGGAGAGTAAGGGTACTGCTGTGGAAGAGCAGTGAGGTCTGTGTGTGTTCCTAAGGCAGACTAGACAGTGACTGTGATGTTGTGACTGGTATATGAGCTTTCCTTGATTCTGGTGGTAACTAAGTGTAGGTGCAGGTGATTAGAAGCTTGGGTAAAGTGAACGGGGCAAGGGAGTGCCCGGTGGAGGCATGACAAGTTTAACCCAAAAAGTGTTCTGGCCAATATTTACTTAACGCTTTACCTAACAATTATTAAAATTGACATTTATTGTTTAATGCAGTGAATTTGTACACAGCAAAGCTTTAAATAATGAGGATGATTTAAGACAATACCTCTCAAAGTTTACCATGCTGATTGTAACTACAAACAAATACACCACACACTGTCAGCACGCCTAAACATTCCAAAAAGTTGCATCTCTCAATTCATCCCTTTAAAAGCACCACAGCGAAAAATATTAAACTCACTAGATTGTTGTTGGATGACTATTGGAACATCATGTCCCATTTGTAGGATGTGTACCTTTATATAAGTTCTATCTGCATGTTTTACATCTGTCATCTTTAGTAACCCTCAGTCATTCAAATGCTCTCAAACAGCCGATTTAAGTCGCTTTTTTGGTGGATCGAGTCTGGTAGATCGAATTTCTCTGTTATAATTTGGAGTTTATATGTAGCCCCATTTTCATGTGAATTGAAAGGTCACCGTCCATAAACATAGTAACAGCTGTACTAATCACCAGCAAAAGGAGATTTCACAAGCAAAGGAGATTTCCACATATAGGCTTACAACGAAAAACTCTTTAATATGATATACTTAAATATTATTTATATAATATTTTCACCACATGTAAATAAAATATTCCAAGGGTTTTATATGTGCATTCTAAATTTTATGGTTAAATTAACCATGATATATTTAATCATGGTTCATAATAAAACATATAATCGCGTCATCCCTAGTGGCATTATTAAATATCAGTTATCTGCAAAAACCTATACTGAAAGTTGCTGATTGTATTTCTTTTCTCTTCCTCCTGTTTCCTCCTCCAGAGAATTCTACAGTTAGAGCGATTTTACAGTGGGCCTCTAACAGCGGATCCTAGAGGTGAAATAAAAACAATCACTGACTCCTCCTGGGATCTTTCAGCATTGACAATTTTCATCCATAATTTTTAACCTTACGTCAATGCATATTTAGTTATCACGATTAAATAAATCAAGTATTCTAAACTGATGCGATGGCATGCATAGAAAAATGCGACTATACTGAAACGTTTCATGCCTCGTCAGCACACACATCGTGTGTTCAACTTAATAAAAATGAAAACAAATCTGGAGAATATATATATATATATATATATATATATATATATATATATATATATATATATATATATATATATATATACTGTATCTATATACTTTTTATACAAAATCCTTAATCGGGCCATAAAAAGCTTAATTTGGTAAATATAAAGCATTGTAACAAAGCCAAGTCTCAGTTCTTTAAAAAACATTTTACCCAAATAACTAAGCATATTTCAGGCTTGTGTTTATATAAATGTCATTGCATCTTAGTTTTTCAGGTTATTAGTGGAATTTTGGTTGCACAATAAACTTCATCTGGAATTTATTAATTTTGGACTTTATATTATATAATCTTATAATAATTGTAGTGTCTGTGCCCGTCATAGCAATGAAAGACTAGACATTTTTTATTTTTACATTCTATCAATTGATTTTTTAAAACTATCGACGATTAATCAGTTATCAGCCTTTAACACCACCATCATCTATTTCTAATGGTAACCCATCTCTGGAACATGGCTTCAGAACTCTGGGTTGAAAACAGCGCTAACTCTCTTTCAAAATATCAAGTGTGAAACCTGTTAGGGTTAAAAGTGTTCAGGATTTTCAATTTATTAGTATCAATTAAAAAAAAGTCAGTGATTGCATATGTTGCAGAAAAAGTCTGCTCATGCTAATGTTATTCCTCTGCAGCTGGTACTTTGCAGTAAGCCTGGTCGCCATGATTTCTGATGGTGTGCAGAAGTCCTGATGGCAGGGCTCTTGTCCTGTTGATACAAAGTGTGTTTCATTTCCTTACTCGATGGAGAGAACACAGTGCAAACTAATGTCACAAACACCCTTTGCTTTTATGATCTTTACATTTGCCATCAGCAATGTTTAACTGAGGAGCTCAGGTCTGCTCTGTCATTAATATAATTGATGATATAACACTGTCCTGGTTTTGTATTCTTTGATTGCTCCTGTAGAAACTTGCCTGAGTCTTTTTTTATCTGTTGAGCTGGGAGAGGTCAGTTGAAAGCTTCTGTTTAATTACACTGCCTCACTGCACATGAAGACTTTATAGCCTGTACTGTTGCTGTGAGCACTGTGATTAAAGTAATTAAACAGTGGGATATCTGTGTGCTCCCCTTATATACTGCTCCCTGATCCAATCTGTCTTCAGAACTGCAAAGATACACTACATGGTCAAACGTACATGGATACCCCCTTCAAATTGTTCTAACAGGTGCATAAAATCAAGGCCATGCAATCTCCCTATTAATGCTGATGAAATAACAATAACAGTCCCAGATTACTGCTAGAGCATCTGTTAAATGTTGTCTGAGAAAATGCGTCATACATTGGTTGTGAGTCACAGGTTAAAAAATTACTCTAATGTCTCTTCACACAGCTGTGTTGTAAACACAGACCATTCTCTTCCTCTTTGTCTCTTGATGTCTTCCCAGAACACCAGAACAGGGACTAGACAGACAAGAAGTTGTCTTGTCACCCTGGCAACAGCCTATAATTTCTTTCCTGCAAAGTGCTATTGTATTCCATATACAGATGTGTGTTTGGTGAAATGTTTTCTTTTTTTTTTTATCTCCCAAGGAATTGTGAAATGATATGATTGCTGTTTGTTTAATGGGCCAATTGAGGGGACTAACATCAATGTTACTATAACAAATTATATTTATGAGTATGTTGATGTTGGACTGGAGTTCGAAATGACTCACGTTTGGTTAAAATGTTTAAATGTTTTAGAACATATCATTTGGAACTAGATTATTATTGATTGTTTGCTGACTGTTTATCTTTCTGACAGAGTGGTGAAATTCCGGCGTACAGGCGATAGCACTCGCTCAGAGGATGAGTGTGGATGGAAGGAAGAAGCTTTGCAGTCGGCGGGAGGGTGGATGGATATGGAGAGTGTTTCCCTGGCCGATGGTGCTCCAGTGCCTCGGGAGTTTGCTAACCCCACTGATGGTAGGATTATTCAAGAAAAATGTATTATTGATCATTGATAGCTGTTTATTTGCACTGCTTGATTCTTTGGATACATTTTTTTTGCAACCATGATTGACAAAGTATGAGTTTATCCTTTTAAATACTATTTTATTTATGTTCTGAAAACAAGCGTAAAGTCCTTCCCGTCGTCACGTCAGGGTCGCCACTTTGTAAAGAGGTCCACCTATTGATCCAATGGCAGCTTCCAACAGTGTGGATGAAGGTCTCCTGCGTGTTCTGTCTTATCGTGCGCAATAAATAATACTTGATTTGAGTTCCATGTTTTATTAATCTTATCTTTTATTGTTTTCTTTATTTAATCTGACTCCATTTATGAAAAAATCTAGTAATTCTCTCTTCTAGACTGTATTTGTTATTTCAATGTTATTTGGGTCCTGTGCTGGCCGGACGCAGGTCCTTTAACTACAAACTCATCAGTTTCAGATATTAGTAAGTTTTAGACTAAGTCCTTATAGGTTCTCGTTTTTACCCGTTTAGTCTTATTTGGCTAAGTTCTATCATAGATTCTCGACTCATCATTTAGCCCCAGTCAATTAAGTTCTGTTTTTACAGATTCTCGGTCCTACTCTTAGTTTTCCCATTTAATTCTACTTGGTTAAGTCCTGTTATAGGTTCTCTGTTTGCTGTTTAGCCTTTTACTTAACTAATGGGGTTCTTCTGAAGTAGCTTAATTAAGCCAACTCTGACCATAGATTTGTAGTTAATAAGAACTATACTAAAAAATAGTCCTTCAAGATGAATTTAAAAAGGTAACAATATATTTTACCAGGTAATAGTAATATATTCAAACAATCCAATTAAAATAATAAATCAAACTCAAAATCATCAATGAATAATATAATTAAATCCATTCAAACATTTACCAAACATAAGAAATTCATATTGCAGAGAATTGGTAGAGAAAAGCTACACACTTTGTCTGTGTGGGTCAATCTGGTTTCAGAGAGACCTTTCAATTCAAATTGCAATTACCATTACCTAATAGAAAACTACACTCAGTAAACCATGGGTGAGATCCAAATTACAGATTTCTATTATTAAAAGTACCCACATTAATGTGTGGGATCGTCTGACTACAGAGAACCATGAACAATTTGTCACATTTCCTTAGATACCCAAACCATGAACAAAGGGAATTTTGGGAGTGGTTAGGTTTGGAAGTCCTTGGGAAATACCTCATTAACATACAGGCAGGGATGGAGACAGACCTCCAGAATTATACAGCATTTGGCAAAGACCTTATAACTTTGTTACCCTTAGTTTTATCAACATGGGAAAGGGACCAATATACCAGTCGCACTGAGACATTTTAAATAATACCATACATGCCTAGTTACATTATTTGTTTTGATAGTTTTCTAACATTTACATGTTACATTTTCACATAATAATTTTGTGTGTGTGTGCTTTATGGAGACAAGGGGGGAGAGAGAGAGAGAACAAATTAGTGATTTTTAGGAGAATAGGCCTAAATTGTCCTAAGGTGAGCTAGAGGTCAAATGTGAGATTTGTGTTTGATGTTCCTTGCTCAGTATGATGCGTTGACTCAGGTGGAGATTCTCATCTGTGTAAGAGTTTTATGACATTGGTTCTCACAGAGTTCTTTGACTTTTACGACATCTTGATTTCAGCCTTATACAAGTGTGCACATTCAAGACATTAAAGACAAAGACAAAAGTTCATGGGATCAGTGATTTACATTATAAGACCAGAGCCATTACCACAATAACACGGAGGAGGACAAATCCCCCCAATATTCAGCTTAATGGCAGATTAATATGGGATTATCTTGACTGTAACCACTATAGACATTGAGAGGGGCACATCCTTTCACAAACTTTCAGATTAGCAGTCAGTCTTTCTTGTTTTTCAATGATTGATTCTTCAACCTTCATTAAATAATTTCCCCCAGCCATATATATTAAAAGTACACTCAGTATTTTTTCCCCATTCAAAAACTTTTACTCCTAAACAAATGAACTGTAATTTTGAAACAGATGTATAAAATCAGGACCACTCACATGAGATGAGGACTCTAGTTATATCAGTAACCTTATAAAATAAAAGCTGTTTTATTCTACATGGAGCAGGGGTGCCCTCATTTGGACTGCCATTTTAGAATCACATGATGAGCTGAATACTACTCGCTTAATTTCAGTTTCAGTCTTTTTAATGGACACTTTCACTCTTGGATTAAATTTGTCATGGCTGATTATGAATAGTGAATTTCTACAATGGCATCAATAACTAAAAAGTATGGATTTTGAATGATGCTGCATCCACACCACTAGGTGTCATTGTAAGTCCAAGATGACACAAACAAGTGTACCTTTAAGTTACATCTTTGTATCAGACAGCATCAGAGAGAGTTCACCCAAAACTGAAAATTCTGTAATCATTTACTCACACCCATGTCATTTTTAACATATAGACCTTATTCACAGCAGCGACATCTTAAGGTCAATATTTTTCTTTTTTTGTGTAACATAAGAATTATGAAGAATGTATGGTACATGGTGCCCTAGTTTTCCATACAGTGAAGGCGGTCAGTCCCCTACAGTCTGCCTTTTTCAAAGAAAAATATTTTTGGGCAAAGTAACCCATTAAGTTTTAACTACTCTTCACATCTTATTCTCTCTCAACAGATACATTCATGGTTGAAGATGCAGTGGAAGCCATTGGCTTTGGGACATTCCAGTGGAAGTTATCCATCCTGACTGGACTTTCATGGGTAACAAGACTTTGTGAAACGAAATGTAGAAAGGGGATAATTGTAGTCGCTTCATAACACAATATAATGAGGAAACTGAAAGAACACTGTATAGTTCCTATAATTTGAAAAACTTTAGCTCATCTTTTGGACAAATGTTGTCTCGCTTTAATCTGATAAATCAGGAATTGGGAAGTTGTTTTAGTGTTGCTATATTTGTTTCCATATTGATGAGTGTATGTGTGTGCAGATGGCCGACGCCATGGAGATGATGATTCTCAGTATTTTGGCTCCTCAACTACACTGTGAGTGGGCACTCTCCAGCTGGGAGGTGGCACTACTAACTTCGGTATAGTATGATTCCCTCATATCCATAATGACTTTCCTCTTGCTTCTTTAGATTGGCTTGGCAGTTGGATTGGTGTTCTTGTAGTTCCATTAAGTGTTGCTTCATTGTGTTTACTTGAACTACCATATAGTGACATAAAAATGGAATAATTATGTTTCTCCTTTTTGCTATATCTTTCTGAAACAGGTGGTATTTATTGGAATGATGGTCAGTTCTTCGCTATGGGGGAACATATCTGATAAATATGGGAGAAAAACAGTGAGTACATATAAAGAAGCTCAAAGCTGTTCAAAGCTGCATTTCAACTTGATTATAGCAGCAAAAATGTTTATAGAGTTATTTGTGTTTTTATTATAGGGTTTGAAGATGAGTGTATTGTGGACCCTGTTCTACGGCCTCCTCAGTGCATTTGCACCAA
Source organism: Xyrauchen texanus (assembly GCF_025860055.1). Taxonomy (NCBI): domain Eukaryota; kingdom Metazoa; phylum Chordata; class Actinopteri; order Cypriniformes; family Catostomidae; genus Xyrauchen; species Xyrauchen texanus. Next base: position 12,317,359 of record NC_068279.1, read on the forward strand.
TATACGCATGGATTCTTTTTCTCAGAGCTCTGGTGGGCTTCGGTATTGGAGGGGCTCCACAATCGTGAGTGGCACAGTGCTCAAGACACTTAGGAATAGCCTGACATCTAAATGTACAATTGAAACATTGAACAATAACTTAAACCTTTGGTGTTTTCCCTCAGAGTAACACTGTATGCTGAGTTTCTGCCCATGCGGTCCAGAGCCACTTGCATTTTGTTGATAGAGGTATTATTCTATTCTGTTATATTTTATTCTATTCTATTCTATTCTCTTAAGCAACGTAAGTCATAGCCTTGCTTAAAAAATATACATTAAGAGTTGAACTTGACACAAAGTTGTCATAATCAGCTTGTGAATGTTTACTGAATCTCATGTAAATCATGCTCTTTCCCTTTTGTTGTAGATATTCTGGGCTTTGGGAACAGTATTTGAAGTGCTTCTAGCTATCTTGGTGATGCCAACTTTGGGCTGGCGCTGGCTGCTGGTCTTCTCCACCATTCCACTCTTTATTTTTGGTATTTTTTGCTTTGTAAGTATGAATTCCTAAATATAAATTTCCTTTTTCTGTAAGAGCTATATCTGAATAGAGCAAAGCAGTTTTTTTTTTTTTTTTTACAATGTGTACAAAATAAAGTTATTATCCACACTAGCACATCTTTGATTTTAATGGGAATGACAACGAGGCTGTGAGGGATAGACTTACATTCTCTTCAATGGGCTGTACTGCAGTTTAAAGTGATATTGTCGTTGTGCTGACAAAACGTTCAGCATACAAAGAACTCTAGACAACATGAGTTGTGTAAAATCAGATTTGATCTAAGAGCTTTATACAGCATTTTACCATTTGTGCCATTGAAGAGATGGTCAGTCTATCCCTCACAGCCTCGTTGTCATTCCCACAAAAACTCAAAAGATGGCGCTAGTATGAATAAGGTCTATTGTCTAACAAGTGTGTAAGCATAATGTCACCTTGACAGTGGCTGCCAGAGAGTGCTAGGTACGACGTCCTGACAGGAAATCAGGAGAAGGCTTTGAGCACACTCAGACGTATTGCTACAGAGAACAAGGTCCCTATGCCACTGGGAAAACTCATTGTGGCCAGACAGGTAAAGTTCTACTTCCAAACAGTATCCTTGTGTATGAACAGACTCTCATCCAACCCAGAACCCCAAATATAAAAATGCTTGATTTTAAAGACATATTAGAACTCAACATCAATCACATTTGAAAATATATAGAATATATACATATATACAGTACTGTGCAAAAGTTTTAAGCACTTGTGAAAAATGTTGTATAGTGAGAAATACCGTAATTTCCGGACTATAAGCCGCAACTTTTTTCCCACGCTTTGAACCTCGCGGCTTATACAATGACGCGGCTAATATATTGATTTTTCCCGCTTTCAAATTTTATAAAAATAAAAAAAAACATTCTGTGACGTGCTCAGTTTTTTGGCGGCGTGAAGCTTTCATTAGACCAATGAAATTGCCGAACGGGTTAAGGTCAAAACAACTTTTTTGTTTACTGTTTAGATTAAATCGAGCGCGCTCAAACTTCCCATCATTCTGATTACGGTAGTAATTTTGTCACCCTCACCATGGCAAAGACATGGAGAAATGCATATGATGCAGCTTTCAAGTTGAAGGCGATTGATCTGGCTGCTGCACGGGAGCTTGGTCTTAATGAGTCGATGATAAGACGCTGGAAACAGCAGCGTGAGGAATTGACTCAGTGCAAAAAGACAACTAAATCTGAGGCTATTTAACTCCGACACCGAAGGAGATGACTTCAGTGGTTTCAGTGCACAGGACGAGGAAGATAGTGACCAATGACTTTATTGGTAGGCTACTGTTTACTGCAAATGTTTTATTACAAGCCGTGTGTGGCAGCGGGGGCGTGGTCAAGCGGCCGTCCGGGAGAGAAAAGCTGTAAGGGCGCTTACACCTGCGCTAAATTATGTCTAACACCGGTGTCTAATTTCAAGTGCCCTGCTTCATGTGTCCTTCTTGGGAAAACTGTCACACGGGCACGTGACAGTTTTCAGCAGGGCACTTGACGTTCCAGGTAAGGCTTTTAATGGCCACAGCAATGTTTACAATCAATTTTATAAAGTTTCTCAATTCTTCTATGCGCCAACACTAGACTGACGTGTGTCACTCTCTCAGCGCTGTGGCTGCTGCCTTTTTATGCCGCTCTCCCCATGCTTACTGAAATTAGACACCGGTGTTAGACATAATTTAGCTCAGGTGTAAGCGCCCTTACCGCTTTTCTCTCCCGGACGGGCGCTTGACCATGCCCCCGCTGCCACACCGTGTTTCGTTAAAGCCTGAGTAAAGTTCATTTGTTTCAATGTACCGGTAGGCACCTGCGGCTTATAGACAGTTGCGGCTTATTTATGTTCAAAATAATATTTTATTTAAAAATCAGTGGGTGCGGCTTATATTCAGGTGCGCTCAATAGTCCGGAAATTACGGTAGTTAATGTTGTATAGTGACCAAAGTTAAACAATACATACATATACATACATATATATATATATATATATATATATATATATATATATATATATATATATACTCACACTGTATACAAATCTGTTTTACAGCATAAATTGTACACTGCCTGCTATAAAACCATGGCATTACAAAAGTTGCTGCATGTTCTAGCCTTTGTTTTTCTTGTGTGTAATCTTATCATGAAATTTTCAGTGCATCTCAGTCATCTCCTATTTATGGGTATAACTGTGTTTAGGAGGACAGGGGGAAAATTCAGGATCTTTTCTCTCCACACTTCCGCTGGACCACAGTTCTGCTTTGGTTCATATGGTAAGAGAAACAAACACTGAGAAATACCTAGAAATAACTGTGTAAACATGCATGCATGCAGTCAGATGTCTGTAAATCTGTACTGTATTAGCAAACCTTTAAATCGCTTAATAATGCTTAAAATTGCATTTTGTACTCTGAGGCTAACTGTTTACGCCATAGTTCTATATATTTTTGCAATATTCTGTTACAGGTGCATGTATTTTTTTCTGTATTAGCCATTCTAACATTCTATGTTGTAGGTTCTCTAATGCGTTCTCTTATTATGGTGTGGTTTTGCTGACCACTGAGCTTTTCCAGGAGGGAGGAGCCTGTGTTGGTGAGTGAAAGCTACTGTATGTTTAAAATAATAATGATAGTAAAAACAAGACTGGAGCCAAATGAGAATGAGGTGAATATATTTGGAATGGAATACTACAGTAGCAACCAGGACACAACCAGATCACACTGCATAGTAGCGCACGGTTTACTGCATACTTTCTGCATAGTATGAATTGTACACTACCTACTATAAAAAAGGGAAACCGCACATAGCAATAACATTTAAAACAGAGTAATATGCTAAATTGTTTCAGTGTGTATAGAAGGATTACAATTCAGATATTGGCATCCAATATTTTTTCATAGTAGGTCATCCAGGTATTCCACGAATACATTTTTTTTTTTGTATTAAATTAAATTCCAACTACTCAAAGGATTGTATTTTACATGTAGTTTACAGTTTTTTTTTTTTGCTGAAATAGAATGAGTAAGATGCTGTTCCAAATATATAGATTTTTAATATATATGATTCTATGATTCTATGTCTCCCCCTAGAGGTCAATGGCAGTAAAATGGAGCCAGGTTGTAGTTTGGAGTGCAAATATCTGAACTCCGATGATTATAAAGACCTTTTATGGACCACACTCTCTGAATTTCCGGGTACACACTTTAATTATAACACTATAAATACTCTTTTCAGATTTTTAGATAGTCAAGTATGATAAAGGAAAAGAGATGGCATGTAATGCACCAGTGTTCTGAAGTGTGATAGGTTTAACATATTGATTGATGCTACACAGGCCTGCTGGTGACCCTGTGGGCAATTGATCGGTTGGGGAGGAGAAAGACTATGGCACTGTGTTTCTTCGTCTTCTCTGTCTGCCTTGTGCCACTCTACGGCTGTATGGGAAGGTCAGAAGCACCTTTATTTCATTTGTAAGGCACACAAGCTTGTGTTAATCGAAATAAAATATTAGTGAATTAAATATAGACCCATATTACCAAATATAATATTACTCAATGTCAAAGTTGAACAAAAAGCTGTTCATTTTAGGTGGCAGAAACAAATAAAAAACAAAGATTACCTCATGAACAGTGCTTGTCTTGGAAAGTGTGACCAATTTAACGTGTCTTGTTTAAAAATGTTCTTCCATATTTTATCTGTATTGCAGGACCTTTTTGACAGTATTTATATTCATTGCGAGAGCCTTCATTGCTGGAGGTTTTCAGGCTGCGTATGTGTATACCCCTGAGGTGAGAATTGCTTTTAAATGTAATTGAATTCAGTATATAAATAAAACCTTTTATTGTTGTATTTGTCACAGCCTTGCATGCCATTTGGCCTCAATCAGCCAAGTTTAAGGAAAAGTCAAAATAATTTTACTTGTAATATCTACTACTTGTAGATTGTTAATGTAGAGTTAAAGGTGTAGTTCACTCTCATTTACTCGCCCTCATGCCATCCAAGATGTGTATGACTTTCATCTGCTGAACACAATCAAAGATTTTTAGTAGAATTTATCAGCTCTGTAGGTCCATAAAATGCAAGTGAATGGTGACCACAATTTTGAAGCTCCAAAATCCATTTTAGGGCAACATAAAAGTACTCCAGACAACTCTGGTGGTTAAATCCATATACTCAGAAGCAATATGTTAGGTGTGGGTGAGAAACGGATCAACATTTAAGTCGGTTTTTTTTTTACTATAAATTCTTCTCCCTGCTCAGTCAATTTCCACTTCACTTTTACTTTCAAATTCTTCTGTTTTTGGTGATTCACATTCTTCGTGCATATCGCCCCCTACTGGGCAGGGAGAAGAATTTATGATAAAAAAATTACTTCAAAACATATCTATTGCTCAGCCACACCGATCATGTCATGTCTGAAGATATGGATTTATCCACTGAAGTCATATGGATTACTTTTATGCTCCTTTATGTGGATTTTGCAGCTTCAAAATTTTGGCACCCATTAACTTGTATTGTGAGGACCTACAGAGCTGAAATATTCTCCTAAAAATATTAATTTCTGTTCTGCAGAATAAAGTAAAACACCTGGGATGCCAGGAGGATGAGTAAATCATGAGAGAATTTTCATTTTTGGTTGAACTATCCCTTTAAATGTTCAGATCAAAGCATCAGCTGTGCTGGAGGTGGATTTGTTCTTGAATGTCTAGTTGTTGGCTCTCTCCCAGCATTTTAACAACTTACCTGAAATACAACAGACTTTGTCATCCTACTTTTGTGCCTCATGGACTCTGACTGGAGTTCATCCACAGCAGAAGGATAAGAGAGTTGAACATTACACAAGGTGTCTGCAGGTTGCCTCTGATGTATTGTGTCAGAAACTTAAAGGTGCACTCAGTAATTTATTTCCTCACTTTAAAAGTTTTACTTCTAAAGAAATAAATAGTAATTTTGAAACCAAAGTATAAAATCATGACCACACATTTGAGATGAAGAGTTCAGTAATACCAATATTTAGTAATACCTTATAAAAGCTCTTATTCTACATGGAGCAAAGGTGCCTCATGGGGCAGCCAAGTTAGGACCACATGACCAGCTGAATATTATTCGCTTCAGTTCAGAAACTGCACTTTTATTCCACATTGCACTTTTATTCCACACCATTCCACTCATTGATTAAATTAATCCTGGTTTACTGTGCACAGTGAATTTTGTTCACTGTGAAAAGGAAAATTCAGTTTTCATTTTATCACCCTCAATTTGCAGAACACAAAGAGATGAATGTTACCCTCAATCATCATTGTGAAGAAAAAAGTTGCAATCAAAGTGAATGGTGAATGAGGCTAACATTCATCCTAATATCTCATTTTGTGCTATAAGTAGGAAAGAAATGCAGACTGGTGTGAAAAACATGGGGGTACATAAATTATGATGAAACTTACATTTTTAGGTGGACTAAAAATTATCATATTTTACCACACATTCCAGTAAGATAGAGGTAATTTTCCTAACAACAGTTTAGTTTGCACAGCAATAATATTTGCCTGAGGACCCTGGTAAGTGGAATTATGAGCTTGGAGTACAAAAGTGTGATTGGGAAACTTTTGTTGAATAATAAATTCACTAACCACGCTGTGATTAAACCACAGTTCAGAGTCCAATTTCAGAGTATGATAAAGATTACATTGTTAAATGAGAAGACCATGGTCAAAGTCACTCAGTGTCTGTCTCTTGGTGTCTATCTGCAGGTGTATCCCACGGCGACGAGGGCTCTGGGTTTGGGCACCAGCAGTGGGATGGCTCGAGTTGGAGCTCTCATCACACCGTTTGTTGCACAGGTGTGGAAACATGACATAAATGGCAAAAAGAAATGCAGAAAAAATGCAATACACCAACAACAAATACACAATAACAACAAAATGCATAATGAATAAATAACAACACATCTTATAGATATATGAGATATTAGAATGTTAGAAATCTACTTGGTTTCTTTACATTGTCTAAAAGGAATGTTCCAGTTTCAATACAATTTAAGCTCAATTGACACCATTTGTGACATTATACAGATGACCACACATTTATTTCAACTCGTCCCTAAATTTTCTTTAAAAAAAAAAGGAAAAATCAAGGTTCCGGTGAGGCACTTAAAATGGAAGTGAATGGGGCCAATTTGGGAGGGTATAAATGCAGTTTATAATTTTATAAAAGCAGTTACATTCATTCTTTTGTTAAAACATGTATTTTTAAAGTCATTTAGAGCTTTAGGGTTTGTTGACATCGTCATGGCAATAAAGTTGTAAAATTGGCTATAACTTTACAGAGAAAAAGTTAGTACATGATTTAATCATACTTAAATCATGTTTTCACGCATATTGTTTATGTATTGTGTAGTATTTCAACGTTCAAAAATTTGTGTTAATTGAACTTAACTTGTATTGAACCCGGAAAACTCCTTTAAAGTGATAGTTTACTAAATTATAATTTTTTTATAATTATTTAATCACCCTAATGTCATTCCAAACCTGTATGACTTCTTTCTTCTGTCTAACACAAAAGGAGATGTTTAGCACAATTTAAGTTTAGCACAATAAAAGTGGCAAAGGTCAAAAACATTGAACAAAAAAATATCAAGTAATATTAATTCAAAGTGTCTACATAAGTACTAAAGAAAAAAAGAAACAGGAGAGAGAAAAAAGATTATGGAATCTTTCTCTGCTTCCTTCTCCCAGGTGATGCTTGAATCATCTGTGTACCTGACTCTGTCGGTGTACTGTTGCTGCTGTTTGCTGGCTGCTATTGCTTCCTGTGCCCTGCCAATAGAGACCACCGGACGAGGCCTACAGGAGTCCAGTCACAGAGAGTGGGGTCAGGAGATGATTGGACGGGCATCAGACCACAGCCCTGAGGGGATTCCACATTCCATCTCTGGATCAGAGGACTAAAGGGCACAGCTGGGTTTTAGGAGAAATTGGTCATAGATAGAAGTGGGCAATGTTCCCTAAAATGTTTTTAAAGAAATTTGGATCTGATTCAATGATTTTAGTTGCTTGGTCTCAATTTATATCAGTTCAGACAGTTATGTATACAGGTTCCCCCACCTAAGGTCGAGTAGTTATGCACTTCCATCCTCTGGGCCGGAATAATATAGGGCAATATATTCCCATGACGTAATACTCCCCCCTACCTCTGCAACTTACAAGTGTGAGAAACGTGAATGTGAGAATTGCATTATGAAGATATATAGGGGCATTTAAAAGGAGAACGAAAGCCTTCAAAGTACTGAAGATTTCAAGTTGAAAATAGCACAAGTGTGTGTGTGTATGTGTGTGAGAGAGAGACGGGTTTAGTTTGACAATGAGTAGAAAGACTAGAATTTTGTCTGTGTTATTTATTTTTTCCAAGGGGGCCTTAGGGCATTTTCACAGCTGGCTTGTTTGGAGCATTTGATTCAGAACCTGGCACGTTTTCTCCCTTGGTTCTATTCATTTAGGGATGAGTGAACATGGCAATCTCACTCGGATATGCACCAAAACAATCGATCCTTGACCTCCTGAACGAGGTGGTTTCGAACCGATTGCAAACTAACTCTGGAGCAGTTCGCTTGTGGTGAGAATGCAAACCGACCCAACGGACCAAATAATATCCCTATAAAAACCATGAACATACCTGATGGATCTGCGGAGAACAAATCCGTAGGTCAGCACGTCGCTGTAATTCATAATTAAAACATTGATGGAGCCTTTTGGTGAATATATTAGATATAATTGCACATTTAAAATAGCAGTTACCTTATAATTCCTGAGGTAAATCATACAATCGCTTCTTTCTTTGGGATGGCGGCAAAACAAACAAGGCTAGGATGACATTAGCAACTTCATGACAGATGTAAAACATATTTACTGTACGTAGCTTCACTCTTTCTGATGTGTGTTTGTATCCATCCTTTCTGATGTGAGAGCTCCGTGTCCATGAGAGCAGACACTTTTCAATAACGAAATAATGGAAATGCAGCTAATGAAGGATAAAAATAACCATGATGAATATTTTACAACTCCTATCCATCCGAGTGAATGATTTTATTTGCAGTGCATCCTCTGACTGGAATGCACATTTTGTGCCACACTGAAAACTTTTTGCATAACCATGACATAAACAGTAGTTGAAAATTTGTAACTGTTGACAAATTTATGCAGGTATACCAATTTAATCATTTAAATTTAATCAGGTATTTGGATGTAAAAGCTAAATACCTGAACAGCACACAAACTTACTAATAAGTAGTTTAGTCAAATAGTTTGCTCAAATGCGACATTTATTAACAGCTGATTGTGGCTTTGTCTCGTTTGGAAGTATGTGTCCTCAGGAGGACGCTGCATACTTCATCAAGGCTGTCTCATTTCAGAAAAGTGTGTAGAACACTTTTGAATGCAGCCTTCGAATGCAACCTTCTTTCATGGGAATTCAGAGGATGCATAAGGTGTATCCTTCTTGGGCACTCACAACCCACAATTCTTTGCTTAAATGAAAATGTCTAAAAAATTATGCCAATTTCCCCGTAAATGTGATGTTCAAACACAAGCAATGTTAATTCCCAAGTTAAAGTACCTCAGTAGATGGGGCAGAGTATACAATGTGTATAATTGTATTAATATATAATTAAAATAAAGTATTAGACTAAATGTACACCTGTAAAATCTATTTTCTTTTCTCTTTACATCTTTATAACTCTCCTAAATTGTACCTCATACATTCCATTCTAAAGGGACTTTGTTCGCGTCTCACTCAATGCGCCCCGGCTTGTTAAAGAGTGGCTTACTGTCATAGCAACCATGTTATGTTCAGTTTGTCCTACGAAGGTCTCGTTTAAACGAGGACACTAAGTATACTGCAGCCTTCAAAGGACGCATCCTACCTAGTATGCAGCCTTCCAAACGTGTAAGGTGTAGTCACCTTTTGCCGATGCACTTAATTAAAAAGAATAAATAAATTGCTCCAGCTGTGCAATGGCTTTCCTTTCATCTGATGTCTCGAAGCAATCTTATTTCTTTAACTCCTCATTTCCAGCAATCTGCCATAATGAAACTACTTGTCATGATCCAAACAATACCTGATGGATAAAATAAAGTATCACTCTAGACTTTTCTCATTTAATATCCTGTTTCATTTAACAATATGTCACAAGACTATAAAAAAACAAGTCAAAACAATAAAACAATAGCAAGTGTCTTTCATCAGAACTGGTCTGTGGCAAAACCAGTTCCTTAGAGTATATTCCAGTATCCCAGCATCTTTTTTCAAGCATTAAAATGCGCAACAAACATTTAGGAAGAACCGTTTTTCTTCCCCTCATTGATATATTTGGTTATTTGTGTTTCTGCCTTTTCGACTGTACAGTGGGTTGGGGTAGCAGGATGATTGGGAGGTCAGATTGTCGAGTGTGCAATTGTTCTTGTGTGTTCAGAAAGCAGTTTCTCCTATGCCCCTCGCAATGAAGTACTGCGTTTTGTGTCTGTGTGCACCAATCTCTTGCCACTGCACTGGATGTACATGTGTATAGTAACAATAAATGATGTGTCAAACAAGAAAGTAAGTGAATGACTCTTTATTGTAAGCAATTCAGTTATGACAGTCTTTGTAAGTCTACAGGGCCATACAAATTGAACACATGAACATTGATATCACAGTAGTTTTGGACACATATTTTGATTTATAGAATCCATTATCTCTTGGAATCTAAACTATGATGATAGTTATCTGATAAAGGATGATACTGCTAATGTCTGATCAGATCACGGATAACACTGAACAGATGTCTAGACACCCTATAGACGTGAATTAGAGTGTGTTTGCAAGCCTCTCTCCTTCAAGATCTCCCAAAAGAGCCGAGCAGCTTCCTAGGCACACCTGCGATAGATGGTAAGCCCAAAGCCTCCATTTCCATAGTGACACAAATTAAAACCTTACAAAGAGTGAAAAGAGGACAACTTCAGGAAAACTGCAAACAAAAATACTGATTCAAGCATCTTTTTGGATATCCTCCATTGAATATGGCATCAGATCTTCAGTGTAAATGTAAGTAAACTCAAGTCATACAAATCTGATCCAGATCATATTGTCTCTCTCCAGTGTAACTTTGCTGCACGTGGGAGGCCAGTCCAGTCCTCAACTATCCGTATGTGCTAAAGGGAAAGAAAGGAGATTGGATCAACATGTTCCATTTGTTTTGAAGCAAATATAAATCACCAATTTAGCAAGTATGTGGAAATATGATCTAGCTCCTACCTGCAGGCTGGGCTCAAGCTTGTAGGTTGCTTCCCAAATGTCTTTATGGTCAACAGACTGTTCAGCAGATTCCAGTTTCCTACTTGAAATACTCCCCACAGTGACTCAACAACTCCTGCAGAAACAAACAGAGGACCTTAGGTCACATAGAGTACATGATGTTTGCTATATATATATATATATATATATATATATATATATATATATATATATATATATATATATATATGAGCTTTAAATTCCTGGCTGATGTCTTGAGATGTTGCTTCAATATGTCCACATAATTTTCCTTCCTCAGTATGCCATTTATTTTGTGAAGTACCCCAGTCCCTCCTGCAGCAAAGCACCCCAACAACATGATGCTGCCACCCCCATGCTTCATGGTTGGGATGGTGTTCTTTGGCTTGCAAGCCTCACCCTTTGTCCTCTGAACATAACGATGGTCATTATGGCCAAACAGTTACATTTTTGTTTCATCAGACCAGAGGACATTTCTCCAAAAAGTAAGATCTTTGTCCCCATGTGCACTTGCAAACTGTAGTCTGGATTTTTTAAGGCGGTTTTGGAGCAGTGGCTTCTTCCTTGCTGAGCAGCCTTTCAGGTTATGTCGATATAGGACTCGTTTTACTGTAGATATAGATATTTTATCTGTTTCCTCCAGCATCTTCACAGGGTCCATTGCTATTGTTCTGGGATTGATTTGCACGTTTCACACCAAACTATGTTCATCTCAAGGAGACAGAATGCATCTCCTTCCTGAGCTGTATGAAGGCTGCGTGGCCCAATTGTATTTCTACTTGCATACTACTGTATGTACAGATGAATGTGGTACCTTCAGCCATTTGGAAATTGCTCCCAAGGAAGAACCAGACTTGTGGAGGTCCACAATTTGTTTTTCTGAAGTCTTGGCTGATTTATTTTGATTTTCCCACGATGCCAAGCAAAGAGGCACTGAGTTTGAAGGTAGGCCTTAAAAGACATCCACAGGTACACCTCCAATTCAGTACACCTCCTATCAGAAGTTAATTGTCTAAAGGCTTGACACAATTTTCTGGAATTTTCCAAGCTGCTTAAAGGCACAGTTAACTTGGTGTATGTAAACCTCTGACCCTCTGGAATTGGAAGAGATATAGTCAAATAAAAGTGAAACAATCTGTTTGTAAACAATTGTTGGAACAATTACTCATGTCATGCACAAAGTTGATTTCCTAAATGACTTGCCAAAACAATAGTTTGCTTATATTAAATCTGTGGAGTGGTTAAAAAACGAGTTTTAATGACTTCAATTTATGTGTATGTAAACTTCTGACTTCAACTGTATGTATGTATCTATGTATGTGTATATATGTGTATATATAGGATGGCCAGACATCCCGTTTTTCCAAGGCCAGTCCTGTATTTAAGCACTTTCTCTAGTGTCCCAAAAATTGTGTTTTTCCCGTATTTCCCCTCTTCTACAATTTCTCTGTCGCCTATGCATCTTTCTCAGTCATATGAATATTCTAATCAAAGGTAGCCAAGGATACAACTTTGTAAAACCAATAAAATACACTGTGTTTGAAGTACATGATTGGGGGGCCTGGGCAGCTCAGCGAGTATTGACGCTGATGCTACCACATCTGGAGTCGCGAGTTCGAATCCAGGGCATGCTGAATGACTCTAGCCAAAGCAACCTTTCTCCTAAGCAACCAAATTGGTTGCTAGGGGAGGGTAGAGTCACATGTGGTAACCTCCTCGTGGTTGCGATTAGTGGGTTTTTCTCTCAGTGGGGCATGTGGTAAGTTGTGTGTAGATCACAAAGATTAGCATGAGCTACATGCGAAGTCTCCACTGTGTCATGCACGACAAGCCATGTGATAAGATGCGCAGATTGACTGTCGGAGGCAACTGTCAGAAGCGGAGGCAACTGAGACTTGTCCTCTAACACTTGGATTGAGGTGAGTAATCGTGCCACCACAAGGAGCTACGAAGTAGTGGGAATTAGGCATTCCAAATTGGGGAAAAAGGGGATGAAAAAATAATAAAAAAAGAAGTGCATGATTTGATAAAACAATCCACTCAAAATCTCCTCAGTAGATGTCTGCTTAGGGAAATGATTGAAGAGTCTATTTGAAAGAGCACACAGATTAAATTGCATCTGGCAATATGTCATATTTTTTCATTTGTGCAAGGTGCAAACAAGTGAAGGAGGACTTTTTGCTTATCATTCTGTTGTGCACGGCCATAGCTTTCAGTCGGCAGATTGCACTGCGAAATTGATCAAGAAATTGTATGATCCAAAATGTTCTCCTGCCCACACCAATTCTGAAGCTGTTATATGCTCTTTTGTACAGCTGGACTATCAGAACTACCATAATGCTTAACCGTTCTGTGCAGCATTATGGCTATATATTTTAGAATTATATTATAACATTTATAACTCCTCCAGCTGGGAGGAGGCCTCGGGGAAGACCCAGGACTAGGTGGAGAGATTACATCTCCACACTGGCCTGGGAACGCCTCGGGGTCGCCCAGTCAGAGCTGGTTAATGTGGCTCGGGATAGGGAAGTTTGGGGCCCCCTGCTGGAGCAGCTGCCCCCGCGACCCGACTTCGGATAAGCGGTTGAAGATGGATGGATGGATGGATGGATTATAACATTTAATTAAGGAATCTTTATTTTAATGAGGTCTCAAAGTAAGGCTCATCAATGCTTTATAATTTCCTGAAATTGACATTTAAATGTAAATGTTAAAAGAGCCAGTCTTCCTCTGATAAATCTTGACACTTTGTCTTAACCTGTAGAAAACGCCAAAATGATTAGTGTCATTGTGTTAATCATTGTAAAACCTGACAAAATCATACTGTAAATAAGTAATTTATATAATAAATGCATCAAAGTTAAAAGAATAACTATATAAATATTGAACAAATACACACATTAATATGTCTGTATGACTGTATGCATTTACAGAATATAACTCATAGACACATATCTGTAATTCTATACATACTGATTACTGGTTACTGATAAGATAACAGTAATTTTTTTAGCAGTCCATAAGCCAGGGTAAGTAAGATTTTCATTCAATCACGAGGGCAGTGTTAAACCACCCAAAGCTAAAGGAAAAGGGTGAAAAAATACAGATATAGACATATAACAACCCTTAAGTCAATTCCATTCATTTCCTTCAATTCAGTTGCTGATATTATTCCACACCAGCACATACAAAAATAATAATAATAATAATAATAATAATTCACTAATATGTATTGTGCTAAACAAAAATGTACATGGAGTCTGGATCTTAAACAATTTATGCACCAGGACTCTAATTTTGAAATATGTTTATTCAACGTTGTGGTGAGCAGGGCGGAGCCGAGCGGCGTTGCGACAACGGAAGTTCTAAATGCTTGATCCACGTAGACTTCAGATAGTTCCAGGAAGTGCTTTGGCGGGCATTTCAAACTGTTAGGCCCTGTCCCAAATGGCGCACTTCATGCGGACTTTCGGTCTCGTGGACTTAAATTGCGCGTGCTCGCTGAGTCTACGAGTCCGTAGGCCGTCCCATTTAGCATTTTAACGCTCTGAAGTGTGCTCAGCAGCGCCCCCTTTGTACCCTTGAAGCGGTCTTCCGCGAAGCCCGCATAGATCCAGGCTTCACGCACTTCAAGTACCCAGGAGTCCTTGCGAAAGGCCAATCAGACAACTGGTGTGAAGAGCGCTTTCGATCACGGACACAGACAATTGATAACATGGCTGAGAAGTAAATATTTAAGTGTAAGTATCATTATGGTTTTTATGACTGTGTACATTTTACCAGTTGTTACCTACAGTTTATACAAACATTATGGTCATCGACCAGTGGTTGATGTCTCAAACATAGTAATAGCGGGCTGAATAATAGGCTGATCGCATAACGATTCATTATATAGAACCGAATGGCAGGGCTTTACTGAGTCATATGTAAGTGAAGTATGGATATTTAAACCTGTAAATTAAAAACGACATAAAAAAAACAAGGTACACATAAAAATATAAAATACATATATATATATATATATATATATATATATATATATATATGTATATAAAGAAAAAGAAAATTAAACAGTAAATCAAATAATAATGACTTAATGCATTAAAGACTTTTGACAAGTTATATGTTTATCTACAAAGTCAATAACATTTACTTGCTTACCCTTTCCTCCAGCATAACATCAGCATTTGTATGCATGAAAAATAATCTTGTCTTCTACGACGTCGGAGCGTATAAATGTGATTTCTCTGCATGGCAAGCCATCTCGCAAACACAATAGTAAAAACAACAACAATAGGCAGCATATTTCTCCGAACCGAACCTGCAGCTCCTGTCCAACAATAACCACGCTTCACGATCGAGTCTGTCCCAAAAATACTTCTCAATGCGCCCTTGTGGACTTGCGCGAGGGGCCCTATAAGTCTGCACTACATGATGTCACCGAAGTGTGGACTCTGAGGAAGTCCACAAGTCCGGAGTGTGCCATTTGGGACAGGGCCTAGAGTAGAGTGACAGAACTGCGATTTCTGGTAATTAGTAGTCAATAAATGCATTTATTTTATATATTTATGTAACATGAGTATGTTGTTACAGCGATGTTGGTTTTTTAAAGATCAAATCAGCTAATATTTGAGGATTAGTGTTCGCTTACCGTTATTTGCCTCAACTTATTACAGGCTAGGGTTTCTGTTGCCTTTTTATGTTACCTCATGTTCATTGTTTTCACTAATCTCATGGTAACCAATGTCATATTTATGACTTTTCAGATAGTACAGAGACAGGCTGGTGACTGGTGATTTCCAGCTCGCACCGCACAATGGGTCAATGAACTATTAACTATTAGCAGCAGTTACGTAAATGTACAATTTTCTGAAATGAAGCTTATTGTTTACAATTCTTACAATTCTATATATAGTAATATAATTATTTATGTATTATAAATATTATATATCTAATGTATAATTCTTACAATACTTATTCATATACACAATATAGGCCTATTCAGCTTTAAAACAACTTATGCATACTCGTATATAAACTGCCGTTCAAAAGTAATGAGGCTGAAAATTCAACTTGGCATCACAGGAGTAAATTACATTTTAAAATACATTAAAATAGAAAACAGTTATTTTACATTGTAATAATATATTACGATATTACTTTTTTTTTAAAAAAACGATGGATGAAACTGAATCAAGAGAACAGATTTTACAATTAATAGGGTGTTCGTTACTAACTTTATCCAGCTCCAATCCTTGCCTAATCTGTTAGTTATCCGATAACATCCCTTATCTCCAGTGACGTGCGGTGATGTCTTAAAGAGGCTAGGCACTGAGTTATGAAAGCCAGATTACCTGATTTATTGTTTAAGCTAATAATATGTAATAACAGTGAACGTTACGCACAAGCGCGGCATATCAATAAATGTAAAAATCAGGATGAATTATTTGTCAATAAAAAAAATAAATAAATAAATAAAAATATCAGGATGTATATCGTGTACTCTCTCTCTCTCTCTCTCTATCACAGACACACACACACACACACACAGTGAACGTTACGCACAAGCGTGGCATATCAAGAAATGTATGTATTTTATATATGTGTTATATATAATATATACTGTTAGGGGTATAACAGTTATGACCCGGATCAGATATGGAGAAAGAAAACCAGGAGTCAGAAGTTCAATCAAAGAATCCAAAATTTACTGAAGAATAGTTTGCAGTGAAATTGGTAGAGCCAGCGGCAAAGTCTCACGAGGAGATCGAAAGCTAACTCATACATTACACAAAATCTTACATCAATTATACCATTTGCAAGGAGTACATTCTATTATTTCACTCCTGATTGGCTAAAAGAACATAAAGTCACAACATATAGATTGCTATGCGGCCTATCAACATTAATCAGCGTAATTGTCATCCTGGGGCCCAAGATGTACGTCTGAAGTGACCTCGCAGATGATCGCGGGCGTCTTCGAGTCGGCCTGGTGTGCCTTCCTGGGTTCAAAACCTGGGTAGAAGGTCGAACGCACACACAAAACACTGACGAACAACAGTTTTTCTCTGGGCACAGGAGAGCCAGAGCACACATTATCAGGTCATTTAAGCCCAAACAAGAGAGATAAAATTTTCACTCCTCAGGCAGAAGAGAGGGGTAGAAATAACATACCTTTCTTCCCTAAAGAAATAATAAGAGAAAATCACACTTCTACTATTCAGGAAGTATTGCATAGGACTTTAAACCATATACTTAATCATAGAAAAGTAACGATCAAACACAGAACATATGTTTAACATTCTCCCTGCCCCCTCTCATCACAGCTAAGCTTATCCCCAAAGGACCTTCAGACTACGGGCAGGACAGAGAGAGAGACTCTGGAATGTTCCTTAAAAGACACTAGTTAACATTCCAACACACATATGATTCAAAGTATATTTCAGTTATGCATAAGAAAATAGAATTGATTATGTGATCATGCATATAGTTAATTCATCACTTTATTAAAGAAGTTAAGCAACAGAATATAGATAGATATTGATATAAAAGGATATATATATGTATTGAGATATCTGAAGAGACAAGGGATTTTGACCCTCACCCTTCAATACGATTTTGTTAATATATCTTCATTAGATATTATTATACAAAATTCAGTAGTCAAAACACAGAACATATAACAGAACATAAGTTGTTTATTTTTTACAACATTATGTGCTTATTTTTTTATGTGCAATCTTCATCTTTATAACAGAAGATACAATACAACAATCCTTTACCTTTTCATTGTGGTAGGTTATATACAGCTTCCTTTGCTCGTCAAGTGCAAGGTCGATCCGAGATTTTCCAAAGGTTTTCAGTGTAATTTGACACTGGATGTGAGCTGACGACTTTTCATGCTTGGTTAAAGCTGCGGGCAGGTTGTTCAAATCACAATATCCCGCTGAAGTCCAAACAGTCTGACTGGTTGAAAAAAGCAGGCAGGGATAGCAGTACAGCCGCTGATTGTTAGCACAGCCACATAGCCAATCTTTTCTTACATACCAATCAGTTTGAAATGATCGGATAATTTTTGTGCCCTTTTGCTGTACTAGTCCATCTAAGGCTGGCGTAGACCCTCCTCTTGCAATTGCAGGTGAAACTCGAAAAATTAGAATATCGTGCAAAAGTTCATTAATTTCAGTAATTCAACTTAAAAGGTGAAACTATTATATTATATAGACTCATTACAAGCAAAGTAAGATATTTCAAGCCTTTATTTGATATAATTTTGATGATTATGGCTTACAGCTTATGAAAACCCCAAATTCAGAATCTCAGAAAATTAGAATATTGTGAAAAGGTTCAGTATTGTAGGCTCAAAGTGTCACACTCTAATCAGCTAATTAATCCAAAACACCTGCAAAGGGTTCTTGAGCCTTTAAATGGTCTCTCAGTCTGGTTCAGTTGAATTCACAATCATGGGGAAGACTGCTGACCTGACAGTTGTGCAGAAAACCATCATTGACACCCTCCACAAGGAGGGAAAGCCTCAAAAGGTAATTGCAAAAGAAGTTGGATGTTCTCAAAGTGCTGTATCAAAGCACATTAATAGAAAGTTAAGTGGAAGGGAAAAGTGTGGAAGAAAAAGGTGCACAAGCAGCAGGGATGACCGTAGCCTGGAGAGGATTGTCAGGAAAAGGCCATTCAAATGTGTGGGGGAGCTTCACAAGGAGTGGACTGAGGCTGGAGTTACTGCATCAAGAGCCACCACACACAGACGGGTCCTGGACATGGGCTTCAAATGTTGTATTCCTCTTGTCAAGCTGCTCCTGAACAACAAACAACGTCTGTTTTCTGATGAGAGCAAATTTTGCATCTCATTTGGAAACCAAGATCCCAGAGTCTGGAGGAAGAATGGAGAGGCACACAATCCAAGATGCTTGAAGTCCAGTGTGAAGTTTCCAGTCTGTGTTGGTTTGGGGAGCCATGTCATCGGCTGGTGTTGGTCCACTGTGCTTTATTAAGTCCAGAGTCAACGCAGCCATCTACCGGGACATTTTAGAGCACTTCATGCTTCCTTCAGCAGACAAGCTTTATGGAGATGCTGACTTCATTTTCCAGCAGGACTTGGCACCTGCCCACACTGCCAAAAGTACCAAAACCTGGTTCAATGACCATGGTATTACTGTGCTTGATTGGCCAGCAAACTCGCCTGACCTGAACCCCATAGAGAATCTATGGGGCATTGTCAAGAGAAAGATGAGAGACATGAGACCAAACAATGCAGAAGAGCTGAAGGCCGCTATTGAAGCATCTTGGTCTTCCATAACACCTCAGCAGTGCCACAGGATGATAGCATCCATGCCACGCCGCATTGAGGCAGTAATTAATGCAAAAGGGGCCCAAACCAAGTACTGAGTACATATGCATGATTATACTTTTCAGAGGGCCGACATTTCTGTATTTAAAATCCTTTTTTTTTATTGATTTCATGTAATATTCTAATTTTCTGAGATTCTGAATTTGGGGTTTTCATAAGCTGTAAGCCATAATCATAAAAATTATATCAAATAAAGGCTTGAAATATCTTACTTTGCTTGTAATGAGTCTATATAATATATTAGTTTCACCTTTTAAGTTGAATTACTGAAATTAATGAACTTTTGCACGATATTCTAATTTTTCGAGTTTCACCTGTAACTCATGTTTGGAATTAAAATCGAGCTTGGAAAAAATTCTTAATTCCGTGATTACGGCCGGTGCTGTCATTTTGATTTTGAATTTGGCGGGGATTAGGCATGTACGCTAGCTGTGGTGTAATGACGTTAGCTACACAAATGTCCAGCAATATCTCGGTTTTAATTGGTCCATGTCTGATACGTAACGGAGATGATTACGGGCATAACATATTTACGTCAAAAGGCACAGCAGATTTGTGCTTTTTGCCGTACATGTTAAAGAATACAGGATCGAAGTGCGCATGCGCAACATGGGTTTTCCGCTTGTCGTCTGCAATGAATGGACCGTAAAAGCACTGCTTATTCTACCATTTGTTTTTAGTTGATTATGCGTAACTGCTACATTTGTCATCATAACGTCTAAACAATTGGAATAACACACATATTGCATATATAAATCACAAGAATAAAAAGTAAAAATACAAATACAAGTTTATTATTTAATAAACATTTTATTTTTGAATTTTGGCAGGGTAGGCAGTGCCTAGTTTGCCTACCCAGACCGCACGTCAGTGCTTATCTCCTAATTTAATGAGTAATACTCAACTATAGACCCTTTTACAGCCCACGTGATCAAATAGTTGCGCGCGCATTTTGGCAACGGAAGTGGTGTTGTTTCCCACTGGCTCTAACGTGTTAGCAACTCCGAAAGTGTATCAAAACGGTTTCCCAGCATCAAAATGTCTGGTTGTTGCGTTTACGGTTGCACTAATCTATATTCCTCCAAGGGGCTTAAGTTTTATAGGATTCCGATAGGATCATGGCCGTTTCAGAAGAACCGGCGGCGGCTGTGGCTGCAGGCGATTAAACGTGTCGATTGGAGCGAGGACATAATAAAACATGCTCGCGTCTGCAGTGCCCACTTTATATCAGGTAAGTTTATCTATGTACTCTTGAGTTTAATGGAAAGCATGGTTTACATTATTGATTGTCTGTAGCCTACGGTGTAGTTTATCAATGCAGCTGAAGTTTGATGACCACATGCAGCTAGTTTCATAAGCTGGTGTTGGATTTGGCTAGTAAACAAACTGTGTGTGTGTTATTTGCAGATGAAGCATTATTGGACTCTAGTAATCCTCGTTTACATTAGTTATTGTCTGTACGATGTAGAATAATATTCAAATGCAGGTAAAGTTTGATAAACTGGCGGTAGATTTGGCTAGTAAACAAACGTGTGTGTGTTTTATTTGAAGGTGAGGCGTCATTGGACTCTAGTAGTCCTGATTTTGTGCCTTCTGTGTTTGTGTACACAAAACTGAGCCAGAACCCCAAAGCAAAGTTGGAGAGGTAAGAATATTTAATTTCCCCCTCTGTTCTATTGAGTTTGTTTTTCTCTCTTGCATAACTGTACATTTCTGCTGTTTTTATTGTAGGTACCATTGGAAAAGGAGGAGAGATGAAACTTTAAGATTTTGCAAACAGTTATTCCAGTGTCGCAGGTTAACATGCTAGACGATGTTGTGACTGTATGTGGTGCCCTCACAAACCTCTGTAAGAGTGTTGTTTCCAAATGAGTAACACATTACCATGTATTAGTTTTAACGTGATTTACATTTGTAAAACCTATTTACTGTACATGAAACATAATGCATTATAATAAACCTCCCAACATTGGCTGCCACCGGTGTGTATAATGTACTTCCCCCGAGATTATCTCAACAATTCACAGTGCTTTTCAATTTCATTTGTAATTGTTATTAGTAGTTTAATTGCAATGTATGCAAGCAACATAGTTACTATTAAAGTACTATAGCATTACAAAATAAAACTTTAAACAGAAGTGCGTCAACACACAGCAATCAATAACAACAACATAAAATGTAAGGAAAAGGATCAATTTAGGTCTGGGTGAAGAATAAGAATAAATGTAGGAAAGAATGATGGAAAATAATGAATGTAGGGAAAAAATTAAGGAAAACAATAAATGTAGGTCTGGGTAATATGGACCAGATTCATAACACAATACAGAACATTTCCCAGTCCTAAATGTAATCATTCAAACATCAACTCTCAGACATTCCCTACATAACCATGTTGCTGGCTTCCTTTTTATGTGTGCACAGGTGTAGTGAACGTGGTTGCTGCATTTAAAACAGATGATCATTTTTCCAAAATCTGGCCTTTCACAGTATTTGCAGGCTCTCTGTGATACCAAGCTCTCTGTGATACCAAGACAGGGTCATGTCTTCTTGTCAGTAGTTCAGGCAACACACTCGAGATAAAGAAGTCTTGTGCTTTTGGCAAAGCCTCCTTCAAAAACTCTTCATTTCTAAGGATACGTTGCACAATGAACTCCTTCTTGGACCACAGCACAAAGTCACAATATTTAACATCACACACAAACATGTGAAGTTGACATTGATAGTAGTATGTGTGTGAATGCTTCAATGCGAATGACTTGTCCAAACAAAACTGCTCATCTTTTGTACATCCTTGAAGGCTATCGCTGTATTTGTAGGGACACTTGATCTCTACCACCCCTTTGCCACAGCAGGTACATCTTGCTATCCCATCTGGTGATGATCCAAGGTGTGGCTCAGAAGGTTTCACTACTAAGCCACATGAGCTGACGCTGAAATCTGGATGGCTTTGGGACATATATGCAGTGTAGGCTTGTCTTGCCGTTTCCTCCATGTTCTTACCCAAGAGCAGAGATGGGACATTTCATTCTGTTCTTTTATACTGCATTATATCGTTTAGGTATGTTTTTCTGATCTTGTCAGTTGTGGTCAATTGGTGTAATTTAGTGCTTGTGATTCGACCAGCCCTATAGGTGTACCAGTCCTTTGACTTTGACTGTTGCCGTGTCACAAATTCCAGTTTCTCACATTGATGAGGTTGTAGTGTAGTTTTAAGTCTGTGAAATGTATCCTTATATTTCACCTGCATTTCCTGTGGCGAGAGTTCCCTGAGTGTTACATCAAATAAAACAGTCAATGGCTCAGGTAAGTCAGGATGCTCCTCTGAATCAGTGTCAGATGATGCGGTGTCTGTGTCACTATTTTCCAGGCTTGTCAGCACTGCAGCACAGGGGTCCACAACCTGCAGTTCCCAGATGTCATCATCTGTCAACACTGATAATAGAGCAACAAAAAGACACATTTACTGTGCTGCATTATGTTCACATCAGAGCTTTAAACACACAGGTGTACAATATACAACAAACAAATGTAATTTCTAAAAAAATAAGTAACCTGAAGACAAATGCAGATCTATTCAAACCAACATAAATTATAGTGATAAAAATTAAGCTGTGTCTGTAGGCATTTTCATCTCTGGATCACCAAGTTACACCTTTCTCATGCTACATTATGGTGTCAAAACACTATGGCAATAGGAAGCTTATCTAGGCTGTCAACTATTACATTTTGAACACTGTTGACACTGTGTATTTCGTGAAAATTGTAGTTTCACACCCTTGTTATGAGAACATATGAGAATATGCAAAGGAGAGTAGGTTAAGCCTAAGTTAAACCTGAAAGGACAGTAACACTGAAGCATAATTCATCTTTGTATGTCAACTACAAGCCCACAACACCAAATAATAGCCTACTTACCCCGCCATACAGGTGCAGTTCGCCGTGAGGACGTAGTTCTCCCGTTGGTTGATAATAACCCAAGCCTCATACATCGTTGTCTTGTGTCCTTGTCTTTGACTACGAAGAATTTCTGATTTCAACACACAAAACTCTGAGTTTATGTCATGGTATCTGACGTTCTGTACATGACCACAGACAACGTATTCATAAGCATCCAGTGATTTATATGCTCGTAATTTCTCTCGGGTGTACACGCTCGGTTTCTCAACTAAATACGTATATATATCTGGCCACTGTATATTTGGCCATCTGCTAACGTCTTCTATCCACTCCACTATAGTACACGGATCTGGTAGCCGGATACCATTTGATAAAGTCAAACTTTTTGAAATACATTTCTCTGTCTGTGTCGCTTAACCCTTCTTGGTCTAAGGGGTCTTAAGTCCGCCTGGCACTATTTTGATATTTTGGCTTCTGGAATGGTCAATTTTCATAGCAGAGTGAAGAGAGTCATATTTCTGGATTCTATAGATTCTCATCTACAATGTGGATGCATTGTAAATACACTTCTTGAGACATTTGTACATGTTCTGATGTGATATATCACCAAAAAATACAAAAACGGAAATTCAATTTTGTTGTTTTTATTATATAAAAAATATTAAACATAAATGAATAATGAATTTTACAACAAATATTTATTCCTCAAAGGCTTTAGAACAACTTCAAAAGAAATTGGGTGAAAAAATATAAAGAAACAAAACAACTATTTACATTTCTGTGACTATAGTCACCATACCTTTTTTTTTTTTGGTTGAAAAATATAAGAAAATATAAAAGAAATAAAACCGTTCATTTATATGGAATATTCTGTATAAATGGAGTAATATCCAAAAACACCACTAGATGGAACTGTTTACTGCATTTGAATGATTGATGTACTTTTCATAAGTCATTAGGTGCCACAGGCTCTGGCTGTAGGAATTTCACACCCCTCCCCCCTTTTACTCCAATGACATCTGACAACATCATTCTTTGTTTTTGGTCTGTGATTGGTACACACACACACACACACACACACACACACACACACACACACACAGAGACAGCTCTGTGATTGGTTTACACACACCAACAGCATTTTATATCATTAGATAAAATAAAGTACAATGTCTTTGTTTTGAAAATCTATAATAATAATGCTATAGATTTGCACTAAAATACGGAAGGCTTATCATTCGCGGAAGTCAACACAGTCTATGCAGTCGAATGGCAGCTTTTTCATAAAAAAAAAAAAAGTAAGTTAATACCTTGATCCATTCCGAAGTTATTAATAGATATGTCAGGGGGGCGCACTTTGACGCTCTAGTGCGTCAGGCGACTTTGAAGGGTTTAATCCGCTCGCATAGCTTGACACGCAGTTGATTCTCGCCATACTTCCGTTGCCATATATGCGCGCGCATACGTTGCAACGTCATCATTGTGTACAAACAGTAAAAGGGTCTATAAGGTTTTAATTTACAAGTTATTTTTATTTAGATGTACTGATAATATATAGAATAAGATAATATTATTCTTTTAAAAGTGCGTCGCAAACGGTTTGTTCTGCTGCATCTCTACGGTGCGGCATGTGTTTGCTGCTACTTCCGGGAACTATTGAGAGGCTCCACGAGCCGCTATTGCTGTAAAAAAAACGTTCCATTGGAGTCAATGGAGTTGTCGCACTGATAAAATATATATTTTTACCTTAATCATCTCCTCATGATGTTGGCCACCTCTGGTAAAATTTCTGAAAAAAATTACGAATTATTTTAGGAAGGTGACGATATGTAGAAACGGACCATAGCTACACTTTGATAACTGCTTTGAAGAAAAGCTTTAGAATAACAGCTGTACTCACTAATTATTTCTTACTGCGACCTCTAAGCAAAACTGTAGCCTGACCTAGGCTGAATTAAGTCCAAAAAGTCCTCTTCTCTCGCATGCACTGCTTTCAGAAACGCAGTTTAAAGGGGACCTATTATGCAAAATTCACTTTTACATGGTGTTTGAACATAAATGTGTGTTGGTAATGTGTGTACACAACCACCCTATATTGATATTGTGTGTATTGCTTGTACATCATTGCAAAAAACTCTACAACAAATAAATAAAATATAAAATAACCATTCGGAAACTTCCTGGTTCATTCTCAAAGTTATTACTTCTGATGAGAGTCTCTCCCTCATCAGTGTGACTCCGGTTCAAACATTTAGGGTTGAACACCACTTTGTAATAAGTCATATTGCTTAACGTCACCTTCCTAAAATAATGTCCTAAGTCATTTTTTCAGAAATGTTACCAGAGGTGGCCAGCATCATGAGGAGATGAAACATTTTTTTTTTTTCATTCTTAGGACATTATTTTAGGAAGGTGACGTTATGATATTTAGTTATCCGAAGCAGAGATATCAAAACTCGGGAGCCAAGATGGCGCTGGTCTGAGGAGGCTGTTTTGAACTCTTCTGTCAGAAAAGTGGAGGTTTTTGACAACACAACCTAATTACTTTGACTTGAAACTGGTGTAATGATGGCTTGAAAGTAAGGTGAAACAATTTTTGGTGCTACGGGGCAGCTGTGTTGTGAAAATATGCTCACCATATAGCCTACATTAAAAAAATTAAAAAGAACCGGGAAAAGGGAAAAGTCACAGCTGGCGGTAAGCTAGGCTAAAGTTTTGTCAACACAGGAACGCAAGCCAGAGGGTGAAAATAATGGAAGACAACTCTAACGTCAGTACCACAGAAGTTTCTATGGAAGACTCCGGTAAAGAAGATGTATCGAATAAACTTGACGTTGACACAGGTGACATTCTTTCCATCTCACCTCATATCTCTAAGAAACCTGTCACAAAGAAGAAGAAGCGCGAACACAGTAATGGTGACGGTGACAGCGAAGAGAATGGCCATGCGGACATTTTGGCTGCTATCCAAGATTTAGCCAAAAGTTGTGGTGAACTAGGAAAAAAAATTGACAACTCATTCCATAAAATTTCGGTCATCGAACTGACAACAACTGAAACCTCTAAGCAAATTGAGAAACTCTCATTTACTGTTCAACAACTTGTGGTGGACGTTGAGCAACATAAAGAAGTACTGAAAAACACGAAGCAAGAGATTGAAAATCTGAAAAAAGAAAACCGAATCCGGAGGGAAGGAGTCGCCAAATGCAAGCGTTATAGCTGGAGATGGGCGCTAAAGCTGCACATGCTGAAAGAGGAGGCCAACGAGGATGTGAGAAGGGTGGTAATTACTGTGATTGGAAAAGTTGCTCCAGGGCTACAGGAATACCTGGAGGAGGGGATCGACATTGCCCATCGTGTCAGCCCTAAAAAACAGGATGGTCCTCACAGATCTGTCATTATTCTGTTTGCACTCCGCCGCATACGTGATGCTGTTTGAAAGAGCGGCAAAGGGAGCAGGTTCCCACGTGACAAAAAACTGCCGCTTACTGAGGCTTTGTCTCCAGAGGACAGAATTGCCAGAGAGAAGCTCAGGCCCCTTGTTAAAAAAGCAAGAGAGGAGGGGAAAAAAGCTTCTTTCCTTGGCCCCCTCGCTGTAATTGATGGGAAAAAGATCAACTACGCAGACATTGATTAACTACTTTCTGAACTGACATTTGATGGACAGGAATCTATATGACTTCTCATCCCCTGTAATCCCAGAGTGAATCTAACGGTCTTACTGTCATCGGAGCTGTGGCCATTTAGAACTAATGATGGGTCTTCCTTCGGTTCAAGAAACATTAACTTCGGTATGTAATAAAAATAAAAAAAAAGTATAGAAAATAACAAAAGGAAAGGAAAAGAGTATTTTGTTTTTGTCCTGAGATGATTTAAAAGTTCTCACCCAAATATGGGCTAGTGGCTAATATGGTTATTTGTGATTATTTGGTCCTAATGTTTGGTTCTGAAATTCTCTAATTAACCTTATACAAATGTTCTCCTAAAGGAGTTAGTAACTTTAAAAGTAATACCTTAAGTTCATATGTATAATTAAACTAAGTTGATATAAGAAGTATATATACATGGCTATATTAATGGTATAGTTTGTAATTCTGTTTCTTATTATACCAAATCAAATATATGGTGCCTTAGTATACATTTATTTAGTCGCTATTTGCTCACCATAATATTAATGGTTGTGTATCAATCCTTCTTCAACGATTACTTAAACACTTCTTACATTTCTTGTTAGTTGAGCGCTTGTTTTAGTTTGTGTCTTATTGTTTTTCTGTTTCTGTTTTTTTAATTTATTTGATGGATGTTAAGTTAAATTCTCTTACTGTGATGTCATTGAATGCCAGGGGGATACGGGACTCTGTAAAAAGGAAAGCTATTTTTTTATTTTGTAAAAGAAGTGAGGCTGACTTGATTCTACTTCAAGAAACACATTCCTGTGAATCGGATATTACGTTTTGGAAAGGGCAATGGGGAAACGGAATTTACTGTAGTCATGGCACTAATCAATCAGCTGGGGTCTCTATCTTTCTACATTTAAAGGAGATATTCTAGGTAGTATTTTCTGATGATGGCAGATGGTTAACTATCGTTATTAGGCAGGATAATGCAATCCTTATTGTGTGCAATGTTTATGGTCACAGCTCACGCTCTCGGAACAAAGGGCTTTTCTCCCACATAGTCTCAAAATTAAATGAACTCTTACAGAAGTATTCAAACTCCCTTTTAATTTTAGGTGGTGACTTGAATGAATGTGCTGATGATGCAAAAGACAGGTATCCTCCCAAAATTTGCCAATCTTTACAAAGTAACAATCTGATTTTAAAACTTTGTTGTGACTTGTGTCTGACTGATTCATGGTGCTTTTTGAATCCTGATATGTTGAATTTTACTTGGTCTAATAGAAGTTTGTCGTGTAAATCTAGAATTGATCTTTTTTTTCAACAAATGCTCTACATCTTCTTAAAAACGTGTCTCATTCTTCTGCCCCTTTATCAGATCATAAACAAATTATTCTGAAATTGGGTGATTCACAGGAAACTGCAAACTTAAGAGGTTACTGGAAATTCAATAACTCTCTTCTCCAGGACGTCAACTTCAATGATAGTATTAAAAAAATAATTGAAGAAATATTTAATGATAATACAAATTGCAAATTCAAGCAAAAATGGGAATACTTTAAATATATGGTTAGATGTGCTGCTATTAAGAGAAGTAAAGAACTTAAATTCCTTAGAAATCAAAAAGAATCTGAATTATTTAATAGAATGAACATTCTTTTAACTAAAAGTACTGTATCTTCTGAGGAAGAAATGGAGTTAAAGGAGATACAACTAAAAATAGATCAAATGTATAAGGATTTAGCTAGAGGTGCATTTATAAGATCTAGAGCTAAATGGCTGGAGGAGGGAGAAACCAACTCCAGTTACTTTTTTGCTCTGGAAAAAAGAAATGGAAGGAGGAAATCACTGGATGTTCTTGATATTAATGGAACTCACTGTTCAGATACAAGAGAGATTTCCAACTTTATCTCTTCATTTTACAGTGCCCTTTACACTTCCAAATTTGATGATTGCAAATGTGAAAATTTCATCTCTAAATTGATAAAGGATGTGCCTGCTATTAAGAATGACTTTAAAACACTTTGTGACTCAGAGATTACTTTGAATGAAATTAAAACAGCAATTTTTTCAATAAAAAAAGGGAAAGCACCCGGTGTTGATGGCCTTTCAGTTGAATTTTATATTCATTTCTGGGACCTTATTCAAAATCCTTTATTTTACATGTATAAAGAATGCATCAGTCAGAGAGACATGAACACAACAATGAAACACGGGGTTATCTCCTTAATACCAAAACCTGATAAAGATGTTTTGCTAATTGATAATTGGTGGCCCATTACTCTATTGACTATTGATTATAAAATCTTGGCTTTAGTTTTTGCAAGCAGATTAAAGACCGGACTTGATCATATTGTTGCTGAACCCCAGTCAGGTTTTATTAAGGGACGGCATATTAGTAACAATGTTAGACTTGTATTAGATCTATTGGATTATGCAGACTCAATACACTCTAAAGCTTTCATCCTTTTTTTAGACTTTTATAAAGCCTTCGACACCATTGAACATGGTTTTCTTATAAAATGTCTCAAGTTGTTTGGTTTTGGAATGGCATTTGTAGAGATGATTGATATGTTTTATAAAGGAATTAATAGTTCTGTGATAGTACATTTCAACACATCTCCTAGATTTGATATAAAGCGGGGTGTTAGACAAGGTTGCCCTATTTCACCCTTTCTTTTTATTTTAGTTGTTGAGTTGTTATCCAGGAACATTGTATGCAATCCTGATTTTAAAGGCATCTCCATATTTGATAGGGAAATTAAAATTTCGCTACTGGCGGATGACACAACACTTTTCCTTAAAGATAAAGATCAGCTACCAAAAGCTATTGAGCTAGTTGAACAGTTTTCTGCAGCCTCAGGTTTAAAGCTTAATATATCTAAATGTGAATTATTGCCTGTGCATGATTGTGAAGATACCTCGATAGGAAGTGTTCCTGTAAAGAATGTAGTTAAATATTTAGGTATTTATATATCCAGGAACCTTTCAGCCAGGCAACATTTGAACTTTAAATGAGAGAATGAAAAAAAACAAGAATATATTTAACCTCTGGCTTCAAAGAGACTTAACGATATATGGTAGAGTGCTTTTATCAAAAGCCGAGGGTCTGTCTCGTTTTACCCTTCACTTTCTCTTTTTGTTAATGAATCCATGGCCAATAACATTAATAAGTTATTCCTTGATTTTATTTGTAGAAATAAAACTCACAAACTTAAAAAAGCTGTGCTATCTAATAGCAGAGCGGAAGGAGGTCTTGAAGTTTTAAACTTCATTGATACTGTTAATACTTTTAAAATTAACTGGCTTAAAAGATGCCTGGCAAACCCTAATTCTGTATGGTTTTTTATCCCCAACTACATTTTTGAAAAAATTGGTGGCCTCTCTTTTGTCTTGATATGTAATTACTATCCAAACAAACTTCCTGTTGCATTATCTAAGTTTCATCAGCAGTCACTTCTTGCATGGAAGCTAAGTTTTGTCCACAATTTTTCACCTCACAGAACTTTCTTATGGAATAATATTGATATAACTATTAGAAATTCCTCTCTCTTCTATCCAAAGTGGTTCCAAAGAAATATCGTAAATATCTTATCATTGGTTGGTGAACATGGCTCCATACTGTCATATGAGAACTTCATGATAAAGCACAGTTTTCCCATTCTTTTTAAGGAATACAATGCGGTCATTAAAGCCATCCATTCTGGTTTGATCCCTCTTATTAGGAGTCATGTTCATTTTAATAAAGTAAATACCTCATATGCTCACATTGTCTTTGAATGGCATTCAATTACTTGATAAAAAATGTAACAATAAATATATTCGTCGAATTTTGCAAAGTAAAAACAAAGTTGTTCCAAGAGGAAAATTTTACTGGAATTCACAGTTGGATGATATAAATTGGAAAAAAACATGGCTTTTACCTCATAAATTTTGCATTTCCAACAAGGTAAAAGAAGTTCATTTTAAAATCTTACATAAAATTTATCCTGTAAATTCTATAATATCCAAATATGTGGATGTTGACAGCTCCTGCTCCTTTTGTGGACTCGCTGATGAAACTTTTATTCATCTTTTCTTTCATTGTGATTCTACAAAGAAGTTTTGGTCTGATTTAAATTATTTCATATTCCATCCTCCCATGATAATTTATAACTTTTCTCTCAAGGATGTAATATGTTACTATGATAATAGTAAGGATCAGTCTCTAAATCATGTGGTTAATTTTTTTTATTTTACTGGGGAAATTTTTCATTCATAAACAGAAATTCTTAGGGTCTCAACCCTCATTCCCATTATTTTTAGTGGAATTTAAACTACTCTTTAATTCTCTTACCTTGATAGACAATAAGAAAAATAATAGACTTATAGAGTGTTATAAAAATATACTTGGTCAGTTTCCCTGATATTATAGTGATTAATTTACCCTCTATGTATTGTTTATGTAAGATGAATTTACTATTCATGTATTCCGTGGCTAGCTATTTATTTTTGTATTTAATCTATCTTGAATAATTGTACTGTATATTTATGCTTATGTATATATATATATATATATATATATATATATATATATATATATATATATATATATATATATATATATATACTTTATATATTTGTGTTATATATGTGTTAATTTTTTGAATTCTGTTTGTGTTTGTATGTATCTGACTAATTTTTGTAACTCATAATAAATAAATAAAAAATAATAAAAAATAAAAAAAAGATATCAAAACTCCGCCCTATTCTGGATACTGGGCGCCGGAGCCCCAGTTAATTTGCATTTAAAGACACACACACAAGTTTTTATTCCCACCCAAAAATTGGCATTTTCAACATGGTATAATTTGGGGACACCAAAGATTTAAATTGCATATTGTGAAAAGGGTCATAAGCCGAAACACAACAGAGTTTACAAATTAACTTCTTATCGTATTATGCAATTTCAACTGTGGAATCAATTACAAGAGGTGCCGCTATTTATCTTTCATTCAGCTTTAGATCCTCTGGATAGTGGATTCCAACTAGTGGACACCAAACAACCACAAATCAGGGGTCTTCAAAGCTTTTTCAAGCCAAGGACACCATGGTGGTTAGAGAGATGGAGCATGGGCCCCTTGTTACACATTTTATAAAATTGAGTGTTGTCATAATAACATGTCTGACAACATTTATGAATTTACATACTTTATGGTGTTATTTACAAATCAAATCATTCAATTATGTACTGCAGTGATGTACACATGAGTCATATGTGGAGTCAGTTGTGATGTTAAAGGGTAACTAAACCCTAAACCAACTTTTTTTAGTTAATGATTTGTAAGCATGGGGCTTTATTAGTACTGGTCATTGATTCAAGTAATTTTTTTGACATTTGTGTATAAAGTGTTTTAATTCTACAATATATGGTGTAAAAACGTCTGAGTGCTGCCCTCTTCAGGTTGAACGGTGGCTACTGCAGTTGAATTTTCCTATTGGCTGTTGCCGTACTTCGTGACGTAAGCGGTGACAGCTGACGTAAGCAGGTTCCAGCTCACCACGCCAGATTCATGTACATGTCGTCTTGCGACCGTGTGAGGAATAATAATAACATAGAGTCTGACAGCAGCTGTCAATTAATCAGTCACTACAGTCTCAGGTGCCCCCCCGCTCCGCACTCAGTTCGTTCCCTCTATCCCCACCGGGGTCTGCCCACTTTTCCTGCATTTTCAAATATTTCTAGTAGGTGGAGTCAGACTCTGAGCAGGTGTTTATTTACCCTTTAAAGGCATCTATAGATGAAAACAAATAAAATAATATAAGCATAGATGCCATTCAATTTATTGCAGATTTATAAATCATGATAAATGTTTCTGGTTCCGGCAGACTAAAGCAGCCTAAATGTGGGTGGGGGCATAAATTAGGTGTATGCCTGGCTAAAAAGATGAGTCTTTAGTCTAGGCTTAAACTGAGGGTGTGTCTGCATCTCGAACAGTGTTAGGGAGACTATTCCATAGTTTGGGAGCCCAATATGAAAAGGATCTACCTCCTTGTGGATTTTGATATTCTAGAAACTATTAACAGGCCAGAATTTTGCGATTGTAATGAATGTGATGGAATATAGTGTGGTAGAAGGTCACTTTCGTGTGGAGCTAGACCATTCAAAGTTAACAGTACCATGTACGTAGTTAACAGAATTTTAAAATTAACACTGAATTTAAAAGGTGTAACTATGATAAAATGGGGCTAATATGATCATATTTCTTGGTTCTTGTTGCACTCTGGCTGCTGCATTTTGAACCAATTGAAGTTTATTTATTGATCTTGCTGGACATCCTCCCAGTAATGCATTACAATAATTTAGTCTTGAGGTCATGAACGCATGAATTAGCTTTTCGGAAACAGCAACAGGGAGCATGTGCCTTCAATTAGCAATATTTCTTAGGTGGAAGAATGCTGTTCTACAAACATTGATAATTTGATTTTGAAAGGACAGATTCGTTTCAAATATAATACTAAGCTCTTCTCTGTTGAAGATGATGTAACAGTACATCCATCGAGAGTTTTTTGGTCCAATAATTAGTACCTCAGTTTTGTCTGAAATGAGTAGAAGGAAATTTCTGGCCATCCAATCTTTTATTTCATTGATAAACTCTGCTAATTTTGAGAATTGTAAAATCTCATCAGGTTTCAAAGACAAAGTTGTGTATCGTCGGCATAGCAGTGGAAAATTATTCCACGATTCCTGATAAGTGGTGCACAACCATTGTAAGTCAAAGACACAAAATGCATGGAGTCTCAAGAAGCTTTATTTAGGTGTTTTCATGAATGTGAGAGAACAAAACTATTGTTCACTATTTGCACTATTTGGAATGCAATCCCCCACCTTTACAGATCAATAGTAAAGTCAACTTTTGAACATGTCCACACTTGCTCATCTCACTATTAGCTGGTGTCAGAGACGGAGTTGGACAAAAAAGGGCTGCAAAAAACTAGGATATGGAAGTGTATTTGGCAGGAAAAAATGGTTTCATGGGTTTAGGGCCATGAAACATGAGCCATTGGTACATTTGGGGATAACCAGGGTACGGCACAGGCTCAGCATTCATGGCAGCAGTGGTTGAGACAGGTGTAGAGGTAGTTGTAGTGGTGGGTGCAGGAGTAACCGCTGGGATGAAAGGAAACATTTGGTACCAGTCTGGCTGTTGTGGTACTGGTTCTCCACCTCTATGGTAGAAGTAATCAGGATCAAAAAAGGGAATGGGATGAGGGAACTGGGGTTGCTGGGATACGGGGTCATAGAGAGCAGTTGGAGAAGTGGCAGGGGCTTGGTAAGTAGGCACAGGTTTAGGATAAAAATGTGGAAAAGGCCACCATGTTTGTACAAATGGTGGCATTTGAGGGATGCCAGCTGGGTCTTGGACAGTAATTGGTAAAGTAGGGGCAACAGTATTTGGTGGTCGAGTAGCTGGAGGGGCTTGGGTAGTAGGCACAGGTTTTGGGTGGAAATGTGGAAAATGCCACCATGGTTGTCCAAATGGTAGCATTTTAGGGATGCCAGTTGGGTCTTGGACAGTAACTGGGAAAGTAGGGGCAACAGTTTTTGGGGGTCGAGTAGCTGGAGGGGCTTGGGTAGTAGGCACAGGTTTTGGGTGGAAATGTGGAAATTGCCACCATGGTTGTCCAAATGGTGGCATTTTAGGGATGCCAGTTGGGTCTTGGACAGTAATTGGTAAAGTAGGGGCAACAGTATTTGGTGGTAGAGTAGCTGGAGGGGCTTGGGTAGTAGGCACCGGTTTTGGGTGGAAATGTGGAAAATGCCACCATGGTTGTCCAAATGGTGGCATTTTAGGGATGCCAGTTGGGTCTTGGACAGTAACTGGGAAAGTAGGGGCAACAGTTTTTGGGGGTCGAGTAGCTGGAGGGGCTTGGGTAGTAGGCACAGGTTTTGGGTGGAAATGTGGAAAATGCCACCATGGTTGTCCAAATGGTGGCATTTTAGGGATGCCAGTTGGGTCTTGGACAGTAATTGGTAAAGTAGGGGCAACAGTATTTGGTGGTCGAGTAGCTGGAGGGGCTTGGGTAGTAGGCACCGGTTTTGGGTGGAAATGTGGAAAATGCCACCATGGTTGTCCAAATGGTGGCATTTTAGGGATGCCAGTTGGGTCTTGGACAGTAACTGGGAAAGTAGGGGCAACAGTTTTTGGGGGTCGAGTAGCTGGAGGGGCTTGGGTAGTAGGCACAGGTTTTGGGTGGAAATGTGGAAATTGCCACCATGGTTGTCCAAATGATGTAATTTGAGGGATGCCAGATGGGTCTTGGCCAGTAACTGGGGCAGTAGGGGCAACAATAGTTGTGGAAAGTGCAGGAATAGTAGTAGGGGCAGTTGTTGTCTGCATCAGGGGACAAGAAACTCTCATTTCTTGGTCACTATACATCACAGAAAGGTGCCTTTCAGCATCCTGAAAAAACATGAATTCAAGAAATGAGGCT
The DNA here is from genome assembly GCF_025860055.1 of Xyrauchen texanus. Taxonomy (NCBI): domain Eukaryota; kingdom Metazoa; phylum Chordata; class Actinopteri; order Cypriniformes; family Catostomidae; genus Xyrauchen; species Xyrauchen texanus. The sequence continues at coordinate 12,352,573 of NC_068279.1, forward strand.
TGTATAATGAATCCTCAGCAATAAGCGTTAGTAATGCATAGTATTAGAAGTTCAGGAGCGCTCTCCATTCCCAGGGCTGTTACCTTAATTTCCCAGCAGCTTCCTGTGTACGGTGCAGTAACAACCAGTGAACCACCAGTAGTGTCCAAAGTGAACTCACATTGAGAGTATGTTAAAAGCAGCGGCTGCCATGATCCATCAACTAATGTAGGAAGGAAAAAAAAAAAAAAGGTTCCAATTTGGACTTGAACAAAACTAGAGAATGAAGTGCCTCAAGAATAAAAGTGCCTTACCTTTAATTTTAACAGTATCTGCTCTTGCTCCAAGTGAGATAACCATGCCAGATGGGAAGCAAGAAACTGTTGGGAGGGGCAGAGTCTCTGGGCAAGACATCTGTACTGGTGCCCCCATTATAATCAGTGGCAGAACATAACTTCCACCCTGTCAGAGACAGCGAGGCATCGTTGAACTTGAAAGGCCAATTTGCAAAACATGGTGAGAGCCAAGCAACAGTGCACTTTGCCACCTACTCACTAACCTGTTTTCTGACATTACAGCCATGGTACGGAGCAACAAATGAGACGTCTCTGCGTGCCCGCTTTACAGAGAATCCACAGCTGGCTGGCATCTCAGACAGAGGCACCGGAGACCCCTCTCCTGTGAGGAAAAGATTTTGCATAAACGGAGCAAGGTCACTTTTTAAAATATTGCTCAAGTTGTTCAACTGCTAGTGAAGTTCAGTATTAACAATAATGCGCTCACCTCCATCTACCAGAAAGTGTGGCATTCTCGGTCCCGGAATATGCAGGGTCATAGCATCATTACCACAGTGCACAGAGGGAGCCATTTGTTTCAGCTTGGTCTCAGCAAGGTGGAACCGTGCTTAAAACAGAACAAGTTAAGCAGGTCACCAATTTAGTAAACATTTCAAGCTTGTATCTTAAATTTATCTCCCATATTACACCAATATCAAAGTGATAATTCTCTTGGGTCTCCTTTGCGGTAGACATTGTACCTTGGGTACCATTGCCAATTGTAAGTCTCCCAAAATGGTCCATTTTATCCAAAATTACTCCAGTAGGAAGGTCTATATTTGAGAAAGTCTTAAGACCAGTAGTTAAAGATGATATCAGCATTGCCAACAACACCACAGTAGAGTGCAAGATAGATTTTACCCACAGCATGGCAAAGTATGTTATTTCTCACTTAAGCATAAAATAACTATTATTGTTATTATTCTTAAACGACAAAAAAAACTTAACCACACAGAAACTAAACAATTTGTTAAAACACTGCACTCATACTTGAACATTCACTTTAAAAATCACTTGAAAATATTGTCTGACCAATCAGATTGTTTGAACAATAATTCAGCTTGTTGTTTTCACCTGTGTCTTATTAAGTTGAGATTCAACTGGAGTGGTTTCAAAATGCAGAAACTTTTGTCTTCTTTATGAATCCATTTTGTATATTATCTATTTTTTAACATTTTACACAATCGTAACTTTAAGTTGAAGCACATAAATAATTAATTATTTATAATTTTTCTGAACAGGCTAATGTGACAATACAAACATAAAACAAATTTCAGTCAGTTTTCTCAGCCAACTGAGTACACTCAGTTTCTTCACGTGGACATCAGAACAATGAGCACACACCAAGCTGTCAATTTTCGGTGCATGAGGTGCTATAACATAAATCCCTAAAACTGTGCAAAGATATAATCAAGGAAGTTTGCCATCATAATAACTGTATGCACAGCATTCACAAGATCTATTCTAATGTAGCATTTGTCATTTGCCTCCACCTTTCCAATATGCTTGGTTCCAATAACATCCACTTGCATGTATTTTTCTTCGTAACTTGTCTATAAGGTGTTCTTGTTTCACTATTTGGAATGTCATTTTTCTAAAGCAAACAAATCTTCTATAATATTCTGCAGATATTAGCAGTAGAGCTAATGTAAACTTGATAGTTCAGGCTGGCCTGTTGGCCTGTTTGAGAGGGTATTTTTCAGTTGATGTTACACAATATGTCGGCACCCATATACAAAAATTAAATAAATCAATCTTATTGGCTGATGAATCTGACAAACTGACTTTATTTGCTCATTCATTTGCACTGTTGAGGGATAATGAAGAAATTCTGAAGGCCTGAGGGGGTGGAGCTTCAGGCATGTAATTTGCGAAACAGTTGTCACACTTTGCTTGTAAGCATCAAGGAATCAGTTCTGAATGGAAATGTTTTTGTTTTTTCTATTTGTTTGTAGATTAATTAAGAGTGGAAAGCAATTAGTGGAAAGGATAAAAAATATTTATTGATTTGGCATTTTAAGCCAGCAGAGAAGGCTTTTCTGGACCTTAGTATTCACAACTGGTGTTGTTATCATTTAAAATTATTTTTAAACATTATTTGAAAGGATTTTTTTCCCCAGCTTAATTGGCCATTTTTTTGCTTTTCAAATTAATTCTCAAATGGCCTAGCGGGCTTGGTAAAACCACCTTATACGTCCCTGAGGACTGACGTTCCCCACCCGTTTTAGATAAAACTAAACTAAATTGAATGCACAAATTGAAAATGAAGTAGAAATAAAAAACTAAATTAGAATTCAAAACAATAATAACTCAGCTTTTACTTTCTTTAGTCTATGTTTGAGTGGAGGTGAAAAAGCAACAAATAACTGAAATGTCAACAGAACGCAATAAGAAGTGTGTTTAAGAACAGTTTTGTATTCACCTAAAGCATATGCTTTCATTCTGAAACCATAAATTATAAAGGTGTTTTTGTTACATTTATATTAACAATTGTGTTTTATTAGCTGTGAAAGATAAAATAAGCTTAAAATATTGATGTTGAGTTTAAGGTTACAATTTGAATTCAGAGTCATGAACAGATTACTTCGGACTCAGCCTGTTATGGACTCGGTCTTGAGTCTGACTCGGCCCCTTTTGGACTCAGACTCAACTAAGGTGGACTTGAACCCAACACTAGTAGGGAGAGATTTAGTCTGTTCAGTCTGTTTATGTTCAGACTGTCAGTCCAAATGCGATTTTTTTTGTGTATCCGATTGGAATTTGATTTTGCCGCTATATTTTGTGCTGCTGTTCAAAGCGGTAAGTGGTCCAGACAGACCAGCAGTGACTGGTGTACTCGTGTGGTAGCCACATATTGGGGCGGCTGTGGCTCAGGTGGTAGAGTGGGTCGGTTGCCAATCGCAGGGTTGGCGGTTCAATTCCTGGCCCACATGACTCCATTGAACCCCAAGTTGCTCCCAATGGCAGGCTAGCGCCTTGCATGGCAGCTCTGCCATTGGTGTGTGTGTGTGTGTGTGTGTGTGTGTGTGTGTGTGAGCGTGTATTTATCACTTTGTGGGGACCAAATGTCCCCATAAGGATAGTAAAACCCGAAATTTTTTACCTTGTGGGGACATTTTGTCGGTCCCCATGAGGAAAACAGCTTATAAATCATACTAAATTATGTTTTTTGAAAATGTAAAAATGCAGAAAGTTTTCTGTGAGGGTTAGGTTTAGGGGTAGGGTTAGGTTTAGGGGATAGAATATAAAGTTTGTACAGTATAAAAACCATTATGTCTATGGAAAGTCCCCATAAAACATGGAAACACAACGTGTGTGTGTGTGTGTGTGTGTGTGTGTGTGTGTGTGTGAGAGAGAGAGATTGGGACACAGTGTAAAGCACATTGGTTACCCCTAAGGTTAAAAAAAGTACTATATAAGTGCAGACCATTTACATATCAATGAGTCAATCACATGTATTTCTATAGCACATTTAAAAACAACACATGTTGACCAAAAATGATAAACTTAAATAAATCATGCACATTCAGAGAATTTAAATACTAAAACCAACACAAATAAATGTTGTTACATACACTAGACAAGACAAAAGCAAGAGATAAGAAATTATTCTTTAAATGAGATTTAAAAACATCAACTGTGGTACAGGATCTGATATGGAGAGGCAGGCTATTCCAAAGGCGTGGAGCCGCAACAGAGAAGGCACGATCTCCTATCGATTTTAAACCAGACTTAGGAATGATTAAAAGAAAACTCTGTGATGGCCTTAGAGCTCTAGAATATTACTAAAGGAGTTCTGCAATGTAAGGAGGTGCCAAGCCATTAAGACCCTTAAAAACAAATAATAAAATCTTATACTGAATCCTGTATTTAACTGGGAGCCAGTGGAGAGAAGCCATCACAGGTGATATACTAGCATGACTCCTAGTTCCAGTCAGGAGCCTAGCAGCAGTATTTTGAACTAACTGCCGATGTGACAATGAGGCATGAGAAATACCATAATACAATGAGTCTGGGAGAAATAAAAGCATGTATAACAATCTCCAGATCATTAAAAGACAGAAAACTTTTCAATTTCACATGGCCTTTACTTGGAAGAAACCACCTCTTACCAGAGAATGTATGTGTTTATCAAACTGTAAAACGGTATCGAATATCACGCCAAGATTTCTTGCTTGTTTATGTAAATTAGAGTTAAAGGGACCTAGATGATAAATTATGTTTATTTGAGTCAGGGAGGCCACACACTTTGGTTTTTGACTTAAGCTGGATTTTAATATATGTAATATAATTAAAACAGTGAAAAAGTGAATGTAAAGAAGAATTATCCCTGGCTTTAGAGGAAGATAAAGCTGAGCATCATCAGCATAACAGTGGTAGGATTATGTTGTGTTTTTGACAAATATGGGCCAAAGAAAGCATATACAGTGCCTTGCGAAAGTATTCGGCCCCCTTGAACTTTTCGACCTTTTGCCACATTTCAGGCTTCAAACATAAAGATATAAAACTGTAATTTTTTGTGAAGAATCAACAACAAGTGGGACACAATCATGAAGTGGAATGACATTTATTGGATATTTCAAACTTTTTTAACAAATAAAAAACTGAAAAATTGGGCATGCAAAATTATTCAGCCCCTTTACTTTCAGTGCAGCAAACTCTCTCCAGAAGTTCAGTGAGGATCTCTGAATGATCCAATGTTGACCTAAATGACTAATGATGATAAATAGAATCCACCTGTGTGTAATCAAGTCTCCGTATAAATGCACCTTCTCTGTGATAGTCTCAGAGGTCCGTTTAAAGCACAGAGAGCATCATGAAGAACGAGGAACACACCAGGCAGGTCCGAGATACTGTTGTGGAGAAGTTTAAAGCCAGATTTGGATACAGAAAGATTTCCCAAGCTTTAAACATCCCAAGGAGCACTGTGCAAGCGATAATATTGAAATGGAAGGAGTATCAGACCACTGCAAATCTACCAAGACCCGGCCGTCCCTCTAAACTTTCAGCTCATACAAGGAGAAGACTGATCAGAGATGCAGCCAAGAGGCCCATGATCACTCTGGATGAACTGCAGAGATCTACAGCTGAGGAGGGAGACTCTGTCCATAGGACAACAATCAGTCGTATACTGCACAAATCTGGCCTTTATGGAAGAGTGGCAAGAAAAAAGCCATTTCTTAAAGATATCCATAAAAAGTGTATTTTAAAGTTTGCCACAAGCCACCTGGGAGACACACCAAACATGTGGAAGAAGGTGCTCTGGTCAGATGAAACCAAAATCGAACGTTTTGGCAACAATGCAAAACGTTATGTTTGGTGTAAAAGCAACACAGCTCATCACCCTGAACACACCATCCCCACTGTCAAACATGGTGGTGGCAGCATCATGGTTTGGGCCTGCTTTTCTTCAGCAGGGACAGGGAAGATGGTTAAAATTGATGGGAAGATGGATGGAGCCAAATACAGGACCATTCTGGAAGAAAACCTGATGGAGTCTGCAAAAGACCTGAGACTGGGACGGAGATTTGTCTTCCAACATGAAAATGATCCAAAACTTAAAGCCAAATCTGCAATGGAATGGTTCACAAATAAACATATCCAGGTGTTAGAATGGCCAAGTCAAAGTCCAGACCTGAATCTGTGGAAAGAACTGAAAACTGCTGTTCACAAACACTCTCCATCCAACCTCACTGAGCTCGAGCTGTTTTGCAAGGAGGAATGGGCAAAAATTTCAGTCTCTCGATGTGCAAAACTGATAGAGACATACCCCAAGCGACTTACAGCTGTAATCGCAGCAAAAGGTGGTGCTACAAAGTATTAACTTAAGGGAGCTGAATAATTTTGCACGCCCAATTTTTCAGTTTTTTATTTGTTAAAAAAGTTTGAAATATCCAATAAATTTCGTTCCACTTCATGATTGTGTCCCACTTGTTGTTGATTCTTCACAAAAAATTACAGTTTTATATCTTTATGTTTGAAGCCTGAAATGTGGCAAAAGGTCGAAAAGTTCAAGGGGGCCGAATACTTTCGCAAGACACTGTATAAATAAACTGGGCCCAGACGAGAGCCTTGAGGAACCCTACAGGTAATGGGGAAACATTTCCCAATTTGACAGACAAAAATCTCTCTATTTTGATAGGATAGGATGAACACCATTCAAGTGCAGTACTTTGAATCCCTGCCCACCGTCTTAAATGCTCCAGCAGAATTTCATGATCTATTGTGTCGAAAGCAGTACTAAGATCAAGGAGGACTAGAATTACACAATGACCAGAATCAACAGCCAGCGACAGGTATTTGGCACTTTGAGGAGGGCAGACTATGTGCTCTAAAACCAGACTGAAATGTATCAATAATACTATTTCCATTTAAAAAAGTAGAGAGCTGATGATAGGGCTGTTATGAAATTGGACGATAAATACTGTTGGATCAAGATTGGTCTTTTTAAGAAGCGGTTGCACCACAGCATGTTTAAAACAGGATGGCTTGGTACCATTTACTAAACTGCTGTTCACTATTGACAGTAGACTTAAACTACAGAACCCTAGGTCTAGGGAACATTGGGCAGGCTTCATCTGTTGGACTATATCCATCAAGTAAGAAAGTGAAACCAGTTCAAACTTACTTAAGTGGGCTGCTGATGAGGGTGGACTAATATGATCTTGGTCAAGGTCAGGGGGTGAGATGCTAGCTCTAAGAGCATACATTTTACCTGTGAAATGTTTTCACGAGCTGCCGGAGTAATATCTGGAAATGTACTTCTGACAGGATTTAGCACTGTATTTACTGTGCTAAATGAGGCTTTAGGACTATTGGAATACTTTTTAATAAGTTCAGACAAATATTGTGCCATTGCAGCTTTAACAGACTGCTGGTATTTAATAATACAGTCTTTTAGCATGTCATAAGACACCTGAAGCTTGTCTTTCTTCCATTTCCTCTTTGCTTTTGCCGGAAACAACGGACATCTTTACTGGAGCCAAGACTGGAATCTGGATTTTTGGTGCAAAAATTTTAAAAGGAGCTCAGTTGTCCATGATAACACTGCATGTAGAATTGAACATTGATACCAACTAATTTAATCCCAGACCAGAAGGCAAAGACTCTATGATACAAGATAGCGGGGAAGATTTATATGCATCAGAAAACTGTCTGACTGTTGAGAAATTAATAGAACGGACACAACGGCCTGATGTCTTATGGTTAGTCAATGAATTAGAGGGAGTGATATTAAAGATATGAATACAGTGGTTTAATCCATGTCTTCAGAAACTAAATTACAGGTGTGAATTTTCCTCCCTGCCCAGTAGGTGGTGAAATGCACAAAGAATGTGAATCCCCAAAAACATGAGAAGACAAATATGAAAGTGAAAGTGGAGATTGATAGTAAAAGAAGTACTTAAATATTGATCTGTTTCTCAACCACGGTTATCATATTACTTCTGAAGACATGAATTCAACCACTGGAGTCATATGGATTCTTTATGCCACCTTAATGTCCTTTTTGACCACCATTCACATCCATTGAATATACCAACAGAGCTGAGATTTCCTTCTAAAAAATGTGTTTGTGTTCAACAGAAGAAAGTTCTACACATCAGGGATGGCATGGTGGTGAGCAAATTAGAGAATATTTATTTTTGGGTGAACTATCCCTTTAAGCATCACTTTTCTTTTTACTCTTTAATTATTGATTTTCATTATATTTAATTGTGCAAATAAATACAATGGAAACTGTTAATATACATTTTGACAGATAATTTCTATGCACCAAGCACAGAAAGGAGCAGAGGCAAACATAACAAAAATGATATAGTGTGCCTTCAAGAAATGCATCTTTCCCCACAGGAAGCTGGAAAATTTGGGAAGATATGGGGTGGACATGTTTTCTTTAGTGCTGGCTGAAGTAAGAGAAGGGGAGTCATTACATTGATAAGTAAGCATCTACAATTCAAATGACTCAACCACATTAAAGATAAATTAGGAAGAGTCATTATTGTTTTAGCAGAAATTTACATTTACATTTACAGAAATTCATGGGCAATGGTTGATTTTGGCTAATATTTACACACCTAACACTGATGATCAGGTTTTTTTTATAGATCTTGATGGGATGTTGCAAGCCCCTGGCACCCCTCATGATATAATATTTGGAGACTTTAATCTATTGATGGACTCAGTGTTGCTCTGGGGGGCTTTTACAGGTTAATATGCTCGGTGACCTATATGAGAGTGGAGTGTTGAGATGCTTTGAAAATATGGTTCAACATTTTGGGATTCACAGATCTCAGTTCTTTAGGTATTTGCAGCTCCGCCACCTGCTCTGTACTATTTTTTGGAGTAGCATACACCCCCCTAAAGTGGTAGATACTCTAGGAGTGGTGATTACTGCTTTTGGAAAAGGTCATGAGGCATCAGTGTATTACTTCCTGCTAATTCAGTGTCTGGGGGACGGCTCTTCAACTTCTCTCAAGAGATTATGGGAGAAAGATCTAAATTTTCTATTGGAGGAGGGAGTGTGGGGCTAGGATTCTAAAAAACGTCAAGTGTACATCTAGGGATGCAAGGGTGCGACTTATGCAATTTAAGATTTTACATCCATTCTATTGGACCCCCTCTAGATTGTATAGGCTTGGTCTGAAAGACACACCCACCTGCTGGCGATGCCAATGAGAAGATGGGGACACAACCCAAGGGTTCAGAGTTTTATGTGTGACATATTGGTGACTCAAATTTCATTTTGCCACAGACTCTGTATTTTAGGTGATGGGGCAGTCATTAATATAGGGGATAAATGAATTAAAAATTGTGGCCTAGCCAGTGTTATGATCGGCAGACAGATTGTTCTTAGGGGACGGAAGTCGGCTGGAGCACCCTCATTTCAAGAGTGGTGCACAGAGATGGGAAGGGTGGCAGCATTTGAGGAAATGTCATGTAGAAGGCTAGGCAACTTAGACTCATTTAATAAAACATGGGGCTGCTATTTGGCCTTCTTGGAGGGCTCTCAGGGAGGAGCAGCAGAGAGAGAAATGTAGTTTTAAATGTGTGTGATTATTATATATATATATATATATATATATATATATATATATATATATATATATATATATATATATATACACACACACACACATACTCAAATGCAACCACAGGGATATTTGTTGAGGGTCAGGGTGGGGTTATAGGTATTGAGAGGGGGAAAGGGAATAATGGGGGTTAAATGTTGATTCTGTGAATATATGTTTTTCTTTTCTTTGTCAATTGTGTGAATCAATAAAAAGTGTTAATAAGACAATGAAATGAGAAGCTACACACTGCATTAGTTAGGGTTAAAAGGATTGTTGCCAGCTAAAACATCACTGCAATAATGATCCAATCATAGTCACTTAAATATCTGCTTATTTAAATCCAAACAGCAACTTTTCTTTGGTCAGGCAGTGTATAATACATTAATACTTTTTAAAGCTAATAAAGTTATCCAGTCAGTAACAGTGAGAGGTTTTCTCATTTTCTTGTTAAGCAGAAGGTCAATTAGGTTACATTAACACTTACAAGCATTTACATGTTTCCATTGATCATTACATAAATATTGCTTGCTTTGATTATTAGGGGGAATCTGGAATCTACACTCCTGCCCGGACAAGCGTTAATGTGGAGCCCTGCAGATTTTAAAACTAAACACTTTACCGATTCCACATTAAATATTAGCCTCTCTTCATGATGGTAGTGATTCTCGCTCTGTTGCTGATGCAATGAGGTATTAGGCCGTCTATCATCGACGTCTAGTGGCATCTTCATGTTACGGTAACGGCAGGCTTAAAGGTTAAAAATCTTATTCAAGATTATTTTTTATTTTATTTCAGTTAGTTTCAGAGTAAAACAAAATTAACTGTGCACATGCATAATTGGCATTATTGTAATTGATAAATAATTTATGCATGACCAGCTTGTGTTGTCTTTAATTGCCATGTGTGAAACAGAAGCAAGTGCTCCACAAAATGCCCTTTATTTTTGCAGCAGATTTTGCTATATTTTGCACTTAATTTGCAATACTTCAATCTTTAAAATACTACAAATACTACAAGTAAATAATACTTAGATATGAATATAATACTTATATAATACTTGCATATTAATATACTGTAATATATAAATAATGCAATGTAAGTATTGGGTCTGTGCGAGCCACCTACTGACAGCTGTGTCCCACCACACACACACACACACACACACTTTTAAATTGCCTGCTACGCACCTGTGGGGAGGGTTTTAAAAATTCTCCCGATATACAGTCTCAACAATTATCACAACGCAAAACTGCACTCTTTTACATTTTAGTAATTTTGGGCTATCTTGTTTAGCTTCTTTTGGGTGGGTTGTAAGATTTAGGCTATAATTTTATTTTTTTGCTAGACCTGGCAACCCTGTCTTTTGCAGTAGCGGAACCAGCGCCAAAAAGAACGCCGATCAGTGGCTCAGGAACCATGGCCTTTTAATAGTGGCCCCATCGAGCGCATGGAATCGCAGCTTGCTGGAAGTCACAGTCCCAGCCAGGCCGTAGCAAGGTATTCTGGGCCCATTGCTATTAAAAAATATATTTGACATTTCTGGACCTGTGGGGCCCTAGAATCATTGCCACCTTTCACTCCACTAGCTACGGCCCTGGTCCCCGCATATCTGGCGTTGTTGTTTTTGCTGCTGTGGGAAAATCCGCTTGTCGCAAGCCTACACTCTACACTGGCTGTTGAGCTGCTGGAAGATTTTAAGCATCCATGGCTCTGGTTACACTGCAGCGCTCTCCCACTTCCAGCGCGGCGTCCACATCCAGCACCGCCGCCAACACGAATGCGGGGGAGGTAAGCGGAAATAAACACGGAAAGATGATGTTTGATATCAAAATATATTTGTGAGTCATACAGGCGCGATGGTAATACAGATCAGGCTGTATAGCTAAGTAGCTAGATGCCATTAGGGTTGATGGTGGATGGAAAACGATTTAAAACATCGTCCATACTGCTAAAGACGCAACCTGTCAAACGGCAACGCTTCCTGCAGTGTAAACAGTTTGTTTATAATAATGGAAAGGTCTGCGACTGCTTCGTCGCGTCGCTTTAAGTAGACTAGCGGGATTTACGATTGCAATGCTGTCACTGTGTCTGTCTGAGATTGTGAATGACACAATACACACTGCGGTTGAAGCGGTGCTTTGTAAACTTCTTGAAAAATCAACACTTTTGTATATATCTTCTTTATGCACTGTAGGTCTGCAGTTATCGAAGACATCGTGAATGTTTTGTTTCAGAAATTATATAGTGTGGGAGTTTCCTTGACAGTAGTATTTTTTTTTTTTTAATGTTGTTTACTCATCTGCAGTTCGTCTATAGGCCTTTTCCTCTTGGATGTCAGTAAGACATTCAGCAAATGTATTTGAGATGTTTTTGATTTAGCATTTTTGTAAATCTTTTTTTTTTAAATTGTTTAAAGATGTTTAGCAGATGCTTTTGAGATGAAATGCTCTTAGACATCTCGGAGATGTACAACTCAAGGTGATGCTCTTGAGATGGATCAAGATAAAATCTATGATGTGTGTTTATCAGTGGAGGTATAACTTGAATGACCTATATGAGAGTTTTTCAGCTTTTACAGATCCAGAGAAACCCCACCCAAATTCTCTGGAACCCCAGTATAAAAAGCAAGCTTTTCTCTGTAACACTTTATAATAACTTTAAGAACTAGGGATGCCCTGATGTATCTGCCTCTGATATTATCTGGCCATTTATTGACCAAATTAAAAGTGCACTCTGTAACTTTTTGCTCGTGTCATCTTGGACTTAGTGACACCTATTGGTGTGGATACAACATTGTTCAAAAATACTGAGTGCACCTTTAAAACTATTGGCATATCGGTTAGAAGCATGAAAATTCAGATATGAAAAAATGGATGGTTTATTTATAATTAATTTTTAATACAATTTGTTAAAATTTTGTGAATTCAAACGCACAATCCAGAAATAATGATAACCAAAAAATATCGAAGGGTTGGCACTCCTAAGAACCAGGGACGGATTACCGACCGGGCCAATGGGGCAAGTGCCCATGGGCCCTTGACTACCAGGGGACCCTTGACTGCCCCGGGGTGCCCTGGGCTTTAAGGCTGTGCGATCTAGTTTGGTGATTCGTTGGTGATTCGTTGGTGGTTCGTTTTTCATGCCCAAGGAGATAATTGGCCCCAGGGCCTTTGTAAGTCATAATGATGGACAAACGGGGACAAACCGGTGTAACAGATGTGGCACTTGTAAAATTTGCACTCACCAAGATGAGGTAAACCATCCAAAAGGCTCTGACTCACTTTGACTATTGAGACATTGGTATGGTATCCATTAGGGATGTCCCGATCCGATACCTAGATCGGTATCGGCTTCGATATTGACGTTTTTAGACGGATCGGGTATCGGTCTGACGAGCTCGACCCAAATCCGATACTCTGTGTTAGTCATGTTCGTTACTGTCAAGCTTAAAAAAGGACATAAAAGAACTGTTAAAACACCATTAAAGCGGTTCATATGACTCGTGCATTTTATTCAAAGCCACTTGAAGACACTCGATAGCTCTGTGAATTGCAATAGGCTGTGTTTAATAAGTAAACATATAAATGCACGCGCAGCTTCAGCCCGTTAGTGAATGGTGCTTCGGTTTACACACACACACACACACACACACACGCGCCGGCTATTTATAGCCTTCACACGTGCACAATATTTGAGCGCTACAAACGAACATCTCAGATGTAGATGCTCAGCAGTTCGGTTCACTTATAATATGGACTTAGAACGGCACTGGAGGTGCATTTAACCAGAATTTAATTAAGAAGCGAATTAAACTGTGAATAAAAAGGGTGAGGGTTTAAAAGTTAAAGCTGTCATGGAGAGACTCACAGCAGAGATATGAACTCTGCAGGGTTTATTGAGCAGAGGATTGAAACAGTGATGTAAACATTGTGAGTAAATCCAGTTAAGCAGAGTGGCAAACAGCAGGTAAGTAATATCCAGACAGTGTATAGACACGATGAAAGAGATAACTTACAACAATTTTATGATACTTGCAGGCAATAATGAAGACACATGTTTGACATAGTATTTCTGAGACTCCAAAACTTTCTACTATCGATGAGAGCGAGCGCGCGCGGGTGAGAAAGCGGGGTATTTATGCAGTCATTGATTAGCCACTAATGATATGCAGGTGCGTGTAATCAGAACTCAGGGAGTGCCAGTATGCTAGTTAATAATAAAGTGTTTCTTAATAAGCTATACATTTATATTGAAATAATGTGTAGTTAAAGGTTTGTGTTTCTTTACATATTAAAGAGTACACCCAATGATTTCCACACAATAATGTAAAGATATTATAAACTGATTATGCAATAAAACAACACTGGTATCGGATCGGGATCGGTATCGGCCAATACTGAGATTTCCGTTATCGGAATCGGATCGGAAGTGGAAAAAGTGGTATCGGGACATCCCTAGTATCCATTGAGGCTCCACAACTGATTCAGTTAAGATTAAAACTGCAATATGGTCTTACACGATTATTATAGCTTAAAAGGCTGCCTTTTAAAATGTAGTATGCATTTCAGTGCTTCAGTCAGCGCTTCAGTCAGTGTTGTGTGTGTAAGCAGGGACTTCTACCGGACGGCAATATCCATTACACCACAATTTAAGTTTTTGTTTTTCCTTTGAGTAAAACTTTTTACTTTTTCATTATGTGGTTGACGTTTCTGTGGAATTGCCCATCATATGCATTATATCATTTCAAATGTTCTATCATACAGGACTACAGGTACATACAGTTGAAGACAGAAGTTTACATACACCTTAGCCAAATACATTTAAACTCAGTTTTTCAAAATATTTGACAATTAATCGTAGAAAACATTCCCTGTCTTAGGTCAGTTATGATCACTACTTTATTTTAAGAATGTTAAATGTCGACAGTTCATGGATGCCATGCAAGGATCGGACGTGTGAACTGCAAGCTCTGGGCACTTTGCTAGTTTTAATACCTTTTATGACATACAGTAAACCGGTGAGATTCGATACACTCTGTTCAGTAACTGTCCTAGGAGGACAATATGTCAAAGAATTCAAAATCCTCAGGTTCTGGAGACATTAAAAGACACTTACGTGCTCAAGATGACACCCCTGAGCAGGCCGGGTGCCCGGGAGTCGATTTGGTTAGAGAGATGCGGGAAATGCTTCGAGAGATGCGGAGCATGGCGGCAATGCTGATGAAGGTCGTTGCTGACTTGGATCTTGCTGTGAAACGTCGACTGATCACTGCCATGGATGTGAAATTTGCTGATGTGGTCATGAGTGGGGGATGTCTAAAAACGAATTGGTTATCTGGAGTCATCGGAGGGGGAATTATCTGCTAATCCGCTAGCAACCAAGGTGGATTTTGAGCATGTCTGAGAGAAGGTTGAGGACATGGAAAACTGTAACCGGCAGAATAACGTCCAAATCGTCAGAATTTTTGAGGGCAAAAGAGGACAGGATATATTGAAATTCTTGGATTGGCTCTTTTCGAGTATGCTCGACATAGCAGGCCATAAATTGGAAATTTAGAGTGAATTGGAGTGAGCTCACAGGGTTCTGGCGTGACGATCCATGGAAGGAGACAAGCCACGATCAATTCTGGCCAAATTTCTGAGATCATCCGATAAAGATCTTGTGTTATGCGAGGCGAGGAGTAAAGTAAGGCTTTCTTGGAAGAACCACAGCAATTTCTTGTTCCCAGACTTTGCGTACTCGACGAGAGAAATGTGATCGATTCAAGGAATGCAATAAACTTTTACATCAACGGAAAGTCGCATTTGCTCTGATATTCCTGGCCAAATTTAGAATAGATGCTATGGATTGCCTTAAAACATTCACATGCCCACAGCAAGCAACGTCCTTTGCTTATTAGTAAGCCATCTTGTGGTACTCTCGTTGCAGCCAAATGGACTTGCTCACTGAACATTCGCTCGACTGTTTGAAGATTGGAGTTTATTTTGTAGAGCAATGCACTTTTGGGTCACTGCCATCTCACTTGATGCCAAAAAGGTATTTGATATGGTAGAGTGGGATTATCTTTTTAAGATTTTGGAAATGTACAAGTTCGGTAATACATTTATTGGATGGATTAAGTTACTTTATAGACTCCCGATAGCGGCGGTACAAACCAACTGATTAATCTCAGATTATTTTACTCTGGATAGGGGCAGCGGCAGGATTGCCCTCTTCCCCCATTATTGTTCTGTCTTGCCCTGGAACCATTAGCAGCCACGATAAGAAATTAGGTTGATTTTCCAGGGGTGACGGCAGGAGGTGTGGCGCATAAGCTTTTGCTTTACGCAGATGATATTTTATGCCTTGCCTCCACATAATTATGAATAATTTTTCTAAGTTCTAAGGATACATCGTTAATTGGTCTAAATCCGAAGCTTTGTCTCTGACAGAGGATTGCTTGGTAAAAGCATCTGCCAAATGCATAAATGTAAATGTCTTATTTCCAGCAATTTGATTGCACAGTGAAGTCCTTCAATTGGAATGGTAAACGTCACATATTACAGTGTTGAGATTCTTTGAAAATATGGTTCAAAATTTTGGGATTCCCTGGTCTCAGTTCTTTAGATACTTACAACTGTGCCACCTCGGCAACTGTTACATTTGTGGGATTAGCATACACCCCCCTAAACTGGCAGACACGGTAGACAGGGAGTGTTTTATAATATTCTAAAAAGGTCATGTCTACATCTAAAGATGCAAGGGTGCACCTTATGCAATTTAAGATTTTACATCCATTCTATTGGACATCCATGGAGTGCGAGCAGTATGGCTGGTGGCATTGTCATGCTGGAGGGTCATGTCAGGAGCCTGCAGGAAGGGTACCACATGAAGGGAGGAGTCTTCCCTGTAACGCACAGCATTGAGCCTGCAATGACAACAAGCTCAGTCCAATGATGCTGTGACACACCGCCCCAGGCCATGATTGACCCTTCAGCTCCAAATCGATCCCGCTCCAGAGTACAGGCCTCGGTGTCACGTTTATTCCTTCAACAATAAGCGCAAGTCCGACCATCACCACTGGTGAGACAAAACCGCGACTTGTCAGTTGGCCAGTTTTTTCTGGTACAGCGAAGGTGGATTTGTGCCCATAGGCGACGTTGTTGCCGGTGATGTCTGGTAAGGACCTGCCTTACAACAGGCCTACAGGCCCTCAGTCCAGCCTCTCTCAGCCTATTGCAGACAGACTGAGGACTGATGGAGGGATTGTGCATACTGGTGTAACTCGGGCAGTTGTTGTTGCAATCCTGTACCTGTCATGTGATATTCGGATGTACCGATCCTGTGCAGGTGTTGTTACATGTGGTCTGCCACTGCGAGGATGATCTGCTGTCCTTCTTGTCTCCCTGTAGTGCTGTCCTAGGCGTCTCACATTACAGACATTGCAATTTATTGCCCTGGCCACATCTGCAGTCCTCGTGCCTCCATGCAGCATGCCTAAGGCACATTAACGCAGATGAGCAGGGACCCTGGGCATCTTTCTTTTGGTGTTTTCCAGAGTAAGTAGAAAGGTCTCTTTAGTGTCCCAAGTTTTTATAACTGTGACCTAAATTGCCTACCGTCTGTAAGCTTTTAGTGTCTTAATGACCGTTCCACAGGTACATGTGTTTTATGATTCATATAACAAGCATGGAAAATAGGGTTGGGCGATGTCCCTAAATTGGCAGTTGACGATGTTGACAGTAAAACATCACGATGGACGATGATATCGTCGGTGGGGCGGGGTGGGGCGGGGTGGGGGGGATTATATAATTTCATATTATATGAAAAATTATAATTTCGTTATTTTACTAACCCAACTAATGACTCGTTGGCGCTTTATCAGTAGGTTGCACGACACGTGAAGCATTTTTTTTTTTAGATTTCACTTAAGAAGAGTTGTGCACTTTTTGTTTTAATATATCTCTTTACATAAATACTATTTTCCACTTAAAAACTATAATTTCATTATTTTACTCACTGATGAGCAAAAGGTCGAGGCAGAAATGACCATGTACCTGCAGGAAATGGCTATTGATGGGGAAGAGGACCCGCTGACTTGGAAAACGAACGACAAGGTTTCCGTTCATGGCAAGATTAGCACGGAAATATCTGTGCATATGTGCTACCAGTACTCCATCAGAGCGGGTCTTCAGCACAGCGGGGTAGTGTAGTTACTCCAATCCGCAGCTTATTAAAACCAGATAAAGTGAATATGTTGGTATTTCTGGCCAGAAACATCGAAATTTAAACATGGTCTATGGTGAAAGATATTAGACTTCTTTACGCATTTTTCGCCATCCGTTGCGGAGCTATTCGATTTTGCATATTATTTCTTAAACGTTCGTTTGTGTACTTCATATGACCACTTTACAATATTTCAATAACATCATTTATTTTGTAGCCTGTGCTGAAGTTAATTGTGCTCCTAATTATAAGTGAAATGTTAATGCTTAATGAGTTTCTGTCTGAGTGTTGTTCCCGTTTTCTTGTTTTATTTGTTGTTCTTCTATGTTTTAATAAATGTGTGTTATTCATATTGTTTCTTTCATTTGATTTGACATTATGGATTTATGGCCAAGGAAATTTTTCTTTAAAAGTATTAACCAGAAAAAAGTTATTTGACGTTCGCTCGGTGGGTTTATCTTAAACTGGATGTATACAAGATTTATCTTAAACTGGATGTATACAAGAGCTATGTGACAATGAGCAAGATTTTCTGAGACACTACAACTACTAATAATTAATTAATAAAGGCTATTTTCTTGTAGCCTACAACATATAATATTTTAATCTAAATGTACAGTGTAAGACATGTAAAAAAAAGACAAGAAGCTAACAATGTCAAGATCAATATTTGTGTAGCCTGCCTGACACGGTATTTTCATAGACTAACACGTCACGTCTCTGGCATATACTACAGCAAATAGCATATATGCATTAGTTATATTCTCAATTTAATTTACAGAGCAATCCCTGCAAAGTTTTTAGGTTAACTATAGAAGAGACTAGGATTAGTGAGTCACACTAGCAAGACTCGCAAAAGGGGGCGTGGCATCACTATGGTGGCTCTACATCGTGATATTGGTCAGCCATCACGATGGACACAACCCTAATGGAAAACATTGTTTAAACCCTTTACAATAAATATCTTTAAAGTTATATGGATTGTTGCAAAATTATCTTTAAAACACAGTGTCTTGAAAAAGGGACATGTATTTTATTTATATTTATATATATATATATATATATATATATATATATATATATATATATATATACACACACAGTCAGGTCCATAAATATTGGGACATGGACACAATTCTAATCTTTTTGGCTCTATGCACCACCACAATGTATTTGAAATGAAACGAACAAGATGTGCTTTAACTGCAGACTTTCAGCTTTAATTTGAGTGTATTTACATCCAAATCAGGTGAACAGTGTAGGAATTACAACAGATTGTATATGTGCCTCCCACTTTTTAAGGGACCAAAAGTAATGGGACAATTGTCTGCTCAGCTGTTCCATGGCCAGTTGTGTGTTATTCCCTCATTATCCCATTTACAAGGAGCAGATAAAAGGTCCAGAGTTCATTTCAATGTGCTATTTGCATAGAATCTGTTGCTGTCAACTCTCAGTATGAGATCCAAAGAGCTGTCACTATCAGTGAAGCAAGCCATCATTAGGCTGAAAAATCAAAACAAACCCATCAGAGAGATAGCAAAAACATTAGGTGTGGCCAAATCAACTGTTTGGAACATTCTTAAAAAGAAAGAACGCACCGTGAGCTCAGCAACACCAAAAGACCCGGACGACCATGGAAAACAACTGTGGTGGATGACCGAACAATTCTATCCCTGGTGAAGAAAACACCATTCACAACAGTTGGCCAGATCAAGAACACTCTCCAGGAGTTAGGTGTATGTGTGTCAAAGTCAACAATCAAGAGAAGACTTCACCAGAGTGAATACAGAGGGTTCACCACAAGATGTAAACCATTGGTGAGCCTCAAAAACAGGAATGCCAGATTAGAGTTTGCCAAACAACATCTAAAAAAAGCCTTCACAGTTCTGGAACAACATCCTATGGACAGATGAGATAAAGATCAACTTGTACCAGAGTGATGGGAATAGAAGAGTATGGAGTAGGAAAGGAAATGCTCATGATCCAAAGCATACCACCTCATCAGTGAAGCATGGTGGTGGTAGTGTCATGGCGTGGGCATGTATGGCTGCCAATGGAACTGGTTCTCTTGTATTTATTGATGATGTGACTTCTGACAAAAGCAGCAGGATGAATTCTGAAGTGTTTCGGGCAATATTATCTGCTCATATTCAGCCAAATGCTTCAGAACTCATTGGACGGTGCTTCACAGTACATATGGACAATGACCCGAAGCATACTGCGAAAGCAACCAAAGAGTTTTTTAAGGGAAAGAAGTGGAATGTTATGCAATGGCCAAGTCAATCACCTGACCTGAATACGATTGAGCATGCATCTCACTTGCTGAAGACAAAACTGAAGGGAAAATGCCCCAAGAACAAGCAGGAACTGAAGACAGTTGCAGTAGAGGCCTGGCAGAGCATCACCAGGGATGAAACCCAGTGTCTGGTGATGTCTATGCGTTCCTGACTTCAGGCTGTAATTGACTGCAAAGGATTTGCAACCAAGTATTAAAAAGTGAAAGTTTGATTTATGATTGTTAATCTGTCCCATTACTTTTGGTCCCTTAAAAAGTGGGAGGTACATATACAAACTGTTGTAATTCCTACACCGTTCACCTGATTTGGATGTAAATACCCTCAAATTAAAGCTGAAAGTCTGCAGTTATAGCACATCTTGTTCGTTTCATTTCAAATCCATTGTTGTTGTGTATCGAGCCAAAAAGATTAGAATTGTGTCGATGTCCCAATATTTATGGACCTGTGTGTGTGTGTGTGTGTGTGTGTGTGTGTGTGTGTGTGTGTGTGTGTGTGTGTGTGTGTGTGTGTATATATATATATATATATATATATATATATAGTATACACTACTGGTCAATTTTGAAACACTTACTCATTCTTTACTATATATTTTTTTTCTATTTTTTTATTCATATTTTAGCATAATAGGAAAGTCATCAAAACTATGGAATAACATACAGTAAATGGAACTATGGGAATTATGTTGTGACTAAAAATAAAAAATAAAAATCTTCAACCATTTATATTTATATATATATATATATATTACACTCACACACACTACCGGTCAAAGTTTTTTTAATTAATATTAATTTATTTTTGTTTGTTTGTTTGTTAAAATCATTATGGATATAGGTTGAAAAAATTCTGATCTACCAGTCAATAACTGGATATTCAGATCGGTTCATCCCTATTAAAAACAAAAAAATTACAAATTAATTAATGGTTAGAAATGCCATGAATATGTAAGACAGTGCTATATATTTCATATACCTTATCCACTTACCCCTACTTGAAAACCTTGGAGCTAAACAGGCTCAGAATGTTTGGTAAATCACACACTGTCTTGTTTATTTGCCAACAACCTGTGGTTCAACGACAGCAAAATAAATGTCTGATCATGGTGAACAAACCAAATACACCACATTTCCATTCGCACAGGCTTCATGGCTTGTTTAACTCCAGATTGTTCATGGGTGGCTTGCCAACTGTTTAGTCAAAAAAACTCACACCTAGTATGCTACTACTTTCACTAACAGTTTTTTTTGTATTTGTAAGTATCTTTGACACATTGCTCACATATACATCTTCGAGATGTCTGTTTTAGATATTTTTATCTGGAAATCATCACAATCTAATTACCATCTTATAAACATCTTTAAAAAATTTAGAGACATACTTATTTACATTAGTCAACAAATCTTCTAGACATATTGAGCAAACAATGTAAAAAATACTTCTTCCAGATGTAAACACGCACATCAAATAGACATCTGTGTGATATATATGTGCATCAGGGATTGCTCATTGATTCTACATATTGCACAGATAGTAGTAGTTAGAAGGGTTTGTTTACATTTATCTCATTGTGTTATGCTGTACTGCAATCTTCCATTCATTTGTTATACTCATTGTTCATGTCACCTCTAGCCATGACATTTTGAATGGGGAACCATCAAAAAGGTGGACCTGAGCTCTCATCCAACAACAGAAATACTGAACACTGTGATACCCATGTAGTTCCTAGTTCGGTTTGTGCAAACACAAATGCACCAAAGCCATTGCAGTTTGCTTGCTTAACCCCAATTGCAGTGTATTTTTTCATTGCTACTGTAACTGTGGGGTGCAGATCTGAAGGTTGCCAAGTTTTTTTGTAGCTCTTCATGAGCTGCGGTTCTTTGTGTGAGAGTTGAAAGTCTGGCCCCCTGAGGCCTGCATTTCTGCTCCACAGAAATGTAAGTCTAAGTCATTGTGCCTCGCTACAGCTAAGCTTCTCTCATACGATGAAAGGCCTGCTGTTTGTATCTTTTCATTTGAAGGAAGCCCTTTTAGCCTGTATCACTAGGAGAGTTGTATTGCTTTTCATTGTTGGTGATTCTCAGGTGGTTCTTCTTTTTGTCCTTTTAAGTTTTACATTGCCTTTGCTCAATAAAAGCACTCCATCTTCAATAGTCCCTCTGACATCATGGTTGTCATATAAATATGTTGTGCGGGTTGCAGCCAGTAGAGGACACTAGTTTTGCACTTTTAAATGAAAGTCCTCTTAAAGTGCTGAGAAATTATGTGATGTGGAGTCCATCATGTCCGCTTGAGTGCATGCTTACATAAAACATTGGGACATACTAAATACTAATAACTGTTCATTGTTTTGCTGATAATCTAATTTCTTTGAAATTATATACAATGAAGGAACGCAAAATAAAAAAATATTTTCATTATAGGTCTGAAATCTGTAAAGCGAGTGAGGACATGCGCACACACACACTTCATTTGCCTTCAAACATGTATGGAGACTGAGAAACATGCAGCTGCAGTGATATCATCACCTTTGATGTAGAGACCGAGTGATTGAGGGATGGGGAGGAAAAGATGGATAAATGGCAGATGTGTAGATTGACTGACAGATAAAGCAGCAAAAAGAGGGGGACAGGGATAACAAGAGAAAGTGATGCCAAAATAAAGGAGGGAGTAATTAAGGCCATGAAGGGTTGTTTGTAAGGTTGCAAGGGAAAGATGGCACATCCACAGAAGCTTTTTGTGGTATTTAGGTTAAAGTCAACATGAAATCAAAGTGAACGCTGTTTACTTCCTTAATTTACATTCCTGGTCTTATTCCGATCAGAGAATCTTGGCAAACAAACCCACGACCGCCCACTTCCTTGAAATACGAATGACGCAACCGTTCCGGTCTCCCTACAATCTCAAACTACTAATACATATATAGTCTGACTATTTTGCAGTATTGATTCTATACTTATAATCAACAAATTAAAATCAACAGTTCTATTTATTTTTCAATCGTTTTTAATTCAGTGATGTCATTTGCTTTTGGTTCATGGAATTAGTTCATTTACTTATGAAAGACGTTAAAAGGATGGTTCACCCCAAACTTTTAATTCTCTCATCATTTACTCACCCTCATGCCATACCAGATGTGTATGACTTACTTCTGCAGAACACAGATTTTTAGAAGAATATCTCAGCTCAGTAGGTCCATTCAATGCAAGTGAATGGTGACCAGAACTCAGAATGTCTAAAACGTACATAAAGACAGCATAAAAGTAATCCATATTCTAGTGGCTAAATCCATGTCTTCAGAAGCGATATGACTGGTGAGGGTGAGAAATAGGACTGCGTTTCCCAAAAGCATCGCAAGCTTAAGTCAATCGTGGAGACCATTGGCGCCAACTTAACACATGCCCCATTGAGAGCGAGAACCACTTAATCGCTACCACGAGGAGGTTACCCCATGTGACTCTATCCTCCCCAGCAACCGAGCCAAAACCTCAGCACTCCCTGGATTCGAACTGGCGACTCCAGGGATGGGCTTAAGATATTCTTCTTAAAATATTCCTTCATGTGTTCTGCAGAAGAAAAAAAGTCATACACATCTGGGATGACATGAGGGTGAGTAATTTATGAAAGAATTTGTTGTGTCTGGTTCTCCACTTAGAGCATAATAACTCACGAAAGGAAATAAACACCTCCAAAACGTCTCTTTATCCTCACAAATCTCATTGTTTTCACTCCTCATTCCCCTGAAAGGGCTGCCCTGCTTATAAAGTTTTATAAGGCACGCTTTTGCAGAGGGACAGATTTTGTTTCAGTACATGATAGAAACCCTTGCACAATCGATTATTGATGTAGACCTTTTTCCTACCCTTAAGGTATCTTTCACATCTGACCATTGAGCACTCACCTGCCAGTGTTTAGTGTTACATGCCACTATCTGTAACCCAATATACATAACACTCTTTGTTGTGATAAAACTTTATCTTAAAGTCAGGCCCCACGTTTGAGAGGTCTGTGGGTTAAAAGAGAACAGTCATATTACACTACTCAATACAGTGATTTAAAAAAAAAATCTCTGCTGTTTTCTAGGACATCAAGATCTTGTACTGTGTTATGGAACAGATTTTGACCATTCTGCATTGCTCTAGTAGAGAGAGACTGTGGCAGGGCTGTTTAGCTGATAGTGTTGGAAAAAAAACATGTTTAGGCTGGACTGTTGTGCATTGCAGCGGGTTTGAGTTGGGTGAGTTTGTGGAATTTGGAAAAGTTCCGGTGCCTAAGGAGTTTTGGCCTCTCCATTATTACCGGTAATTCTGGATTCTTGCAACAGATACTGAATTTGTAAGGGAAACACAATAATTTGGTCTAGGTGGAAGATATGTCATGATATAATTAGATTTATTACATCGGAAAATATGCATTTTGTGCTCTACTCTGACTTGATGGCTCAAAGCAATGAAATTAATATAAACAGCATTAGTTGTTTAGAATGTCTAACCTCTGTTTCGCTCATTCTTTGCTTTTTCCCCCCCAGGATTTCGGAAGTGATGATGGGCACCGGCTAAATCAGAGGTAATGTCTGAATTTTATATTTATGTGTTTGTTTGTGTGTGTAAGAGACAGAAAAGGACTGGACATTTTTGTCTCTTCACAAGCATCAATCTGTCAGAACTACGTGATGAAGAGACTGCCAATTCAGTTGCATGATAGCAGGAGTCTTCATTGTACCCTGCAGTTAAGAGGCGTTTGAAAGATGGTTCTACTGTACTCTTCCAACACATAATCAAGGCTATCTGAACCCAGGCATCTGATGCTTTCCCAGAAGCTTTAACTGCAGACTGGTTTTTATTACCCTTTCAGTTCCTCTATGACTGATGTGAGGTCAAGTGGGTTTAATTTTAGAGAAACACCTCGCTGACTTCTCCCTATCAGACACTGGATTGTTCAGAAGAAATACAGAATTAGTCTTTCAGAGTTATCTTTTCCATACAGGGACAGCATACAGAAACCTATGAACAGCCTAATAGGGGAACACATCGCATGGTGTTTCTCTATGAAACATCCTGAGTTCAGTGTTTCTGAGTCATAAGTTCATTTTGAAGCCAGAGAGTCAGACAGACTTGCGAGTGAATAATATGGCTTGTTTTAATTGATTGCCTCTCAGTTTTTGCTGCTCTTAGCGTGCAGCACATAAAGTTGTGGTTGGTGGATCTCGGGCATTGCCGCACGACCTGCGCATAGCACAGAGGGAACATTACTTTGACTTTGCTTATTCACTGTGACGTGCCCAGCATATGCAGACTATATATTTATAGTATTAAATCACAGCCATTTGGGGTTTAATAAGCACAGTTGGCCATATATCAAACTACATATCCAGAGATGAGAAGCTGTCATTAAACATACAAACTAAGGGTTTATTCGGTTCACCATCAAAATAAAAGATCAATTTAACTAGATACATGAAATTGAAAAAATGTGACAGAATATAATGTGTAGTCAAATGTAATATTCAATGTAATAATAAGAGCAGTAATAACAAAAATATTAATAATAATATATGCATATTAATTACATTTTAGAAAATTATAGAAATTTTAGCAAGAGGCCTGTTGTACTCTGGAAATTGTTGGAATTTGGAAAAAAATGAAACTAAATTCATAGGGCCCTAAATGTTGCCAATCTATTAATTGTCAAATGTGATTAAAAAAATCTCGGTGTAAAGAAGATAGAGTAGGACACTTACAGTAAGTATTGTTTATGTACTTTACATAATGAAGCGCTAAAGGAAGGGGGTTTACAGAGGAAGATTTGCCATTACAAATGTCACATGACATCATAGGTCACATTGCTCAAGATATGTTTTTTTTTTTTACTGTAAACTGTGAATACTAATTTCTCTGTTCTCTGTTTCTAATCTGCATTACAGAAACACCACTATAATCCTTTCTTTTTTTTCTTCTTCTTTTTTTTTTGGCCTTAAGAAAAACCATCTTCAAATGAATTGCTTACAAAGACAATATTCAATCTAACTCCCTGGGTTAGAATACACAGTTGTGGGATAAAGAGAACTTGGTTGAAGAGTAAAAGGAAATGGAAAGTTTATTTTATTTTCATAAATTTAAAAAAAGGTGTGGAGGAACTGCTGTACCAGTTACTTTGTAATGAACTGGCTATGGAGACAGTGTTAGGATCCATGTGCAAGAAGTTTGTTAAAAGAGACACAAGCAAACAATCCAAATCAGCAGGCAGAGAGATGTAATCATAAATCCAATAAACCAAATAGACAGTCCAACCAGGCAAACAAAACAAAGGGTAATCCAAAAAGCAGTAAATCGAGATAAACAGGCAATGTTCATAACATGAATCAAGAAACAATGGCAATGAAAAAACACTTGGTAAGGCAGGGTAAACTGGCAATACTTTGCAATAAACAAATGGAACTGCATGGCTATATACAGTGCATCCAGAAAGTATTCACCTTATTCCAAAATTTATTAAATTAATTATTTTCCTCAATTTTACAAACAATACCCCATAATTACAATGTGAAAGAAGTTTGTTTAAAATCTTTGCAAATGTATTAAAAATAAAAAAAACGAATAAAATCACATGTACATAAGTATTCACAGCCTTTGCCATGACACTCAAAATTGAGCTCAGGTGCATCCTGTTTCCACTGATCATCCTTGAGATATTTCTACAACTTGATTGGAGTCCACCTGTGGTAAATTCAGTTGATTGGACATGATTTACAAAGGCACACACCTGTCTATATAAGGTCCCACTTACCAAGCCATGAAGTCCAAGGAATTGTCTGTAGACCTCCGAGACAGGATTGTATTGAGGCACAGATCTGGGGAAGGGTACAGAAAAATGTCTGCAGCATTGAGGGTCCCAATGATCACAGTGGCCTATATAATCCATAAATGGAAGAAATTTGGAACCACCAGGACTCTTCCTAGAGCTGGCCACCATCAAACTGAGCGATCGGGGGAGAAGGGCCTTAGTCAGGGAGGTGATCAAGAACCCTATGGTCACTCTGACAGAGCTTCAGCATTTCTCTGTTGAGAGAGGAGAACCTTCCAGAAGAACAACCATCTCTGCAGCACTCCACCAATTAGGCCTGTATGGTAGAGTGGCCAGACGGAAGCCGCCAATCAGTAAAAGGCACATGACCGCCCACCTGGAGTTTGCCAAAAGGCACCTGAAGGACTCTCAGACCATGAGAAACAAAATTGTCTGGTCTGATGAAACAAAGATTGAACTCTTTGTCCTGAATGGCAAGCGTCATATCTGGAGGAAACCAGGCATTGCTCATCACCTGGCTAATACCATCCCTACAGTGAAGCATGGTGGTGGCAGCTTAATGCTGTGGGGATGTTTTTCAGCAGCATGAACTGGGAGACTAGTCAGGATCGTGTACAGAGACATCCTTGATGAAAACCTGCTGCAGAGCATTCTGGACCTCAGACTAGCGGCGAAGGTTCAACTTCCAACAGGACAACGACCGTAAGCACACAGCCAAGATAACAAAGGAGTGGCTATGGGACAACTCTGTGAATGTCCTTGAGTGGCCCAGCCAGAGCCCAGACTTGAACTCGATTGAACATCTCTGGAGAGATCTGAAAATAGCTGTGCATCGACGCTCCCTATCCAACCTGATGGAGCTTGAGCGGTCCTGCAAAGAAGAATGGGAGAAACTGCCCAAAAATAGGTGTGCCAAACATGTATCATCATACACAAAAGACTTGAGGCTGTAATTGGTGCCAAAGGTTCTTCAAAAAGGTATTGAGCAGAGGCTGTAAATGTGATTTTTTTTTATTTTTTTTTATTTTTTATAAATTTGCAAAGATTTCAAACAAACTTCTTTCACTTTGTCATTATGGGGTATTGTGTGTAGAATTTTGAGGACATTTTTTTATTTAATCTAATTTGGAATAAGGCTGTAACATAAATTTGGAAAAAGTGAAGCACTGTCAATACTTTCTGGTTGCACTGTATACATGTGGTAAACAGTCAGTAAATGAGCAGTGAAGAAATGGGTGAAGAACAATATTCGGGAGAGGGCTCCCTCTGGTGGTTGGTAGGATGGGTAACAACCTCAGTTGTTACATACTTGAACCATCTAATGCTGTCCTGTCTGTTAAGCCTTTTTCTACTGGACATAAGCACATGTGACGTGCGCACGTGTGTGTGACTGTGACCAAAATAAGGTCATTTGATAAATGAAAGAGAAGTTGTTTTTTTAAGTGCATTTAGTTCTCTTTGTCTCTCTCTCTCTCGCACACCTCTGATGGGTTCTGATGGGCAGTGCTTTACTGTTTCTGCAAAAAACAGGATATAAGAAAAGGAGTCTATTGGCAACACAATGGAGGCTGTGTCTGATTTTTGTATCTTCCTGTGACTCACAGATAAGGCTCTACTACATGAGTACATTTTTGCTGAACAGAGCTTCCTCAAATGCCTATTAAAAAAATAACACTGTGGCCCCAAAAAGTTTTGGACAACAAAATGTCAAACCATGTGACATTTATTGAAAAGAAAGATGGCACAAGCCCATTTTTATTCAACAAAACAAAAAAAAGTTTATTAGGGTTTAAATAATAATTTAATTTATTAATAATAATAATAATAATAATAATAACACATATATACACGCTCAAAATGAAGAAAGTATTTGGATATTTTCTGGTTGTAAAACTTACTGGATCATGTCCATATATAAAGCTACGTTGTGTAACTTTTGGCCCTTTATTGGTTGAAGCATAAAACTGCAAGTTACTTACGGAGGAATATTTTTTTGGTAATTACGTGAGTCTTCTTTGCTCTTCTGCGTGGATGAATCTGATGGTTTGAGGAGTACCAGTGTAACTGTGGATACAGGTGATTGTATCATCAGAGCGAATGTCACTAACGACAACTAAACTCGCCCCCCTCCCCTAAAATGTTTTATTTTTTTTTTTAATAATGAAAGGAAGAAAAAGACTGATATAGGAAAGATATGTCTTTTGAGCAGGTAAATAGCATATTTATTGCATGTTTTAAAATGAATAGTATTACAAAAGTTAGGCAATGATGACACATAATAATTGCTAGTCATATCAGATAAACGAGATGAAGGAAACTATTACAACTTAGCCAGCATGCAAATAGACTAAGGTAGGAACTGGTTTTGAGATTGGCAGTTTTACCAGCATAAAGTTATTTGTTTTTCCATTTTCCTTCCTTGAAAATTAAATTGAAGGCACTGCAGTACCATAGTCCATAAAATAAATGCCCCTTTAGAGTGGCTCAGTTGTTTTAAAGATATTATAATTGATTAAATATTAGATTAAATATTATTCAAATGGCTTAAAGTTATAGCATTGTTTATTTGCAGATGACACATGTAATGACAATCATACATTTAAGTGTCCAAATTATTTTTGGGGCCATTGTACATGCTACAAGTGAGAAAAGCAATTCCAATTTGACTTGCATTTGACCCTTTTTCTAAAATCGACACATTTATACAGAGTGATGCAATCTAACAGAAGAGTTATGTGTGAGGGGGAACAGGATGTCCTAGAGGCTCATGTAAGACAAATCCTTTTTTAATGAGGAAAAACAAGGTTAGGATAAAGTTATAGTGCAGTAGATGCATGAAGCTAAATAATAATAATATAAAAATAGTAGTTTCAGCAGAACATTTTCACTACTCATAAAAAGCAATTTTAGAGAAGGATGAACATGGGGAAATTGAAAATGCACTAACACGAGTAGTTTTGGAGTAGGACAGTCCTCAGCTGGTACTGCTGGTCTCACAGTCTGGCACAGCCGGTTCACCAAACCCCTCTAAAACCAGCAAATATTTATTTGGGGTACAGCAAACTAACCTAGGCTGGTTAAGGTTTTTTTTTTCTCTTTGAAGACTTGCTACTGTTCTGAAGAAACAAGCTACTAGTGTTCAATAACAAGTATAGTACTATCAAGAATAGCTCCTGGACTGAGCATTCCAGCTTTCACTCTCCCTTGTCTGTATGTCATTGTGGAATTATTGGAACCTGACATATCAATGATGGGCCAATTTCTAGTGTTTGATGTAAATCGTTTATGCACACTTGTAGAGACATGGTTAAGACCTGTCCTCTTTCCTGAGCTAATTGATATCTAAAGTAAAAGCATACATTGCGCAATGAAGAAAGTTTTATCCGTCACAAATTCCTTTTCACTTACATAAGGCTGACCTGTCTTATATTCTCCTGAAATGACATGGAAATGCAAGATGTGTCATGGCAGAATCTGCTGTATGGTTACATGCATAGATTCACATATGGATTCTGTGGAAAAGGCAGACAAAAATCTATGTTATAGACATTGTAAATGAAAATAAAGTAAATACAAATAAAACGTTCTACAGTACATTGGCAGTTCTAGAAGCTGTTTCCCACAATCTTGATCACATTAGGTTCACCTATATACTCACCGTCATGTTGTTCCAACCCTCTATAACTTCTTCTTTTTTTCCGTGGAACACAATTCACACCATTCACTTTTATTGGACAGTATGGAAAAAATATGCTTTTAAAGTGAATGGTGAATGACTGAGGCTAATATTCTCCCTGACTTCTCCATTTGTGTTCTACGGAAGAAAGTCATACTTGTTTGGAACAATGTGAAGGTAGAAAATGATTCCAGAATTTAATTTTGTTTTATTTTGTATATTTCCTCCACATCTTTCCCTCTCTTTTTTATTTTTATTTTGCACTACTCTTTTTCACTGCACTCCATTGCAGTAACAGCCTTGAGCCTTTTAAAACAGCCAAAGTTTGATAAGGACACCTTTGGTGTGGTCTGGATAATATAACAGACCAGAGTATGAAAATTGAAACCCCCAAACCTCACCCTTATCACATTTACAAGTCCTTTTATAACTGTAATCCTAATCTTAACCATTGCGAGATGCACACAGGAATGTTTGCAGTACCGGCAAAAATACTTTTCCCGTGAAATAAACCAGGTGGCACAATAGTGAGCCAGCTTGTGAGTTCACCAAACAGATGTAGTGGCAAGAGTAGCCAAGCACAGCGATTTGTGTTTATGTTTGGGTGTACTTGACATGTATATCAGTGTTAAAGTATTTGTGTGTGTGTCTGTGTGTGTGTGTAGACGTCTCTGATCCATAAAAGAACGTAGATTATTAATATATTGGTAACATTTTAATGTTGATGTTTATTTGATTACAAAAAGCTCCATTGCAACATTTTATTCCAAATTTCAGTGATGCATCACTATTCTTTCTCATACGATTCTGAATCGATTCTCAAAAGAATCAGAATCGATTTTAAGTTCTATTTAAACCGCGACATCACAGTAGGGTGTGCCAGAGACCAATATAGAAACAAAGATGCGTGTTGAGCGCATTTACTAAAGTCAAGCGCACAAACACAACTGTTTGCATACTAGGTGTATCAAACACTTGACTATTTGTGCCTGAATGAAACTACGATCTCAATTCTTTCACAAACACATGCACATAGCAATGGGAGAGTTTATTTGTGATAACTTGCCATTAAACAACATGAAAGACGAGCTTGCACCCGTTATTGCACTGATTTGCACAGAACGGGGAAAACACAGCAGAAAATAATGAGGCAGCGGTCCATGAGATGTGGGAGATGTTTTCATTTAATTTTATTTTATTTTTCCCTATGCTTTTCTCAACTCTTGCACACTTTCCATTTCATTGGCTTTTGCTTATTGTCGGACACTTGCTTGTCCAGACAGTTCGCACACCTTATGATAAGGGTTTGAAATCCATTGTTGCATTTGCAACGGTGTTGTGTGATCTTCTACTCGCAGAGAAAGTGGTCGAACAGTGCATGCAAGATGCTTGATACATTTCTGAAGTAACAAATTGAATCATGAGGCCAGTGAAGATTCACACCACTAGTTTCTACCAGTACTTTGTACTCCAACATAGTACATATGTGCAAAACCTGGCATGGCCAAGCGATTTTATTAATAACAATTTGCACGTGGTGACAACAGAAGTGAAATCACTATGCTGCACCCTCAATAAAACAGGCAACACACTTTCAAGGGTGTTTTCAGCTTATTACAGACTGTCTGAAGCGCAGGTACAGCAAAATTGTGGGTCTGCACTAAAACGGCACTAAAGCATTTAATTCTGGTGACTTTAGGAGCAGCATTTTTACCTTTTAAGAAGTATATATCTTGTGTAGCAATTAATGTAACTACGGGCTACCAGGCATTGCTAAAAGACTTATTCACACAGCATATCCAGCACTAGTTAACTTTTCTCAAAATCAGCTACCTTTCAAAAACGAATTAATAAAAAATAACCTGCTGTGGCAGGACCCTGGTATTGTGGTGGGATCAGATGGTGATACTGTGGTGTGTTGATGTACACCATTGCATTTACATAGTTCTCCAATCAATGTACATGTGAAAAAACATGCAATGCAACTTTTTGATACCTGTTTGGTTGGAAAAACTTTGAGTTGTTAAAAAGCTGCTTTGCATCATCAGGAAGTAAGGTTGTGACCAGAAGTAAACTGATCAACAGTCGTATCCAAGAAATGAAAAAATATTAAGCTAACATCCTACAGGACGGTGGAACAGAGCATTCAGTTATTAAAGTACAAAAATGTAATTAAAAATAGCGAATGCCTGGGTGCTTTCAGTGTTGCATGATAACATGTTGTCAGAAGAAAAAATTGTATTCTTGTCTAAAACCTGTATAATATTATTAATATTATAGCAATTTTTTTTATTCAAAGTGTATTCTAACCAGAGGTAGTTAGTACATATTTAACATACTGTATGTTTGAGGAGAATGTGTAGGTAACGTACTGTGCTGACAAGTTGGTAGCAGGGCTCTGGTTTTTACAAAGGTGGGTCCGGGGTTGTTAGGTTATGGGGGCTGCTTCATCATTACTGAGAGTTATTGAGAGACATACAGTTGGAGTGATTGTGCTTAATACATTTTCAACAGTTAAGTTTACCACCTCATCAGCTCTGTGTATCATGACAGTAAATATTCCACTTGATTGTTTTCTGTTCTATTTATTTCATGTCTATTTTTACGGAGTGAGAAAAGCTCCAAACGATAGTGCTTGAGCTGTCTGAGTGATTCAGACCATTTTTCTAAACCGTTTGACTTATCCTTTGATGGAATCGACTAAAATGAGTAATTCATTCATAAATCGGGCATCACTATTTCTTATTCTAAACAGATGGCAGAAATAGGGGACACACAACATGATTGCTAAAATATTGTCAGAGAAAAAGTTTTCTTTTTACAGTCTTCAAACAGAGGATAATCTGATGGCTGTTACAAACATTTGCTGGGGATGCTACGGCGGTGCTATGGACTTTCTTGGGGAGGCTGAAGCACATGCCAGCCCCTCAATTTTGCCACTTTTGAGCCAGACCCACCTGATCATGTTCACAAAAATTCAATAATGCTAGATAGGAGATGTATTGCTCAATAAAGTCAACTAGGAGAAAAAAGGACTGTGGTTGCAGTATAAATATGTGGGCTGTCAGCCAGAAACTGCTGAGGGTGGAAAGTGACCTGCCTGCATGGGCAAGCAATTGGCCTATTATACATGGCAAATTAAACTCAATGACTTGACATTTTAATTTAATTTTAAAGGACCAACCACAAAAGATTCATGCTGCACAAAGTGCCCTTGTTCACAATATCAATAATTCATAGTACAAGTTTAACACTGGAATGACTTTATTAAAAGGAACATTTAAAGATACAATACGAGTAAAATGTGTGGTTTTTTTTTTTTTTTTTTTTACTTCTGGAACATTTTGAATGTTTGTCTTTTATGGGATGTCATCCGTTTAGTGTTAACTTTATAAAACTGTATATCCATTCATTTATGATATTCCTTGGTTTTCAAAAGAGCTTACTCTCACTTGTATGTTTGCTCTAATTTAATCACATCAATCACTTTGCCAAACTAGAGCAAAGTGCACTTACATGCATTAGAGGAGTACTTGCCTCTACATGGGTGAGGGTGATGTGCAAGGTGGACAGGGAATTGTTATTCAGTTGCTAAGGTGTTCTGCGTGGATTTTAGTCGGTTGCTATGTGGTTTTTAATGGTGTTCTGGGTGGTTTTCTAGGGTGTTAGGTGTGCAAGAATGTTCAGGGTGATTGCTTGCTGGCCAAAGTCTCTGATATTCAGGTCTCTAGATATGGCTTGGATTGCTCCTTCAATGTAAGTTCACAGGATTTTGTCACCTATTTGTATCACTCAGTAGGTGAAAATCGTAAGACTACTATATCAAAGTAAAGGCACACCTGTTCTCAACCAACTGCGTGACTTGAGGTATCATTAATGTCCGTAGCACAAACAGTGTTGAACGAATTACATGCCAAAATTGAATTCTTAAGGTTTGTTCTAAACTCTGAAATACTTGCCTTAGCAAGCACATGCACAAATGAATGCAGTAAGTGAAAATGTATCTTTTGTTTTCTACAGTGTAGTTTAGAATCACTCTGAGTAAGGCTATTGTGAGGGGGGATTCATTTGATTTAATATGAAGGCACAGCAAATATAGGCATGCTGCCAATTGATTCGAGAACACTGATGTCATATGCAATCCATCATTCTCTGTATGACACCTGAGAAAAGCTGGCCCGTTTTCCCCTTCCTCCATGCATCCCTCATTTTTCCTCCATCGCTTTGCAAAGACAAAATGTGAATGTAACATCTGCCCCCAGAGAAGAGGCTTTAATCTTTTTGTGCCTATGTGTGCAGAAAAACAACTGTGGCACATTTGTGTACCAGCACAGTCTCAGTGCAGCGGAATAATCCAGACGGCACACTTTACAATGCACACACACACACACACACACACACACACACACACACACACACACACACACACACACACACACACACACACACACACACACACACCTGATCTGCTTAAAGCTCTACATGCAGGCGTCCTGAACTGGGACACCTGTCAGCTGGTCTGTAGTCTGCCTGGTAGCATCACATGGGCACGAGCCGAGGATGTGTGCTCCATGACTTAGCATTTCAAATCTTGAGCAAGTGAGCCTAATCTGTATAGGAAACGCATCAGTCAACACACTATACTTACTGTACAGTATGTCAGAAGGTTGATCACACCTACTTATTCTTTATTATGACTATTTTCCAAATTTTACAGCACTAGTAAAGCCATTGAAACAATGGAATATTGCAAAAATGCATTGAGCAAAAAATGTACAACATATGAAATAATAAATAAATCTTTTATTTAAGCTTCTTTAAAGTAGACACCCTTTACCTAGATTACATCTCTGCACACTCTCATGCTTCATGATCCTTCTGAGATACTTTTAAAATAGTATTGAAGGAGTTACCATGTTGAACACTTGTTAACTTGTCAACTAATCTATTTAAAAAAAAAAAAAGAAATTTTATAAAATATTATGCACTATTGTTATATTTATTGTCAAACTTTTCAAGCATAAGCCTTTAGATCAAAGGGTTCTTAAAGATCATGAAAAAACAAATATAGTCATATGGTCCAATATTACCATACTACTGGAACACGTGTGTATCAGGCACCTTTTTTAATCTGCAAGGGCATCATATGTCTCAATATTTTGCAATATTACCAACAATATTTTGGCTCAACAGAATGGCTATTTAATGAGCCTGACAGAAAATAAAAGAAAGAATAGAAAGAAAAGTAACGTATTCAATGGAAAGGAGGAGGCGAGAACCGGCTTGACGATATAAATAATATTTTAATTAACAACTTAAACAAAAGACAAACACACACATATGACGGACATGTCCGTAAACTAACTATCCTCTGCAGTCGACCTTTATCCCTCTCGGAGGCTTAATTAGCCTAATACGGGACCGGGTGTGTAAGATCGCGACCCGGCCCCGCCCTCCGCCCTGCCACAGAATCCAAAACAGAAAATATCTGTGCATGACTATGCGTGACTGTGGTTATATATTTCTGTCATACTTTTTCCTATAAATGTAGCTTTTATTCTGACAGAGTTTTTATTTATTTTGAAGTTCTTCTGTATTGTTTTGACCAAGGAGCTCTGACTTATGACTGCAGCTTCCCACTATGGGAAAGTATTAAACTGAAAAGGTTGCTATTTAATTAAATTAGTAAAAACATGAATTTGCACTCTGTTTACTGTCATCTGCTACAAACAGAGCGCACAATGCTCATGATGGTGTTTTTCTTGTATGAGCCCAAGCGGGAGCTTTAAAAGGTATGAGCAACCAGCGTCAGCACAACATTGTCTCCTCATATTCACAAGAACTCACATTTGAATAACATGCAATCTTTAAATTTATCTCATTAAATTGCAGCTTTTGTGGTTAAACAATCATACTTGGACGTAACATGATTTAATTTGTGCACTGAATGTTTACGTAATGACATTTGTACGTCAGATGGTATCGGCTTTATGTATAGGAGCATTTTTACGAGAATGAGTATATGAGCGCGGTACCAGACCTGATACCAGTATCGTATCGGGATATCCCTAGTTTTAATGATCTTGAACATTTAGAAAGTAACAAATCCAGTGCTTTATACGGAGTCTCATTCATTTGGTTTTCTTGGTTATTTTTGCCCTCTTCATCTCTTTCTTTTCATCCTTCTTCCTTAAATATCTCCCCATTATTTAGAGATTTACCCTAGCTACTTCTGTTCCTTGCTATCTCCGATTACTCTTTGTCCTGTTTTAGTGACTTTAAGATAGAAAGAGTCACCCCTCTTAATCGAAGTACTGCTTCATCATTTGTTTCTGGTTGATTGCATAGCAACTTGCTATCACTAAATTCTGTTGAAATCATTTGTCATGTCTCTCGCTATGAGATGTGCGATTTGTAGAACGTACCAAATGGTTGGAAACGCACTGGAGCAGAATTTTCCTCCACTAAAAACATTTTGTGCGGGCCCAATGACATTACGAATCTGAAAAAGTTTTCAACTTAAAACCACACTAATCTGTTTAAGTATGAAACATCCATTTTCAGTTTCCTAACATCATCCTTTTCCAAAATATACGGTTGTGGAGAGTGCTTTCGAAATGTTGTTTTTGGTGGAGGAACACAGTGTTCAAGTGTAGATGAGAGGTCAATGCATTTTCAAATGGAAATGGATTTGCGTGGACGTGGCCATCATGAGGATTTATTTCAAGCAATGTTGACACTAATACGTTTTAATTTGAAAACGCATTCATTTTGCTATGCTTACGCATCTCATCCACACTAGAATGCCATGTTTTGAAAACTCTCTCCATACTTTGGAAAGTTATGTCATTAGAAAATGTAAAACTTTTGAAATCTGATTAATGTGAATGTGGCCTTAGAATGCAGCTGTCTGTGTAGGCAGTAGATGGCAAGGCAGCTCACTACATTTTGGAATAGAGCCAAAGTACTCTGTACTTAAGTCAAGCTGCAGTGTTGACCGGCAGATACTGGAGTACAGACGGTCAGCCTGACCAGCGAGACAGTGTGCACTTACTGCAGTCTACTTAAGACAGTCACACAGGGAGAGAGTTCCTAATGAGATTTCGAGGAGCCTCCATCGGTTCGTCCAGGAGCAGCTGAAACAGAGCCACTGCTGTCCATGTTTAGCCCATGTGAGGCTGGCACTGAGGATTTTGGCATAGATAATTTTAGGGCGTGGCAAGCATTGAGAATCTCCTAAGAAGATCAACGTGTTCGTTCCAGCTGTTTTAGTTCTTTTGTGTACTTGTCTCTTGTTCCTCCTCCTTGTCTGTGACTTGACTTCTGTCATCTTTCAGAACAAGAACAAGCTTCTCTTTTTGCTGCTTGGCAAACAAACTCCAGGGCTCTGAGAAATCCTTTTGTCCCTTTTGTTCTTTTTTTTTTTTTCTGTCTCTCTGCCTCTTTCTCTATGTCTGTCAGCTTTGCTGGAATAAAGCTGTTTTGTTCTGCAAAAGGAACACTAGAATATCTGTGGCCCGCAGGGTTTATATAATTTTGAATAGTTTTTTATTGTATTTATTTTATGATAATAACACTGGTGGCCTGCTGCATTTCTTGCACTGTCAGAGCTGTTTGGTGTGCTTTTAATTATAGAGGACAGATCGCTACACACACACACACACACACACACACAGTGTGCTTCATCCCTTCCTGGATAACTGCAAAGAGAAGGGAACAGGTTTTTCCTCTGTTTACTGACACTGAGTGAGAGTGAGTGTGCATCAGTGCGTGTTGGGATTCAAGCCGCTGTAAAGCACAACAGGAACTTGCTTGCACGCTCTGAGACAACATCAGACCGAGTTACAGGCTGGAGACTCACTACTCCTCTCCTCTGTGTGCTGTGTTCCCTCTTTCATAACTGACCGAAGCATGCTGCTGCAGACTGGGGTGAGGGAGAACTCCCTGCAGCCAGCAGGATGCATCTGGTCGTGGACTCCTGTCAGGACGTTGTGATGAAGATGCTGCCGTACTTTGTGGAGAATGCATTCGTCACACAGAGACAAATCTACCACATGTGAGTGAATCGGGTTGAATTGGTACAAGCCTTAAGTAAAATCAATTTACTGTACTTGCAATGTGCTTAGAGTGCAGTTAACTTCTTTGATTGACTGTGGTGCATGGCGTGTATATAGGATCAAGTAGTACAATATCTTAAGTGATATTGTCGACATCAACTTGGGCTATGTGCAACACTGTAGTGGGAGCTGGCCATTTAGTATAGAGAATAATTATGCAGAGACGCTAATGCATGCCATATACTTGTCTTAGTATGAAAACTAGTGCTTCTCAGATGAGTATTCTGAGCTGAGCTGAGGTGGGGGAATCGAGTTACATGACTTGAATGGAGTCTGACTTCAGATGAGTGAGGACTTGTGACTTGCTTGACTAAATTAAGAAAATTACTTGACCTTGACTTGAAAACCAGTGACTCGAGACTTGACTTGAACTGCATAACTTGACATTGACTTGAATGTTTTTTATAATTATTCTTTTCAATAACTTATTATAAACAGTAATGTAATGCATTTAAATAATATTGTGACATCAAATAATTCATATGCAAAAACTTAAGCCAGCCAGCACCACTGATCTGCATCTGCGCAGTTAACGCTGCGCTCACAACGCCAAAATGACAGAAGATTGTCGAGTTCCCAAACTAATCTCCTTTGGATATAAAGATTTCGAATTGGACCATGTGAATAAAAAAGTATGAAAATATGCAATGCAAAAATATCCAATACAGCCATCACAACCTCGAATTTCATCATTTGAGGGTTGTTGGTAAATTTAAATGATTCACGATTAATCTCATGTTTTGTAGCGTGACAAGTTTGAAATGACCCGACATTGCCTCTAAATGTGTGTGCCTATTCTAAAACTTCTAAAAAGTTAACAATATCCCATAACCATTTGTTGGCAATATAAAAACATAACAGGCAGATTTGCAGTCACAACACTTTATTTAAAATTTGACAAGTAGTATAAAATATACAGAATGACTCATGTTGAAATCCAAGTGGTGGAAATCCATAGTGATTATGACTTCTGAAGACTTTAACTAAAGCCCTTGAATGCAACACCTTTATGACTATTTTATAAAAATGTATCTCTGAAGGGAAGTGACTGTCTTCAGAAAAGTTTCAATGGCATTTTCTTTTCAACTTACCTTCGTATAATGCCTAATAAAAATATTGTTTATAAGGGTAGGGCTGCTTTATGTGCAGACGTTACCATGGTAACAGCTATATTTATGCTGTTCCATAAGCACCACCTATTGTCAGAGACCGAATTTGCATTTTCATTCAGCCTGTCTGCCGTTTTTGTTAGATCAGTGTGAAAAATCTGACAGCATTTTTACACAGCATACACACAGTGTTATACATTTTAACCGGTTAATTCTAAAAATCTAAACAATTTACTAAAATGTGTGTAGTGTGTGTGCGTGTGTGCGTGTGTGTGTGTGCGTGTGTGCGTGCGTGCGTGCGTGCGTGTGTGCGCGTGTGTGCGTGTATATATATGTATGTGTGTATATATATATATATATATATTACTACATTATCTTGACATTAAAAATGCATAACTTTGAAGACCGTCGCTCAGATTAAAAGTATACTTTTTAATGCAATGCTCAACAAAAAGTTGACAAATTTAA
Organism: Xyrauchen texanus; assembly: GCF_025860055.1. Taxonomy (NCBI): domain Eukaryota; kingdom Metazoa; phylum Chordata; class Actinopteri; order Cypriniformes; family Catostomidae; genus Xyrauchen; species Xyrauchen texanus. The sequence goes on from NC_068279.1 coordinate 12,392,634, forward strand.
TATGGCCATGACAAATGCATGTAGAGAGAGAGATTTCAGTGTTCATGGAATTATAGCAGATAATTGTCTGCAAAAGTGGAAAAGGCTAAATGCAAAAGCAAATACATTTTAAGAATATAGCTGCAAATTTGCTGTGGTAACAGATCAGACTGTCCTCTATCTGTGTCATAACTTTCCCGCAAGTGGTTCTATGGGCTGCCATAGTCTCAAGAGCAGAAGAAGAAGCGGAAGAATAATAAGAAATCTAACGAAAACAATAGGGGTCTTTTGCCCATTTCCATGTAGTGTAAACTCAGGCTTTGTTCGCCTAGAGTGATTCAGTTCATTGGTTAGCTTTTTTCCACTAAGTTCATTCACAATATACTTTTATCAGCATGTTTGCTCTAGGGGAATCAAACCCATTAACTTTTTTGTTGCTAGCACCAGGAACAATATACAGTTCTGTTGTTTAGCTTTTCAGGTAAATTGATTGATTTAAAATTATTTTGTTGCATGTGTATAAGAAAAATAATTTTGCTTTTCAAATTATCCACAGCTCCAATAGATTATTTTTTTTTTTATCAGGCTGGATAAACTTATGCAAAACTGTCAGCTCCGCATCTGTTAGTCTCATCGCAGCTTGTGCTTTATATATATTTAGTCTGCAGGTTATGGGGATATAATAGTGGCCAGTACAAAGGTACAAATAACTGGCAGTTTGTCTTTCTGTCATATTGTTTTTAAGTATACATATTTACATGCACACGCAAGAAGACCTAATATTTTTTTAAACTGTCAATCTCCAACAGTATGATGATGTCAAGAGTGTATTCATGACAGCTCAATTTCTTCACAATGCTGAGCACATTTCTCACCTGACCAGCTAGCTATCTTTCCCAGCACTAAGTTTTCATTAAGACTTGTGCCACAGTGCATTAGAATAATAGTGAGCCTCAGGTGGTTCACATTTCTGTAAGCGTGTTAAATACCAAGTCAGGCTAATTGCTGCCCAACCTTCAATCACAAACCTACAGCAGCTGTCGTGAGCATTTGTATTAATGCTGGTGAGATGTGTTGTGTAACATGCAAATTTCAACCCCATTGGATTAAAGTTGTCTGAAATCATAGGCCATTCATCAAACACTTTGTTTTTCTATAGAGTGGCTGTAAAATCTGATTTTAAAATGTCAGCCTGTAAAAAGTATAAATACAAAAAAAAGGTTTGAGTGTTTCCACAAAAAAAAAACACTGATATTTTCTTAAATCTGAAATGGGTTGTATGTGGACTTTCTTTAAAGAGGGTTTGGAACAGGTTAAATCAGTTAACAGAACAGTGTTTGGACATACATAGAAGCAAACGAGGAGGAGGTAAAGCCCCACATTGCTCTTTCTCTAAGCAAATCCATTGAATATGAGTGCATTGACTGAATTATGTTACCATGTTTTGATAGTTGCATTTGTTGTTTAATTTTCTCCACTTTACCCTTTTTTTTTTTCTATTGCAGTCTAAGTGAGAGTTTCTTCATGGTGAAAGGGGCCGCTCTCTTTTTGCAGCAGGGCATTTGTCCACAGGGTCAGAGAGGTCATCCACACCACAAACATGCAGGTGAGTCCATGCTTGCTCTTTTAAGGGATGGAAAGCATTCTATAAAATCTCATCACAGATTACATTAAATCTCAGCAAATGACATTATGCGTTTGTCATGCCTTAAAGTAAAATAGAGTAGTTCACCCAAAAATGAAAATTATCTAATTATTTTCTCACCCTCATGCTGTTCCAAAATCATATAACTTTCTTCCTTCTTTTGAACACAAAGATATTTTGAAAAATGTATGAAATGTTTAAAATTTTTCCCATACAATGCAAGTCAATGGGGATCAAAACATTCAAGCTCCAAAAAGCATATAAATGTAGCATAAAGGTAAACCAAACGATTCAAGTTGTATGTTCCACATCTTCTGAAGCAACACAATAGCTTTGGGTGAGAACAGACCAAAATTTAATGTAAGTAATTATTCACAAAAATCTTGACATCCTCACTAAGCTTGGGATCGATGCCTTTTTCACACATCAATAATCAGAATATTTTCCAGATGATTATCAATCTATATTGGCATTTTTTCAGAGATTAATAGGGCTACTTCTTGCACAATAGTTTTTGTCTCTTTATAAATATTTCTTTGTCCATACTGGGTATCTTAAAGGGGGTCGCACACCAGACATGTCTGGCATAGTTACATAGTTCTCTTACGAGAGGTTCTCCGTATTGCGTAAGCTAGCTTACGCTACGGGAAAGATTCATCTTTTCTGAGATATTGAAGCCAAAAAATTATCCTTAATTTTGTATCATTTGTCAACGCAGTGCAGCAACTGCAGACCTTGAGCGGGCTAGCTAGCGAGCTCATTGGTTGCTCTGCGGCAACTGCTGCAGCCTATAGACGAACTTGCGTGAACTCGCGCCCAATGAGAGGTGCCCGCGCGCTCACTGTCCCAAAGCCCGCCAGAATGGGCGTGGCTAGGGTGCATATAAGCGCAGTTCGTAGGCTGGAACCCTGATTTTCATCTCTTCAGCGAAGCTCTTGCATCTCTGAAACTGCAAGAAGCCGCGTCGCCGTTCGAGGGGCATCAAGCAAGCTTGGACAGCGCTCGAAGAAGCCGGCCGCCGCCACCTTCAGCCATCCTGCGAGCTACGCCATCCGGCGACGTATTCTTTTTAAAGCAAACTAGTTCCTCAGTGAACTTCACAAAAGAGCACGAGAGTCTTTTTAAAGATGCCTCGCACCTGCGGTTCATGCCGCACCCCTCTCAGCGCCGGAGACCGCCACATCATCTGCGCTCTCTGCCTGGGACTGGGGCATGCAGAGCTCGCCTTCGCTGACGGCGGATGCGACCTCTGCGAGGAGCTTCCGATGAGCCCCTGCGGGCTCGACTCGAAGCGCTCAGGACCGAAGCCGCCGCTGCCTTCTGTTTCGCCGCGCCGGAAGAAGGGCCGCTCCCAAAGGCTGCCGGAACCGGGTTTAGAAGCAACTGTCTCGCCGGAGCCTCTCCCTCGAGCATCGCGTTCACCCTCCCCGCCCCCCCCGGGACGCGCAGTTGCCGCTGAGCGGCCGCACTGCTGCCACCTCGGAGAGCGAGGCGGAGGACAAGGGCTGCTGTTCCATCATGGCTTCGGACAGCGAGGAGTGGTCACAAGCCTCCTCATCGGCCCAGGAATCCAGCAGGACCCGCGCCGGAGTCGAAGGGGAACTGATACGCCTCCTCACACAGGCCGTCGACCTCCTCAGGCTCGAGTGGTCACCGCCCCCTGAGCAGGCTCCCAACAGACTCGACGGCTGCTTTCTTCAAAGCCGTCACCGTGCGGCGCCCGCGCCCGGGCCGCTCCTTCCTGCCGGAACTCCACGCCGAGCTCTCTAAATCGTGGAACTACTCTTCCATCCCCCCGGTCGAGGATTCGGTAGCAGCACACCTTTGCCCGCCCTCCGCGAGATGGCGGTCTAAGCCAGTGCTCCTGTCTAAGGCCTGCAGAACTACTTCCGCCTGTGTTGGCCGCGCCTATTCCGCCGCCGGCCAAGCCACATCTGCTGTGCATTCCATGGCCGTCTTGCAGATCCTCCAAGCGGACCTTCTTCGGGAATGGGATGAGAAAGGCAGGCACCCAGAGGCTGTTACAGATCTAAGGAGCGCGACGGACCTCGCCCTTCGCGCCACCAAAGCTGCAGCTCAAGCCCTAGGGAAGTGCATGGCCTCGCTGACTGTAACCGAGAGACACCTGTGGCTAACGCTAGCCGACATGGGAGAAGCTGAGCACTCCACGTTCCTCAACGCGCCGCTCTCTCCGTCCGGTCTCTTCGGTTCCGCGGTAAGTGGCATTGTTGACCGTTTTTCGGAAGTCCAGAGAGCCACCCAAGCCTGAATCTCTTCCTGCCTCGCCGCGCTAGCTCCTCTGCAGGCCGCCCACGTAACCAGCCTCCTGCACGAGCATCTTCACAGCGCCCAGCTCAACAAAGCCAGACTTCCCAGCATCGACAGGGCGGCTGCCCCAGATCGCGCTCAGATAGCCGCCGCAGACCGCCGCCCCCCCCGCGGGCCTCGGCCTAAGATTGCGCTGAAACCTGAACAACCGAAGTCCTCCTAGCTTTGTTGAAAAAACGACGGCTCAGTCCCGCCGCGGCCGGACCACCGTCAAAGCTTCGCCCCCTGTCAGTCCCCTTCTCTCAGGCTACTACAGTGGTGAATTCAGCAGCCAACAAGCCAGTGTTACTACCCGCTTGCCTGCGCTCAAACGCCGTTTTCACGGCGACACAAAAAGATCTTGTAAAGAGCAAACATGTTTTATGTGTAGAAAATGTGCCCACAATCCAGTGTTCACCCCTACACACAAGCATTACACTTCCCGTGTTCCTATCAGAGCACACTCACATAAAGCGGGCACAGCCCGCTCGAGTGTTAGTCAATAAACGCGCCCACGAGCCCATGCGCGCGCCCCCTCTCTGCCTGCTCTGTCACACGGCCAGCAAACGCCTCTCTATGTGTAAGTCCCGTGCCCGTGACTATGCTCGCGCATCACTTAACAGATGTGACTCTTTCCCCATTCATCTCAATCAGGAAGTCACTCACAGAACAGCATGTCCCTGCTGTCTGCGAGCAGTCATGCATAAGCACAATAAGCACGCTCACACATTCTGTTCAGCCCGCTGTGTACGGCAATCAGGGCGACTCGGCCATTCACCCTCTAGCGTTACGCTTCAAAGCATGGGAAGCTATCCCAGGGATATGCAAATGGGTGTTAAGCACAATAAAACAGGGCTATTTGCTACAGTTCGATCGCCGCCCTCCCCGCTTCAGGGCGCGGCTCGAAACTACTGTGAACACGGAAGCAGCCTGCATGCTTCGTTCAGAAATAGCAAACCTTCTGTGCAAAAGGGCCATAGAGAGAGTGCCGCCTTCACTGAGCGAGTCAGGGTTTTACAGCCGTTATTTTCTTGTCCCCAAGAAAGACGGCGGCCTCAGACCAATATTAGATCTCAGGGTTTTGAACAAGGTGCTTGCAAAAAAGACCGTTCAAAATGCTTACAATCAGCAAACTCCTCGCGCATGTGCGCCAGGGGGACTGGTTTATTTCTCTCGATCTGAAAGATGCCTATTTTCAGATTCAGATAAATCCCCATCACAGGCCATTCTTGAGATTCGCCTTCGACGGTCAGGTTTATCAATACACCGTCCTTCCGTTCGGCCAGTCCTTAGCACCCCGTACTTTCACGAAGTGCATGGATGCGGCGCTCGCACCCCTGCGGAGTCAGGGGTTGCGAATTCTGAACTATTTGGACGATTGGCTGATTTTGGCACAGTCGCATACGGAGCTTCTGTCTCACAGGACAGTTCTCCTCAGTCATCTGAACAGTCTGGGTTTTGCAGTCAATTGGACCAAGAGCTCACTACAGCCCAGTCAGGCAATTTCCTTCCTTGGAATAGAACTAGACTCTGTGGCAATGACGGCTCGCTTATCTACACGGCGCGCGCGTCGAAAAACCGTTTTTCTGACTGCCCTGTCATCAGTAAACGTGTGGGAGACCTTCACGCGCTGTCTGTCAGCGCTGCGTGTATGGAGTTTGGACCAAGTGACTCCAAGGTAATTTTAAAGCCTAGACACGGCTATGTCCCCAAGGTGATCGGTACTCCTTTCAGAGCACAGATTATTTCCCTATCGGCTCTGCCAGCATCCGATAGCGAACGCGACACAAATCTCCTTTGCCCAGTCAGAGCACTGAGATTGTATACTGCGCGCTCCGCCTCTTTCAGACGTGCTGAGCAGCTTTTCGTTTCGTTCGGAGGGCGCACCAAGGGTCTCGCCACCTCGAAACAGACACTGTCTAGATGGATAGTGGACGCTATTGCTTCCGCGTGCTGCGTCGAAAGACCTGCCATGCCCGTTAGGCATTAGGGCTCACTCCACCAGAGGCATGGCCTCCTCGTGGGCATGGTCCAGCGGGATTTCCATTCAGGACATATGTGTGGCAGCGGGCTGGGCTTCCCCTCCACCTTTGTCAGATTTTACAATCTGGAAGTGCCCGCTCTGCAGGCAAAACTACTAGCGGTTTAATACGCTACAGCTCCCTGGTGAGCTGCACTAATGGGACACATTCCACACAGACCGGCACCGCCGCTCTGTTTTCCCTTCCCACTATGTGCTTATGTATCACACACACACTGACCCGCACTCTTGCCGGCCAAATATTATTTCCCCACTCACAAGGGCTCCCCGGGTCCCCCACCCCCTGGGGCTCATGCAGTGGATGCTTGGCGCACGCGGTGTTGACAATGGGTTCCCGTAGCGTAAGCTAGCTTACGCAATACGAGAGAACCTCTCGTGAAGAGAACGTCTCGGTTACCTACGTAACCTCGGTTCTCTCTAGATGAGGGAACGAATATTGCGTAGCTGGCCGTGCTTTCGCGCCACGGCGATTTTCACTTCATTCAATGAAAACCAGGGTTCCAGCCTACGAACTGCGCTTATATGCACCCTAGCCACGCCCATTCTGGCGGGCTTTGGGACCGTGAGCGCGGGCGCCTCTCATTGGGCGCGAGTTCACGCAAGTTCGTCTATAGGCTGCAGCAGTTGCCGCAGAGCAACCAATGAGCTCGCTAGCTAGCCCGCTCAAGGTCTGCAGTTGCTGCACTGCGTTGACAAATGATACAAAATTAAGGATAATTTTTTGGCTTCAATATCTCAGAAAAGATGAATCTTTCCCGTAGCATAAGCTAGCTTACGCAATACTCGTTCCCTCATCTAGAGAGAACCGAGGTTACGTAGGTAACCGAGACGTTTCCCACTATAAATTTGACACAACTCATTATCAAAGGATATGGATTATTTACTCTAGCCATCTCTGGATAATATATTGTGTATATGTATCTTTTAAATGGCCTACTCAATGTATTTTCAGTTACAAGTATGTCTTTTTGTGGTTTGACAGCTTAAATGAAACCTATTCAAGGCTACATACAGAGAAATAGCATAATAAACTTTGCCATTTCTAATCATTCAGTTTGAGCAGTTACACCAGTATCATACACTTGGTGTGTATTCGCACTTGGCAGGCTTGGATTGATTAAAAATAACTCTGGTGCGATTGCTCTGTTATTGCGGTTCATTTGAACAAGTGTGAATGCTGCCATCCGAATCTTGGTGCGCACCAAACAAGCGGACCGAGACCCCCTGAACAGTGGGTATCGGTCCGCTTCCAAACGAACTCTGGTGCAGTTCGACTGATATATGTATGCAGCATGGACCAAAGACGTCTAAACAAACCAATAACAGGATGTGATGTCACAAGATGTGACACTAAAAATCACGTGCTTTGATAAACATAAACACGTACATATATGTCTATGACATAGAAAGAGCTGTGTGCTGAAGGCAAACATGGAGCAATGAGGAGGTAAAGGTCTTTATTAACATTTGGTCTGACGAGCATATTTCCAGTATACTGGAAAAAAACGCAAAAAAATTTGTTTTCAAAATGTTCAGTGACTGGTTAAGGGAAAGTGGGCCCAACGAGCTCATTTAGCACAGCAGCCAGCATTGTTTTGGATGTTCGGCAAGTTCCGTCACAAAATATACGTCATAAAAGCTGTCTTTATCCTTGTGCCTTTTGTTTTGTATATTTAGGTTAAGTGTTAAAAATGCCAGTGTGAAACGAAACAGGATTAAATATAATTTTCTTTTTTGGTCTGAACCAAGAGGACCAAGAGAACCGAACTCAAGTGTGAACACACCCTAACTTTGCAATCTCATCAAAGTCACTTTGTTCATTCTTGACAATTGTGTGTATGGTGATTAGATTCATAACTTTGGACTGCCACCTGCACTGCATTGATGCATCCTTCAGTATTAAGTACAGTAAATGTTACATCAACCCCTTTGTGGTCTCTTAAAGTTGTTATGCCAGACTACAATAAATGGAAGTCCAACTGACTATGAATATGAAAGCACAAAATCAATAATTGATGTATACATTTTAAAGACATTCCTAATCCCCACTGTCCTTGGTGTGTTCAAAAAGCCCTTTCACACACCTTCACCCGCTTGATGCATGTGCAAAGCACTCTACGCAACCTGACACAGTGTTGCCAAGTTTTTTCACAGTGTTTTTTACGCCTAATTGGGCTTTTTTGAAAATGCAGACATGAGTTAAATGATAGTTTGTGGGCCAGTTTTTTAATACACTTTTGAAGTATACCACAGTTGTTAAAAGGTGGATGGAAGAATGATGTATAATGATACTGGAATTGAGTACCTGGCAACTGCATGCAGCATTGAAGAATCGCCTCTTGACGTCTTTACTGTTTTCCTGTCGGATCGGATGTCAACATTTATTGTAAATAAGGACTTGAATTTTGGTGTGTTTCTCACTCTAACCCCATCGTATCACTTCAGGTAGAGTATACCACCCCAATCGTGTGGATTACTTTTATGCTACATTTATGTGCTTTTTGAAGCTTTAAATATTTGATGCCCATTGACTTGCATTGCATTAAAAAAAACACCTCATAGGTGAAGAAGGAAACTCATGTAAGTTTAGAACAGCATGAGAGTAAGTTAATGATGAAAAAAAATTATGTTGGTGTAAACTATTCCTTAAACATCAGGTTGACTTTGTTTCTCCATGGTGTCTCTGCCTTGTGAAAGAAATTCCGTAATTCTGTAACAGATGCTGTGGGGCTAATGGATAGACCCCAGTGCTGGCTAAGCATGTCCCAGACGTGTGTGTGTGTGTGTGTGTGTGTGTGTGTGTGTGTGTGTGTGTGTGTGTGTGTGTGTGGATTAGCCAGATTAGACGTTTAGCTCAGCACATTGATACTGTGAGAACAGCACTTCTGTTCAGCTTATGTGGAGGGCACACAGAGGGGTGATAGTAAGTCCCTCAGTTCCTGACACTATAGGCAATGAGTTAATAAGGAAGCACATGAAAGTACACGAGGCTGTGCTATATTTTGAATATAGTCACAGCTAAAGGGCATTGTTAAGTATGACAAACAGCAAACCATTTGCTTTCATAAAATGGTTACTTACATATTGATAGTATGAAAGACAAGGCTGGATTTAAACATGTGGTTCTGTAAACACAACAGTTCTGTATTTGTGCCAAGCCTCTGTCCAAAATATAAATAAATAAAATATTTAGTCTGTTTCTAACATCTAAAGACCATAATTGGATTTTCTTCCTTTGATCTGGTACATTTAGGCAATCTAGGAATGTCTATCTGCAGCCACAACACCAAAACTCGCAAATTCACGACAACAGATGTCCTTGCCGCCATTCATCCAGCACCTTCTAACACGTGTGACACGTTGAATTAGTTAAACATGCTAATTTTGAAGGACGTGTTTACTGCTAAACAGAAGGGTTTATGTTGCTCTGGGTGGTTTTTGTCTGCTATGAGAGAAACTAAACTCCACGCAGACGCAACAAGCCCTCAGGGTTTCTGGACTCTCTTTTTTTTCCTGTTGTAAACACCTCACATTATCCGATGTTATCGAGAGTCTGTTTTGTCAGTTGGCTAATATTATGCCGTCGCCTGATTTCTTGATGGGATATAGGGTTTCAATTTGATGTGTCAAGTTTGAACGCATCACTAGTGCTAATCAGAGGCGAGTTAACAGGTTTAACGAGTGCCTTTTGTTTTTATGTTGAGACTGGCTGCAGGGCAGATGGAGTTTAAAATGGTGTCATGAGCTTCTTTAAGTCAAGTCAACTGTAAGATTGAGCGCTGTGCTACCTGTCAATCACAAGAGGAAAAAGACAAATGCCTCCTAGAAAGTGACTTCTGCAAACAGTTCTGCATGTCAGACTACTTGAGGGAACATCGGCCTAGAGGATCTGAAATTAAATTTGAAGAATTAGAAGGTAGAGAAGTCAGCCGTCTCTGTTGAGAAACATCGGATGACTAACTGAGACTAGACGTTACAGGGTTTCTCTTCCTCTGTGTAGCAGTCAGTCTAGGTATAGAATGTGTATATATACTGATATAGGTATCGTTGTGAGTAGGGCTGCACAATTTGGGGAAAATGTCATATTGCGATATGCGATTGCGATATAATAAACAAATGGTATCATGAGTCAACTTGCTTTGTTATCAAGGAAAATGCAGAAATAGATTACTGATAATGCTGAAATGTGTATTTCTCAACTCAAACATACAAACTAGCAACAACAACAACAACTATAAATGCAGTGTTTTCAAATTAAAATATTTTTACAAAATATCTTTGCATTACTGCAAACTTGTTATTTTCTCAATATTACACCTAAATAAAATAGAACAATAAATAAGAACATACAAATTTTGACACAAATAAGATTGTCCAAACAATCCGGGACATTTAAGCAGGATGTACTTTGTATAAACTCTTTTGAAAAGGAAACTGGATATAAAAGTGTGGTTTACTCAAACCACTAAAACTGTTGTTGTTGTTGGTGTGTGTGTGTGTGTGTGTGTGTGTGTGTGTGTGTGTGTATATATGTGTGTGTATATATGTGTATATATATATATATATATATATATATATATATATATATATATATACATATTTTATTGTTGTTGTAATTTTAACATAAGATTGATCTTCTCATGATGATGACGCTGCAGACAGCGGGGTGAGAGAGGAGCGTCTCTGTGTTAGAGTGCGCATCAGCCGGCGGAACTTTATATCTCTCCCGGTCTCAACTCCCGCTCAGATTGGGTCTCTTCCGCGACTGGTTGAAGCGGCTCTGACCGCACAGAGAATGACAGTTTTGGAGTTTGTGTTTATTTACATGGCACGCTCCTGTATTATATGAACTTTAATTAAGGATAAAATAAAGATATATCGCCAAGCTGTGATCTGTGTTTCTGTGTTATTTTTTCTGACCACCAGTTCAGTGTCAGTCTGCTCGGCATCTATCTCCACGCTGAACACCGGAAACTCACATGACATGACCGCACGTGCCCCTCCCTAATCTGAGACTGACTGGTCATCTTTTTATTAGCGGTGTAGAAAATGGGCAAACATCTCTCAGAGAGAAGAGGCTGTCACGTCCACACATGCACTTATTTGTTTAATAAAATCGCAGCATTTGCCGTCATATAATCGCACAGGCTGACATCGCGATTGCGATATGATTAATCGTGCAGGACTAGGCAAGGCAAGGCAAGGCAAGTTTATTTATATAGCACATTTCATACACAATGGTAATTCAAAGTGCTTTACATAGAAGAGATTAAAATAAGAATAAAAAAATAAGAATAATTGAAACAGTTTAGAATAAAATAAAATAAAGTACAAACAGTCGGACACACAGTGGCACAGTGCTCATTCAGTAAATGCACAGCTAAACAGATGTGTTTTGAGTCTGGATTTGAATGTGACTACAGCACATCTGATCTCTTCTGGAAGCTGGTTCCAGCTGCGGCTGGCATAAAAGCTAAAAGCAGACTCTCCTTGCTTAGAGTGAACCCTTGGTATTTCTAGCTGATGTGATCCTAATGATCTGAGTGATCTGTTGGGTTTATATTCAGTGAGCATATCTGCAATATATTGAGGTCCTAGCCCATTGAGTGATTTATATACCAGTAATAATACTTTAAAATCAATCCTAAATGTAACTGGGAGCCAGTGTAAAGACCTGAGGACTGGTGTGATATGTTCATATTTTCTGGTTCTGCTCAGAATCCTGGCAGCAGCGTTCTGTATGAGCTGCAACTGTCTTATGGTCTTTTGGGAAGGCCAGTGAGGAGTCCATTACAATAATCCACCCTGCTGGTGATGAAAGCATGCACAAGTTTCTCTAGGTCTTGACTGGAAACAAAGCATCTAATTCTTGCAATATTTTTCAGATGATAGTATGCTGATTTAGTTATTGCTTTGACATGACTACTGAAACTAAGATCTGACTCTAGAGACACACCAAGATTCCTGACTTGATTTTTAGTTGTTTGACCCCTAGCGTCAAGGTATGCATTCACCTTGAGAACGTCATCTTTGTTTCCAAACACAATGACTTCAGTTTTGTCTTTGTTTAACTGAAGAAAGTTTTGGCACATCCAACTGTTAACTTCATCAATGCATTGGCACAGGGAGTCAATGGGGCTGTAATCGTTAGGTGATAGGGCTAAGTAGATCTGTGTGTCGTCTGCATAGCTGTGGTAAGCAATTTGGTTCTTTCTCATTATTTGGCTCATTGGGAGCATATACAGGTTGAACAGGAGTGGCGCAAGAATTGAGCCTTGAGGGTGACTAGTTGTGAGTGATCAAGAAATTCAAAAGTCTGATCGCTTGGGGGAAGAAGCTGGCATGAATTTGGCTCGTGCAGGTCCTGATGCTGCGATACCGCCTGCCTGATGGTAGCAGCCCATGGCTCGGGTGGCTGGAGTCTCTGATGATCCTCCGAGCTTTTTTCACACACCGCCTGGTATGGATGTCCTGGAGGGAGGGAAGCTCACCTCCGATGAGGTGTCTGGCAGTTTACACCACCATTCGCAGGGCTTTGCGGTTGAGGGCGGTGCTGTTGCCGTACCAAGGAGTGATACAGCCAGTCAGGATGCTCTCTATAGTGCTGGTGTAGAACCGTGTGAGGATATGGTGGTTCATTCCAAACTTCCTCAACCGTCTCAGGAAGAAGGTGCTGGTGAGCCTTCTTCACAATGGCCTCAGTGTGGATTGACCATGTGAGTTGTTAGTAGGGATGGACGATATATCGAATTTCAATAAATCCTGAACCAAAGAAATTATGAACCATATCAAGGCAAAGCTCGATATTTTGAAATTTGCAAAAAAAAATTCTGTTCATGTGATCATAAATGAAATGATCCATCATTAATCATAATTACTCAATCGCTTGATTTGACCTCTACTACGCTTTTTTTCTACACTGCTTACAGGATTTGCATAAGGTCCTTGAATACTTGAATTTAGCTTTTAAAACTTTTGTTACTGGAACTCCTGGAAAATTGCCTTGTTTTGTTCAACAGTGCATGAAATTAAAGCGAACCATTTCTTTAGTCTTATGTGTGTCAATCAAAGATGAAATGCACACTCCACTTTCATTGAATAATGTGTCTTTTAATGTCCTTTCTGTTCTTTACAGTTAGATAAAAAGTAAAAAGAAATATTAATTTTAATCACACAGCAAAGATGTGATAAAGAAATTAGAGACTTCTCACTTGTTAATAAAGCAAAACACCTGTGTGAGTCTGTGAGAGGCACGTTGAACTCTTAAAGTGACAGTACCATTTTAGTGTTTGTTAAGTCCGTCAACTGTAAGAATGTGCGCTCCACTACACGTTAATCACAAGAGGAAAAAGACAAATGCCTCCTAGAAAGTGACTTCTGCGAACAATTCTGCATGTCAGACTACTTGAGGGAACATAGACCTAGAGGATCTGAAATTAAATTAGAATGAGAAGGTAGAGAAGTCAGCCGTCTCTGTTGAGAAACATCAGATGACTAACTGAGACTAGATGTTACAGAGTTTCTCTTCCTCTGTGTAGCAGTCAGTCTAGGTATAGAATGTTCTCTGAGAGGGTGAATGGCTTTGGGTTTTTTTTTCTTGTAAGACCTTCTTATAGTTTAACTTCATGAGGCAAATCCTCTTTTCAATGTAAATCAACCTCCAAAATATCTTCTTTCAGTACTGACATCTTTAAATGTCCTTGTTTTGGATGTTAGGGGCATAGATTTCTATCTTATTTTGGTCCTATTTTCTTTTTTTTTTCTTTTTTTATGATTTTGATGTCACTAGTGACCTATTTGCATCCTCATGGATACTTTTGCAGCTTAGTTTCAATATATGGTCTATTTGGACTAAGAAGCAAATTTTGAGTTGTGACTGTTACAGTTAGTTTTCATAGTAAGATTAACTCTTATTTCAAAAGGTCATAGAAAATTTGGTTTCTGATGACATGACCATTATAAATTATGTTTGAGATCAGATTTGTATTAGAATAAGGCCTTGTCTTGGATTTACATATCTGAGTCATAGGGAATTACTCAGTAAGTCATGGATAACTGCCCAAAACAACTAAACTAACGGAGAAAGCTGTGCTCATTGAGTTCAAGTACCATAATAATTATTGCATGATTGCAAAACTAATAGCTGCTTTTTTTGTCTGTATTCTTCCTTTCAAACCTTCCTTTGATATGCCTGTGATCAAAGCCCTGCTCTGCGTTCCTGCGCTGCCCTGGGCGATATCAGCTTTATCAGATAAGCATGTAAAGTTATGCAAATTTATCTCATTGAGAACTATCAAAAGACCAAGGGACTTGTTTTGCTCCAAACATATCCCTAACATACGTCCCAAATCCAAAACCGATAATAATCTGTAGAAAACATGATCTGCTGTGTTACATGTAAATGACATTAATGCATTAATTCTTTATCTTTGAATTTATTTGATTTTCACGTTTCGGCTTTGTTCTTAACCTCCTCGGCCTCCCAGACGTCCCACAAGAGTTACATCATAGCTACATGTATTCTGCCAAAGACTACAAACCTAGGAGGGGTTTTGTTTGGGTAGGAATGCACCATAGTCAAGGTCAAAAAGGTTAGTTTTTATGTGTGAAGGAAAAGAATGGAATGAAAACAGATTTGTGTATCCAAGGTCCAGGTACTTTGCGTTCATTCCTTTTTCGTTTTGGAATTAAACAAAAAAAATACATATTTAAGTCCTTTTTTACTATAAATCTCCACTTTCAAACAGCCCTCCTAAGCGCTATCTTCTCTCCGAAGAGTTGTTCTTTTGTTTTTGGTGATTCGTTTTCTTCACGTATATTGTCACCTACTGGGCAGGGAGGAGAATTTATAGTAAAATGGGATTTAAACATTGATCTGTTTCTCACCCACACCTATCATATTGCTTCTGAAGACAAGGATTAACCACTGGGGTCTTATGGGTTACTTATATGCTGCCTTTGTGTGCTTTTTGGAGCTTCCGAATTTTGAACCTGTTGACTTGCATTGTATGGACCTACAGAGCAGAGCCTAAATCTTTGTTTGTGTTGCTCAGAAGAAAGAATGTCATGCACATTTGGGATGGCATAATGGTGAGTAAATGATGAGGGAATTTTCATTTTTGGGTGATCTATTCCTTTAACTGTGGGAATGTTTCTTAAGTAAGTAAACACAATAGACCTGGTGCTTTATTTTTCATCTGTCAATATGATAAAGGTCATTTCTAATTATCCTTCAATGTATTCAAAACTTTGTAAATGATGAAAATTTTTAAATGAAACTTTTGGGCAACTTCTGCTCTCATGTAGGATTATGCTAGCCATGTACACACAATCAAATTCTTTATATACTGTGTAAGCACATTCTCTTCACATTACATCTGCATGTATTTGCACAGTTTGTACTCTGTAGGCTCAAAATCAACAGCACCATAAGAACGTTAATCAAAGGCATATTGTTGTCTTCCACTCAACACTTAAAGATTGATTTGGATCACTCAGCAGGCATTTTGTTGGCCCGCTTGCTCTTAATAAACCTTAGTTGACTCCCCACTTTCATATTCAACTGTCAACCGAAAGTGTGAATCATTCATTCCTTGGTGTTGCTGTATGACATCACCTTGTGTACTTGTCTGGTTATGTTTTTATTCTATTGATTATATATATATTGGCTTGACATGACAGTGGTGTCAGTGTAAATTATATCCTTGTCATGGATTTGTTAGGTTTTTAATGATTGTTTTGCTCCACAGGTGACTTGCCTCAGCATCTACAGGTGATGATCAACATTCTTCGCTCCGAGGATCGCATCAAACTGGTAAGAACACACACACGATCAGTGACTAACCTTTTGGCAATGAGATAGGCAGGCTAAATGGGTTTTATTGTCTTCTTGTTGCCAGAAGACTGTTTTCTTTTACTGTGTTATTAATCCATAAAATGCATTTAAATTTGTTACTAGCAGTCTCTGAGTGTTTCCATGGTAAAATGTAAACTGATCCTAGTGTCTTTCCAGCAGCTTTCAAGCTCCAAAAAAAGCACCATATAAATAGTGTCATAGTACTTAAGGAATTATTCACTGATAATATTCCCCTCTGCTGGAGATCTCAAATCTCAGTCATGTATGCGCATAATCAAATGCGGCAAGATGTGTTGCACCAGATTTTGATGTCAGTGATGCCAAACGCCATTGGTTCTTGCCGTGTATTTTAAGTTTTACAATTTACAACCTTGAATGAGAATTGAGAGCTGTGGCAGTGGTTAAGATTTTCATTAAATGACTGACCTTTTCAGTTTTAGGTGAACTATTCCTTCAAGAGATTATATGTATTATAATACAGTATGATGTGTTTTTGTATACATTTATATTTGTGTAGTTGTTTGTGCTTCATCTAATGAGTACATTGAAGTACTTCACCTGTAATCTACAGGCAGTGCGTTTAGAGAGTGCATGGTCGGACCGAGTGCAGTACATGGTGGTGGTCTACACAAATGGCCGACAAGACACAGAGGAGAACATCCTGCTGGGCATGGACTTCAGCAACAAAGACAGGTGACCTAGCATATGATATTCATCACAGAAACAGATTAGCCAGGCAGCCAGATGATTATTTGTGTCTCAAAGATACAACTTGGTCTGGTTGATTTTGTTTTCACACTGAGATGGAGGCATATTCAAGGATGCAAACTCTTGAGAGGTGAAAAAGGTGAGAAAGTTATAGCAGGTGTTCCATACATAAATGTTTAGTTTATTCGTTTGTTGCATTTAAAGCTTTTTTTTAAAGGGTTAGTTCATCTATAAATGCCCTCATGCCATCCAAGATGTGTACTACTACTATCTTTAGTTCTGTAGGTCCATACACTGCAAGTCATACACATCTGGGATGGCATGAGGGTGAGTAAATGATGAGAGAATTTTTGGGTGAACTATCCCTTTAAGTGTTTAAGCAAGTGATTAATTAGTGATTTTAATAAGGAAAATTGGAATGACAAAAAAATGACACCCTGTGTCTGAATATCCATTCTTCCCCACTATACTGTAAGCCAAAAATAGTACGCTAATGGAGTAGACACATTCCTGGATGAAGTAGGTCCGGAACCTATTCATACCACTCAAATATTTGAACGTACTGTTTTACTGGCCGAGAAGTGTGTCCTTCATCAAATACCATACAGTACGTATTTCTGAGTACGCAATTTCAGATTCTCCCTTTGGTTGAATAAATGGGTAGCCCCGCCCCAAACTCATGGCATTGGTTGAGCTAATGTTGCTGTGTCGGCTTGTAAGTATTCTCAAAAAGAAAGTTTTGATAGCACCACAGTGTTAACACTTTTCAGGGAAATATTAAATTGAGAAATTTGAGCTGGGAAATCAACCTATGATTGTCTTACATTGTGCATATTACACTGGAATAAGAGAAAGTATTTAAAGAGAAAGTAAAAGTGTCTTATGGTTGTCATTCACAGTAAGAACTGCTCTATTGGGATGGTGCTGCCTCTGTGGAGTGACACCAAAATTCATTTAGATGGGGATGGGTAAGTACTGCCCCCTCTGGTCATGGATAGGAAGTACAGGCTGCTAGTCAGTTGTTGCTTGAGCATTTGGTGCACAGATCTAGACTTTTTATGAACTAGATTTAATTAATTTAAATAAATGTACACTGAAACGCAAGTAGTAAAAATAATGAGAAGTATTTCTTATTTCCTATATTTAGAGAGGTTGTAGTTCTATTGTAATGATGTGTAATGGCCTTAACCTCTATTCTCATGTCTCCAGGGGCTTCAGTATGACTACCGCAGGGCGCACGCACATCTTCAAGCCTGTGTCGGTCCAGGCTATGTGGTGAGAAAATAAAAAAACTATATATAATATATTAGAGCAATTTAAATATTGTATGATCTAGCTTAGATTTATTTTATGTATATATATATATATATATATATTTACATTTTACATTTATGCGTTTGGCAGACGCTTTTATCCAAAGCGACTTACAGTGCAATTATTACAGGGACAATCCCCCGAACAACCTGGAGTTAAGTGCCTTGCTCAAGGGCACAATGGCCGTGGGGTTCGAACCAGCGACCTTCTGATTAACAGCCCTGTGCTTTAGCCACTACGCCACCACCACCCCTATATATATTATATATATATATATAAATATAAATTATTTTTTATTTTTTTTACATTGTGCACTTGTTTGTTAATGACATAGTAAAGTGGTGTCACATTCATGTTTTATGGTAGTTACATGCATTGACTTATATTATAATGTTTTTCATTTTGGTTTGTTCTGAGCAGAAACAGTATTTTTTTTGTTCCTGTTCCGACATTCCGCAGCCACCTTTTCAAATAGTAATCGTTTAGAATGAAATAAAAGAACAGTGAATAACATTATTTTTAAATGATGGTACTGCATGTTAAGGATGGGTGTTATACCAGTCACAGTGTTTCAAGATCTCACAAGAGAAGCAAGGCACCTGTTTTGGAAAAACGAGCTCAAGTTAGGGACTAAAATAAGTGATAATTTTTTATGCATTTGTGGGAATTTTCTGGATATCATTACAAGCATAGGCTATGATAGCCTATATAAAATAATGTCTTTTCTGTGAATGTATTCTAAAAATTAAATATGCCCAAAAATATTTAAAATATTAATTTGGCCACCTAAAATCAATGAATAGCCTAAATCTCTCTCTCCTGCATCCACTCACAAACTATGTGGGGGCATTTTAACAAAACATCACCTTTTTGGGCCAAATTATTTTACATTATTATTATTTATTTTTAACATTGGTTTTTAAACTAATGGAGTCCTTCAGAATCAATGTTCTACAATAAAGAGAGAAACCAATTTTTTTCGGGCAACAGGAAGTGTTCTAATTCTGAAATTACTGTGATAAACCCTTTGATCTTTGGTTTCATGAAAATGAAAACCATTATTGACCAGTTACCTGCATTTAAATTAACATTTCAACCTGAACATTTCAACCGATTGTTTTTGTCTCTGGTTACATGGTACTCTAATTTACTTCTTTACTTTGGTACATGCCCAAAAAAACATGTTGTTGCCATAATACCATGTCTAAAAAAACTATGGTTGTACCATTTTACTTTTCGGTAGTTCTTTGTTATTGAACAAACATTTGTAACTACTTTAAAGACACAAATCTATTTATTTAATTTGTTATTGAAGTTTAATTTCACCAATGCCACTTTGCCAAATATAACTTAACACTTCCCAAGTCTCTCAGCATGTGATTCATAAACCTTTAGTAATTCATTAGGGAACTGCAGGTGTGAAATTAAATGTAGAAGGTTCATTTAAAATGTCAAAAGAATAAGAGAAAAAAAATAAGTGTTTTACTGCACAAGTCCCTCTGTCTTTAATCTTGGTGTATTTCCACCATGTCAATAAGGAGCTGTAAACATTTTTATTTCTCATATTTAACCTGTGCTTTCTTCAGGTCAGCTTTACAGATCCTGCACAAGGCATGCGAGGTGTCACGTAGGTATAACTATTTTCCCGGTGGCATGGCGCTCATGTGGATGGGATACTACGAGAGCTGTATCAGCTCAGAACAGAGCTGCATCAATGAATGGAATGCCATGCAAGACCTGGAGACACTGCGGCCGGACTCCCCAGTCATCTTTGTAGACAAGTGAGTGCTTTTAAAAAAAAAAAACAGCAAGTTATTTGCACTTGCAAAATCTACCAGCAGATTTGAATTAACATTTATATATTTATTTTTTAATTTTTTTGCATTCTTCCTTTGCAAGATCATAAACATATTTGTTGAGTGTTGCCACAATTTAATAAATACACTAGTTCTGTTTCTGTTCTCCAGGCCAACAGAGAGGGAGAGAACAGAATGCCTAATTAAAGCCAAACTCCGGAGTATCATGATGTACCAGGACTTGGAAAACATCACGTCCAAAGAGGTCAGCAGGAACTGCATAGAGTAAATATAGACAAGCTGTTTTCAACTGGATTTGCTTCAGGACCCAGATTTTTCATTGGACATCTACAGTAGTACAAAACATAAACGACAATGTTATTGGTCAAACATTGAAATATTATATTATGTTACTCTTTTTGAGAATGGGGCCAAAACACAAAAGCTGTCCATGTAGGCAAGTGCCTAATATGGATAGCTTCTACTGAGTGACAGGTGACTTTGCGGCAAAATACCATGGAGTCCTACTGGTTGACAAACCACTGATATAGACAATACTGAGTCCGACACTTCAGGGGATAGTTAACCAAAAAAAGAAAATTCTCTCATCGTTTATTCACCCTCATGCCTTCCCAGATGTGCATGACTTACTTTCTTCTGCAGAACACAAATGAAGATGTTTAGAAGAATATCTCAGCTCTGTATGTACATACAATGCAAGTGATTGGTGACCAGAACTCAGAAGGTCCATAAAGGCAGCATAAAATTAATCCATATTACTCAAGTGGCTAAATCCATGTCTTCAGAAGTGATATGACAGGTGAGAGTGAGAAACAGATCAATATTTAAGTCATTTTTTAGTATAAATCTCCACCTTTGACCAGTAGGTGGGTAAATGTGAAAGTCACTTCCACACCAGAATTTGGAAGTGAAAGTGTAGATTTATAATAAAAAAGGCTTAAATATTGATCTGTTTCTCACCTACACCTGTCATATTGGTCTAGAAGACATGGATTTAACCACTGGAATCATATGGATTACTTTTACACTGACTTTAACTCTTTTTTGGACTTTCTGAGTTCTAGTCACATATTGTATGAACCTACAGAGCTGAGATATTCTTCTAAAAATCTTCATTTGTGTTCTGCAGAAGAAAGTGAGTCATACACATCTGGGATGGCATGAGGGTGAGTAAATGATGAGAGAATCTTCATTTTTGGCTGAACTGTTCCTTTAAATTTACTGCATTTCATAATCCTACACACAATTTCTCTTTAGATCCGAAATGAGCTGGAGCAACAGATGAACTGCAACCTGAAAGAGTACAAAGAGTTCATAGACAACGAGATGCTGCTTATTCTTGGGCAGATGGACAAAGCCTCCCTCATCTTTGATCATCTTTATTTGGTGAGTGCTGCTTTTACCTTGATGTGGCCATCCAGAGGTCAGTGCTGTAATAATTGTCAACCATTATGCAGTAATTTCAGTGAATTTGTTTTGATTTGTTTAAGGTAAAGCTTTTTAGTCCTGTGGCAGGGCAGAAGGTATTTTTCAAATATGACCCACTTGACACAGATTTCCCTGAATCAGCCAGTGATTTGCATTGTTCGTTTTTCAGGGTTCTGAATGGAACGCTTCCAGTCTAGAAGAACTTCAGGAAACTGGGTGAGTTTTACCTTTTAGGTCCACACTTTGTTTTCCTCTCATGGCATTATTTTTCTCAAGATGAATAAATGGGCTTCTTTAAATGGGTTAATGTTAGTTAAATGTGAAAGTTTAAGGTTAGTCTGTATCAGATCTCATTTTAAAGGGCACCATATTCTCCTGTTACTGCAAAAGTTCAGAGTTTGTATTACAGAAAGAAGTTGTGTTAGTGGGCCTATGTTTAGCCTCCGATGTGAGGAATATGAATAAACTTGCATCTATATGCTTTTCCATTATTCTCCAGGTGTAATTTATGAGATCTCCTCAATTAATGTTTTGCTGTTTTAGGGTGGGCTACATCTTAAATGTTACAAGGGAAATAGACAACTTCTTTCCAGGAACATTCTGCTACCACAACGTCAGAGTGTATGACGACGAGACCACAGACTTACTGGCCCACTGGAATGATACCTACAACTTTATCATTAAGGCAAAGTACGTCACTATTTTAAACTTTTATATTAAAAGAAATAAGCATTATGCTTTGCTTTTAGATGGAAGAGTCATAACTTGGCACACTGTTGCTCTTCATTATTTGTAAGCATGTTGCATCAGAATTTCAATTTTGTTTATGTGTTCAGGGATGAATGGTCAGATATTCCATATCCTATGTATTTTTACTCTGTACTCTGTAGGAAGAATCAGTCCAAATGCTTGGTTCACTGCAAAATGGGTGTAAGCCGCTCTGCCTCTACAGTAATAGCCTATGCTATGAAAGAGTATGGTTGGTCTCTGGAGAAAGCTTATAACTTTGTCAAACAGAAGCGCAGTATCACGCGACCCAATGCCAGCTTCATGAGGCAGCTGGCAGAGTACGAGGGTATACTGGATGCCAGGTATTAGAGATTTCAGCATTACTATATCTTGTGTATTATAATTTACAGTGCACAAGATAATTATCAAACATCATTATGTTTTGGTTTATGTGTATTTCATTGTACAGCAGTTTTTTTTTTTTTGTTTTTTTGTTTTTTGGATTTTCCTGGGGATAGGCTTACTTTGGATTGGCATACTACTATACTATTAGTATTTTTTTATTATATTATATTAGGACATCCCAATCCTTTTAGATGAGCACATACTGTATTTGGATGCGAGTTTGCACACACAAAGTCTTCAGACATGTGCACAAACACATATTACATTTACAGTATGTGTGTCATTACAGTTTGGCCTCTGAGAGAAACACATTTGCTCATTTCATTCTACTAATTAAGACCTTTCTAACAATTAATAGACACAAATAAACACATTTGTGATAACACATTTGCAAATGATGAGAACAAAATGTTCTTATTGGTCAGCCAATTAAAAAGCATTATTTAAGAATTGGTAGGATCAACTAAATACAATACATTGTAAAGTCTAGATTCTAAGCTTTAAAATGACACCTATTTTGTTCAGATCAAGCAAGAGGTTATTAATTTATCATGTAATTATTCTAATTTGTTTTCTGTTGGGAGTGCCCCCCACAGGCACATAATAAGCTCAGATCAATTAATCCTTCTATCAATAAAAATATATGTGAAAAATGTGCTCAAAAAAGGTCATAATTACAACAACAAAAAAAGTTGATAAAAAGATCTAATGCAATACCTTGTGATAATATATGCAATATTTTCATATTAAACTATTTTAATGAGCCGGTAATTTTTGACCGGGAACACAAAATGTGTTAGCACAAAATGAACACAACACAAGGGTTAATACTGGTCATTTAAACACTCATATCTGTCTACCACAAGTTGTTTTATGACCCTTCTTTTCTCTCTGTTTACCCTTTAGTAAACAGCGCCATAACCGCCTATGGCATCCTGATTCAGAGTGTGATCACCTTGACTGCCTGCAATCTGCTGCCGGTTGTTGTGTAAATGTAGAGCTTGTTGGTCACATCACACCCAACCCTACAAAACCTACTATCACAGTATGCTGTGAGCCTGCTGCACACTCCTCTCCTATTAGCCTAGACCCTGCCCACCTGCAAAACTCCCACTGCTACTTCCGCCGCCTTTCTGACTCCACCCTCGACAGCGAGCCATACACTCCAATTCATGCTCCACCTTCAGTTGATGTAGATCGTGTTTACATAGAGGTTGCAGATGTGGAGAAAGATGCACTTCATGATGATGAAACTTTCGAGGGGCGCGAAGGGTTTCCTCAACCTTACTTTGGTGTTCCCATAGAGGGCACAGCTGCCCAGACCTGTTCTCGAGGGGCAGAGCCTCTGGAAGAACTACGTCTGCGGTTGGAGTTCAGCACGGTTGAGGAGGAGGATGAAGAGGAGGCTCAGCAAGAGCAAGAGGAGATGGAGGCATTAGCAGAGGGACCAAAGAGAGGAGATGGGGATGGGGGAGGAAGAAAAGAAAAGGAGGCAAATAAAAAGGGGATTGACCTAGCGAGCATGAACCATCTGCGCAATGAAAATTACAACAACAACAACAACAACAACAACCACCTCAGAACACAAAAAATTCTCACTGTGAGTGCACACAGCCTTACAAAGTATTCTCGCTTAACAAAACTGCTTCTTGCTTTGGGACATAACTAAGCCCTTTTTTTCACATTTTCTGCTCTTAATTTGGAAGAAATCTGTATAATTTAGAATGGTTTAAACATTGTAAAATGTGTATTTTTAGCTGAAAATATGATCAAATAACCAAAACATTTAATTAAAGAACTTGACGGGTGTATAAGTTCTGCGTGCACAAATTCCATTTGGGCCTAGATGTAACCCTACCATATCACTCCTCACTGAACGTGTTTAAATGCACATTCTTACACCGTTTATGCTTAATAATCTGATAGCATGTAAGGTCATGTAAATGCTTTAAATGGCATTCCTTTATTTTGAGTTGCATGTAAATGCATTTCTCTGCTTTCTTACCGGACTTATCTAATATGGGCAAGTGTTGTACGCCTGCCTGTTTAAGTTTTGACATCAAAAGCAGATAATAATAGGATTATTTAAAATCTCATGTAAACATGGATTACTTGCGTTTTTGAATATGATTATTTTTGGAAGTTATCAGTGTATTGGTGTGCATGTAAACGCTCACTGTTTGTGGTATAATTTAGTAGTTGTAGTTTGATTATAAATGGAAACTTGAATAGAAATGAATTTTACTGTATATGCATAAATTTTTTTGAAGATTTTTTTATTCTATCTTTTTTTGTTGTTTAGGAAAGTGCCCATCTGAAGCAGTATACTAAGCCTAGGAATGCTCCTGGCTCACAATTCAATTCCAAGCCCACCCAGCGTGCTCTGTTAGAGGCTAACAGACGAGGCCTTGCTCCCTTACCCCTTCACAGTGTGCCCAGTGTCTCCATTCAAATGCCATCCTGTGCCAAATTGTCCATGACACCAAAGTGTGACAAGCCTGTCTCTGATCTGTGCCTTGATGCCAATGCAATGCCCTTGGGGCATAAGGAAAAGCCAGAATGCAAATTCCTTGACATTCCCCACCAAGACAATGGGACACCATTCCAGGAGGTCAAGGGGGATGGAGATATTGATATTGCTCAAGGTTCCTCTACTCAACCCAGAAATGAGCGTGAGATCAAGGGTCTGGAGAAAGTAGAGGCCTATTACTCCCCACAACAACAAGAGACTCTAATCCAGTTGCAGAGGTCCGGCCTTGTTCGGCGACAAACAGAGCGCTTGGAAAAACGTTCTGGTCCTATTCATGAGCATGCACGTGCAAACGAACAAGGGGAAGCTAGTTCAAGCAAAGTTAATGATGCAACAAACAATTCCAATGTTCCAACTGACCCATTCCAAAAGCCTTTTGGAACATGGACAGATTCCTCTACTGAAGCTGCAGTGCCATTGACGAACGAGGCCTTGCTGGCAGCTCTAGGATCAGGTGGTTTGACGCCAGTCTCGTCCCCACATGGTTCCACGCTCACCCGCAGCTCCAGTAGTGACAGCCTTCGCAGCGTCCGTGGTAAACCAGGCCTTGTACATCAACGTGCACAGGAAATCGAAGCCCGTATGCGACTAGCAGGACTCACCGTACGTTCTCGACTCAAGCGTTCCAACTCTCTTGCCAAACTGGGCAGCCTTACTTTCTCCTCTGAGGATTTGTGTTCGGTGTGCTCTTCCAATGAAGGAACCCTTCTCATGCTCTCATTATCCCCTGAACCTGAGTGCTCAGTCAGTTCAAATTGGGCAAGACCTTGGTCCTCACCCTCCTCCTCAACCTCCACCAACATGGAAGCAGGGTCTGGAGAATCCAGGAGCTGACAGCAAGAGTGGAAGATTTTAGTGCAACGAGACCTTTGACTTAAGTCTCAGCTGGATTTGTGCAGATAAATATTTATATTTTTATATTTTTAAAAGCATTTTAGTACCTTGGGAACATTTACCAAGCAATGTTCTTACAGTGGGACAGATCAAACCGACTGTACAAGTTGGGTAAAGAGTGTGCCACACAAAAGAATGGTTGGAGAAATAGCTTTGAGTTGCTTGTTTTTTTTTTTTGCTTTTTAATTTTTTTTTCTGATATTTAATGGATAGGTGTCCAAAATTTTCAGGACAGGCTTTTGTTGCATTAAATCCAAATAGATGTGTTTTGCACATGTCAATCCCATGTTCATGTTGGCTGACTGACAAACTGTTCATGAGGTTTTCAGCTCTTCCTGCTGTTTTGAAATCAAAATAAGCACTCACCATCCAAGAGACCATTAATGAAAGGGTCAAAATGGACCATTGTGTAATGTTTCCATCAGTCCTCCCATTTATTGTACTATAAATCCCTTATTTGTGGACAAGTATGAGTCACAGATTCCTTCGGACATGGTCACAAATTTGAAAAGGGTTTAAAATCCTACTCCCTGCCTAGCTCTTGCTTCCTGGCTGTATGGTGAAAGGAAATGGACTCTCAGCCATGATTAGGAAAGTTCTCTGTGTGCTGATAGACGTACTGAATGTGCACAAGGACCCTCTGTTCATCCATACTGTTCTCTGGTATCATTTAAATTACATTGATTATTTTCACACAGGTTTCAAACCAATACCTCATACCAATACAGTAATGTTTGTAGGCCAGGGTTGTTGCTTAAAGACAGCATATTTATGGGTGGGCCCCTGGGCCATAGAGGAGTTTAGTGAGCCCCCCTTGTCACATGGTCTGGGACAACATTGTACCCCCCATGATGAAAGCCCTAAGCCAGGCAGATAACAAAACATGATGACTGGCAACATTTTAGTGTTCACACACAGTGCAGTGTGTGCTGAGGGTCATTCAAACTCTGCTATTGGGAAATCTGGGGATTGGACCACCAAGAGGTTTGTTTTAGATTCTTCCATACTTCTAATACTTGATAAGGGTGATATGAAAGACAATCATTCAAAATAAGGAAAGACGAGCACCTCACACACTCAATCTGTGATCAACTTGAACCGGCTGTTCTCTTTTCCAATGCTAATAGATGCTGTTGTTCTAAAGAGTGTGACTGTATATGTTGCTGTCATTTAGGCCTGTTGGATTACAGTTAGAAAAAAAGAGCAGTAGGGTTTTGTCTCTAATAGCACATTTGTATGCTTGTAAGGATTTTATAAAAATGGGATCTCCATTTAAGTTTCTTTAGCAGAAGAGCAGCTCCATGTTTCTAAATGTGATACAAATCATTTTTCCAGGTAGAGAGACTTTTATATAAACTCAGCAAAAAAAGAAACGTCTCTTTTTCAGGACACTGTATTTTGAAGATAATTTTGTTAAAATTCAAATAACTTTACAGATATTTATTGCAATGACAATGTTTTCCATGCTTGTTCAAAGAACTATAAACAAGTTTTGAACATGTACCTGTGGAACGGTCGTTAAAACACTTAACAGCTTATAGACGGTAGGCAATTAAGGTCACAGTTACAAAAACTGAGGACACTAAAGAGACCTTTCCTCTAAGTCTGGAAAACACCAAAAGAAAGATGCCCTGGGGTCCTGCTCATCTGCATGAACATGCCTTATGCATGCTACATGGAGGCATGAGGACTGCAGATGTGGCCAGGGCAAGAAATTGCAATGTCCGTACTGAGATGCCTAAGACAGCGATACAGGGAGGCTGATCGTTCTTGCACTGGCAGACCACGTGTAACAAAACCTGCACAGGATCGTACATCCGAATATCACACCTGCAGGACAGTTACAGGATGGCAACAACAACTGCCCAAGTTACACCAGGATTACACAATCCCTCCGTTAGTGCTCAGACTGTACGCAATAGGCTGAGAGAGGCTGGACTGAGGGCTTGTAGGCCTGTTGTAAGGCAGGTCCTTACCAGACATCACTGGCCACAACATCGCTAATGGGCACAAACCCACCTTTGCTGGACTAGACAGGACTGGCAAAAAATGCTCTTCACTGATGAGTCATGGTTTTGTCTAACCAGGGGTTATGGTCGGACTCACGTTTATCGTCGAAGGAATGAGCATTACACCGAGGCCTGTACTCTGGAGCGGTATCGATTTGGAGGTGATTTTGGTGGTCCGTCATGATCATCGGACTGGGCTTGTTGTCATTGCAGGCTCAATGCTGTGCGTTACAGGGAAGGGCCATTCCCCCAGAAATGTCTGGGAACTTGCAAGTGCCTTGGTGGAAGACTGGGGTAACATCTCACGGCAAGAACTGGCACATCTGGTGCAGTCCATGAGGAGGAGAATGCACTGCAGTACTTAATGCAGCTGGTGGCCACACCAGACTCTGACTGTATCTTTTGATTTTGACCCACCCTTTGTTCAGGGACACATTATACCATTTCTGTTGGTCACATGTCTGTGAAACTTTTTCAGTTTATGTCTTAGTTGTTGAATCTTTGTTCATAGAAAAAAAATTTATGTTCATGCTGAAAATTGAGAATTGAAAAGTGAGATGTTTATTTTTTTTTGCTGAGTTTATTTGAATTATTTTCCCTGAGTAGTGACAAATTCTGTGAAATGATCTGAGCGAGGCTGCTAATATGTACTCTATGTATGTCTATTTTCCATAATGAAAACGAGGTCAAGTTGAACCAAATCTTTACAGAGAATTGAAGCTCACACTAATGCTAAACCAAGATGAGACATTATGGGACTTATAAGGCAAACACAGTGTGACATGACATTTATAGCAATTGAAATTGTTTAGCTGTGAGGGTGTCTCTATGGGTAAATCTCCAGATCACATTTAAACCCCATATCACAAGAATAGAGAACATATATTGCATGTAGAAAACTACTTCTCAGTTGACTTTCTAATTATTAGAATACAGTATTTTCACTGTATTACAGTCAATAAAACCTGGTCAAATTATTTTTATTTAAATCTGCATACATTTAAAGGCAGTACAACAAATACTTCTGTAATTGTAAATACTTTGCTGTTAATTTTTATATATTTTTTTGCTTTACAGTAATGCGAATACATTTCTTTGTATTATGGTAATGAGAATTTGGGGGGAAATGTGCTTGATTGTCATGAAAATCATGTCACAATGCAAAAAAAAAATCTTGACCCGGATATAATCTTGACAGGTAACATGAGATTCACTCCTATGTCCATTTGTGTATGAGGATGCTTTCCATACCATTTGATATCATCACAAGAGCTCAAATAACAAAAACACGTTAACGTGTCACATTTATTTTCATGTTCTGTGTCAAGATTTTAATTAATTCAACAGGCCAATTACAACTTGCGTTGAAATACTTGGTTTATTATTATGCAGCATATTTTTCCAATATCTTTAAAACTGTTTATTTACATTTATCAAGTCTATGCTGTCATGTTAAGTTTTGGCAAATTAAATGTCAAGTTGAGTGTGTGTGTGTGAGTGAGTGAGTGGTGCCTTGCATATCGCTACACCGTTACTGTGAACTATTTATGAATATTAAAACCCTTTTAGCGTGCGTGTGTGCTTTAATGCTTAAGTCATGAGCAGGCTCATACTGTGTTATTCAAGCAGTCTCCTCTACACACACACACTCTGCATTACAATGTATGTAAATACTATTCGTATGTTGGTCATATAACATTTTTCTGGGAGTTCATGGTATTTGTATCTAATAGTCAACTTGAATCAGTTTCTTTGTCATGTACATGGTTGTTGCGAGTTTGCATGGATGATTTTGGATTGAATGGGTATCATTCAACACCATTAATTTAATTTAATCTTCCTTCTAGGGCCTGAATATTAAACTGACAGGAGAAAACTAAGCTATTAAACAGAACTCTGTCACAACAGCATCCATTTTGGAAGGCGACACACAGTTTGAGGTTGTAAACTGTGCCCCGAACAACGATCTCCCCAAATTCTTTTGTGTCTCCCCAAAGCCATTTAGTGTCTGATGCCATATTGTGGTCAAATTTGAGTCTGAGATTACAGATTAAATGTTACTGGTTGCCTGCATTGTCTTGTATCATCAACATCAAATGCCTTGTGTAAAAGCAATAGAGACATCATGAGCTAACTCCCATCTAACAATGTTGCCAGTTCAGCAGCATGAGAGAATGATGGGATATGGGCACATTTTAAAAGTGGCTGACATTTGCTTGGCAATTGCTTGTACATTTTATTGGTGTCTTTGAGGAAATAGAAATAGGCCATTAATAGTTAGGAAATTTCCCTTGGCTTTGTGCAACAAGAGCAAACGAATGGAAACTGATTAAAGATAGTTGCCAAGTTTTTGGGGTTCCTTTCCAGAGGTGTGAGGAAGGATTTTATGTTATTCAAGTGTGAAGAGATGACCAAAGTTCTGCATTAATAATCAATATTAAATGCCACAGTATTGATGCTCTTTAAGAACCGCCATAGATTCTCGTTTGGGAGAGATGGTGACAATAGCTAGGATAGATTTTCATAGAGTTACACAGGTTGGTCCTAACTCATCCATTTATAGACTTTCCTCTTGTTGGATGTCGAGCCTCTTTTTGTGAATTAGCAATGCTGTTTAATTGCAGTGATCACAAATTAGGAATGCTCTGTCGCCCTTGTTATCGCTTTAAAAATGCAGCAATATTGTCCTTTTTACTGCAGATTTGCTGTAGTTTTAATGCATATTGCACTTTGTACATTTTGTTGAAATGATGTACTGTATGTGTTTCTTATGGGAATACATTTTTCATTAAATGTTTTTCTCTTTTTGTCAATTACTTCACAGGCAAAATATTTAATTCTAGATAGTTTATTTTTTATGCTGGTCTGGACCAATAATTTCTAAACCAGTTTTAAGCAACAATTAGGTGCAAATGTGTCTACTTGAACTACTTGCCATTTGGTCTCTGCAGAGGTTAACTGCTCTAGTATTATGAAATCATAGATCAGCATCTGTGCTCTTTCAGACTGCTGGCATGCTTCCATAGATAGAACAACCAGATTATGCAACTACAAACTACTCCTCCCTGCGTGCATGACATCAGAGATTTTACTGCAGGCTTTGAGGCTGTAGGGAGGACAGGGTTGATTAATGAGCACCAAACCTTTGCAGAATGTGTGCGATGGATCAGTCATTGCCTATAACCTTCTCATTAATATACAGGCTTGAGCAGCTGCCCCTTTATAAGACCTCTCATTTGAAGAAAACCTACCAAAATAATGCTGTTCGGTAATGACAGTGAACTAATTAGTGAAAACCGCATTTATTAATCTTTGTTAATATTAATTTATACATATATAGTACAATTGTTCATTAAGAGTTCATGTCATGATGCATTAACTGACGTTAGCATAAACAAATTTTACTGTTATTTATTTGCATGTGTAAAAATTAACATAAGTCAAGATTAATAAATGCTATAAAGTATTGTTCATTGTTAGTTCATGTTCAATATTGTGCTAATTGTTAATACAACTTTATTCTAAAATTTAACCATTGTAAAATATTCCAAATAATCAGTGCTAGGTGATAAGATCTGTAACATTGTGTACATACATCAGAATGAAACAAATAACACCGTCTCCTTCACACGTGGTAGTTAACAGTAGGACTACCCTTCATATTTACCAGGTTTCTCCACTGCAGCCTGCAATTTTGTCTGGCCAGTGTTTTTTTCTTTCTTTCTTTTTCTCAGTGGCTGATGAACTGTGTGCTGGAGTTATTTTTACTTATTATAGAGAACAAACGAAAGTATCCTGTTATGATCGTTACTATAGCGGCCAATTACAAAACAGGGAGATTTAAAAGTCTTTGTTCCCTTGTTTTTTTTTTTTTGTGAACTGCAGTCAGTCTCATTCTTAGCTTGTGAACCAGCATGAACTTTTCATCAAGCGTTGGACATTAAATAGTAGTGCAGAACTGAGGAATAACTTAATAGGGTGGTACCATACTGATACAAGACCAGCATCAGACATTAAGCAGGGCTTGAAGCTATAATGCCCCAGAAATGTCCCTGCCATTTAAATGTGCCAATGGTGATTTCTCCTTTATTTGTTATGCAGTTTTTTTACATATGTATATATTTAGTACAGTATATTATATACTACTGTTTGGAAGTTTTAGAACATGTTACTAATAACTATTTCTATTCATATTAATGCTGCATCCAAAAATCCTCTACTTTCAGTAATGCAAGTGTTTGCCATGTGCTGTCCATTACAGCTGTTAGTTTAGGAACTGTGAGGGGTCTGTTTCTCAAACTAAAGAATCTGACATAAGGTAGAGTGGGGCTAAAGGCTCCGTGAGGCAAAAGGTTCCATTGATTTTATTTTCTCCCAAAAAACTAAACAGCATCAAAAACTACCACAGCACTTTCCTAAACACCGGTTTGTCACTATACACTGGGGGAAAAAAATATATGTTGCAAAGTTGTGCAGCTAATTAAAATCCCTGAAATTAACACATTTCTTTTGAGGCAAAATACTATTCATTTTCAGTTTTTTTTAAGGTCATTAAATAAAAAAATTCAATAACTGTCCAATAAGTGAACACATTAACAGGCCCTTATTAAACACATTGTTTTTCTTAAGTGGGCTCACATTGGCTGATCGATCAAAATAGAGATTAGTTTGTTTATAGAATACTTTAAAAGTAATAAAATGCCAAATGTGTTTGAAATTATCAGGAAATGGTTGACTTTTTTCTGAAGTGGTTATTTTGAGTAAGCGTAATCTTAATTTGTTACTCAAAAAAGCATCTTGCAGTCTCAAATTTATTTGCATTATAGTTGACAATTGTGCCTTATAACATTGCCCCGGTATCTACACGATATCACTTTAAAACTTGTAGGGGCCCTTTACCCTCACCACCTTTTGTTTTATTAATTTTAATTGAAGAATCCTTCTGTTGTTGCTCCATCAATATTCAATAAACATTCATCTTTTTTTTTTTTACCTTGATATATTTTGTGACCAGAAAAAAAACTAAAATTTCCTTAAGGGGTGCCTTTAGCCCTGCTGTACCCTACCTGTCTTGTTGTTGTGCATTTGGGCTGTGTACTTCCCTCTCAATCCTGGTTAGATTCAGCATGCTTTCGTCTTTCAAAATAGCAGTGTATGGAATAGCCTTCATCTCTCTCTCCAAAAAAAAAAAAAAAAAACACTTGTAAGAAATGCAAGGGTTAGTTAGCACAGTATGTATTTGTGGAGACAGGGCAGGCCGAGCAACGATTATGAGGAGGTGGGAACCGGCTGAACAGTCAAAATAATATTTAATAAAAACGTAAAGACACACAGAACACAAACGCACACATGTCAGCTGCATTAGTCTCTCTCTCTCCCGAACTACTTCTTCTTTGACATTTTATGGCGGTTCGCACACCAGCTTTTGGTGCATTTTCCACCACCTACTGGGATGGAGTGTGGAGCATTGACGTAGAGGGAACAACGTCTACAACAACAAACTACATGTACATCTTAAATCCTGTTCATTAACAGCATCAGCACTCGGACACTTCACCCATATCACTCCGCTTGTGTTCATGCTGTTCAAAACTAATGTGTAAGAGCAGTGCAGTTCTGTTAGGAGTTACTATCTTTATTTTTGAAATTACATATGTTAGCCAGCAGGTGGTGGCAAAAGATAATTTGTGTGTGTAATATGAGCCAGTTTGTGACGTGAAGAGAATCTGTTTGTCATTGTTTACATAGAACAGCGCTCCGTGATTGCTCATATTACTAATACATTACCAAAGCTAGGAAATAGCTTTAAACGGACAACTTCAGGATTAAGGCTCATGCTAAGAGACACAACAGACATCGCTGTTTCTATCGTGAATGACTCTTGAGCACCGGCTACCGCGAAATAGAGAGGAATTCCCCCGCTTGGACGTCTATTTTCCAGTGAGAAAGCTGACAGCATCTCTGAATGGGTGTGGCCTCTCTCTCTCTCTCATCCAGCCATCTATCCTTGTTTATCCAATGACTTTTAGAAACAGCACAAGACATGATACTGCAGTGAACATTTTGAATTACTAATGAAGGCTTGGACGCATCATTTGTTTTGAACCAGCAACGGCAGATTCTGATCAATCGTGTAAGAAAGTAGTTCCAAGCACAAATGCGTTTTTATGACCGTACTCGGTTTTTCCTAATTTTTCAAATGTACTTGTTCGTTGAACTGTTGTATATAATATGGTAAACATATGGTAAATATAATAAAGAATATCACACTCGCAATCGTGCTATATGGCCCTACATCAGCACTGCTGTAATTCTCTGCGGCACTCGGCCTGCGGCCGAATCACAGCAGTGCTTATGTAGGGACATATCGCACTGTTGCTTGTGTGATATTGCTTAATTATATTTACTATAGATTATATTTACCATATGTTTCTATATATTTCATGGCCCTGAAAATCAGTTAATGGAGGCAATACTAAAAAAATATATATATTTCTGACACTGTAAAAGACTTTGTTCCTGCCCTGTATCTATGTTACCGTGACCACCAGCATCTTACTTTGCACAAGAGTCTCAAAGTTTTAGTGGTCTTTACTGTTGATTCTATTTCGAGAGAACCACAGGAACCCAAGACAATCTCACTACTTGGTATCATTACACCCTTGGTGGAATGTGCGTTGCTTTTGATCAAAGCAGTTTGGCACAGAAAAATTAGTCTTCCAAAACAATTCATCTTTAAATATAGAGTGGCCTGAGTACAGAGACAATTGAAATTGACAATTACTATGACATAATAACTGTATTGTATTAGCTCAGTTGTCACTATAATGAGAAAGAGGAATTTTGTAATTTAATATCTTTGTACTGGGGGGAAAAGGCCTTTGGTATGAGAAACAATATCGAAGCATTAGGATTGTGTCAGATCTTTCACTAATACTGTAATAATATTATGCCTTATTAATTTCTAGCTGCTGAATCCGATTGTTGTAGTTTTGCTACATAGGGAGAGGACTAACTTGCTGCATTAGGCAAATGTGCGTGTGACATAACAAGAAAGTAATAAAAGCCCATTTGCCAGCAGAAGTCGGCCAGAACATCCATCTAGCCAACAAAGAGTGGTCTTGTCCTGGAATTACTGTGCAGTCACAGGAGTATCGGTGAGTATCCACTTCTTCACTTCACATGGATCGTTACTTTAGAAGTTGTTTTACTGGGGAACCATTCATTAAGTTTGGCTTATAGTTGTTCCAATTTTGAGAATTTAATTGAAAACATATGCATTCAGAAACAGTTTGGCGTGAGAGATGTTTTACACAGATCTTTGTTCATGCTTTCCGATTCTGCATGCAAGGGAGAGGCAGAGGACCACAAGGAAATCAAGTGACTCGCCTTAAGTGTGTCTGGGTGAGAGATGCAGCACAATAGGGCAGTTGTGGAGGGTTAGGATGGGATGGCCTTGCACAGGGAAAACTGCTGGTGTCCGCAAGAGCTGTACATGGAAGTAAATGAGAAACAGGAACTATTCAAAGTTTGATAAATGACTAATCCGATGATCACCACAGACAAATAATCTCTGACTTAGACATCAGGGATCTAACAAAGATAAAACTAGAGGTAGTCATGGTTGAGTGGCAAGGTGACAATGAAATGTAGCCTCAACAGTTAAAGGGCAAATTAATGTCCTCAGTTTTGCTTAACCTGAATTGTAAGCTTGTCTATTTTCAGCTGTCTCAGGACAGAATTGAAAAACATCACTGTGTATCCATGTAACTCTGCTAAACTTGGCCATATGACAAGAAGGCCACTGGTTTTGCATGAGTGTTCCCGTAAATGAGTTTAAGTGTGCTAGGGAACAGTGAAACAGGAAAAACGGAGGTCATGTGAAGCATACGAGAAGCAGACTTGTGAGAGTCAGCTCTGTGCACTTTGCTAATGTTTTAATATTTTTATGTCATAATATGTTAAAATTCGATACACCCAGTGATACATTTGCTCTTTGAGCTAAACATGGCCAAGAAGTCAAAATCCTCGGGCACTGGAGACATTAAAAGACACTTATGTGTTCAAGATGAGAGCGCTGACGGGCCTGTGGACCGGAGAAATCCAGCGTCAACTGTGTTTGTGATGCTGACGAAGGTTGTTGCTGACTCGGAGGAACCCGCTGTAATACTTCAATCGATTACGGCCATGTAAACAAAATTCTTTAGTTAGTTACATGAGTGGCAGATGTTGAAAAACAAACCGATTATCTGAAGTCATCAGAGAGGGAATTGTCCATTAATCTGCCTGTGACAAAAGTTGATTTGGAAAATATTCTTGAAAAACTTGAAGATTTTGAGAATCTGAGCCGCAGGAATAACGTCAGAATTGTCACAATATTTTCTTGTTCCCAGACTTTGCGAATTCGACAAGAGAGAAACACGATTGGTTCAAGGAATGTAAGAAACTCTTACATCAACGCAAGATCGCTTTTGCATTGATGTTTCCGGCCAAACTGAGCATAGACACCAAAGACGGTCATAGGGTATTTTTGTGCCCAAAGCAGGCATTGTCGTTCATAAAAACAATGGATGAGTAACCATTGGGTGTTTCCCCATGTGAGTGGATCGACTCGCTGACGCTGTTCATTGACTCGATTGTCGGAGAAAACTGGGCATCATTTTTGTTTCTGTTTGTGTTGATTGCGCCTTGCGGCTGGAGTCTGTTTTGTGAAATGACATTAAACTTAAGAAATATGATATAGTGTTTCTTCAAGAAAATCATCTTTCCCCGCAGAAAGCTGGAAAATTTGGGAAGATATGAGGTGGACATGTTTTCTTTAGTGCTGGCTCAAGTAAAAGCAAGGGAGTCATTACATTGATAAACAAACCTCTACAATTAAAAAACAAACAAAATAAAAACAGAAAAAACATTGTCATTCATTGTGCATTTGTGCACTTAAGGAAGAGACTACTGTATCATGATAAACTATACATTTCAAGATTACAAATGTTATCAAAACAATGATGTAGGTTATTCTCAGGAAACAGTGCTATTTGTGTGCCATTTGTGTGCCATTTGTGTGCCATGTGTGGCCAGTGTCCCCATGACTTAATAATAAAATAAATGATGGAACTTAGCAACATTAAACAGTTATTTTATTTAAAATGGTTTTATCAGAATATATCATTTATACTGTTTATTCAGTATCAGTACAATTTAATGAGTTAAATCTTTTTGACATATTCACGAAAAAGTGATACTCTGTCTCCTTGCCCAGATATTGAATATCAACTTCAGACTTACTGTGAAGGATTTGAAATGAAAAGCAATTTAGGGTTAGTACATACAAAAACTACTAAAAGGCTGTAACCACCTATTTAGGATTGGGAGAAGTAGAATTAGGCATAAAAACTATTTTTATTGATAGCAAATATAAATATTGGGGGGCGCTTCCCTGGTGGTCATCAAATGTTTCTGGTTGTACAATCATGGTACATAAGACCTGACGTGAGGTAAAATAATTTTTTAGTTGTATTCAAGTTCAGGAGTAACCTCTTCAAAATCAATGTAAATCAATGTAAAATCCCTTCCACAATGTGTTCAAATTCTGAGACAAAAATAGCACAACATTTTTTTAAGAAAGAAATTTGTCCACAACAGAAGCAATATTACTAGATAACCTATTTGGGACACAAGATAGTAATGAATAATTTATAATGCAGTCATGATGACAGAAAGATTATAAATATAGTCATTTGTATGTTTTATGTATTCTCTGGCAAGGGAGAGATATGGTATTAAAGACAGATGAGGAGAAGGATCAAATTTTGGAACTATGAAGAGTGAAAATATTGAGCAAGTGTGACCCAAAGCAAAGATTTCATCAGCAGCTTTCACGAGCCCATAAGCCTTTCAAATGATATGCGACAGAGGGCAGGATTATGAATGAATGTGTGTGTGTCTGGGGATTGAATCGCCTTATGCACTCGTTTGTTTCCCATCTTCGTCATCATTGTTGTCAGCAGCAGAAAACCAAATGCAAATACCAAATACTCTTTTTCTGAAAACTTTCAGATCCCTTTCAACTCTAAGATCTATTGATTTAATAGTCTAAATGTTTGGACAAAGCCTCATATAGTCAAGAAGATGCATCGCGATATACAGTGAGGTCCAAACATTTGAGACCTCTAGTATAAAAAAATAAAAATTATGTATTACCAATTATATTATCAGCATATTAATATGAGTGAAATGTTGAATTGGTAAAATGTACATGAAGTTCAGAATGTCTGTTTGGTATGGCATTTTTGGCTTTAACTATAGCATGAACTCAAGCTGGCATGTGCTCCACAAGTTGTTCAGAACCTGATAATCTACAGCCGTGGCCAAAAGTATTGTCATTGACATACATTTTATATGTACATTTTATATATATTATAGTTTACTGACTAATAATAGAGTGGTGGTGGCATAGTGGGCTAAAGCACAAGCAACTGTTAATAAGAAGGTTGCTGCTGGTTTGATCCCCACAACCACCACCATTGTGTCCTTGAGCAAGGCACTTAACTCCAGGTTGCTCTGGGGGGAGTGTCCCTGTAATTCCCTGTAAAGTGCACTCACTGTAAGTCGCTTTAGATAAAAGCATCTTCCAAATGTAAAATGTACATGTTATTGTGCAGAGTGATCAGATGCATTTTAAATAATTGCAAAAGGCTTCATTGGCCAAAAAAATTAACTTTATCACAAAAAAACAAAATTTCACTGTTTTTTGGCCCTGGCTCAAAATGACCAGCTAACATAATTTCATATCAGCAGCACCTGGGAAAGTGTGAACGACTACTAGTCAGGTGAAATCACTCTATCAATCTGATTGGATTATAAGAGCAGACTGATTGTATTAAAAGGAGGGAAGAAGTGCTTCCAATCATTGTGTTCTTGGTAGCAATGGTTACCGCTAAAGAAAGGCATGCAGCCATCATCGCTTTGCATCAAAATGGCCTCTCATGCAAGGAAATTGCTGCAAAGAATATTGCACCTGAAAGAACCATTTTCCGGATCATCAAGAACTTCAAGGAGAGAGGTTCAACTGCAGTGAAGAAGGATTCAGGACGTCCCAGAGTGTCCAGCAAGCGCCAAGACCGTCTCCTCCTGAGGAGTCAGCTATGGAATCTTGTCACCACCAGTGCAGAGCTTGCTCAATATTGGCAGCATGTTGGTGTGAGTGCATCTGCATGCACAGTGAGGCGAAGAATTTTGGACAATGGCCTAGTGTCAAGAAGGGCAGCAAAGAAGCCACTTCTCTCCAAGAAAAACATCAAGGACAGACTGAAATGCTGCAGGAAGTACAAGGATTGCACCGCAGAAGACTAGTGCAAAGATATTTTCTCTTATGAAGCCCCCTTCCGACTGTTTGGGACATCTGGAAAATCAATAGTCCAGAGAAGAAAAGGTGAATGCTACCATGAGTCCTTCACAACAGTGAAGCATCCTGAGACCATCCATGTGTGGGGTTGCTTTTCATCCAAGGGAGTGGGCTCTCTCACAGTTCTGCCCAAAACACTGCCATGAATAAAGAATGGTATCAAAACGTCCTGCAAGAGCAACTTCTCCCAATGATCCAGGAGCAATTTGGTGATTATCCGTGCATTTTCCAGCACGCTGGAGCACCAAGGCAAGAGTGATAACGAAGTGGCTTGGAGATCATTACATTGTAATTTTGGATCCGTGGCCAGGCAACTCCCCAGATCTTAATCCCATAGAGAACCTATGGTCAATCCTCAAAAGGCGAGTGGACAAGCAGAAGCCCACAAATTGTGATCAACTCCAAGGCAAGAATGGACCGACATCAGTCAGGATTTAGCCCAGAAGCTGATATCCAGCATGCCAGAGCGAATTGCAGAGGTTATGAAGAACAAGGGTCAACACTCTAAATATTGACTCTTTGCAAAAATGTTATGTTTTTGCCAATAAAAGCCTTTAAAACTTATGATATGCTTATAATTGTTTCCCAGTATACCATAGAATCATGTGAAAAAATAATCTACAAATACTGTCACTGCCAATACTTTTGGCCACGGCTGTATGTTCTCCCAGAATCATTTGAGAATGTTCTAAAGCTCATCTTATGGGCTTTAACGAAAACAAGGTAATCTGACCTTTTGTACAATTGAGTTAACATTTGATTAGTGACCAAATGTTTTTTTTTTTCAGAATCTTAAATATGCCATCAAAAACTTTTTTTTTTTTTTTTTTTTCAAGATTATAAATCATTTTTAAATTAGATTTTTTTGAATGCCAGATTTTTTGTAAGGTCTGACTATTTTGGATCCCAATGCTTTCAGCAACAACCAGCACTTCACATGAAATCACATAAAAGTATTTTATTTATATATATATATATATATATTCTTTAACTGAGAATTGAATATAATGTATCAGTGGGTAGAATGACACCAACATTGTGTGTAAAAACAGTAAATTAATTAAATTAGGAAAATTGGACAATTCAGAAATTTCTCTCGAATTTTTAAGTAATGTCTCATGTCTTGATTATATAGTGTGAACCTATAGCTTCTGTATGAGATTCTGCTTTACTGGAGAGATCTCCTGCAAAATGGCTTGACTCTAATTCCAGGTTTTCTTGCTGATGGTACATGTTATGAACAAGCATGAACAATCAATGGCTGCTCAGATATGTTGTGGTCACAAGACACAGGAAAGAAACACTGTTTCTATCAAAGTCAAGGTTCAAGTAAAACACATTGCTGCTATTTTCATTTGTTCTTAGATATTAGTTTTGTACCAATAAAACTTGAAGTCTGTAAAAACAATTACATCTTCAAACCAGTTTCCATAATACCACCCACGATGATTGGTCGGACAAACAGATAGCCCTGCACCAAATTGACACCAATGGTTCAGCCAGTGTTGCTACTTCAGGTGGGGTGCTCATTCAAACAGAGAAATGTTTTGCATAGATGTTTGGCAAAATGACCATTTACGGTTATTTTATGAAAAAAAGTGCAATGAAAGTGAATGGTTACTGAAGCTGTCAGCCAAACATGTCATTTTGTGTTTGTCGTAAGAAAGAAAGTCTTTTTAGCAAGTAATAACTAAACAATTCCCCTCCCAAACAATTCATGTTTGAATAAGATTACAGGAATGAACTAATCCCACATGACAAGTCAAGACAGAAAAGTAAAAAAGATGTCTGTGAAATCTAAACAGCTCATAGGGGGAGTGAAAGTCTGGGAAAATTTCAGATAAACACTGGCACAAACTGCATGCCAGAGCAATGGCAACATCACCATCTTGTGCTCTGCCACAATACACTGCCAATAACATCTCTTTTTTTCCCAGAATGTAATGGGACAAAACCAGGACAAGGAGGGGGAGCCAGGGCAGGACAACAGTTCTGCAAGGCCAGAGGAAAAGGGACCAAGCCCAGACACTGGGGGGGCAACAGAGGAAGGAAATCCAAGTATTGAGACTTCTGTTGTCGGGGCAGATGACGAGAAAGCAGCCGATGGAAGGTTGGATGAAGGCCCAGGCAGGGAGTCAACATCACCTACACCAGAGCAGGATTTGGATTCTCATGATAAGGTGTGCACTCCCACAGATAGGGGGTTAGTGGAGGGAGGCGATGGAAAGAAAAAGGGAGGAAGACAGTGTAGCGAGGAAGGCAGGGCTGAACCACTGAATTCACAACAGCTGAATGGAAACAGACGGTCTGATAGCTGCATGCAAGGAACATGGGAGGCCAGAAATGGTGAACCTGCTCATGAGAGAGAGGACATGGAAAAATCAGAAGCAGGTGAAACAAGAGACTTGGAGAATGAACTAGAAGACCCTCTACAACACAATCGAGTTGGAGAGGATCAGGAGAACTTTAGGTTTGACCTTCCTGGAACAGACAAGATTGAATGTGCACACGAAACAGAAATCAGAGGTAAGCAGGACACACACATATCAGATGTAAAGGACAAAATAGAATTTGTCTATGAAGATGTAACCATGTTAAGAAGACAAGAAGAGGACAGAGGACTACACGGAGATATTGCAGATGTTACAAACATGAATACCAGCAGGAACATAGAAGCTGCCTCTGAAAATGGTATAACAAAATCACGTCCTGCTGTGGTGACCTCTGAGATGCTGAAGAGTAAGAACTTTTCAACACCAATGGATCCTGAAGATGCCTCGCCTGCTACAGACAGACAAGCCAACTCAAAGGTCCACTACCTGGCAAAAGACAAAGTTTCCACAACATCTAGTGATAATGTTAAGTTGAAGACCAGCTCAATTAAATCACAAGATGAGAAGCCGATGATTGAACCCAGCTTGTCAAACCTTGCGATGAACTCACCAACGGACACATCGAGGGACATTACTAAAGTAAATCACCGAGTGCCAGAGAATTCAGATACGGATGTAACAGAATCCCCAAACACTGAATATTCTTCCCCAAAGAAAGTTGAAACCCAGGGGCATACAATGATGAATGTCTGCAAAGTGAGAGAAAATGTGCTTCAGCCAACAGATGATGTCATAAAGACCAGACTTACTAGTTCATTACAGGCAGGTGCTGAATTACTAAACAAAGCCATGAGTCT
Source organism: Xyrauchen texanus (assembly GCF_025860055.1). Taxonomy (NCBI): domain Eukaryota; kingdom Metazoa; phylum Chordata; class Actinopteri; order Cypriniformes; family Catostomidae; genus Xyrauchen; species Xyrauchen texanus. The sequence continues at coordinate 12,434,890 of NC_068279.1, forward strand.
GGAACGAGTACACACCCCAGAGGACCTGAGCCCCTTAGAAGTGGCATCCAAGTCACCTCAGGGTCACATCGAGAGCAATAAGCAAATATCTGCAGGCGAATTCACACAGGATGAGCATCAGAAAGAAATGCAATTTTATTTGTCAGACTTGGACAGCGTTTCGACAAAGAAAACTTCACTGGAGAGATCACCTGCTGGAGATAAAAAAAATAAAGATGGCATAAGAGAGACTGAAGAAATAGAAAATATGGAGTCTGCTTCAAAGAGTCGGCATTGTTTCCAAGCAATGAAAACTGAGATTAAAGACCTTTCTCTGCATGGAACGGAAACAGGAGAGGGCTATTGTGTGACATATAATATGGCTGGTGTAAATATACTGGGTAAAAACAAACCCCTGCAACAAAGCCATGAAGACATTAAGTATTCTCACCCCCCTTCTAAATCTAATATTCATGCTTTTCAAAAAAATGAAATGGAGGATTCCCCTCTTTTACAGAAAGCCAAAGTCCACACAGAGAAAAGTCTAGAATGTTTTCTGGCTGTAATAAATCCACAGCCAGAGACACAAACATTTCCAGTGACAGTGAAGGATGCTATACAAAAGATGGATCCAGAATTTACCTCTTCTCTTTGTGCAGTGATTGATGAAGATGGTGCTGCTGATCAGCAGAGATTAGACACCAACAAAGTCTCATCAGACAGTCTCAATCCCAGCCAGTTTAATCAGAATATCATCAGATCTAACACAGATATGCATAAGGAAACATCTGCAACCTGTTCCATCTCTGAACTCATGGCTGGTCCTGAGACAGCTTCAATAGTTAAAGAGGACAGGCCAAGTGTCACGCCACCTCTTTCAAGTGTGGACAAGACTGAAGTTGGTCTGTCTGGTTCCCCTCAACTTTTAACAAATGAGTCAACGGATTCCATAGTAAGCCTGACAGACGTATCTGATCAAGTCCAGGATGCAGGAGTTGCAATGCCACACAGCGAAACAAACACATCTGCTTCACAAGATGTGCATCATTCTGCCTCCATGTGCAACCTAATAAGTATGCAAGCTAACGAGAAACATGATAAAGAGCAGAACAAGCTGTCAACGCAAGCACACTTACATCTGGTCACCTCTAACACTGAGGAGAAACATTCAAACCAGCTTAACCAAAAACATGCAACAGAGAGCGGCTCTAACATCTTGACCACAGATAGTGCTGAAACAAGCATGGAAGCACAACAAGGTTTACAGAAACGACATGTTTCAGATTTGATAAAGGAAACTATTGCGTTGCAGAAAAAGATGAAGGAGTGGACCAAGCCAACAGAGGCCCGAGGTGACCTGACCTTAGATACAACACAGTCTGTTAAAGTATCACAGATGAAAGCAGCATTTGATCCACCAAAGAAATCATCTGAAAAAGCACTAGAGAGAAAAACTTCAGTGAGAAAAGGTAAGAGCATTTCTGAGAAGAATGCTATTTCTGCCATACATTACTTATGAAATGGTAAAAAATAAATAAACTCACAAGGTAGAAAATGTAAAAAGTTTGTTTTTACTGCATTAACAACCTTCTGAATTGACTGAGAGTGATTAAGGAAGAATTATATAGATCATCTGAAACAATTTGCATACAAGTCATGAAATGGATTGTTTATTTCAGCCTAATGGTGCCATCTTGTGGCACCATCTTAAAAGAAATATCCTCAGCCTAATAATTTTTTTTTATATCCGAGTACAAATCCATCGAAAACCACCAAAAACCAAAAGTTATCACTTCATGTTTCTGAAAACATCTCACATAAATGTACATACATTTCATTGTGTTTAAATCTCACTTTTTTATGAGTGATATTATCAATTTACTAATCAAACTAATCAGAATAATCTTTATTTTACTCACCTCACTATATTTATGACGTCAGTAAAACTGGTTCTACAGGTAAACAGTCACGTCGTCCACACTGAACTTCATACCTGGGGCTAAATTTGTTCTGTGATTGGTAATCTTTGACGCCACTCACCCCTCATTCGTCCAATCGCGCTTTCCGTGAGGCGAAGAAAGTTAAAATAAGGCGTGGCTTCCGGCTTGTCTCAGACAAGTTGAGAGAGGCAGGGCAGTGGCAAAGGAAACATTCGGGCGATCAGAGGCTCACGTTGGAAAATTAAAGCGGTCTATATCACAGAATTACAGACGTACTGGGATTTATTTTTACTACGACAGCTGAGAAGGTAAGCATTGGATCAAACTCCACCCCTCACGAAATGTTTGTAACTGGAGGCGAGGATAGGATTTGCGTGCGTAAGTGCAACTTTGCTGGGTTTGAAAATCTTTCCATGCGACGAGATATGGCAGCATGGATCAGGCCAGATGGGCTGATCGGCACTGCTCAAAATCCGGCATTGCGTTAACAAAATCAGCCTCTGGATCTTATAACTTACTTGTCATGCTTTCTGGATGTGAAATAAATGCCTTTTTTATTTTATGGATGAGTGAATTAAATTCCCCTTTTATTGTAACAGGGAGGGAAACAAAAGTTGCTGTGTCTGGTTGCGTTAGAATCTTTGAACTTTTAAATTTTAAATAGGAAGTGTTAGAAAAAATATTCAAATTTTAATTGAGAGATTTAGAATCTTTTAAAAATGTAAATGCATATCGTGTTCGCGGGAGAAAGACTGGGTGAGCACTAAACAAATAAAGCTAAAGGTTACCCACTCCAATTTGCCACCCAAGCCATGGTGATCTCCAGCCAAGCTCCCTCTGAGTTAATGGCAACTCAAAGGCTTGGTTGGTCTACGTGACTTGCTTGAGCTGTCAGTTCAGAAACTGCTGGTCTGATTAGTCTTGCTGTGTGTTCACTGCTCAGAGCAAATATAAAAGTTTATATCAGTATCTGATAAAGAAACGGGCTTTGGAGCCAGTGATCTCATGTAGAAATGCAGGATTCTAATCAATCAATAAACACGTAGCCATGTTTCAAAAACAGCGAGAGACTTTCTTTCAGTGCGTAACGCGTGTTTTAGTTAAGCTGCTCGAACTTCCTGTAGGTGTGGATTGGACTGCCATATCCGAGAGGGTGGATGCATTAAAAACTTTCTTTGAAAGTTAATACAATGTGGTTTCTGTTTCGAGGCTTTAAGGAATTTTGAGCCTTCCCTTTTCCTAAAATACACTTGGAATGTTATGTGTTATATATATAACCCATTTTTGTCAATGGATCATTGGGTCATGTCAGCTAGTAGATCAGGATGGCCTCACCCATCAGGTCTGTTGCCTATGGTTCAACCTAGTGGTTTAAGGTCTGGCCTGGTAACCAATAGGTTGTATGTTTAAATTATAATTCTTTATTTATTCATTTATTTGTCACATACTCCGTTATATACACTATATCACTTGCAGGGAAATGTAAACCTGGTCCGCTTCATAGATACCAAGACTCTTGGCGACAGTTAACCCGAAAACAAAAATAGTCATTTTCTCACCCTTATGTTCTGAACCTGTTTTACTTTCTTCCGTGGAACACAAAAGGAGATGTTGGGCAGAATTATGGTCTCATTGATCAGACAAACCGATAGCCCTTCACCATTTACTGTCATTGTATGAAGAAAAATAAATGCAATGGAAGTAAATGGTGATTGAGACTAACATACTGCCTCTCATCTCCTTTAATGTTCCATGAAATAAAGTCATGTAAAACATGACATTATTAATTTTGTGAACCCTTTGTTTGAGTTCTTGCCTTGGACTCTTTCAGATCCACCCTGTGAGTGGTTGTGTACTCTCTTGAGTGTAGGTTTCTTACATTAGGCTCACAAGTGTTTGCGCTGCTGCTGTTAAACACCTGGTTAGTGTTTTAGGGTGTGTTCACACTTGGCAGGTTTGGTTAGATTAAAACGAACTCTGATGCAATTGCTCTGTTAGTGCAGTTTATTTGAACAAGTGTGAATGCTGTCACACAGCTGAAATTTCAATTACTGCCCTCTGGAGTAAACAGGTGGTAATACAAGCTTGAATTTCTCAGCATTGCGATTAAAGTGCGTTCATTTTTTTAACGCGTTAATTTTTGTCAAATTAATCGCTCGTTATTAACACGTTAAATCGACAGCCCTAATATATATTAATGCAAAATACACCAAAGACGTCTAAACGGACCAAAAACAGGAAGTAATTTGCCTAATACTGACCTCAAGCATACCTAGTTCTTCTCATCATAGATGCCATGTTCCCATTACAGTTCGGTACTGGCGTTGGAACAGCCCGTCAGCTGTCTTCGCAGCATATCTTCGTTTATGTGTACAACGGAGGAATTCCTGCCGTTGTTTTGACTCCTTTTACACATTTTGTTAACTCTTCCTTTTGTTCTCAGCTGGTAAAAATACCACCATATATAAATCCAACGAGCGCATTTCGTTTTGGATGTTCGGTAAGTTCCGTCATAAAGCTGTCCAGTCAGGTTGTGACTTTTACCTGATGCCTTTGGTTTTGTATCGTTAGGTTCGGTGTTAAAAATGCCAGTGTGAATGCTAAATGAACCAGGACTAAATGTATCATTTTCATTTTTGGTCCGGACCAAGAGAACCTAACTACAAGTGTGAAACCCTTAGTGAATGTTATTTATAGTGCAGATTTGTTTTCTTTATGTGGTTACCCACATGTTGACCACACTAATATGATCTGGCTTGTTTTGGTTTGACTCCTTTCCTTGCTAGGTGGCAGGAAAAAATAAAACACAATGAATCCTCAAAAGCTGTTTGAAAATGATTTATAAATAAAGTTTGAAATCACTTTGCAATATTTATAGATTTAATTGTCAGATTTGTTTAATTTTAAAGGCGATCTAAGTTGAAAATGATGTATTCTCACATAAGATGAAGACTCCAGTTATAACAGAAACCCAATAAAAGTGGTTTAATTTTAAATGGAGCGAGTCGCCACCTCTTGCACGCTACCATATTGACAACACATGACACAGTGTCATGCAATTGACTGAGTTACTACCACTTATAATGACAATAGTAATAACATTTTTAATTTATATTGCACTTTCAGCCAAGGCTCAAACATAAAGGTACATGTAAGCAAAGCAAGCCAAACAATATGACAACAAACACCATATACTTCCTACAAACAACAGAGCCCAAGTCAACTTTTTAATCCAGAGTAATGGTATCAGCAAGAGTGTGATCCTCCAGAATGAGTGCAAGTTGAAAGACAATGTTCAAACAAGAGGGAGTCATCAAACAAACTGCTACACCCTGCACCTCTGACCATGCTGATCACGGATAAACAGCGCAACCTCAAACGCTAAGTGCGAGTACACGGCATATGTGAGCCATGGCTGTACGGTCAGTCTAGTGCGCAAAAAATGTGTGTGGATTGAATCAAGAATACCCATCATAGTGATATGTGTTATTTGAAATGGAGAAAAACAGACTAAAAGTTACAAAACAGAAGATAAACACATTTGGTGTAAAGCGACAGCACTTGGTAAGCAAACTTAAAGTATCCAGGGTGATGGGTACCATTGTAGAGTCCAAAACTACAAGTACTGCTGGGGCCAAGGGGATGAGTAAGAACCAGCTAAACTCTTACTGAGTGCAGCTTGAAGGACAAAAGAACTCAAACTCAGTACAGTAATCAAAGTCTATTATTGTTCAATTATAGCCTATTTATTTGTTTCAAGAGATCAGTCTTTGTTCATGTTGTTTACTTGTTACTGGTGCATGATATTGCTGGAGGCCACGCTGAAATGTTTGGGCTGGATGTCAAAAAGCATCAACCTGTGTCTGTGTGTGCTTGTGGTGGACGTTATTGTGTTGTCTGCTGTGTCGCTGAATTGTGCATGCGTGCGACAGTGGACATATACTAAATAGGCAGGGATACTGTTGCGAGTTTAAGGAAGTCTGATTTCCTCTAAACATCTAACAGTTTCAGTATGAATTTCTCAATGACCAGATAACATATAGAGGCAGCACGTGTCCTTTAGGCTGCTTTCTTCTGAGTATTGAGCTTGGTGATGTATGTATCACCAAAAGTAGGTATGCCATAGTAAATGCAGCTCTCTGTTAAAAACTGCATCCGTTGTTATACATAATTTCCTCTACAAGCTTTGGTAAAATTATGTCTTGTTTGTTCTAAAACCTAGGTGTTATGTGCTTAAGACTTTTTAGCATTTATTTAATTTGCCATGATAAAAATAAAGCAAGCCCTTTGTGACATAGGAATCCAATCTATCTTCTCTCATGACTGTATTGAGCCCTTAAGAGTCCCATTTTACAGTAGCGGTTTAGAGGCATGATTGTTTGATGTGGTTCATTGTTTACCTGAATAGCATTTACCTGTGCAGTCAAACATCACATTTCCAAGCCGGGAAAGCACTTGGATCACCTTCAATGTCTAAATAATCTGTCCAGTTTTTAAGCTCCGTTTGAATGCTAACGTTTCACGATGCTTTGTTTAAAAGTGAGTTGATGTTGATCATCAGGGTATCATGTTCCTTGTCATTTAGGTTTAGAGTTATAGAATTATAGCATTCCATGCAGGTCTACTCATGTTGTGTCAAAATGTTCCATTTAATTTTTTTATTTAAAATATTGTTTTGCAGCGGCTCATAATTTTAACCGATCAAAGACCTGTACATTGCTCGCTTTTTTTTTGTACAATATATTCAAAATGTAAATAACAACTTTTGTTTTTTATTCATTTGGGCAACTAGTCTTGATTTTCTGATGTAATAAATCAATAAAGTCATTCAGAAATACAGTTCTCAGCTCGGCATGCAGTTTATCCATCCAAAATAAATATATGAATCTACATTTTAATGGCTTATTAAAATTAATCACAGTTACAATATCAAGGGTAACGTTTGAGAATTATGATTTCTGTCATAATCCTGCACCCCTAATATGAAGTTTAACCTTCATGTGAAAGATATATATTCGCTAAACCAAATGCTTTGATCTACAAATAATGAAATTGTAACCTGATTGATTTAGTTATTAACAACTCTAATTTTATACTTTATAACTGAGCAACATTTAAAAAAAAAAAATCGGTTACCTTTCTAGGATTAGACCAAATTACTATTTATTACCTATCTAGTTCAGTCCTTTGTTTTTGAACAGTATGATAGCAGTGCCAAAGGTTTGAGTGCACCCCGCCACATCTTCCACCCTTATCTCATTGTTACGACAGGCAGCAGAATTTTTGCTGGAATTCCATCACAATGGCCCGGAGCAGGCAGAGGATTAAAGGTGCTGTAATCCCCCTTCTGTTTTTCCAATGACAAAAGCAGAATCATCCAGAGAATAGACTGTGATTTGGAAGTCATACTCATATTATGTGTGTGTGTGTGTGTGTGTGTGTTTGTTGTTGTTTTTTTTAAATACATCTTAAGGAATGTTTCTTATCAGGTTCTTACCTGAGTCACATTATGGCTGTATGATTTTTATGCTTGGTAAAGACTTTTATTTTTTATCTTTTGATAACGCTTCAGACAGATTTGCATGGCTGATGCATTGGCTTGTATTTGAATATCCAAACCACTGATTGACTAATACCAATATGGGCAATCTACAATTGAAAATAAGAGTTGAAAAATGTGAGATTTACGTTACACACATGGCCTTCCATTGCATGCCATGACTAAATTAAACCATTTAAAAGGCTTAAGGGAACAGAAACTTGCTGTCACTGGTTTGCACTGTGGGCCCACACCCATTCTGACAAAAAATGAAGCAGTATTATCTGTCAACAAAAGGTGGTTTGGCGCAAGTCAATATACCTCAAACTGCTTTGAACACATGATGCCCATATTTCATGGTGATTTTTTTTCGTAAGACAAGCACATCAGATTCCAGCACTAAAGTGAGGTCATTACTCTCAGCATTTTTCAAAGGGGAAATTAACTGATTTTTATTGTGGCCTATTGGTTGAGAATATACATTTCATCAAAAGTCAGAGATTAAAAGAGTAATAAACAGATAATCTCTCATGAGACCGGAGGAAACCATCAAAAAATATGGGCCCAGATGGAATCTGTGGAGATTGTCACAGGAAAAAGCAGATATATTCTGTAGAATGCTTTTAAACCTGGTAGAAATGTTACCTGGAGCTGAGAATACCACATTCTTATTGAAAGCTGAATCAATTTAGCCAAAATATTTAAAAAACACAGTGTATGTGTAGAATTTCAAGAATGATTCTTAAAAGATATGAGTGTGAGCTTCCAAGTTGGCCTATAGATTTATCATCTCCCTCTATTCAAAGGTCTTTCCCTTTAAAGAGAACAGTTGATCTGGATAATTAACAAAATGTCAACTTCTGGTATGAATGCAGAACTGATTGGAGTGGTGTTAACACTTGGATTGAGTTTCTGTATTGTTAGCCATCCCTATGATTTGGCCTCCATGTCTCCATGTCTAAAACAAAATTCCTGAGTATCTTTGATACACACAAGCCTATGTGACAAACCTTGTAACTTTGGCAAATTCATAGACTTGATCTTCCTGTAAAGTGCTCATTTTAACAGCCTGGTACCTAATAAACATGACTCTTTGCTTGTGGACTAGTGAAAACACAGCACACCCAGACTCCTGGAAAATGCTTAAAGATAGGCTAGTGCACACGTTGAAAACATGACATGCCTAGAAGTCCATGTGATTTTTCTGGGTCAGGCATGCCTGCTTGGCTGCCGGCATGTCTGCATGGCAGACTCTACATTCTGACTGGCATCTTTTCCCCCTTACTCACTTAACAACCTTGTAGGCCAGTGGCCAAACACTCTTGAATATGTGGAGAGTAGTGCTGTCAAAAATACCGGTACTTTGGTACCAAGTCGATATTAAAATAAAAAAAAAAAAAAGATGTAATGATACCAGTGTTTCGGCAGTAGTGAGCACCAACTCAATCTGTTACAGGCATTAACTGTTTCCATTCAAGGTTTTTTTTTGCAACAAAGGTGTAGTGCATCAAAAAGGTTAGCGATATAGCTGATGGAAATGCAAAGTATCTCAATACTTCAAATTGTTGCAAAAAACTTGTTTGGAAAAACTTTTTGTTGAGAAAATTGGCATTAACGCAAAACTATAGTGTCACAAGACAGAATTTACCCCAATTGTTAGCCTTTGTTAATCATGACTACAAGGTATACATCCTTAAAAGCTAATATATTGTATTTGAAGCTTTACTCGCACTGTTATGGATTGATATTAATGGCATACCATACTTGGAGAAAAGCTTCAGTGTTTTTTGGAACACTAACATAGCCCAATTCTATACAAATTTAGATTACTTATGAAAAAATGCAGAGAAAATCTTCTATTATTATAAATGACCAAATGATAATAAATAAATTCAGAAAAATGTGGGAGGCAAGTTACACAATTGGCGAAATACACACATTTCTGTATGGAAATGGCTTATGGTCAAATTCATTTTGCGATAAACCAAAACGAATGCGACAGTTTAATTTAAGCATAACATAAATGCAATCACAAAGTTCTATTTCCACTTGTTAAGAATTAATTACACCATTTTGATTAAATTAAACTTTAAAACATGGAGTTCTGGAAAATAATAATAATGATTAAACTATAATTCTAAAAATAAGTATTACAAATAAATATACTGGTGTGTTCAATAGCACATTATCATATTTTTGCTGTGGTATTGAAATTGGTACTGAGAACCATGAAATTTCACTGGTATCGGTACCGACCACTAAAATTGACAACACTAGTGGAGAGGAAATGCTGATAACCCACCTTGCAAACATGTATCGGCTTAAAGCAGGTTAAGAGTGCTAGTTCTATTCCCACTGGGAAAAAGAAAAATAATAAAAAATTCTCTCATTAATTCTCCTTTAGAGATGAAGTGCCGAATGAGACGTAATAAACTTTGTTAAACCCCAGTTATACATGTGTCTGGAAATCACGAGCTGCTAAATATCCAAAAAGTATACATTTAATTAGGTAATGTTTCAAAACGTAAACATTAATTCGATATGATGATGTCATTTGATATGGCTATTAGGCTATTATTATCAGAGCTGTTCAGCTGCAGGTTGAAGATGAATATTTGAAACAGTCTACTTCATATCATCCTCATAAAACACCTGTTACACGTCTAATTTCTGGACCAAACAGGTGTTTTTGTTCTTTGTAAATCAGTCAGTGTTGGTCTTGTTTGGGTTGTCTGATTTCTTGTTATATACACATGGTTAATTCACAGATTTGGCCTAATATCTACCTACAGTATATTACACATCACAACTGAGCACATGTGTAAATGGCAGGACAGCTGAGCGTAATATGAAGCATTTATGAATTTATATCTGTAATGAGCTTGTATGGGATTACGTAAGGAACGTTTCAAATTATAAATACGATTAAATTTTGGGGGACACTTTTGTTTCTTTTTTTTTCTCCCCAATTTGGAGTTCCCAATGCGCTCTTAAGTCCTAGTGGTGGAGGGCGAATCTCAGTTGCCTCCACATATGAGACCATCAACCCTCACATCTTATCATGTAGCTTGTTGAGTGTGTTAATGCGGAGACGTAGCGCCTGTGGAGTTCCACGCTATTCCCCGTGGCGTCCACACACAACTCACCATTGTATTAAATACGTAAGATATGTAAAATATATTTATCTTCGGACATATTTTTTTAAGCCATGCTGGTAAAAACAGCAATTTGTCATTTTTGTGATAGTAAACTGGCTAATTTTAATGAATTGTCTCAATTGTCCCATTTTACCAAAACTTCAGAGGATAAAAATTAGGGACATCTGAGATGCGAATTATGCGCTAAATACACATTTCTGAATAGAAACGGCTTAAGGGCAGATTTCTTTTGCAATAAACCAAAACTTGTGCGACAGTGCTTTTTTTGGCATAAGGTAATCACACACACCCTTTTTATCGATAAAAGGCCATTGGAATGGAAATGGGCAGAAGGCGGCAAATGTCGCAATTTTTATTTTTTGTATTTTCACATTGTCGATAAAAAAAATTGCATGAAAGGTGGATGAAAACAAGGCTACTGAGAATTTTTGTAGACAATTTTTTTTTATTGTCTATAACGTCGACTAATTGTTTCAGCCATATTTGTTAATTATATAAAAAAAATTATTTTAGTGTGTGTGTGTGTGTGTTACATATTTTCGCTAGTAGTACCAGTGCAAGTTCTCTCGTACCTCTTATAATTTGTTTTCACCAAAATGGTGTACGGTTCCATTGACTCAAATGATTTTGGGTTGTGAAGGCATTTGAAGGCTGCATTTGGTGTGTCCCCACATTCTTCTGAAACTGACTTATGCGGGCGACAAATGCAACTTTCAGGGGAGCACACTTCCTTCAAAAACAAGAGCCATTAGATTATGTCGATTCGCCTACAAACGGCATCTCCTATCACACGCCTATCATTTTCTAAACATGCTCATGTTTACCTTCACCTGTGGTGTTACCGGAAATTGCTAAACAAAAAGGAAGCTGGGGAGAAATCGGGAAGCTGCAGGGTTTAACAAGGCTGATTTATGGATGTCAAAATCAAATTGATTAATTCCACTCATATTTGTAGATTAGTGACCGTTTTGACACCTTGCTGAACTCTACTTGAAAATGTGGTGAAGCGTTGCAGAAAGGCACTTTTCACTCCAACTGTATGTTTGAAAGATTTTGCGGGCTAAAGGTCAGATAATCATGGATCTGTTTTTGTACTAATTATTTTATCCCGTGGGACACATTTCTCACACGTATAATTTAGTTTTTTCATGACTAATTCAGAATGCTGTTCTGTCACGATCCTGCTTTGAATTGATAATTTGTTTGGAAAAATAATTGCACAATTATGCTTTCTCATTCTCTAGCACTGTGAGACTTCCATTGGTGTAATTTTATGGGGCGTTTTCTTTTCAGTCAGTGTCTTGCTGAATATGATTCCTCAACATATGCACTGGCAACAATGTTGAGCCTATCAGCCAGTATGATGAGATTATGTGGTGAATTACAACGTGAATGGGTGGTTTAGGCTGCGTTCTTATGACTCATGAAAGTGTCAAGACAGCCGTTGTCTTCTCGGATGATGCTGCATGCCGTGTTTTGTGCTAGTCAGAACGTAGGTCTTTGAGCGATGAGGTCAGCTGTCCTTCGACTGTACGCAGAATATGCGTTTGCATGATCTTTGCCCTAATCTTTTGAGTTTTAAGGTTTTGGTTACAGAATTTACAAGCAGACCAAAACATTCACAAATGATTCACTGGAAGGTTGTTTTTGCACACACCTACGGCAGTGACATTTAAGTTGTTTTAGATAGGGATGCACTGATCCAATACCTGGATTTGATCCGATACTGAAGCTTTCAGACAGATCAGGAATCTGTCCGAGTCTGATCAAAATCAGATACTGTGTTAGTCAAGCTCCAAAAATGACATAAAAGAACCATTAAAACACCATTAAAGTAGTTCAGAAGACTCGTGCATTTTATTCAAAGCCACTTGAAGATGTGCAATAGCTGTGATTCACAAAATGCTGTGTTTAATAAGTAAATATATAAAACATATTCTCAGCTCCAGCACGTCAGTGAATGGGTCTGCTGTTGAGACACACTTGCGGCTATTTTTAGCATTTGATGTAGATGCTCAATAGTTCAGTTCACTTATAATATGCATTTAGAATGGCACTGGAGGTGCTTTTTACCAGAATTTGAATAAGAAGTGAGTAGTTAAACTACTGTGACCTTGCCTACAAACAAACACACAGGACTTCCTGGAGAGTTCAGAATGTCAAAATAAAAGCGTGAAGGTTTAAATGTTAAAGGTGCACAATTGAGATATTATTAGAGGTCGACCGATATTGGTTTTTTCATGCCGATGCCGATCTTTTGAAATCCGGGTCGGCCGATTTATTTTGGCCGATATGTGCTTGTTTGTTTGAACCTTTTATTTGAAAGATAAAATGTGACACAAATAATTACTTAAGATAGACAACATTTATCAACAAATACATTTATTGAACACTTGACCAATCTGCACTTGTACACTTAAAATTAAAAATGTATAATGTAAAAACATATTGTATAAATAATGTATAACAAATATATTAAATAAACAAAGCAGGTGTTACGAACTGCTCCGAGACACGAAGGTTGAGATCCAAATGCAGCTTTAATTTAGGGGCAATCCAGACACGTAATCCAATATTCAAGCATCCATGAGAAGCACAGGCATAACTAGTGATGAGTATCGTTAAGGTTTTAATGGTATTACTATCTTACCGATACTGCTTATCATTCCGGTACTTTAATGGTATTCTTAACGGTTCTTTTTGTTATATATATATATATATATTATTTCAGGAAGGTCTACTAACATTACTGTTCAGGTGTGGTCTAAAAAGAAATCTAATAAAGTAATCAATTGTAAAATAACACTGCATAGTTTATCATAGATTAATGCTTATTAATGCAGAAGTTATTCATTCAAGAGCTGTAAGTGATTTTCTCTTTGCCTTTTGTTGTTTGATTCGCAGTAATGGCTCAATCGTCACGTTTAATAGACAGCTTCCCCTTTAAGACCGAGTTCAGATCTAATAGGCTCCTGATGCAGCATATTTTCTCCACAACTATTTCCATAACTACGTCCATTTAAGACTTAAACTGTGTTTAAGTGAATCTCCAAGCCTGTCGTTTAGACATATTTTTGTGTATAGCTGATCGTTTAGATGCGCACATGAAACCCAAAATAGCCTATACTTTGCTTGTCTCTTTGCGGTGTGTTTCGAGCCTAGCGCCTTGGGAACGCGTATCTCTTGCGATCTTTTTATTATTAAACGCATCCCGCAATTTAGCAACAGTAGCTAGACTGTATTTTACAACAATCACCGATCGTGCGGATTCTGACGTTAAGTTTGAGTTTTAGGGAGAAATGTCAGTGCACCGCTGTGAAGGGAAGGGAGTTGTGCTAGACAGAATGCGGCTTATGTATAAATATTCTTTTTATAATCTTTGGAAGGCGAAATCTAAAATAAAATCAGACTAATAATCACAGATCTAAACCAGGCTATGTTTGAATGTTTAGTTCTGTCACTCATTAAGCTGGGCTCGTGTTGGGCTCGTTTTGTGCTCGCTGTGGCACCGCGTGAGCAAGTTCTCTCTCTCTCACTCTCACTCTCACTCTCACTCTCACTCTCACTGCGAATTGCTAAATTGCATCACAGACAAATGGTTTCATATTATTATACATAGAAATGGCTGGCGAGATAAAATAAATTTCTCTTTATAGCAATAATACATGTATTTTCTTAATTTCTCCAGTACTGACAGCAGAACCGGTAACGTCCGAGCTTACCAAAGCCAGTCCTTCAATAGCCTATAGCGCGTTGGTATCTTTTTTTATTACTTATTTCTCTGCATTGAGTGACAACCCTCTCAAATATAAGACACACAAACAGAACAAATAAAAGTCTCAGATTCACTGTCTGTAATTGCAAAATTCTTGCTTACTTATTGTGACATGATAGCAACCCTTCTGCTGTGATAATGCAACTTCAAATACGCTATCAATATCCAAAGTAGCCGAACGTCATGTCAACTATCGCGTTTGTCACGTTTTTTCTTGAAGTTGGCAGTACATATCAAAAGTTTTTAATTAAATATAAAGAAGTTATACAAATTTAATCCTTACTGTTTTCTCCAAGGAACTTAGCTCCTTCCTTAGGCACTGGATGAGGTCTGCTCACTCTGCTGGAAAATGACTCTAGGGGCAGCATGTGTCGAACACGTGTTCCACAACAACACTAGGCTGCCCACAGATGCGCCTGCCTAATAATCGGCTTGATATGCGTGGATATTGGCCGATGCCGATTATGTAAAAAATTCAAAAAATCTGTGATTAATCGGTCGACCTCTAATTATTATACAATTGTAATGACTATTATCATTTGTTTACAAGTTGAATGGGTTCCAAAATATAACTGTGCGAATGAAAATTGAGCTGATATGGTACAACTAAGTCAAACAAAAAAGACATCTGAATCCTTTAAAGTCCAGATGCAAGTTGAGAAACTTCTTTTCTATTGATGACTTATACTGGAATTACTGTTAATTTTGCTATACAAGTGATACATTTCTATTGAAATAATGTGTAGTTAGAAGGTTTTTTTTATTTTATTTTTTATACATATTGCATGGAACTAATTGGGTGTGCTCTTTAATGAGGCCAAAATATTCTAAACTGATTATGCATAAAAACAACTCCATATCGGATCGGTATCAACCGACACTGAGATTTCTGATATCAGAATCTGATCGGAAGAGAAAAAGTGGTATCTGTGCATCCCTAGTTTTAGATGGGCCATCTACCGGGGGTCCAAATGGAATATAAAACAATTACTTTTTTCTCAATAAAATTCTTTCCATATATTTGAATGAAAATGAACTGTTTGTTAAGCCTTATACAATGTAATACATGTATGTTAGTTACAGCAATGTTCTTAATGATTTTTGTTAAAGGTCGGTCAAGAAAATCTAGCTTTTCGTAATAGCGGCTCCCTGGGTCCGTAAAGGGAGAAACCCCCTGATTTGGAGATTTGTAATAGCCCTGTCCTTTAAAATAGAACTAATGTCTACATTTATCTCTCTTATTTATTTATTTTTGGCTGCAAATAAGCTTTTGGTGATTCAGTAACAGACATCAGAGAGCTCTACTTTTCCTCAGTGTCGACCCGGTATGTTTTGTACTTAAAAGGCCAAATTTACTCCTCGGTTGTATCTTGTTTTTTTGGGGGGGGGTTTTTTCATTCTTTGCTACTGTGGTATTTTTGCTGGTGTTGCTAGGCAATTCATGAGTGTTTGTAAATACAGGCTTGATTTCACCATATTTTACTTGGCAGTAAATCTCAGCTCTCCATCTCGAAATCAGATTACAGCGAGGCTCCGCCTTCAGAGAGAAAACACTGCTGAATGATTTGATTATGTTAACCTGTTGATTCAAATCTGTGCATGTCTAATGAGCCACGCCTCTCTCTCTACATCTCACATTCTTTCATGCGCCAACTAGCCTGCAGCAGGACTGCTAAACATGCTGCAGTTGTGACCCCATGCTAACCTCTTTTATAGCAGATGCAAAAGTGAAACGGTGTATCCCTCTGTATGCCTACCTTGAAGAGTTGTCTTATGACATTCCAGTGTGCCAGTGTGGCATATAGACTAAATACTAACAGCAGGATATTTGCGAGTAGAGTGAGAACAAGGGCAACACGTTGTGTCCGGATTCACAGCAACACGCCACAACAGGTGAAGTGGAGCTCTGTTCATTAATTAAACTCATCTACATGATTCTATGACAAAACGTTCTGAAGTGCAAGACAGACGAGATCATCATTCAAGAAAAATAAATCATTGCTTTTGTGTGGTTTTTAGAGTGAGCAGATTTGTGATATCGCCATATTGTTGTGCATGTAAGCATATTCATTGAAACTAATCCTATGGCCCGATATTAGGCTGGTGCTTGACCTTTTGGACTACGCTGAGAAGGTAGAACTTTGTACAAGTCCAAGAAGAAAATAATAGCACTAAGCATTCGATATGATGGAACATGAGTTTCTGTTTAAATCTTTAAAGCTTTTTGGATTGAGATTTTGTTTTAAAAAGTTTTAAATTTTTTACACTGATATTAACAGTTCTGTGATTCTTAATACCTCTACCTCCAAAAGATTTAACATTAATCATGGAGTACATCAAGGATGCTCAATTTTTATTTTTGTTGGTAGTCGAATTATTATCAGTTGGTATTGTTAAAAATAATCAAATTCAAGGTCTTACGATTTTTGGTAAGGAATTCAAAATATCCCAATTGGCAGATTACACTATTTTTAAAGTGTTTTATTCCCAATGCTATTTCGTTCATTAATTATTTCTCCAAGGCTTCTGGATTAACTCTAAATTTATCTTAATGTGAAATCCTCCCATTACATAGTTCAAATGATAAGGTTATCATGAACATTCCAGTGAATTCTTCTGTTAAATATCTAGGAGTTTTTATAACCATTGATATTCAGGATAGACACCTCAATTTTTCTCCAAGATTAAAGACAAAAAATATATTTAATTGTTGGTAGCAACATGATCGTTTTCCTTTTTTCAAAAGTGGAGGGCTTTTCCCAATTTGTTTATCCTTTTATCTTAATACAAAAAAGACTATTTGTAATGATAATATGTATTCTTTTATTTGGGATAATAAATCTCAGAGACTAAAAATTATATTTATATAAGCATTATATAAGCCTATTAAATGCTAGGCAATAAAGCTCATTCTGAATCTATGCTTTTTTTTTTGCATATGTACATATTTTGTGTTAACCTATCACCATAAAAAAAAAATATCATTAGATAATAGCGGCGCTCGTAATTCTGCAGGGGTACAGCACCACACCTGAATGCATATAGCAAATACACTGATTTTGGGCCACAGTATATAGCCCATGGGCATAGTTGGAATTGGAATGCACTTTAATAGGTTCACTTGGAGTTCAATTAACAGTCTTTTATTGTTTGAGAACACCATTCTAGAGATCTTGACAAGATGTTTTCTGGAGCTGCTAGTCTTCTGTTTATTCCTTTGGAACTGTAGGACAACTTTTGTGTCCTTATCTCCAATGAATTAGTGTGGAAATGACTTTGAGCTCTTCTTTTATCTTCATTTTTAGGTGTGTTGAGTGATGAATTTCACAATGATGAGGTATTTCATAGCATATGCTTTGAATTATACCCTTCTTTTTGGAATTTAAACGATGATTCATTGTAATTCTTTAAATCTGGCAAAAGTATGCAAGCAATGCCAATTTCATCCACAAGCATAATGTTGCTACAGCCAAGAGTGAATGTTTGATGGAATCTTTGCTCAGGCTTGTAAACGAGAATTTTTCTGTTCCGTTAGTGTTGGCTGGAGTGAGCCGGTTGCATGACAGTCCATTTAAAAAAAAAATCTGTAGTTCATTTATCTGGCTACTAGGGCTGCACGATTTGGGAAAAATGTCATATTGCGTTATGTGATTGTGATATAATAAACAAAAGGTATCATGAGTCAACTTGCTTGGTTATCAATGAAAATGCATAAATAGATTACTGATAATGCTGAAATGTGTATTTCTCAACTCAAACATACAAACTAACAACGTCTATAAATGTAAATATTTTTAATATCTTTGCATTACTGCAAACTTGTTATTTTCTTAATATTGCACCTAAATAAAATGGAACAATAAATAGGAACATACAAATTTTGACACAAATAAGATTGTCCAAACAATCCGGGACATTTAAGCAGGATGTAACATGTACTTTGTATAAACTCTTTTGAAAAGGAAACTGATATAAAAGTGTGGTTCACTCAATCAAACCAATAGTGTGTTTGTTTGTTTGTTTGTTTGTTTGTTGTTGTAATTTTAATGTTATTTTTCACATAAGATTGATCTTATGATTTCATCAATGTTGCAACACATTGCAAGCTGCAGACAGCAGGGGTGAGAGACGAGCGTCTCCGTGTTAGAGTGCGCATCAGCCGGCGGAACTTTAAATCTCTCCCGGTCTCAACTCCCGCTCAGATTGGGTCTCTTCCGCGACTGGTTAAAGAAGTTATGACCGCACAGAGAATGACAGTTTTGGAGTTTGAGCTTATTTATGTGTCACGGTCCCATATTATATTAACTTTAATTATCGATGAAATAAAGACATATCGCCAAGCTGTGATCCATGTTTCTGTGTTATTTGTGTTATTTTTTTTTCTGTCCACCAGTTCAGTGTCGGTCTGCTTGGCATCCATCTTCACCTGATTTCCTTGCTGAACACCGGAAACTCGCATGACCTGACCACACGTGCCACTCCCTAATCTGAGACTGACTGGTCATCTTTTTATAAGTGTGGAAAATGGGCAAACATCTTTGAGAGAAGGGGCTGTCATGTCCACACAAGCACTTATTTATTTAATAAAATAGCAGCATTTGCTGTCATATTATCGCACAGGCTGACATCGCGATTGCGATTATGATTAATCGTGCAGCAATACTGGCTACACAGCTCTGTTTGGTTTTGTGCAAAATCCTATACCCCAGTTGAAATTGATTGTATAGGGCCCTATGAAATCCATTTAATTTTTTCTCAAAATCTGTATTTTTTCTGAATTACATGTTAAGTTTTAAAAATTTTGCATAAACTGTCTAAACAAATAAAATCATAGAACTTAAATCAAATGAAAACAGAACAATTACTTTTTAGCATACAATTTTAGGACTGGGTATTGTTACAGATTTGCAGATTCCATTCCGATTCACAAGCTTTTGATTCAATTGACATTTACGTTTCGATATCGATTCATATGGGTATATTTCAGTTAAAATGTCCCTTTTGCTTACATAAAGTTTCACCCAGCTAATGCTATTGATTATACAGAGGACATTCAAAGGTTAATTATAATAATTGTTTGTTTATATATATATATACTCAGTGCATACATATACAATCGTGCATTTCTCTATTTTAATTTGATTAATTGTCCATTTCAGTGTAAGGAGTAACAGAGCACGTGTTCAAAATTAGTATTTTAAAGCAGTTGTTTGTCAGTTAAACTGCATGCTGGTACCGGATTGATTCGGTGCTCTGTATTACAGGTACTGCAGAAACACTGGTATCGTTACATCTTTTTAGTTTAGTATCGACTTGGTACCGAAGAACCGGTACTTTAGACAACACTAGTTTTGCCTTAAAGTCAGGTTTGGTCTTTGGACTGTTTATAACACATCACAACCAATTTAGTAGCAAGGTCTCCTCTCCCAGTGATTTGTGTTATTACATTTAACCAACAATCAAATATTTAACTAAGTGACTAAATTTTTGATGCTGCTCATGAAAACTCTACACATGGCACAAATGCTGACAGTTGATGAGCTGCTCCACTGAAATCTTCGTGAAAACATTTGTGTTGCTAAATGGCAGGACAGCTGAGGTTATATCGTGTATTTATGAATTCATAGCTTTAAAGCACTTGTATGGGGTTACATAAGACATAAAGGTGTAATTAACAGCTACATCATGCAAATTATAATTGTTACAATTTTGGGGGAAATTGTCTTAAAACTGTAATATTTAAAAACTTTTTTAAAGCCATGATGGTAGAAACAAGGTTTTTATTTTTGTGTTGTACAAATCTGAACCACTGGCCTGACTGGACCAGAAGCAAATATCCTTAGCGTTTAGCCCTGTCTATCAATCTGCTATAATGGCATACACTACACAAATTAGAATTATGGTTTTCAAACTGGATTTGCAGTTTCTTGTCTTGTAGCCTGCTTCTTCAGTTCATTAGTTCTCAGCCAAACTGCAATCAAGAAGAGAAGCAGTATAACTGCCATGAAATTGTGTATTCGAAGGGTGTTTTTGTGTACATCCTTATTTGCACAAAGAACAGTTTGAACCCAAAGTCGCTGGAGAAGTTATGTTGTGAAGATCAGTCACTGCAGCCCAAACAAACCTTTCAGTTCCTCTTGAGTTTGTTCCTGAGACGTTGCTGTCCTTTCTTGGTTTGATACATTACCTTCAGGCAGTCAACCCATTACCTCAGCAGTTTATGGGAAATGAGGCAGTGAAAGGAGTGAGAATGAGGAAATCAGCAGTTCAGTTTGTTGGCGTGTGTGATATTTAGAGTCCTACATCTGAAGGAAGCGGTTACAGTAGAGCCCTGTTCAAGAGCCTTCTGTGGCCTAAAGGAAGTGTGATGGGTTGAATCCTGATTCTGACCTTATGTGTAGCTCATAAGGTACTCACGTGGTACTCTGTCTACCTTTTTAAGAAAATGTTTTAATGTGTATTAAGTCACAAACTTTTTATCTATTTGTAAAAGGTATTGAGGTACGGAGCGTGAATGACTGACTAAACAACACACAAACCATTCATTAATTTAAAGGTTTCAGACCATTTTGGTTTGGGTTTCCTTGATCCCTCTTTAGTCCCTCCCTATGTTTCTAATCATATTAGGGCTTTGATAAATATGACATTTGGCTGGTGATTGTCAATTAAATAATTGTGAATGTGCAGATTTAATTGTCTCTCTTAGGGCTATCGTGATGATGATGATGATTTATTATCATACAAATTGTCACATTTCTGAAATGGAGAGTTCACCAAAAAATGAATACTCTTCATTTACTCACCCTTATGCCATCCCAGATGTGTATGGCTTTCTTTCTTCTGCTTAAAGATTTTTAGAAGAATTTTTCAGCTCTGTAGGTCCATACAATGGAAGTGAATCAAAATTCTGAAGCTCCAAAAATCACAAAGGCAGCGTAAATGTACTCCAGTGATTAAATCTATATCTTCAGAGGTGATATTATAAGTGTGGGTGAGAAACAGATCAATATTGAAGTACTTTTTTACTGTATTTTATCCTACTAGTAGGTGTTGATATGCATGAAGAATGCACTGTAACATTTGTAAACAATTATTTGAAATTTTAACAGTAAAAGACTATAAAATGGCTACAGTAAAAAAAGGTTAATTGGTTAATGGGCAGTTACCTTACAATATATGGTCATATTTTTTAATATATTTAAAAAGGAAATACATGTAGTTTTACAGTAAAATATAATGTAGTTTAGTTAATGTTTATTGCATTATTTTCATTTCACGTGTTACCCTGACAGGATTTTTATTTTACAGTGTGAATCACCAAAAACAAAAGAAGCGCTTAATATGCTTCTCATCTGACGAGTACATCTGTGTTTCATGTGAGCATCTCTGGAGCATGCAAGTACGGGCGATTCCAGCATGAGAAAAACATCTCCACAGAATGGGACGGCTCTTAAACAAGTCAAGAAAATGAAGAGAAGCTTGTTTTTTAAAAAAAACTAATAATCTATTAAAATATTTAGAGTGATCTGATCACAAAACGTTTTCCACCTGTATTTAGCGCCGTCTACTAGGGCTGAAACAATTGGTCGACAATAAAACTCTTTCGAAATGCTAATGATGACACGGGAGAGCAGCACTTCAGCTCGCGCTTGATTGAGGAGAGGAAGAAAGAACAGCTCACAGTCCAGACGCACTCCAAACTTTCCAAACAGATTAAGGTGATGTAGATCGCAGAGTATTATCATTAAAAATGCTAAATAAGTAAATGCAGAAGCAGTGATGTCGTGAAATAAAGCGGAGCCGTACCTGGTGTTCCGATGAGCAAAACTTGCCTGTCAGAGCGTCTAAAAAGGAAACTCTGCACCGTTATATACTGTATTTAAGCACAAACTCTGAAACTGGCATTTGTCTGGGAGGTCAGAGCCACCGCTTATTTGAGACAGTTTCAAATTTCTCCCGGCTGATGCGGCGTCTCGCGTGGAGACGCTCATCACTGGCATGCGCTTGCTGCAGCTACATTATGTTATAGTGATTGCTCGCGACGTAGTGAATTATAGAATCCTTTATTTTGGTCACACATTATACACACAGTTTTTTGCATATATACAGTGAAATGTATTAGTTTTCACATATCCCAGCTAAGCTGGGGTCAGAATGCAGGGTCAGCCATGATACGGCGCCCCTGGAGCAGATAGGGTTAAGGGCCTTGCTCAAGGGCCCAACAGTGGCATCTTGGTGGTGCTGGGGCTTGAACCCCCGACCTTCTGGCCAGTAACCCTGAGCAGCCACCACTGCCCCATGAGTGTCATTTGAGTGTCACCTTGTGTATCTTATGCTGAAGAAAATCAGTGATACGCAGCTCTGTAAATTAGAAAGATATTGTTTTGTGAGTTAAAGATGGATTGCAATCAAGTGAACAAAAATGTGAGAGGGTGTGGTCTTCACCCATTATACAATATTTGTCTCTCTTGGTTTTTTCTCCAATATAAGTATCTAAAACTCCTTATGTACATTTACATTAGCAGCTATACTGCAGAAGAAAAAATTGTCATCGGAGAATTTTGAATATAATATTGAATTCATTTTAATATTTAAATATTTTTTAAATATCAAATTCTTGAAACAAGATACATTTTACCTGACAAGTAACCTATACGATATTTAGAGCAAATATCTTGAATGATTATATATTTTTTTCTTTACGGCACTGGCAGAAGTATGAACAAGTGAAAAAATACACATCAAAATAAACTCTCTTAAAGCAAGTCTAAATATTGTGTATGTTGCTTAAGTAAATGTATCTTGTTTTAAGGATTTTTAGACAATTTTAAGTGGAAAACAAGACAAAAATTCCTGATAACAATAGGATTTTTTGTTTTAAAGGGGAAAAGTAGTTTTCCCATTTAATTCAGTGAATGTCATTTAGAGGTATTTTTAAAAGATGATTTTGTCCTCTTTATTGTTAGTAAGCATGTTTAATCCAACCTTTTAAGTCGAGGCACAGACTGAATAGTCTGTTAAGTGCTAATGATTAATTGTTGCAATAATCGCCCAAATAGTCAAATAATCATTCTAATAATCGTTAGATTGGTTGCTTTTATAAAAATAATCATAGTTGCAGCCCTACTGTCCACTTGTGATTGGATCACACGAGAGGGATGTTAAAGTATGCTTTATCACAGGACAAAGTTCACATTTCACTCTTAGTCAAACGTCCACACCCACCAAAAGGAACTGCTTCCTGACCTCAATCCACCCCCCCACACCTGTCTTGCTGTTCCACTGGCCTCAGGGGACCCATATCCTCCCTGTTCTCAACTCACTGCTATTAGATCTACACTAGTGGTCGACCAATATATCACAAAGGCTTATATATATATATGTATAATATTCCGAATTTTTTTTAATTCCATGACGATCCAACCAGGCTGTTTAAACTCCGGAGATTGCTGCTCGTGGATACGCACAAGCGTGTGAACATAACTTAAGTAAAAGTGCTTCACGTGTGCTATGAGTAAATGTCATATTCACTATGTTAAGTGAATATGACATTTAGTATGCGAGTATGTGCAATTGGTTTGATTCTGTATATTTTGAGAAAATGCAATTGCTAACATAGACATGCCATCCATGGTGTGTGTACCTTTATTTCATTCTTCCTAATATATTAACAAATCTTCATATTCTAATAAATGACAAAAATTTGTTGACTTAACAGAAATCAGACAAAACTTCTATCTACCATTTAAAATACAATATTATTTTTTACAAAGTTATTGTGAAATTGAGGAAATGTAGTTTTAAATAAGAGTTTATTCAGTTTTTAGAAATTATGTTAATGTTATTTACTATATTCAATTGTGTGATCGGCATTGCATTGGCCTATCGGCCACCCTGCTCTCTGGATATTGGCATTGGAAAAATCCATATCGCTCGATCACTAATGTATAGTGTGTACTGTATATATTTCCCTACTAATCGGTGTACATTTCTCAACTTTTGCCAAACATTTCTGAACCACTCCAGTGTGTTTCGAAGCTGATAGTATTTCACTAGTGCAGTTCTTCCCCTAAAGAAATGAATGGTACTTTGAAAAAGTTTGCAATGATGTACAGTGATATTATTCTACATGGGGTGTCACCTTCTCATGGGATGGGGGCTACCATGTTGAGATCAACTGACCAGTTAGATGCAATTCACTTTGTCTTGATAAACCCTTTTTGTTTTGGTTATGATATAAATTTGTGTGACATTAAATTAATTTGAGTAATCATGGGTGACATACACTGTAGTTAAAATAGTAAATCAGTGTAAATTCCATGACCATCAGTCAAAAAAAAACAAACAAAAGATTACTTTGTGCACCTTTAAAGTAGGTAAGGTCTAAATGTTGGTGATCTGTGTGTAAATGGTATCACAATCCATGGAGTGCTGAGAAGATTCTTTGGTTAATCCCCTGCTTTCCTTGTGGCAGCACTTGTCTTAGCTCTATAGTGTGCATTGTTTTTTCTCCCTTGTCTTTTTCATTGACAGTTTGAGCTGATCCAGCCCCAGTGTTTCTACTATTTTAGTTGGGCCTCAATTGTTTTCATTGGGAAATGGCCCTAAGACAAAATGTTCTCGCAATTCAGGTTTGTTTTAGAACTAAAACAAGACAAGCTGAAACCGAGCCTAGAGACCAAAGTGATGTGTTGACGCTTGCAGTATATGGCATTTTGGCATGCTGTGTTAATTAGAGTGAGTAATTTGCCCCAGGTGAGGATTAATTCTGTTGTTCCACATTTTTGATTGTGAACCCATCTGGTGCAAATGCTGTCAAATTTAGCTTTTTCCACTTTGAACTAACTTGTTTTTCTGCAGAGCTCTTTGAGATGGGTTTCATCATTATTTTGTGTACCAAATGCTTTGAAATCATGCAACTTTTTTTTTTGTTTGTTTTTTTTAACCGTATCATATTTAAGTGAATCTGTTATGTTAAGGTAATTATTGACTTCTAAAGCGAACGCTGCATCAATTTGCAGTGTTTTAGGATTAGATTTAAACTAGCTGGCACTTGATTAAGGTACTCTTTACATTTGTGAAAGGGTGCTCTTTATGCAGTCAAATGTGTCAACTTTAATGGGATTTGGAAATGGATATTTGTATTGAATGCAATATGCTGAGGTGGCATACTGTGACAGACCAGACTGATCTTTGTGCAATCAGAAACAGTAGGTTGGCTTTTCTTTAGCTGACCAAAATTTTATTTTTATTTTTCTCCCCATTTTGGAATGCACAGTTCCCAATGCACTCTTAAATCCTCGTGGTGGCATAGTGGCTCGCCTCAGTCTGGGTGGCGGAGGATATATCTCAGTTGCCTCCGTGTCTGAGACCGTCAATCCTTGCATCTTATTACCTGGCTTGTTGAGAGCGTCACTGTGGAGACCTAACACGTGTGGAGGCTTCATGCTAATCTACACGGCATCCACGCAAAACTCCCCACATGCTCCACCGAGAGCGAGAACCAAATTATAGCAACCACGAGGAGGTTATCCCAATGTGACTCTACCCACCCTAGCAACTGGGTCAATTTGTTGTTTAGGAAGTCTGACTGGAGTCTTTTTGCATGCCCTGGATTCGAACTTACGACTCCAGGTGTGGTAGTTAGCGTCTTTACTTGCTGAGCTGCCCAGGACCCCTATACTTACTGAAATTTGAAACACTGTCCCAGTGGCCAAAGTATGTTACTGTTGTTTGTGCATATGGGCATGTGTGAGCTTCATTTTGTTCATGGAGGGGTGCCAAAAGCAAGTTTGTAAAGCAAGCTGTTGCTGCAATATGTAATGCAGTTTGTGATCTGTGCCGCTGTCTTGGCCAGGACTCCCTTGAAAAAGAGATTAGTAATCTCAATGGGATTTTCCTGGTTAAATAAAGGTTTAATAATAAAAAAAAGAGGAATGCTTGTTTTATCAACTGTGCTTCCCACCCCAAACCTAAACCTAACAATCAGTTGAGTAAAAATGTAATGTTAGAGGAAAAAACGCAACCTCTGAATCCTGCTCGTCACTGATTATGCTAATGCAATTATTTTCTGATTTCAATGCGGGATCTGAAACCGGGTCCCCTACGCTCACTCAAGGGAAGGTAAATACACTGGAGCCAAAGCTTAAAGGTCTAATAGGAGATGGCACCTGTCAGTGAGGTGGCATGATTTGGCTGATCCTAGGGTACTGGGAAACAACATGTCGACTTCCTGTGTGATCATGTTGGATGGGCTGGTTTGTAAATTATTTGTATTTATTTTTTATTTATCTGTGGTTTTAATTTTACAGAATATTCTATAGTTTAAGTCTGAAATTACCGGAATTTGACAACACATTACATTTTCTTAAGTGCTTTAAAAATGTGTTCTCAATTTTTCTTCATTTTAATCCCTAGATGTGTTTACTATGGGAATGTTTTTAAGCAGAGATACACACACACACACACACACACAAAAAAGAGTAGATATCTTTACCTAACTTGTATGATTTGGAATTGTCATTCAGTCTTTTTTATTTTTTTTAATTTAGAAAATTAAAGAATTGTCATTTGGGGGCCTTGGTAGCTCAGCGAGTATTGGCGCTGACTACCACCCCTGGAGTTGCGAGTTCGAATCCAGGGAGTGCTGAATGACTCCAGCCAGGTCTCCAAAGCAACCAAATTTTGCGGTTGTTATGGAGGGTTAAGTCACAATGGGTAACCTCTTAGTGGTCATGACTAGTGGTTCTCGCTCACAATCGGGCATGTGGTAAGTTGTGCATGGATCACAGAGTGTAGCATGAGCCTCCAACGAGCCACGTGATAAGATGCACGGATTGACTGTCTCAGAAGCGGGGGCAACTGAGACTTATCCTCTGCCACCCTGATTGAGGCGAGTAACCACGCCACCACAAGGACCTACTAAGTAGTGGGAATTGGGCATTCCAAATTGTGTGTGTGTGTGTATTGTCAGTTAATGCAAACTCTAGCAATATGTTCATGTGAATCCTATTGGAAAAATGTGAACCTGATACAGTTTGCGTCAGCTACAACCGATCAGTCTTAATGATTTTGTTTTTTAATGGTATTTGCAAAAAAAGATTCTGATGGACATTTCTAATCTATAACATTTCACGATTAGTATGCATGTATGGCATATCAACCATTTCAAATGTTGTTTCCAGTACATGACTGGACTGAAGTGACTGATAACTTGAACATGTTCATATTTGTTTAAGTAGAATCCTGAAGTGGTTATCATTTGATTGCTTCGGTCTTATCCTCCTCTTCTCTGCAGACATGTTCAAACGGGTTGTGCGACAGAGTAAGTTCCGGCATGTGTTCGGCCAGGCAGTGAAGAACGACCAGTGCTACGATGACATCAGGGTTTCTCGGGTCACGTGGGACAGCTCCTTCTGTGCGGTCAACCCCAAATTTGTTGCCATAATCGTGGAAGCCAGTGGAGGTGGCGCATTCATGGTTTTGCCTCTTAATAAGGTTAGAGATCTATAAAGCTGCACTGCTTTTGCACCAAATCGCTAGAACACACTTTTCTTTCTTTTTTTAAATGGTTATGACTACAGTTAATGGTTTCACACAGTGCAATATCTTTGGTCTTAATTCATTTCTGCTCCATGTAGCTGTATTTTAAACAGCATTCTGGGTGGCTGTCGCTATGTGCAGCTTTCAGTGAGGACAAAAAAATTACTTGACACTCAAAACTTTCGTTATGTGTACTGTTTGCTGAAGTGAGTATTTGGAAAATCCAGTGATATGAAAGGATCCAGTTATTTTCTTTAATATAAATACTTCATGACCAAATCTTTACAGTGTACACACAAGGTGAAATTGATTTTTGGTCTGTGTGGGTGTAGAGTTTCTCTCAGCCAAGTCTTCATTTTACCCTCCTCGCATGACAGTCACTTTTTTTTGTTTGTACATGTTTGAATATATACACACACAGTTGCACATAATTACAACCTCACACTTTCTACAGATAGTGGCTTTGCAGTGATTTTAGGTGTGATTCATCAGGCTTCTGCATTGATACGTTTGTGTCAGAGCTGTTAAGAGTGGAAGCTGCTCCACAGGATGTCTTTTGAGATGTTTGTGAGCATGTTCTGTCCACATTGTGCTGAAATTTACCAACTCTACCCCAATGTGACAACCCCTTAGATATTAAATAAATTAACTAGCCACTACGGAGGGATATTTCCAACTACCTTACAAGATTATACACCTTGTAATAGCTACATATGTCCAGGGGTGTAGATTATGGGGGTACTTAAAACCCCAATAATCAAGACTTGCAAGTACAACCACCACCTAAAAAAATATGTATTGTAAATGTGTAAACATTGTAAATGTGTAAACATTGGAAGTGTATTTAGAAAAAATATTATTAATTTGGTAACATTATTGGTATTTTGAATCGACTGTGAGTCTGTCATTATCAAAAAACAAACAAACTGAAGTTCCGCCTGAAGTTGGTAATGCCCAACTAGTGCCGTTTTACTGGGGAAACACAGTGATGACAAGATAAATAGAGGCGCTGCCAAGCTGACCATTTTGCATTGCGGGGCTGAGAGGGACTGTAAAATAATGAAATAAACCTGTTCTCAAAAGGAGGTAGGATAGTATTGTAATCAAGTTAATGACAATCCTGCTATACTTTAATTAGCTAGCTACTTTATTGCAGTTTAGTCCCACATCTATCAATGTAACAACCTTTGTCACTTTAACTAAATGGCTCAATTATAATGAATAAGGTTGTAGCGTCCTTTGCATTGCGTTACACCGCATTACCTTTAGTTGACTGGCACCCCATACCAACTGTACTGCTGATTTATTTGAACATTCTGAGGTGACGTGAAGCTTTCCATGTGAACATGTAAATGGGGTAGACCGCAGGCAGGGTAGACCAGTCAGAAGTTAAAGAGGAGGAACAGTTGATCAGGTAAAGATGCCATTCAAGAAATAAAACACTGAGGCAAACAAACACTATTGAAAAGACCAGTGATCAAGTCATTTTTTATTTTTAGTGCCTTTTCACATTCAAATTTCAAAAGCAACTTTACAGAACGTTTTACCTTATTATCTTAAAATGTTTAAGCCCCATGTACATACTGTATGCCAATATAATTTAGCTATTTAGTATGTGTAATGCTAGAAGTCGTGTTCAATGGAGATGTTGAAAGTATTCATAGAAATGATTAGTTGTTTTTTTTTGCGAGAGACAGGGTGAGGACAGCACCCAGGCAGGCATTTCAGATGAGAAGGTAAGAATTTAAATTTTGTGATAGGGAAGAATGTTTGATTATGATACACTATATACAAATAGTGAAAAGTATGCTGTGAATAAGTATTTAAATTGATCTAATTTGAACTGTTATTATGCACTGTGTAATGTGTTGTAAAGAAACATAATATTTTGATCATAAATGCTTGGGGACACTTAATACAGTATAAAGATGGGCTGATAGCTGACATGCCTGTAGATGATAATGATGCAGTCCTGTTATATTTACAGCATAAGAATAAATTGCACTTACATTATTTACCTATGTTTGGGAATAATAATTAACTCGTAGAAGTGATCACACTGAGAAATTGCGGGTTCAGAGTTTGCGCTTATTTTGACAGCAGGCTTTTTCCTTAATTGATCTGCTGGAAGGGAAATTAAAAAATAATTGTGTGATAGCATGAGAAATTAATCGCAATATTTAAATATGTGCTTGTATCGGCACAGCCCTGCTAGCAACACACACACACCACTGTACCCACATAGCAATTAGTTAGTACATCGATGCCATATTGCACTTTTTTTCTCGGCTAACTTATTCACTACCCACTTTTTTTGTGTAGAAACGGACATTACGTTGTTTGCTGGTCAGCCAGAGGTTGACTAGGTCTATAAAAGGCATATTAGCTCCGTGATGCAAGTGTAGAAATGCTGTTTTTTGATAATTTCTGTCTGGCTAGACTGCTGTGCCTCCTTTATTGTAAATGCCTTTCAGCTATATTTTGCAGGCTTTGATAATGGTAGTAGGAATGCAACTTATGCTTTTACATAATAACATTAATGTGACATGACATTTTCTACTCCTCTGACTATGCTGGCAAGCTCAAGGGTATTTGTTACCCAATGATGTAAGGCGATCTTATTTGGTAATGGTTTTCTGAGCTCCGATTTAATGACAAAAAGTCAAATTGGCAGAGCTGGTACTCCAGAGGTCTGTGATTTCGATGTGTTGAATATCTTGGGTCAGCTGGGATTTTATTACCTCGGAGCTTAACCTTCTGTCACTAACTAACACTGTCCACTTGTGTTACAAAGGCACAGATTTATTTCTTCTGGATTTAGTGAGTCTATGTTTGTGCATGTTCATTCTCAAATTATGTGCTCACTGAAATTGAGTGGGGTTTATGCAAAAAAAAAAAAAAAATACTAGGGAACAATTTCCATTCAGGAACTGCTAGTAAATTTAGCAGACCATATTAAGTAAAGGCTACACACAATTCTTGGAGGATTTAATAAGAAATTCTCAAGTACAGTTTACTGACTCTTTGCCACATTGCATTGAGTAAAATGTGCAAACACTGAATTAAGCCATGCTTTTAAAGGTGTACTAGCATTTCAATGCTTTTTTTTTAATGTACTTAATCTTGTATCACATGACACAGAAGCCTTCCACAATGAAATTGAATGCATGCTATGTAGTCTATTAGACAACATAACCTTGATTTAATGGCAATAGAAACAAGATCCAGACATGTGCTTGCAGAACTGAACACATGGTGCTCAAAACACGATGATTGTAACAATCAACATATTTTTATTTTATCATAAACGAGTAATTTTAAGTAGAAAATTTATTTGAGACTTCGCAAAACAAGAAGTTACCTAAGGTAAAAATAATCAACAATAAAACCACATAAATCAACTTGCAAACAGAGAAACAATGCAAGCTCATTTATTATCCAAGCCTTCTGCTTGCTGCTAGGAGTTCTTCACCTCAACCCTTCAATTTCACTTCCTGTGGAAGCGTGTCCAAAATATACTTTTTGATACACCTGAAAATGGTTGGTAAATGGAGAGAACTTGGGTCTTCATGAGTATTTTTCAATAGCAATGGGACTGTACTTTGCATTTTTTTTCTTTTTATTATAAGTGGTTGTCCATTTCACAGAGGGATTACTGCTTTCTTCAGAGATTTGTTTTAGTGACTACATTCGGCACAAATGTACCCTTAAAATTGAGTGTCCTTTTTTTTTTTTTTTTTAACACATTCAAAAATACTTTTGTACTACTATTATATTTCTCTTTTTAAAAACTTACCATTTAGAAATGAAAAGTGGACAATGAACCATCCGTCAGTGCAAGGTATGATTTTAGCAGGTAGCCATCTGTAGAAATATCTGATGGTGTCATTTGGCCCATCTCTACAGTGGTAATACTGGCGAGATTAGCAGCACAACCCAAAGCAGTGGTGCTGTCAAGTGGAACTGCGGTCTGTAATTAGAGAGCACTCAGACACGACTGTGATATCCAAACCTCTTCGAGCTCTCAGTTAGTATCCCAAGGCCTGTCATCAGCATCACACTCAAACACTCCGCTGCCTTGCCAGAATTGCTCAGGCTACTGAGGCCAGATTAAACACTGTATGTCTTACATTGGTCTTATCTCATGTATTATGGTGTTTACATTATAAGGTTTATTTTTAGTTCTTGCAGACTGCTGTTTAGAAGCTTTAAATAAAAGCTTTGGTTTCAGGTCGGCTTTAAATGTGACGAATTAAGCTGGAATAAATCCCAAAAGTCACTTAACTCATATTCAGATGAACAAATCAAGTGTGAGGATAAATTAAGCTGTGAAAATAAATCATGTTTGTCCTCAGATTGTCACAGTTGTTTTTTTTTTTTCTGACCAGATTGCTAGATCCATCTGTCTGTTCCTCTTGAATGAGCTGGGATTAAAAATATATTGCTGCCAAACTTCAAGCTTTTTCCTGAATGAGTCTTGCAGTCGTTCTGTAGTTGATGTCAACTTTTGTATCCTACAGTCTGGGTCTGGGGGTAAAAGGTAGATTTAATGTTAATATATGGACTATGGTTTGTTAATGTTAATAATAAATGCTACAGTGTTACTGATAAAATCAAGCTTTTATATATTAAGGAAAATATTGACAACCCCTGGCCTACAGGTTTATACCGTTTTTTAAAATTTTGTCTGGAATGTCAGCAAAGTATTTTTCAGACAAGTTCATACAGTCACAGTTGCAGTATGTGGCATTAGTGTTTTTTTTTAAGTGGGCTGGCTTGTCATAGCTTGCTTTTTGTAAGATTCCTTTACATTTTGCATCCAAAAGAAGCAATCCATCAGGCTCTACATATACCCATTTATACTCACAATCTCCTTTTACTACTTTATGTGTGCTTGTGCACACTTACATGCCTGATGTCCTTCTGTTAGGTTTAACACTTGGCACCCCTCCCTAAGTATTCACTCACACTCTGATTCCATATAGCACTGCATCTGTCTATGGTCCGTCTTCCCAGGTGGCTCCATTCCCAGCAGCCCCCTGCATTCAGACAGCTGGCTCTGGGGGAGCCATTGTCCCTGCGCTTATGCGAGGCCCTGCAGGGCCCTTTGTTATCCAGTTCAGCTCTGTGTGGGAGCTCCTCAATCTCACTAGATTCTCTAAAACCCTCAGACACAAGCATCTGTCTATTGTTACCCTAAGGAAAAGGTTAGCAGTTTGGGACTGTTTGTAGCTCCTTTAAGCCTTGCTACAAAACTGTCCACTCAAACTTCAAGGAATAGTCTGTAATTTCTCCTTCTCACTTCAAGGAATATTCTGTAATTTCTCACCCTCATGTCGTTCCGGCCCTATATTAATTTATTTTTTGAAGCAGAAAACGTTTAAGCTTCTATTTCAGTATCACAAGGTGGATGGTGATACATACTGCCAAGCTCCAAAAATAACTGTAAAGCACCATACCAGTATACAATGCCAGTTAAATACAAAAACTTCAGTTTCTTAAACTTCCTGAATATTGAGGCATCTTTAACTGAAGCGAACTGCCATAAAGGGCCCATGACGTGCTGTAGTACGTCCTTCTAATCTTGGGGGGGGGGTTCAGCGGGGCTGTGGCTGAATTCTCTGAGTGGGAGGCAGAGCAACGTGACTCAGTATCTTATTGTTTTTCCCCGAGAGAGAGTCCGTCAGGTGTCGAACTAATCACGTGTTTTCTGTCTGTCTCTTTCGACCTCTCCTCCTTCACCAAGATGTGTTCTTTAACAAATAAAGTAGTGGGTATCGGGTGGCTGTAGCCTTCAGTAGTCCTTACATTTCTGCTTTCCATTCACACTGACCACCAGAGTGACTAATTTTCCTTCCTGCCTGACCACCTCATCATATTTGGGTTATAGAAAAATATGACCCGTACCACAGGAAACTGCCAGTTTACACTTTGCTACAAACCTCTATTTGTAACTATTTTACTTTAGAGCTCATGCCCTTAAAGGGATCGTTCACCCAAAAGAAGACTTGAAATATTGCGCATAAGTCAATTGCTCTTTTCTCCCCGTACTTTTTGGAACTGTACTGGTCCCTGCATGCTTTCAGTGCATGTGTAAGATAGGTGTGAAAATTCTTAAACATTTCTCCTTTCAAGTTCCATATCAGAAAGAGTTTGGAGTAAATGATGACTCTAAGACCCAGTTTACACCTGGTATTAAGATATGTTTCGGGTGATCCGATCACATGTAGTAAGCGTTAAATACAGGTGTAAACAAGTCTAGTATAATACAACATGCTGGTCTTTTGTCTGATCCAAGTTGGATGGACTTCCTGCATCTGAACTAGGCCCTGTGCAAGCCCTTTTGGTTCCTGCTGTCACTTCACTGAAAAGAAGAATAGCTAGAGAATGAAAGCACCAAGAATGAGGAAAAGAGGAAGATGTAATCACAGATGGAAACAGGATAAAAGAGGGTAAAGAAAGGAAGTGAGACTTCTGTGTCTTTACCCTAAAGTCCAACCCAAATATCCTGTACTGCCCCATGGACATATATTACATGTGTATGCGTGGCCATCGATGAGTCATTCTTGCACTCAATCTGTATTCCAGCAGCCCCCTACTGTTCCTGGTGCACTGACTGTGCTCTGGCGTCTGCTGACTGCAGATTTGACCTTATATGGTCATCTTCAGCTCCCCGCCTGTCAGCCTTCCAAACCCATTTCCTCTTTCCTCTCCATTGGCTAAAGCACAGTGCTCGTGCCCAATAGAGTCTTTGAAAGTGGCTTAGAAGAATGGGGGGCAGTGTGAAGTGAATTGTTTTGGTGAAAGTGTAAGTCCTATTTACTTTTGTAGGAGAAGAGGAATTTTTGCCAATTGCTAAATTTGATTTGGTAAAAAAAAAAAAAAAAAGGCATTAAAAACATGCTTGTCTCGTGATCTTTCTCCCTCATTTAACTTCTAATACTCTAATACACTCCTCCCTCTTTCTGGGAATATGCATTCACCAACCGCTTACACCTTCTCGCCCTGAGCAACTCTTTCATTCTGACACATGTCTGACTCTGCCGCTTCATCCTGATTGGCTTTTTTCATGAATCGTGTATAATGACATGAGGCCTGGTTGGTCAGCTGCTGTGGTGCTTCAGTCAGGTCACAGCTGTAGTCTTCCTGCCTCTGGGTACTCATGGAGGAAGTGGAAATTTCCATGCTGACTAGATAAGACAGACACGCTACTGCAGAAAGTGTCTGTGGCTCTATATGTCTCTCTTTGGTTCTTCTTTTACATGGTTCTCTGTCTCTTTACGTGTGTGTGTGTGTGTGTGTGTGTGTGTGTGTGTGTGTGTGTGTATATATATATATATATATTCTACTCTGACTTGCTCTTAGGTTTTCATTTGTTATGAATACCACAAGAAAATGAACTCGTCCCTCCTTTAAAAAAAGCAAAGGTCTGCGTTACAGTGAGGCACTTGCAATAGAAGTGAATGTGGCCAATCCATAAACTTATAAATACTCATTGTTTCAAAGGATAACCACAAGACATAAAGGATATGTGTGTAAACATGATTCTAGTTTGATAAAACCACTTACTAACCTTTTCTGTGTTAAGTTGTAGCAAGTTTTACGATGATGTATTTCAACAAACTATAAACTGACTGTAAAAACGACTATTTTTGTTTTTAAACCAGTCAAAAATTTGGCCACTCGGCTGATGTTGATGCTGCAGAGAACATTGTGGAATCATCTGCATACTTGACTAAATTAGCATTTTCAACAACACATGGTAAATCATTTAAGAACATAGAAAATAAAAGTGGACCTAAGCAACTGCCGTGGGACACTACAATAAGAGAGAGCGAGCTTTCTATCCAAGGAAAAAAGAAAATATAGGAAGAATACTAATTGGCCTGCAGTTAGAACCAGTAAAATTCCAGCTCCCCCCCCCTTTGAGTAAAGGTATCATTTTAGATTACTTCCAAAAACTTGGACAAGTCCCACTAAGGAAGCATCTATTAAAAACATGGCATATTAGTTGCGAAGTTGTCTAGCTACAATTTTTATTAATCCATCTAAATGATCTACTCTGCCGGTTTTGTTGTCTTGTAAGGAAAGTAACATCTCAACTGTGAATGGGTCAACCTGATTAAACATAAAAACAATAATTTTTGCTTTTCATCATATTTACAATAGGATTACAAGCTAATTGTACATCATTGCAATGCATACTAGATCTTAAATGATCCACTTTATTGATAAAGTTGTTAAAATAATTAGCTATATCCAAAGGTTTGTAAAGAACTGTCCATCCCTTTCCTCATACGTTTGAACATTGTTTGACTTTCTACACATGATTTCATTCAAAGTCTTCCACAATTGTTTGCTATTTCTAGCTGCGCAGCTTTTTTGTTTTGTTTTTTTTTTTGCTTAAAATATTCCCCTATTTTGAAATGTAGTTTCAAAAGTGATCAAAAATCTGTTTTTGGCTTTGTCATTTTGGTATGGAGTGTAGATTGATATTTTAGCATAAGGCTACAACATAAAAAAAATTGGAAAAAAAAATACTGAATGTGCAAACACTGTAAAAAAAAAAAAAAAAAAATTCTTACAATTTCTCTTCAGTTGAAAATGCAGACATAAAATGGACATTTTGGTGACTCATGCCATGGAGGATCTTGATTTGATCCTGTATCATTTGAAAGTCTGTTAATCTGATCTGTTTCTTTAAGATATTGTTTTCTTTCTCTTCTGCATCATTTGCATGCCTTCAATGGTACTTAAAAGGTCTTCTCATAGGCTTGCGTATAAAAGCACCCACCCGCAGTGGACAACTACAGTGGTAGTACTTCACAATATAAAACTACTGGTTAATGCATGATATCTCTTTATGCTTTAATAAGGGAGTAAAAAAGGTTAGACGTTCAAAATGCCATAGACGGATCATCACTGTGCTGACCTTCTGACCCTTATATGTCAGGAAATCAATATAGAGGTTAATTCTTGTGCTTCATCATGATCCTCCCCATTAAAGATGATTTAAGTGACTGTTTTTACTGAAATATTCTCTGGAGAAGGCCAGTGCCCCTTTTGTCACTTTCCCTCCATTTATTCCCACATTTCTATGACTTGGCAAGGGAAGCAAAGGACCTTTTGGATAAGTAATGTTCTTGGTTTGTTGTCTTTTGGTATGTGATTGTTGAAGGACTCCTGACCACAGCTTGACGTTGGTCACTTTGGACTTTAAAAAAAATAAACTGCTAAATTTTTTTTGCTTTTGTCCACTTTCAGGAGTACACTAGCATATGATGGCTGTCAAATCTAACAAATTAGAAGCAATTTCATGAGCTCTTTAAAGGGATAATTCACCCAAAAAGTATAATTCTCTCATCATTTACTCTTCTTTATGCCATCCCAGATGTGTATGACTTTTTTCTGCTGAAAACAAATGAAGACTATTAGAATATCTCAGCTCTGTCGGTCCATACAATGAATGTTGGCGAAAACTTTTGAAGCTCCAAAAGGCACATGAAGGCATCATAAAAGTTATTCGTAAGAATCCAGTGGTTTAATTCAAACTTTCAGAAGCAATATGATAGGTGTGGGTGAGAAACGCATCAATATTTAAAGGGTTAGTTCACCCAAAATTTTTAATTATCCCATAATATAATCACCCTCAAGCCATCCTAGGTGTATTTAATCACTGGCTTGCTGTAACTGCCGTCCACGCGTTCACGAGAGAGTCTAGTTCCGGTGTATAATGTAGGCATAGTGTAAGCTCCGGTGAGAAGTTATGAACACAGAAGTGCATAGGATGGAGCAAAGCAAAATGCCGGTCACGAATTAGAAGTAAACAACGAGGATTTTTAAGGAGAAATGACAGAGGATTTCGATATAAGAGAATAGTAGATTTGAGTTTTTTTGTTCAGCCCTATTTGTTTGAGCCGGAGTACACAAACCAGGCACTCCGGGAGATGGAGGGGGCTGCAGCAGCGGAACAAACAAAATATTCTGGTAGACGGAGAGTACGGAAGACGTGGTGGTGCTAAGGCATGAAATGCGAGGTAATGCGAACAGAGGCTGAGTGTTTTCTGCCATGAATGGATGATTTAAATGACTGGATAGATGCACGAACGCACCATTTTTAAGACTAATAAAAATCTACCGTATAGCTAAAACAACTCTTCTATTCGCCGTTTTCCTTTGCTGTAAACAATGCGTGCTTCCACGTTTGTCACTTCTCACTGGAGCTTACGCTACGCCTACGTCATACGCTGGAAGTTGACTCTATTATGAACGTGCGGATGGTCTTTACCGGAAGCTACTTATTTATAGTTTATAAAGTTATAAATATGGATATTTTTTCTTACAAAAATGCATCACTTTACTTCAGAAGGCCTTTATTAACCCCCTGGAGCCGTATGGATTACTTTTATGATTGATGGATGTGCTTTTTTTGGGTACAATTCACTCTCATTATAAAGCTTGGAAGAGCAAGGATGTTTTTTAATATAACTCTGATTGTGTTTGGTTGAAAGAAGAAAGTCATATACACCTAGGATGGCATGAGGCTGAGTACATTATGGGATACTTTTCATTTTTGGGTGAACTAACCATTTAAGTCCTTTTTTATACTCCTAATCTCCACTCACTTAATTTTTTTTTAGGTGAGTGTGTGTGAAACGGATCAATATTCAAGTTAAAGCTCCACATTCACTCTGCACACATTTTATTTTTGTGGATTGCATTCTTCGTACATATTGCCACCTACTGGACGGGAGAATTCATAGTAAAGTTGGATTCCAAAATTTATCGGTTTCTTATCCACCCCCATCATATTGCTTCTGAAGACATGAGCAGTGTCTGAAATCGCCCACTCATTCGCTATTTATTTTATAGTGAATGGCTGTGAGTGCGCTATATTTCAGCAGTGAGTAAATGAAATGAGTGGGCGAGTGAACATTTCAACTGTGTGGCTTCATGAATTTTATAATCTCTGTTATATATATAT
Source organism: Xyrauchen texanus (assembly GCF_025860055.1). Classification (NCBI taxonomy): domain Eukaryota; kingdom Metazoa; phylum Chordata; class Actinopteri; order Cypriniformes; family Catostomidae; genus Xyrauchen; species Xyrauchen texanus. The sequence continues at coordinate 12,473,807 of NC_068279.1, forward strand.
ATATATATATATATATATATATATATATATATATATATATATATATTATATAAAATAGGCAAATAAATGTTTACTGTGCATACCCCAGCATGTTTTTATTTTTGCATTCATAAATTCATCATAATTCAATTATCATAAGATAGTTAATCTTTTCACAACTGTTCATTTGTTTTGCGTATTACATTAATGATAGAGAAAATAATTACATTTGTCATGTTTATATTTTATTTTTCATAAAGATAATATAACTGTTTACTCTGTCATTAAAGGTAAAAATAATGAAAATGCTATTGTACGCTACTATATATATATATATATTAAAACAAATTGTTAGTTTTTGATGGTAGTTTGCTTTTTCTACAAGTGCACAAGCACACATTTTTGTGGGTTTCTTCTTATCGGTGTCCTCCATCCTAGTCCTGAGGCAAACTTGATTCAAAAATGTACTCCGTCTTGTTGGTTTTGTTTCTGGGGAATTTTATTTTCTTGAGAAGAAAAAGACGTATTACACAAAGAGCAACAACTTTGAGGCATGCGTTGATGGCTCATCGATGCCACCCATCGGTAAGAAGTTATTAAGACAAAATACATTTAGCTGTTAACTAAATAACTGAAGAATCGATCCATTGAACTCCTGGAAAATTTCTTACAGGATATTTAAAACTTAGACTTCTGTTTTTCATTTATATTGAATATATTTTGTCTGAATAAGATAAACTAATAAGTGTTCAAAGATGATGTTAATAATACACTGATGTCAGTAGATCATTTAGAAGATGTCATGTATCTTATGTTTGTATAAATAACTTTTTTTTTTTTTTTTTATGTCTTAAGAATGGTTTACACATTTTACCTTTGTGTGTGAGCGCAAAAAGAAATGTAGCTTTTTCAGGGCGCTGTATTTTAAAGATTATTTTGTAAAAATCCAGATAACTTTACAGATCTTTATTGTAAAGGGTTTAAACAATGTTTTCCATGAACAATTTCACCAAGGTGTTAGACATAATTTAGCTCTGGTGTAAGTGACCTTACTGCTTTCCCTCTCTCCGGATGGGCACTTGACCACGCCCCCGCTGCCACAATGCCTTCAGCCATACTGCTCGTTCTGTGCATGATTTCCTGTAAGACAGGAATGTCAGTGTTCTGCCATGGCCAGCAATCTCAATCCCATTGAGCACATCTGAGGGCTAGGGCTATTCCACCCTTGGGAACTTGCAAGTGCCTTTGTGGAAGAGTGGGGTAACATTTCACAGCAAGAACTGGCAAATCTGGTGTAGTCCATGAGGGTGGGTGGCTTCCTTGGCTCCTAAAAATTATTTAGAAGAGATTGATATATCTTACAAAGATGCATGACATTTTCATATAAAAAGGCTCTGACAGAATAAAATGGATCAGTATGGTCTTAAAGGAATACCTCACCCAATATTTATAATTTACTCTATATTTACTCACCCTTAAGTGTTCTCAGACATTTACAACTTTCTTCTACAGAGCACAAATAAAATATTTTAGAGATGTGATCTGTTTATCTCCATACAATGCCAGGCAAAAAGGTTGTGTAAGATTAATAGGTTTTTGATTAGAACGGGCAAAAAAAAATGTTCTCCTTTTTCACTATAAATCTTGACATAAGCAGTCTCCTAGCCCTAGATTTCAAGCTCAGGTCCCCAAGATTTCAAGTTTGATTACACTTCCTGGCACTATCTAGCATTCTGGCATGCATTAAGCACCATGAAGTATAATTGAGCTTGAAATCATGATTGGCTAGGAGACCGCTGATGTCAAGAGAGTTTGTGAAAAAGGAGTTGCAATTTGGTCTGTTCTCACACAAAACTGATTGGATCGCTTCAGAAGATTTAATTTTAACCATTGGAGTCATATGTATTACATTAATGTTGCCTTTTTGGAGGTAAAAAAAATTGTCACCATTCACCTACATTGTGTTAACAAACAGACATCATTTTTCCATTTAAAATATCTTTTGAATTCTGTGGAAGAAAGTCATAGGAGTTTGAGATGAAATGATGAGAGAAATACTAATGATTATAATTTTTGGGGTGAACTGTTTCTGTAATTCAATGCATGAAAGCGAGTATACTACTATAGTCTAAAATGTATATTTCCAATTAAAACCGTAAGCAGAATAATATAACTTGTCTGAAGACAAATGTTTTTGTGAAGCACCTAATGTGCCTAAGACTTTTGAACAGCACGGATTAAAAATACTGTATAGCTGTACTCCGTTTACATGCCCCTTGTAGAATCTATGCACAAACGTCACAAAAGGCTACAGTCATTGACCCTGAAGGAGGACACATGATATTAAGAACCAAGGGCATGTAAACTTTAAAAGGATCATTTGTAATTTTACATATGATCTGGATTTGTGAAATGTATGTTCATATCTGTAATATCAAATAGTTACTATGCAGCTACTATGCTATTAATGCAGTACTAAATAAAGCTACTTTTTATGCATCATTAAAAAAAAAAAAAACATCTTTCCGATGCTGAAAATGATGTCAATTTACATGCAGGACTGTATATATTATTAAGATGAATTTACCTTGTAGGATTTCTTCAATTTTTCCCCTTTTTTTGGCAGCTTTGGTAGAGGTTACCACACCAAGCAAACCAATCTCTTTCAGTACAGTTCTGTAGTGCATATAACATAATGATTCAAATATTACTAATTACACATATCGAATGAAACTGAACTCTAATTTCTGAGGAAAAGTAATCTACAAACTCACTCCCATCCAAGATGGGCTGTATTCCTACGCCTAGAGAAGTGATGCCCATTGGCCATCCTGCTCATTATTAGATGTGTTACGTCCTCATCCATCCCTAAAACAATAGAAAATCTTCGATACATTATTTTCTAGTGTGAATACAGTAGTTACAAGTGATAAATAATATATGTGACACCACTACAAAATGGCCGACACCCAAAATAGTGTATTATTTTGTGGATGGGGTGGTTTTGGACTGCTATGGATTAAACCACTTGATTGGATTACTTTTATGATGCCTTCTTTTTAGAGCTTCAAAGTAGAAACCACCATTCACTTGCATTGTAAGGGCCTACAGAGCTGTTCTTCATTTGTGTTCAGCAAAAGAATGTAAGTCTTACACATCTGGGATGGAATGAGGGTGAACAAATGATGCGAGAATTTTACATTTGGGGTGAACTATCCCTTTAAGTGTGTATTCTGTTGTTATTGGCAAGCAGCAGTGCCGTATCAGAAGAGCCAGTCTGTCTCCATGTTTGTGTAGCTGGTTCTGGAGTAATTTATCAGTGTTCTTGATAATAGGGCGGCACTTCCTTGTGGTCTGTGTGTGAGTCCTGGATTATTTTCTCTCTTTTCAGAGAACGTCTTATATTCTCGTCTATCTGTTGCTTTTTTATTTTTTTATTCTATTACATTTAATCCTTGTGAAATGCTGCTTTGTCACTTTGACATCATTCCTCACTATTATCATGTGAAATAATCAACACATACAGATCAAAAACAAACATGAGTGTCTGTTAACTGGCAAATAACTGTGAAAGGTATAGTTTTTCTTTCTTTCACAAGACTGTGATATAACCATGCCCAAACTTGAGAAGGAATGTGTACGCAGTCTTTTTGTAGCTGTGAGTGCTGTTGTACTTTACTGGGTGGGGCTTTTTACTGTGATGTCATCGAACCAGAGACGAAGCAGGAAGCCAATGAAAAGAAGCAAGGTGAACAAAAGCATCGGTGTGGTTGTCTCTTTTCACAGATTGAACAATGTGAGCAGATGACACCTGATCACACAAACCCTATGCAGTGACTGCATTTTATAAGACATCAAAGGTCATGGCCTTCTGTGCAGAGGGCACTGATGTCATCAGAAATCAGCTGACTGATCATGGGATTACAGCCGTGCCTTTATTTGGCTCCTTTGTTTGCTGTGGTGTAGAGCGAAGAGGGAAGTGTGGTATTGTAATTTTTTCTAGTCTTCAGGCCTGTGGGTTGTACAAGGGTTATATAAGGTGTTCAAAATGAAACCTAATACTCTCAAATGCCGTGCAAAATTGTTCATTTAAGCAAAATAACATTAGATGGGATAGTGAAATGGAAAAAGTGAAAATTGATTTGCTGTTGATTGTAGGTTTATGTTCAGTGATGTAGGATTAAAACAAACAATATTTTTTACAGCAGATGTTGATATGATTAACTGATTAATTATATGACATGCCTATTAATCATCAATTAAATAATTATTCAAAATAAACTGCTTGATTGACAGCCCTAATGAAAACAAAGCAAATAAAATGCCTCTTTGGGACTTCCGCAGACACTTCTGATTTCTGATGCAAACAAATTGGTGAAACAGTTCTTTGAAACAAACAGTCTGAAAGAGCTTGAATCAACTTCCCTATTTAATCTGAATTTTCTGCTACTTTAAGGAGGTTTAAATTAGAGTTGCTATTAAAATATCTCTGTACTAAAACTCTTATGTTCAAGTCATAAGAAGGCACAAAACCAGTCCAAATAAAAAGTTATTAAAATAATTTGTGATATTCACAATATTAGTTCATTTTTATAGTCAACAAAGAAATATTTGATATCGCTCAGCCCTTTTTTACCTGTAGTAGTTTTGAATTTAATTGAATATAATTTATTGTCCCGCTAAGGGAAAATTGTTTTGGACTCCATGCACAGCAGCCATTAACACACAAAACAAGACATACACCGTAGCTAACAATAATATTGTAAAATACAGCCACATAAAAAATTTAAAAAAGCACGTAGTAAAAACTAATAAATAATGAGAGAAAATAAAGAACACATCCTAAAAAATAAGTCTCCGGTAATCTTATTTAAAAACTCTAACTGAGGTAAGCACTAATTCATTTCTTCAATTAATTGCTTGAACCTACTAAAAGGAACTCTGTATCATCTCCCAGAGGGCAAAATACTAAATACTCTGCTCAAACTTTGGGACTAATTATCATTGGTTTTATGGGCTTTTCTCAGTGCTGTCTGCTTGTATAGTGCAGTGGTTCCCAAAATGGGTGCCATCATGACTAGGGGTTGGTGGTGAAAAATTTCTGCTTAGTTTAGTATTTTTCTGTATATGTTTTTTTTTTCCACGGACACCGGTCCGTGAAAGCCAAATCTCAAATGAACGCTGAGCTAATGTGGCTATTATCCTCAAGGCTCAGCCTACGTCACTATGTGACTTAGGTAGGTTGAGGGAATATACTAACAATCTAGCTGGTGCTGCAATAATCCACTAGTGTTTAAGCACCACTTCTGGCAGTCAGTAGGAATGAAACGGAACATGTATTATAACTCATCTGTGATTTCCCCCACTGTCTTATAAGTGTTAAATATAATTTCAACTGATTTGTTCTCATTTTGAATCGTCATTTTTATCACACCACCGTACAAAATTATCTACTTATGAAAGATACCCCAGAGAACTAGTATTCTTGTGCAGTAGACCTTAAATGGCAGTACCAGCAGAGAATTTAAAGATAAAGATTATTTCAGACCGCTAGTGCATTCATTATACCATGTAAACAGAATGGGAGGCTAACACAACCTTGGCCGGTACCAGTGGTATCACTTTAGCATCACAGAAGGAATTATTAGTTTACCCAAAAATGCAAAATTCTCTCATGATTTACATTTTAAGCCATCCCAGATGTGCAAGACTTTCGTCCTTCAGCAGAACCGAAATTAAGATTTTTATAAGCCCAATTCAGCTCTGTTTGTCCATACAATGCAAGTAAATGGGTGCCATCAGGCTGCTGATTGCTTGATGGTCCAAAAGACATATTTAGGCAGCATTAAAGTAATCCACACGACTCTATCAATTGATGTCTTCTGAACCCGAATCGATCAGTTTGTGTAAAAAAAAAAATCAATCGATAATTAAAACTTAAAATCGCTTCCTGCCAGCAGTTGACGCATCGGTGATGTAAGCGTGATGGTGCATTCACGCAATAATTTGGAAGTGTGCACTTTGTATACAACAGAGGAACAAATGTCACACGAGAGTTGGGTCATTTCAAACCGCTTTCCAGCGCTGGCCGTTAGCAATGTTTTAAAGTTAAACACTTTTAATTACCTATTTGTTTCTTACACAACATATCGATTTGCTTCAGAAGACAATTAATTGACTGCAGTTGTGTGGATTAATTTTATGATGCCTAAAATATGCCTTTTGGACCGCAGCCAGCAGCCTGATAGCACACATTTACTTGCATTGTATGGACAAACAGAGCTGAAATGGTCTTGTAAAATTCTTCATTTCTGCTGAAGGATAGTCATACACATCTGGGATGTCTTAAACTTAAGTAAATCAAGAGAGCATTTTCATTTGTGAGTGAACAAGCCATTTAACCATGACCGGTTATGTATGATTTGTAAAAATAAACCACCTAATAAAAAAACTATTGAAATGAATTTCTTTCACTTTCTGAATAAGCAGATGAGGTTGAAGTATATTAAAAGCAGAGCTAAAAGCCACAAAAAGAAACAGTGTATAGGCTTGTGGGTCTTCTAGTTGTTTAGTGATGAAGTGGGTGATTCTATTGATAGCATCATCTGTACTCTGACCCTGCCTATATGCAAACTGAAGGGGATCAAGTGATAAACACCTTTTTTGAGGACAGATACCATAAAGCGTAAAAGACTTTCATTATAGTTGTCAAAGCCACTGGTCTGAAGTTGTTATTCTCAACTACACCAGGCTTTTTTGGCACAGGAATGGTGAGAAAATGCCCAATGCATTTTTTTACTCCGATTGAAAGATCATGTAATTTCAGCTTTCTCACACTCTGCCCAAACATTTTTGACCTTCCACTCTAAGTTAAAGGGTCAAGGACCTGTCGCATGTGCATTTGTGTGTCTCCCGTTTAAAAGCAGATCTGCGAGAACAAAAGCCTCCAATCTGTTTTCATTTTAAATCCGCTGTCATGTGTAAATGTTTCTGCTGTTAGTCGGAGTGACTGGAAGATCTCTCGTTGGAAAATTTAAGAATAGAAAAGCACCACCCCCCCCCTCCTCCTCCTTTTTCCTTTTTTCCATTGCTGTGAATGTAGGTCAGGCCAAAAGAGTTTGTTTTGGTATTACGTAGAGCTTGGCTGACACAGTCAGAGCTATTTTCATATCACCAATGAGTAGTAGTATGCCTCAATAATCTAACATTTTCTCTTTGTGTTTTCTCTCTGCAGTCGGGCCGTATAGATAAGGCGTACCCTACAGTATGTGGCCACACTGGTCCTGTTTTGGACATTGATTGGTGCCCTCACAATGACCAGGTCATCGCTAGTGGATCAGAAGACTGCACCGTGATGGTACGTCACCCTTCCTTTCCTCTCTTCCATTGGTTAACTCTTATAAAAGACTCCGCTACCCTTGACACGTTACGGAAGTAAAATGAATTGCGAATGCCGTTTCATGTTGACTTGTGATATATCTTTCCTGAATAGTCTGCATCATCTCCACCCCAATTGGGTCCATGTGTGTCTGGCAAAGTCTTGCCCATGACTCATGTGAACAGCATCAGATCGGATTGCTACAGAACTGGCCTGTTTTAAATTAGTTTAAGCCCAGCCTGAAGTCATAGAATCAGCAGTTACTATTTTACAGCTCTGAGGTCAGTTCTGCTGGCTCTGGATGGATTTATCGCACTACTATCCCTTATTTGGCCACTATGCATTAAAAACAGCCGCTCCAGTGTTCAATGAGTGCGCAAATGTAAGGCACTGTAGGTTTGTGGATCTTTGTGTTTCTTTGTTCTAATTTTTACTTGGTAATAGATGTGTAGAATGGTCATATTATGCTTTTGCTAATTATTCATGATGATGATATGATATTGAATGGGTGTTTCAGTGACTAGGTTGAGAATCTTTCTAATTTTTACAGCTAAAATTAGAGAAGGAAGTTGAACAGAAGGAGGTCATTTGGAGGGACAAATGCAGATAAAAGCAGGGAGAGTTTATAGGCATGCGATTTAAGCTGTATAATAATGTGTATTTGAAGGCAAAGATAACACCTGATGAAATGGCTGTTTATGTGCATATAAGGTGTATTGGCAACTTGCATTTCATAGGCAACACATTCATACTTTGAGGAAGCACAACAGTTCTTAAATTTAGCTTCTGCTTCCCCCTTCAGGCATATTAATGTATTTGTTTGTTAGCAATCGCATTTCAAATTTTTGGGATAAAATTTGGCTAATGATCTGTACTTCTACATTTGATTTAATTACACTTCCATGTAACTAGGGTCTAAGTGATCATTTTTGCCACACCTGCCACTGGAGGATACATTTTGCAATGGTTTTTATCTTCAAATTAAGTGTACTATTGCTAATTCTCTCAAGTGACCTCTGTCTCTCACTACTTTCCTGTCTATCTCTACTGACTTATCTACCGGTATTAAAGGCATGGCATGACAATCACATAAAATTAAAAGAAATGTAAACCATGTAAGCTGAAGTGTTGACTATTGTGTTTTTTTTTCTTTTCTTTTTTTCTCAGGTGTGGCAGATCCCAGAGAATGGTTTGGTGACCCCCATGTCAGAACCAGTGGTGGTGCTGGAGGGTCATTCTAAAAGAGTAGGCATCATTACCTGGCATCCCACTGCCCGCAATATCCTCTTAAGTGCAGGTGAGAAGTGTCCACTGGTCCAGACACCTCTACCTTAACCTGCTGTATAACAAACATGAAACAGTTGCAGGGTGCCAGATCCACACATACAGTGGTCCCAAAAAAGTATTTGGACACTTAAAGGAATAATACACCCAAAATTATTTCAGTTAGTCACCCTCATGCCATCTCAGATGTGTATGACTGACTTTCTTCCGCAAAACAAAGATTTTTAGAAGATTATCTCCGCTCTGCTGGTCCATACAATGCAAGTAAATAGTGACCAAAATTTGAAGCTCCAAACAGCTCATAAAGGCAGCATAGAAGTAATCCATAAAACTCCAATGGTTTAATCCTTGTCTTGTGAAATGATTCAATTTGTTTTGGGTGAGAACATACCAAAATATAACTCCTTTCTCACTATAAATGTTGACATAAGCAATCAATTGTGATCATGATTTCAAAATCAATTACACATCCTGGCGTCATCTTGTGCTCTGTGTCAAGACCTAGAAAGTGTAATCGAGCTTGAAATCATGATTCTGCCTAGAGACTACAATGGCAAGGTGCAGGGTGAAAAAGGGGTTACATTTTCATCCATTCTCACCTAAAACCTATTGGATTGCTTAAGAAATTGATTAAATCACTGAAGTCTTATGGATTACTTTTATGCTGCCTTTTTGCAAGTTCTGACCACCATTCACGTGTGTTGTGGACCTACAGAGCAGAGGTATTCATTTGTGTTCAGCAGAATAAAGGAAGTCCTACAAATCTGGGGTGGCATGTGAGTAAATTATGAGGGAATTAACATTTTTGGGTGGACTATCCCTTTAAGACTCACTTAATGATTAAATAGCATTGGATAACAAAATATCAATTATAGTGGGATTTATTTTGATTATAGATGGCACAAGGACACATTTTAAGCAAAATATTTAAATGGAATTTAAATGGAAAAAATATAGTTGTGGCCAAATCTCATCTACTGCTGATACCTCTTAAATGTTAAATTAAGTCCCATTGTTTTAATAATCAATAAAACACTGAAATCTAAACCATGCAATATTTACATTCTTGAATTCTATAATCCTAAACTTATCCTAAACTCTAGAGAATTTATTTTAGAGGTGAAACGTAGACAAATTTAGATTTGATTTTCTTAGATACACTTGTAGGTTCTTATAACTAGTTTATTCTTGTAACCTCTTATTTTGTGGTGACTACTGAACAACTTTATACATCACATTTTCTTTGTTTGCTTATCTATGATATTGTTTCTGCATCAAAATCACAACATTTCATTAACATTTAACGGTGGCTTCTGGGTTACTGATCAGAAGGTCAGGGGTTCAAGCCCCAACACCACCAAGACACCACTGTTAGGCCCTTGAGCAAGGCCCTTGAACCTATCTGCTCCAGGGGTGCCGTATCATGGCTAACCCTGCACTCTGACCCCAGCTTAGCTTAGCTTAGCTGGGATATGTGAAAAATAAATAATTTCACCATGTATATGCAGTAGCACGCAGCGGCCACTCCGGATCCACAATGGTGCTATTTTTGTTAAAAAAGCCCGACTTTTGCAACACAGGGACATCGGAGCAACCGGTGTTCGTGTCTACCATCGCCAGACACTACTGAAATATAAGACTCATGCAAAAACCAAGCTGCATGATGACCTGCAGGAGGCGCTACGCGTACTCTGCTTGCTGCGGAGACCAGGCCTCCAGCCCTCGGCGTCGCCTGATGCCGGTGGCCTGGGGAGAGGACGTCGTGTGTGAGAAAGCGGAAGCGCGGAAAGAGGGCGGGGGTCCATGCTAGGCTAAAAACAAACCCTAGCCAGCCGGCTCTCCCGTCTATCCTACTCTCAAATGTTTGCTCCCTGGACAATAAACTTAACCATATCCGACTCCAGCAGGCTACGCAGCGTGAGTTTAGAGACTGCAGCGTCTTTGTTTTCACGGAGACGTGGCTCAGCGACAGAGTTCCGGATGCCGCCGTTCAGCTAGACGGGCTCGCCTCGTTTCGTGCCGACAGAAATACAGCTCTCTGCGGTAAGACTCGCGGTGGTGGCTTGTGTGTTTACATCAACACGGAATGGTGCAAGAACTCTATGCTAGTCTCTAGTTACTGTTCATCGCTGTTGGAGCTTGTGACTGTTAGATGCAGACCTTTTTATCTACCACGGGAATTCACCACTGTTTGCATAACCAGAGTTTACATTCCCCCCAGCGCTAACGCTAAGGAAGCTCTGTGAACTGTATGGGGCTATGAGCTGAACTGCAGAACGCTCACCCCGACGGACTGTTTATTGTCGCCGGAGATTTCAACCATGCAAATCTCAAGACAGTGCTCCCTAAATTTCATCAGTATGTGGACTTTGCAACGAGAGGGCTGAACGGCTTGATCTTGTTTACACAAACATCCCAGGCGTGCACGGGCGGAGCCCCGCCCACACCTCGGCTACTCAGACCACATCTCTGTTATGTTAATTCCAGCATACAGACCGGCTCGTCAGACGCACAAAACCGCTTCAGAAGCAGGTGAAAACCTGGCCAGCAGGAGCCATCTCTGCTCTTCAGGACTGTTTTGAGTGTACTGACTGGCACATGTTCAGGGAGGCTGCAACATATGGCGATTCTACCAACTTGGAGGAATACACAGCATCAGTGACCAGCTACATCAGCAAGTGCATTGATGATGTCACTTTCTCCAAGACCATCACCACACGCTCCAACCAGAAGCCGTGGATGACTGCGGAGGTGCGCACGCTGCTGAGGTCCCGAGACTCGCCTTCAAAGCAGGCGATAAGGCAGCCCTAAGAACAGCTAGGGCCAAACTGTCAGGGGCAATCAGAGAGGCAAAGCGCTGACACGCCCAGAGAATCCACAGTCACTTCCAGGACAGCGGTGACACGCGGCGCATGTGGCAGGGCATCCAGGCCATCACCAACTACAGGACAACATCAGTTGCCTGTGACAAAGATGCCTCCCTTCCAGATGCGCTGAACGACTTCTACGCTCGGTTTGAAGTGCAGAACGACAAGATGGCGAGGAAGTCCACCCCTCCTCCCAACGACCAGGTGCTCTGTCTTACCACGGCAGATGTGAGGAAAACTCTACGTAGAGTCAACCCACGGAAGGCTGCTGGACCAGACAACATTCCTGGCAGAGTGCTCAGAGGATGTGCAGACCAGCTAGCAGATGTTCTTACCGACATCTTCAACATCTCTCTGAGCAGCGTCGTCGTTCCAACGTGCTTCAAGGCCACCACCATCATCCCCATGCCAAAGAAGTCTTCAGTGTCCTGCCTCAACGACTACCGTCCCGTCCCACTTACACCCATCATCATGAAGTGCTTCGAGAGGCTCGTCATGAGGCAGATTAAGACCCAGCTGCCCCCTCACTAGACCCACTGCAGTTTGCGTGATCGTTCAAACCGCTTAACGGACGATGCCATCACCACAACCCTCCATCTGGCCCTCACCCACCTAGACAATAAGGACTCATACGTTCGAATGCTGTTCATAGATTTCAGCTCAGCATTCAACACAATCATTCCCCAGCACCTGATTGGAAAGCTGAACCTGCTGGGCCTGGACACCTCCCTCTGCAGCTGGATCCTGGACTTCCTGACTGGGAGACCTCAGTCAGTCCGGATCGGGAACAGCATCTCCACCACCACCACACTGAGCACTGGGGCCCCCAGGGCTGTGTGCTCAGTCCACTGCTGTTCACTCTGCTGACTCACGACTGTGCAGCAATGCACAGCTCGAATCACATCATCAAGTTCGCCGATGACACGACCGTGGTGGGTCTCATCAGCAAGAACGACGAGTCAGCATACAGAGAGGAGGTGCAGCGGCTGACGAACTGGTGTAGAGCCAACAACCTGTCCCTGAATGTCGACAAAACAAAAGAGATGGTTGTTGACTTTAGGAGAGCACAAGGTGAACACACTCTGAACATCGACGGCTCTTCTGTGGAGATCGTCAAAAGCACCAAATTCCTTGGTGTTCACTTGGCGGAGAACCTCACCTGGTCCCTCAACACCAGCTCTATCACAAGAAAGCCCAGCAGCGTCTCTACTTTCTTCGAAGGCTGAGGAAAGCACATCTCCCAACCCCCATCCTCACTACATTCTATAGAGGGACTATTGAGAGCATCCTGAGCAGCTGCATCACTGCCTGGTTTGGGACTTGCACCGTTTCGGACCGCAAAGCCCTGCAGAGGATAGTGAGGACAGCTGAGAAGATCTTTGGGGTCTCTCTTCCCTCATCAAAGACATTTACAAAAACCACTGTATCCGCAAAGCAACCAGCATTGTGGACGACCCCACACACCCCTCACACAATCTCTTTACCCTCCTCCCGTCTGGCAAGAGGTACCGAAGCATTTGGGCCCTCACGGCCAGACTGTGTAACAGCTTCCCCCAAGCCATCAGACTCCTCAATACTCAGAGACTGGTGTGACACACCGTGTCCTGAGTTGCACTTTAATTACTGTCACTTTATAACTGTCTGCTACCTCAATAACATATAACTGTCTGCTACCTCAATAACTGCTATGTGCATAGAACACTATCTCAGAGTATGTTATGTTTACATTTTTAGAAACTGTCATCTTTTTGCACTACTGAGTACTGGTCGGCGCTGCACTGTCTATTGTCCTGTTCATTGTCAGAAATTTGTTGTACTGTCCCGTACTTTTTGCACATGTTTGCACGTGCACTTTATATAGGTATATATAGGTTTTTTATATAGGTATTTTATTTCGTTGTGTTATCTCATGTGGTCCTGTGTTGGTCCTTTGTTTTTATGTAGCACCATGGTCCTGGAGGAACGTTGTCTCGTTTTGCTGTGTACTGTACTAACTGTATATGGTTGAAACGACAATAAAAACCACTTGACTTGACTTGACTTGAAATGTATGTATAATGTGTGGACAATTGATCAATTAAATTATATTAAATTAAATTAATTAAATTAAATATGATTATTTCACCATCTCATGAGTTTTCTTCTGGCTTGTCTGCAGGTTGTGATAATGTTATTATAATCTGGAATGTGGGGACGGGAGAGGCCATTACTACTCTGGAGGATATGCACCCTGACGTGATCTTCAGCGCATGCTGGAATCGCAATGGCAGCCTCATCTGCACCGCCTGCAAGGACAAGAAAGTCAGAGTCATTGACCCACGCAAGGAGGAAATCGTTGGAGTGAGTACTTGCTTTTCTGAATAAAATTGGAGAGTTATTTCTTACAGCTTTTATTAAAAGTGCATGTTTCTAAAGCTAAAAAAGATCTCTATATGACATGCACTGGTATGTTTATACTAGCTTTATTTTAGTTGATATCAATTTAAATTATAATTACTTTATTTTGGTTAAATTGCCCTGGCGAAAAGGAAAAAGCTTAAAAAGGGGTTGTTCACACAAAATGTATCATTTGCTCACACTCATGTTGTTCCAAACCTATATGACTTAAATTCCTCTATGGAACACAAAAGCGGCAGAATGACCTCAGTCTCCATTTGCTTTCATTGTATTGGAGGAAAACAAATATTGCAATTTTAGTGAATGTTGACTGAAGCTGACATTCTGTTACACACAAAAGAATGGAAAGATAGTCATATGGGTTTGGAACAACTTGAGGCTGAGTGAGCAATAGTAAATCGTTGAACTTTTTGGGTGATCTGTCCCTTTTAACGAGACTAAGATAGTTTGCTGGTCTTAGCTGTTCTAACTTGTCTCCCATCGTAGGCAAGCTGGTTTAGCTAGTTGGCCAGGTAGACTCCCAGCCTGACTAACTGACAAGTGCCCAGGACCTCTCTAAAGCCAGCAACCATACCAGCTAAGATCAGCAAACATCTTAGGGAGCAGGGTACTCGATCAAGAAAGTTTTGGCTGCTCAGTTTAATGCATCTGAGTGACTTATTATTGTGTCTTGCTGACAGGAGAAGGACAAAGCCCATGAGGGTGCCAGGCCCATGAGAGCCATTTTCCTATCTGACGGCAAAGTGTTCACCACTGGTTTCAGCCGCATGAGTGAGAGACAACTCGCACTCTGGGATCCGGTCAGTTTCCATGAAAACCACACGTGTCATTCCAATACAGTCAGACCTATACAAGCAAATTCGCCTCATATGTTCTTGTTCCAATTTTAAAGAAAATTGATTTTGTTCTTCCTTACAAAAGGGTCTCGGTGTGTGTCTCTCTCTCTCTCTCTCTCTCTCTCTCTCTCTCTCTCTCTCTCTCTCTCTCTCTGTTCTAATTTTCTCACCCTCATGTGTATGACTTTCTTTCTTCAGCAGAACACAAACGAAGAATTTTAAAAGAATATCTCAGCTCTGTATGTCCTTACAATGCAAGTTAATGGTGATCAGATCTTTGTAGCTCCAAAAATCATATAAAAGAAACTGAAGTAATCCATAAGACTCCAGCGGTTAAATCCATACCTTCAGAAGTAATATAATAGGTGTGGGTGAGAAACAGATAAAAATGTAATTCATTTTTTTCCCCTAAATCTTCACTTTCACTTTTACATCTGAAAGTCGCAGGTGGTGCCTGTTTAGTTTAAGTTTCACATGTTAAAGTTAAAGTGAAGATTGATAGTAAAAAAGGACTTTTGTTTCTCACCCACATCTATTATATTGCTTCTAAAGATATTGATTTAACCACTTGATTCTTATTGATTACATTTATGTTTCCTTTATGTGATTTTTGGAGCTACAAAGATCTAATCCCTATTCACTTGTATTGTATGGACCTACAGAGCTTCACTTGTGTTCTGCTGAAGAAACAAAAGTCATACACATCTGGGGTGGCATGAGGATGAGTAAATGATGAGAGAATTACATTTTTGGGTGATCTATCCGTATAATTTTTGCTATTATCACACCATAATACATGCATTTTCTGTCTTTCAGGAAAATATGGAGGAACCAATCTCTGTCCATGAGATGGACTCCAGTAATGGAGTCCTCCTCCCCTTCTATGACCCCGATACCAATGTGGTCTACCTGTGTGGAAAGGTAAATGCAGCACATACACATGGATATTTGATGTCTGAGTGCATCCATGTCTTCTGTTCCTCTTAGAATACACTAACATAAAATACCAAAATGTAACATGGAATTCATAATGGCCATGTGCCTTTTTTTGTCATACTATAGTTTTTATGATTATTATATATTATAGAGTAATAATAGTATGTTGATATGGTATTCATACAGTTCCATGGAATATATCAATGTTCCATGTGATTCCATCACTGTATTATGGAGTGTTTTTTTTTCTTTTTCTAAGGGTAGTCTTTAATCTCTTTTTCAACAAAAAGCTTAAAATTATTATAGTGGCCTGTTTACCCAGTTTACCCTTTTTAAGTTGCTTAAATATGAATTTATGGGAGAAGACTTTCACAATTGCTTAGTGTCTCTGACTGAGGTTTTGTCTCTGAAAGGGTGACAGCAGTATCCGTTATTTTGAGATCACGGACGAGGCTCCATTTGTTCATTACCTCAGCACCTTCATCACCAAGGAACCCCAGAGGGGCATGGGATACATGCCCAAGAGAGGCCTGGATGTCAACAAGTGTGAGATTGCAAGGTGTGCAAGTATAGCCATATAATTACTATAACATGTCACAAGCTACTGAAAGCATTTTAGTTTATACCATTGTACCACCTCCTTTTTGATTTGTGCTTCTCTATATTAACATTTAGCTATTGCTAGACTTTGAAGACTTTCATGCAGTTTTATACTGCTAAGATTTTGCATATATACATTAAAGTGTTTTTTGTCAGCATAAATGTATAAAGGGAAAAGACTGTATAAGAGTTCATATCCCGCCAGAAGAGGGCAGAACTAAACCTTAAGTTAGGGAAAAGTATGGTAGCCCTTTAAGAGGAGTTCAAAAGCATGAATTAAATAAAATAAAAATTGCTTGGTGTAATATTTCATGTTATAACTCCATCTAACACCCGTTTCTATTTGTGAACATGACATTGTTTGCTTAGCTGAGTCATAAACTAACTTCTGCTTCCTTTGTGTACATGTTCTAATAGTGTTGTGTATTTGTGTGTTCTCAGGTTTTACAAATTGCATGAGAGAAAGTGTGAGCCTATCATCATGACCGTGCCAAGAAAAGTGAGCCTTTTGATATGTTTTGCTCCCTTGTTTTAAGAGTTTACCAATGCTTAAGGCAGGGCTGCACATCCTGAGCCACAACTTCCTCCTCCTTTGGCTTCCGCCATTGTCAAAGAAGTGTTTTATCAGTTAACCAGACCCCGTTTTAAAGACAATTTGCCTGTTTATACACTTAGTTTGAATGTTTGCTCCAAGTTTTAGTTTTGTTCCAACCCACTTTTCTTGTCCCTAAAAGGCTCTTGTCACATTTTATTATTCAGTTCTGAGCTAGAGGATGTACTGTTTTTGCAAATAATTCTAATTGTACTTGAGTACACAAGAACTGCATTTTCAAGCTGACCCAGGTGCATTTCCTTAGTGTTTAAAACGTTTGTAAGAATGCCTTCACAACAACCAATCAAACCAGACTTGACATCAAACAGACTCTGTTTCACACTAAACACTGTAGTGTGAAAAGTCCTTCCAATTGATAGTGATTGGCAGTGTGATACTGTGTATACGACAAATTGCTTGTCATTTCTCATTTTAAAGTCAAGAAACTCTGGACAATATTGTCTGCTAAATTATTAAACTATGTAAATGTAAAGTCTAATTTATACTACGCTAGAAACCAACTTTATTTTTCCTGGATGAACTAAAGCACCCTGGGGCGAATGAAGCCGGCGTTTATGTCGTGCTCAGTGGCGTTATAAATGTTAAAAATGTTTTTAAGGTGACGTCACCTTCAAAGCCACAGAAGTAATCCCAATTAAGCAGGTCTTTCCGTGGATCGCCGCTTTTAGTGCTGCATCGCTTCTTTGCATTATTAAACTTGTCTCGGGGCCTTCCACTTTCGTCAAGTCGATCTAACTGCATAAAAACTGCAATCTCTCACCAAGCTTTTTCACAGTCTCTGCAAGACAGGCTTCAAAGTTATCTATTTTTAACAATAGTAGCCTAGGTAACTATTCAGCTGGCACGTGTGATTTGTAAAAACAAATTAACAAATAAAAAAAAATAAAACATGACCTCCAAACTGCACTCACAATTAGTTTTAACCAATCATCTACTCTCTTCGACCAAGTTTTCCAAGGTCAAGAATTTCAGAGATATGCGTGAACGGGAGAAATATCACCAAACACCTCGTCAGAACAAAAGTCACTGCATTTATACATACTCCCCAAACAGGCTTTGCTTCGTTCGCCTGCAAATGATGATGTAATACAGGAACATTTATGTTCTGCCAATGTGTTCATTTGATGTTATTTCTCCTGTTCACGCACATCTCTGAAATTCTTGACCTTGGAGAACACTGTCTTCTGAACTGTGTGTGTGCATGAAACTAAACTGAGAAAACAAACTTGCACATCAACACACAAAGTGTGTGTGTGTGTCTGTGTGTCTGTCAGGTAATTGTCACTGGATTTCGGATTAAGTGAAAAGTCACATGCGTGATCACTATCGATCATCGTTTTCATGATCGATCATTGCTGCCACGTCCAGACTCCTCGTACTCCTGCCCATCCTAACCTGGAGTCGCAAGTTTGAATCCAGAGAGTGCTGAGTGACTCCAGTTAGGCTTCTTAAGCAACCAATTGGCCCAGTTGCTAGGGTGGGTAGAGTCACGAATTGGGCATTCCAAATTGGGGAGAAAAGAGGAAAAAAACAATTATATTTATTATTATTTGTTTTTGTACAAAAAAAAAAAGAAAAGTTAAAAAAGTCATATGTAAAACATTATCATTTTTCACCCTCATTCTGACCCTCTGTCAGAAACATTTGAAAGCTGCTGCTCCTTTAAGACTTTTACTAATTGGCTCTCTGCTCCTGACTGACCTGCTCTCTCCTTGCATTCCCACTGCTAGTGGGCAGAGCTATGAAGGTGATGAGGTAAAGTAAGCATTGATGTGTTGTAGAGGTGGTCAGATGCAAATGTCTATCACAGTGTGACATCACATGGAAGTAGAGAACGAGTCGTTTTGGCAGTTTGGTTTCAACAATCTTTTAGCAGTGAGGAGGAAGTTGAGTTCTTAAACTTACAGAATGATTTTATAGTACAGTGATCTCTTATATGTTAAAAGAGCAAAGACAATTTTATTCCTTACAGTATGTCATGGCCCCTTTTAAATGATTGTCAAAAGCAGAGTGGGATATTTTCTTAGACTCCTGGAAGACCTGAGAATTATGCTTATTATATTCTTGTAGTCCGAAAACATTACCCTGGAGTAATTACATCAGAAAATTTCCTCTCCCAAGACATCTATTTTATAAATTCAACACCTGATTCATATCCTGGGTTTTATAACAACTTCCATACTCTTCCTTCTCTCCCTCAGTCGGACCTGTTCCAGGATGACCTGTATCCTGACACGGCGGGGCCAGATGCTCCATTAGAGGCCGAGGAGTGGATTGAAGGGAAGAATGGAGACCCCATCCTGATATCCCTGAAACATGGATATGTTCCAGGCAAGAACCGTGACCTCAAAGTGGTCAAGAAGAACATTCTAGACAACAAGATGACCAAGAAAACGGAGCATACCACCCATGCCAACAAGACTGCCACCTCTACACCATCTATCGTAAGTGGGGCTAATTTGCTCATCCCTCAACTGTTCATTGATTTCCAGCCAGACCCTGACAAAATCTGCATACTGGAAAAAGATTTTGCACTCTTTTGCTGATTACAAGGGAAAATCTGAGGAATGGATTAAGATGGTAAAATGTGTTAAACAGAACTGAGAGTACTACACTCTAAGCAGTTGCCCAAAGCATTATCAGATGAGCGAAGATATTTAAACCGATAGTTAACCCAAAAATTATCATTCTTTCATCATTGACTCATCATCTTGTTTTTTCAAACCTATGACTTTTTCTTTCTTTCTTTCTTTCTTCTTCGCTCTGTGGAACACGAAAGGGATGTTAGGCCAAACGTTAGCCTCAATCACCATTCACTTTCATTGCATCTGGTTTTTATACATAGAAAGTGAATGGTGATTTAGGCTAACATTCTGCCTAACATCTTTTGTGTTCCAAAGAAGAAAGTCATTCTTGTTGAGAAAAACAGGAGGGTGTGGAAATGATAGCAGAGTGAATTCTCTGTTTGAAGAAACTTGCAATGAGTGGGGGATGTGTACATCTCTTACCATCTAAATTACTGCCTTTTTAAGTTTCTGTGGGCACTGATTTTGTGGAATCCTGCTTCCAGTTTTACCTTTTTATGTTTATGCACTTCCTCTGTATTTTATATTGACACTGTTGCAGAGAGATGTTCTACAGCAAGCTTAACCCCCAACCACATGACAGTAACACCACTTGTGTGCCCTGCCTTCTAAACTCAGCTCTCCCCACTCAGAGCTGTAATCACAGGAGCCTGCGAGCTGCCCCACAAACACACCAACCTTGATTGGTTACATATGGATTGTTGATGTTACAATGTAAAGCGGATTCGCAAATACTAAAGCAACTTTGTTTTTCAAAGAGAATTGGTTATATAATCAATGTCTAAATATGACGGCCTAGTTACAAGCCTATATCTTAAATGTCCTGCTAATATCAGAATAGAATACTTTTTATGTGTTTATTGGGACAATAATGAGTCACTCATTATTAAAGAGACTGTAGTAAATAGTCTGGAGAAACCTTAATCATACTCCGCTACACTGACCTCGTTTCCATTCAAATGAAAATTCTGATTAATATTGAAGTTTGGCCGTATTACTGTATACGTATGCATGCATCAGACATGCATTAGTTTGACTGAATAAGACAGTTAGCATATGGATGTTTCGGTCGGAATTGTGTCATATAAACACCTTTGTTGCAACTTAGTCCTTAACATTTGTCTTTTTACTTTTTTCCTTTGCAGAAAAGTGAAGCTAAGATGGACGAGGTGTTGAAAGAAATCAAATCTCTCAGAGAGCTGGTCAGCAGTCAGGAAAAAAGAATTGCCAAACTTGAGGAGCAGTTGTCTAAAATGGACATCTAAAGGACCCTGCAATCCCCTCCCCCTTCTATTCAGGTTATCCCATTGGCCAGGTGGGCGGGACCCGTCACTGCCAATTACCATGACAGCGTTCCGTCTGGTTGCCTGCCTTTTGCAGTGTCTCCAACCGACATTCCAAGATAAATAGTTATTCCCTTTGCAATCCCCCGAATCTGTTTACACCTGATAGCCATTTGGAAAATGAGAAATGCCTCAGTTTTAGCTTTTACTCAAGTCTCACTCCAAATCTTTCTGTAACAGTTGTGTTTTATCTGGTGTTCTTGAATGGTCTTAAGTTTTTGTTTTGCTTTTCTTATTAAAAATTGTGACCAAGAAGATTGCGTTATGAAGCAGTAACATGAATTTGATGAGCTCAAAGTTTAAAGTAGCCATCAGTATTGCAGTTCTCACTCTCGCCCTTTTGAGTTGCCAAATTTGTAGAGGATTTCTGTGTATGCACCTCCCTGACAGTATTTGACTAGCTTTTAATTTTTTTTCTTAACTAAACATTGTACGTAAATGGGACAAAACAATATGCTAGTAATGCAAGGAGGGGGAAATCATTGGAACCAGCCTTCTGTTACAGGTGTCTTTCTAGAGAATACGAAATAAAAAAAATAAAGATTTTAACCAACCTGGTAAACATGTAGAGTTGACAAGTTTTACAAACCAGTACTGGAAAACATTACAGGTGCAATTAAGTCCCACTGAATGTTTTTTGGTAATGATTCAGGTACCCATTATAAAGTATTAAAGATTAAATTGTTTAATTCTGTCATCATTTACTAGCCCTAAGGTTGTACCAAAGTCATATGACTCCATCATTGGCAGAGCCTATTTTATAAATGTATATTTGAAATCATAGATTCATCTCTAATATTCTAACCCACTCAAATTAGACCCAGG
The DNA here is from genome assembly GCF_025860055.1 of Xyrauchen texanus. NCBI lineage: Eukaryota > Metazoa > Chordata > Actinopteri > Cypriniformes > Catostomidae > Xyrauchen > Xyrauchen texanus. Next base: position 12,495,450 of record NC_068279.1, read on the forward strand.
CCCACACTGGCCCACCTAGAATATTAGAGATTAAGCTATGATTTAAAATATAGATTTATAAAATAGTGTAAAAATGCATACATTCTTATTTCTGGAAGTGTGAGAGAACGGTTTCAATGTGCCACCTCTCTGTTGTTAGGAAAATTTGGTAAAAACAAATTGAAGCGAAAATGTGGCCCATCCATTTTTGAGGCCCACCCAAAACTAATTTCCTTGCTCTGCCCTTTGGACTCCATGAAATACAAGGTTATGTTGAGCAGAATGTTAGTCTTATTCACCATTCACTTCCATTGCATCTTTTTTCCATCCAATTAAAGGTACTAAGCGATTTTAAAAAAAAAATAAAAAAAATTAAAAAATTCATACTCCCATAAAGATATTAATGAAATAAGTGTCCTGAGATATGTCACCTGTCTCTGTGTACAAAAATGTGTTTTTTACCTGTCAAATAAATTTGCTAGTTCTCATTTGAAGTGGATCATTGAGGCTATGATTCATAATGTTTGTCAGTTGAAGGTGCTATTGTGCCAATGTTGAATTTGACAGCCACAGAAACAAACAATGATGCTCTGTTTTGGTCTCAAAATGATCTTTGGAGGAATGAGGGGTGTGGCTAATTCAACGGCTCAGACACATGAAAGCTTCAGAAAGCTAAAATCGCTTATAGCACCTTTTAAAGTGAATAGTGACCTGAAGTGAATAATCTGACTAATATCTTTTTTGGATTCCATAGAGGAAATAAAGTATCATGGGTTTGGAACACCATCATTGGTCAGTAAATGATGACTGAATTGTATTTTTAGGTAAACTATCCCTTTTAAGCTATTAGTAGACAAAGGAATCAAACCATTGGTTCTGGTTGCTGCCACGGAAATATCCAATAATTATGACTACAAATACTTCCTTTCTTCATGACAACAATTGCTTATCGTAAATGCATGCAAACAGAGTTTTTTTTTTTTTTTTTTATTCGATTTTATAATCTGTTTCTCCACATTCCCAATTTTACATATCTGCACTTTTTCTTACACTGTTTCCTGCCTGAGGCTAGAAACCAGCCGTCTTAACCTTCTAATTTCTCATACTAAAAGATAAAGAAATAAGGCTGGAAGAAGAACATGGCCATGTCCATTAGCTGTGAAGGTTGTGAAGTCTTTAAGTACCCCTTTTTATATATATATATATATATATATATATATATATATATATATATATATATATATATATATATATATATATATATATATATATATATAAAAAATAAATAAAAAGCTTTTCATTACTTTCATAACTTTTATTCTGACTTTGGACAAAGAATGGCAGGTCAGACATTTTTCAGGTCTATGAAAACACCGTTAGTGCTGTGCTGTTGTCATGCAGCGGTTTGGTTTGTTTTCTCAATCCTTGCTACAACACATTTCATCTCAAGTTTGTGGCGTCCACACCCTCTTGATCTCAAAAACCAGACCTGCAGAAACTTGGTTTGTTTAAACAATTGCATTGTAAGCCATGACTTCCAGTGAGTCATAATTGACTTCCTATTCCTAAAGGGGTCTTTTTGCTCTCCTAACCAAGCAGAACCAAACCTCTCAAGGGGCAGCCAATGTCTAGATGATCATATCATAGCTGAGCCACATTTACATAGTGATGACAACTGTTCTTTTTGGTTTTGTAATTTTCCATATCAAGAATAGAAAACTGATTCAGAACAAACGGCTTTGGTTGCATCCTTCATCAGAAGGTTTTGCTGTGGGTGTTTGACACATACGTATCTCAGTTCTGTTTGTATCGCTATCTAGTGCCTCTTTCATTGGTTCTGAAAAGCTCCTCCCCTGCCTCTTGTCATGAGCATCAGCAACTGGATACCTCTGATGTCATTCTCTCTCTTTCGTTCTGTTTCTTTTTGGTGAAGTTTAAGTTTTAAGGGGTTTGATAAGGTAGGGGCCATGTTTGAGGGACAAATGTGCCAAGACAGAATGATATTTAAAAAGGAAAATGGGGCTGAGAAATTAATACCACTTCCTGTTTCGAAACTTCTACAAAATGGCATTATGTTCCATGAGATGTTTCTGTAGATGTTACAAAACAGGACAAAACAATGAGTTAACACGAGTAGTATTGGTAAGGTCTTTGCTTCAGGTTTGACCTGTTTGGGTGTAATTAAGGAAATAATTATCAAAAACCAACTTCAGGATGTGATGGGTCCAGTAGTCATGTTTTTGGGTGTGTCAAGATGCCCTTGTGATGTGGCCGTGAGCATGTGGTTTTGATGAGGTGAATGACTGACATAAATAAAGGGATTACTGTAGGTTGAAAAGATAATACAAGTAGAAGGTTGCAAGTGATTTAAGTTGATGCTTTGTTTTCCTTTCTTTTGCTTTTTTCTTTGTCTAAAGGAAGGTATTGTCCATCATTTGGAATATCGTGTCTCCCTCCCATTATGTACACTGTGAGCCTTTACTGTTTCCAATTATACAGATTAATAAAAAAATTGAAAGGAAGGATATCTAGAGATTCAACTTTTGTGGCTAATTGTCCATTTTTGTTCTTTCATCTGCTTCAAGTATAAAGAGTCAATGATTACCTGTGAAATAAAAATAAACCTGAACTTTTGCTATTTGTCTCTTTCATTTTTCCAAAGTATTAAACCGCTTTTTGTTGGCGAATGGACGGTTACATTTATGGTTCCTGTCCACATTCTAATTCACTGGTTTAGGGAACTAAGATCTGATATTTAAAATAGTCTCTTGCTTGCTCATTTGGGTTTGCGTCAGAGTTTGAAAACCTCTGCTTTAGCCTGACACTTCGACAGGCTTGACTTCCTGTAATTTCACATCAAGCAGCTTTTGAGACGTTCAGTTGTGAGCTGTGCACGGGGGCCTCACATTTCAGTCAAATTCATAGATCTACGATACAAACAGATGGTGGGTGTTGTTTTTTTTTTTTAAATATTGTATTTGTAACATGTTTTATGTCCAAAATTAGAAGACATGTTTTGAAATTCTAACACTGGGTGTATAAATGCATACACCCAGTGTTAGAATTTCAAAACATGTCTTCTGTGACCATCTGACAGATAATTGCGGAGTGAATATTTCAAGTGTACCATGATGTTAATCATAAAATATTTTATATTATTGAATTGTTGAGAGTAGAACAAGGACACTTTGTCAAATGGGAGTAATTTTTTTTTAACCAGAATGGTCATACTACATGCTCTGTTCACTAACTCAACTAGCACATGAGTTTGTCAAAGTATGAGCAACTTCTATTTAATGTAACAAAATCATTTACATCCTTCCATTATTGTCGATGGTCTGAATATAAACCAACTTTTGATAAAAACAAGAGCAGACCAATATATCAATATGCTTACCAAATGCATGCGTATAGTTGTTTTGATGGTAAAAAAAAAAACAGATAACAATCGGGAAGTGTGACTATTTGTGCTTGTTTAAACCATTGCAACATTCTACTATTTTTATGCAGACTGCAATGGTGACTAACAGACTTTGGTGGGTACCAGTTCTTGTTTTGCTCTTCACTCTTAACAATCTGGTCATGTCAAGATATCTCTCCAGGATGGAGAGGGAAATTAGTAACAACACATCAACAAACACCAGTGACGGACGCAGTACCAACACTGTATCTGAGACTGTAGGGACCACCACTGTGGAACATTTGGAGGCCTTGAGTGCACAAACCATTGAAGTTAAAACTGATAGACCTGATTTAAATGTCCCGGTGACGAGTACAGACCACCAGAATATCTCGGACACCAGCCACACCCAACAAAATGAAGGGAACGAGACTTCTGAAAAACACTCCATAGGAACTGAGAGTGTGATAGGCAGCCAGCCAACAGGTATTGAGAATGCTTCAATTACCCAACTTCCCATGAGAAATGATAGTAGTGGACATGTTTCACTAGCAGGAAGTTCTGCCCCCACATTTCCTGCATCGTTGGGGCCCAGTAAGGTAACTGAAAATCACACAAAAGCAGCTTCAGCAATAATGCCTTTTGATAAATCGACAACATCTGCACTTCGTTTAACGGCTTCACGTACCACTAAGAAAAGAACATCAACCACAGAAAAGACTCCCTTGTGTTTCACACCTTCTCCTCAGAGGGATGAACTTGTGAGTCGCTGCCTCATCGCGATTGCCTCAATGGCTGCCCTGACAACAATATTTATCATAAGCACTATCTACCTGGTGACTAAACTCTCCGGATATAGATACAGACACAAGGCACACCTCCAAGAGACCGAGATGGTCTGCATTTCTGCCCTAATGAATGATACCGATCACCCTGTTCCAAAGCCAAGACACCCCAAATGTAATGGAGCACTGATCCCTAATACTGAGGATGGAGATCCTGATGGAGATAATCTGACTCTGAACAGCTTTCTTCCTGATAATGATGGCCCACTTTAGAAATTAGAAGTTTCTTCTGTATGCACTGAGCTTTTGCTGAAGGACTAGTGCTCTACTGATACACAACAGAAAGGTTAACACTGTTGCCCTGAGATGTCATTGCTTGATGGTTAGAAGTAAAGCATCTACATGACATAAACCCAGCTTTAGAACCTTCTGCCTACTTATAATGTATATAAAAAAATTGAGATATAGTTCAGTTACACTGTGTCCAAATGTTTGTGGACATCATATGTGCTTTAGCATTTAATTTTGAAACCATAGGCATCAATTCCCCCTTGGCTGCAATGACAGCTTCCACTAAAGTGTAAGTAGAAGCATGATTGCAGGGATTTGCTGTTTCCTGTTAGCAGAGTTTCTCGCTCTGCTAACAGGACTGAGATATGTGCAAGTCCCACTTTCTCAGCCATTATGTAGATTCCTGACTTATCAAAAGGCAAAGCACCTCCAAAAACCCCTTAGGGGCCATTCACCCGAACGTGTTTTTACTTTGATAGTTTCTCTGGGTCAGGAGCGCCACATCTTTTAAACGTGCTTCGAGTCACTTGCGTTCTGCTCTGTTTGTTGCTCTAAATCTACCTTTTTATTTTTTGAGTAAGAGCGCATTTATTCTGAATGGCACCTTATTTTTGGAACCATATTGAACAATAATAAACTTGACACATTTATATTTTAATGTAATATTTTCTGTCTTCGTATGCCTGGCAGGCTGTTTAAAGCCTTTCTTTAATCATGTCAGTGCTGAAATACTGTACTAATCTCTGAAAAGCTCAGACATTAATGTTGGCTGAATGTAGGCCTATTACTGAACATGAGTAAGAAACAGTTCTGTTCCTGTCTGTGGTTTAATAGTGCTATATAATTTACTCAAAGAGAGTGATGTTGGACATTTTCAGTCTTAAAGGGACAGTTCACCCAAAAATGAAAATTCTCTCATCATTTTCTCACCCTCATCCCATGTGAATGATTTTCTTTATTCAGCAGAACACAAACAAAGGTTTTTAGAAGAATATCTGTAGGTCCATACAATGCAAGCAAATGCATCAAAAATCACATAAAGGAAATATAGAAGTAATCCACAAGGCTCCAGTGGTTAAATCCATACCTTCAGAAGCGATTTAATAAGTGGGTGAGAAACAGATCAAAATGTAAGTCCTTTTTCACTTTTTGGAGCTACAAAATCTTATCACCATTCACTTCCATTGGATGAACCTACAGAGCTGAGATACTCCTCTAAAAATATTAGTTTCTGTTCTGCTGAAGAACGTAAGTAATTCAGATCTAGGATTGGATGAGGGTGAGTGAATGATGAGTGTACATAAAATGCATGCATTCAAATGTACTCAGAAAGGATTTTGCTTTGTTACAGAAGGCTTTTCATTGTGCCCTTGTTTGAATCAAAGAAACTTACATTTCCTTGACCAGCATTGACAGGTTTAACTTACATTTGGACAAAAACTGAATGAGAAAAGCAATGCAATCCTAACTCAACATAACTGATTTTTCAGTCTTTCACAGCTTTCATATTATAATTTATGAAATGCAATATTAATACCATTAATGTATTTTGCTTTGTTGCTCAAATATATTTAATAGAACAAGAAACCTTTGTTGCTTTATTATGCATGTATCATTTTGGATACTGTGTATATCTCTGCTGTACTATGCGTGTTCAAGTGCTTGTCAGAAAGATTTTATGCCCCAGTGTTCAGAAAAACATCTTCAAGGGCATCATGCCGTACATTTTTCAGCAGGACTCTTGTGATTAGTTGTTTAGAATAACAACATGGAGTGAAAGACCTGAGACCAGTCTGCATAGTTTACTCTGTTGTTACGGTTACCTGAATTACATTTTGTATTTGTTAAATAAATCATATAATACAATTCAGTTTTTTAGCTTGTGTAAAATAACCACTACATTTTAAGTGGTACAGTACTGTATGACCTTTTGACTAATCAATGGCCGTCTCTTTGATGGAATGAGCAGAGAAGGTGTCGCAGTAATCATTTTGGGCTGTAAAAATCTCTTAAAAATGTTCTGATCAGCAAAATCTTACTGCTTGTCGGTTTGGCAAATGCAGTTTGATTGACGTTGTAATGCTCTACATGACTGTGTTTTGGAAGAGAGAGAGAGAGAAGGAAAGAAAACTGGGAGGAGTTTGAGAAAGAGGGGAGAGAATTTTCCTTTGACATTTATCCTCAACTGATTTTTTAGAAAAACCCACTCGGAGTCTACCATAAGCCTTCCAGGACAACACAGGCAGCTATTTTTCCTGCCCTCACTTTTGTATTATTTGTCTTTTATTTTGTTTTCATCTATAACTTCAAGTGTTGCTATCACTGAACATCAGAGAACGGAAGCAACAATACAGCAGTGAGTATTTTTAGGCTTTATTTCCTTCAAATATGGGCCATGTGACACATGCTTTCTTTGCATTATCTGCATCATTCATATTTTTTTGCCCACTGTATAGAACATATATACCACTTATATTTAAGCCTTAATTTCATATATTGTTTTCTATCTTTATGTGAGATGTTTTATATACAGATTTTCTCTATTGAATTTCTATTCAATGTACTTCTTTGTTGGCCTTCCATTTGTTACTTTGACTTTTTTCATTAGTGCAAATATTTCCAACCATTTTGGTAAGCAGAAACTCAGACCTTAATCATTTACTTAAAGTTTGCACTGAGATTTTTAGTAATCTAGCCTTTCAAAACAATGATAATAAAAACATCTTATTTGGAAATAATTCAAACAAATGATTTAATCCTTTCTGAAAATTATCTGATGAGATTATATAATAGATTAATTTTAATGTTTAATTCTTTACATGTATGTTTTGTACATTGGCATTGCATGACAACACAATTTCATGAAAACATTGCACTTCCATTTGAATTGTGATTGCCTGGCTGAGAAACCCTGCTTATGTAGCACCAGTAGCTGTTTTTCTTTGCCAGACGTTTACAGAAGCATTTAATTAATTTCTTTAAAGCTTTTCTTTTGAAAACTACACAGAGAAAACACATTTTCTTTATTTTTTAAAGATACTTTCCAAGTTGACTCTCTTCGAGGAACCTGCATGTACTTCTGAGTTTATTACCTCGGCAAGTAGCATACTATGAAATTTTAGAGGAACAAACAGAGCAAACATCTAGAAAAAGATGCAGAGTAACGGATGTACAGTGGGTTAGGGTTAATCACTGTGGTCACATCTTTAGTAAAGTTTAGTTTATAACTTCAGCCATCAGAAGGTGAGATATCCAAACTAGTGTTTCTCAACCCGTTTTCTGCCATGGCACACTTTTTACAACTAAAAAATTGTATGGCACACCACTATCCCATATAGGCTAACCATCGTCAATATTTTTCCTTTTCAAGAACTTGTCCATGTTTTCTGTCTTAGTAGCATGTTTATTTGTAATGTTTGAAATTTGGTGATGCAAAATACAAAAATAAAATAAAAAGTCACATAGGTAGGCTAAGCTGTGTGAGGTCACAGGTGGCAAGAGCGCTAAATGGGTAATGAAAAAACAACAAATTTGCATCTATTCTAATTTGTAGATTTGTTCTTGCAATGCCTCAAATTACAGGGATGCAAACTCATGATGGGCGAAAAAGGTAAGACAATCACTGGTCCATGACCATTTTTTATGGGGATGTTTTTTTTTTAAAGAATAAGCTAAAAGCACAATTTCCAGCTATTTTAGGGATCCAAGTTTATTCAAGTTTACAATTGTGCAGAATTAGCTGCAAAATAAAGAGTATTTTGGTGAGGTTTACTTCTGTTCCACAATTAGTTCAGTGACCCCTTCTGGAAATGTCATTAGGTGGCGACAAATGAGCATCTTATGTGCTATGAGTGAGTCATTGAATAATTTTGAGTCGTTCATGACAGAAATCTACCAAGAGACTTTATAGTGTTTAAGCATTAAAAGAACAAAGCAGATGTATAGTCTTCCTTCAGTCTGAGCATTATATTTAATCCAACAATAATAGTCTAATAATAGTGAGTTTCAATAACGTCCTTACCTTCTCCTTTATTAAAACTTGCATGGCTACAAATCTACTGACTTCAGTTTAAGAACACAAAGCAGATCTACGATATCATTTTCCTACAGTTGCCTATTTAAATGGCTGAGCATGGCTTTTATCAGAAAGACCACAATAATAAACAAATAATAATAATTTTGTGTTTCTATTATGTTCTTTCGGCATTGTAAAGCGCATTTCCCATGAGTTGAGTTGAGGCGTCAGCGCGCCGTTCAACGCCAGCGTCAAGCGCTGCATCGCCCTCCACATGACAAAAGTTGCAGAAAGTGTCACAGAGGGGCGATTTTATGAGTATTCCACGTAAAAAAGTGTGAGGTGTGCACAATAAACATTGAAAACATGTATTTGGAAGAGAGAGAAAAGTTTGCAGTTGCTTTGATATCAGAAAGTAATAAAAGGACTTGTTTATGTTTAGGTAGAATGAGACATTTGGTGTCTCTTCACAAATTTGGACAGTTTTTGAATATTTGTTGTTGTTTAGTACTCTCAAAGACATTATTGGTGAAGCAAAAACATGTGTGTGTGTGTGTGTGTGTGTGTGTGTGTGTGTGTGTGTGTGTGTGTGTGAGAGAGAGAAAAACACTGGTGTAAAGTCACTTCATAGACTTCAATATATTTTGCAGTGCTGACGCGAGTCACGTGAGAGACCCTTAACACGTATAAATATCACAAAATTTTCCACGGCACACCTGACAATTTTTCACGCAGCACAGTGGTTGGAAAACACTGGTCTAAACGACCTAAATTTGTGTTAGCCTAAAAAATGTTTGATATTTGGCACAAAAGAAAACTTAGTTAATCCATAAATAAGTGTCATTTTTGCACAATGATACATATGTCTGACCCAAGAGAATGAGCATTATGTGTGTTCTTGTGCAGTGAAGAAATAGCCTTGTTGGTCTCTTTGGCCCATTTCATTGCAGCTGGCCTGTAAGTTATGTCTCTCTGACGCCTTGCTGCACCCTCAGAAATATATAACCGAGCCTTCTTTTGCTTTTATGTGGTGAGCGGCTGGCATCAGCCAGGCAGGGAAATTACAAACCAGGCCTGGACTCCCTCTGCCTCCACCCCAAAATAAGTAATGACTACATGTAACAGAAATAGCTCTCCAGCAAGACAACAGAAACATATAAAATGTGCTCTGAACTCAGTTTTGTATGTGATATTCTATCACTCATATGCTTATTTGGTTGCAATAGTGTAAATATTATATTGTTATTACAGGTGGGCAAACAACTGTATCAAGGTAACGGTTTGAACAAGGTAAACTAAAATAGCAATGTACACTGAAAAAAATGGTAACCTACCATTTTTACCTCAAGGATCTATTTGTACTTGATTTAACCCAAAAATAATCCTTTGTTTGGAATAACCTAATTTGTCAGGTTGATATTTGTCATATCAAATAAATATTTTTGACTTGAATAAAATCAGTTCATTTAGATGTTACTACACGAAGCACATTTTTAGGTTACCTGACAATGGATTTTTAAATAAATATTTTTACACAGTATTCTTATTTTGTTGAACAAGATGAATGTAGATAACAAACTTATACAATGAAATGCTGCACAATAAGAAAATAAAATTTACAAAGACTGACTCTCACAACCTAAATAAGATTTTACCCGCTCTCTGTGTAGATTGTACACAAAATGTAAAGACGTCTGAACGTTTAAACCCCTTACAAAAACACTGTAGTCAAGTCAAGTCAAATTTTATTTCTATAGCACATTTAAAAACAACAGAGCTGCGCCAAAGTGCTGTACAATATTACAATATGCAATTTAAAAGCATTGAAATAGACAAGGCAAAAGACAGGTTTATACATATAGCACCTGATATAATTCATTCAAAAGATTCATATACAATCAATCAAGCAGTTTATTTAAAAGCACTAGAGAATAAATACGTTTTAAGAGCCGATTTAAAACTTGTTAGTGTCGGAGCAGACCTCACAGCGAAGGGCAGACTGTTCCAGAGCTTAGGAGCAGCGGCAGAGAAGGCCCGACCACCCTTGGTTTTGCAGCGAAAGCGTGGAACAGTTAAAAGAAGCTGATTACACGATCTAAGATTTCTTTGGGGAGTGTACATAGTCAGTAAATCACATATGTATGTTGGTGCAGCACCGGATAGCGCTTTGTACACCAAAACTGCAATTTTAAAATCAATTCTGAACTAACTGGGAGCCAGTGTAAAATTTCTAAGACAGGAGAGATGTGATCTCTCTTTTTTGTACCAGTCAGAAGTCTCGCTTCAGCATTTTGAACAACTTGCAGACGAGTGATTGTAGATTGAGGCAGACCACAGTACAGGGAATTACAGTAGTCCAGTCGTGATGTAATGAAGGCATGGATTACAGTCTCTAAATCTTTTGGGGACAAGAACTGTTTTACTTTTGCAATAGATCTCAATTGAAAGAAACTGCCTTTACTGTACCATAGTAAAGTGATGGCATTATATGGTAAAATCATGGTACTAAATATATCATGCTACTGAATGTTTACCACATTCATGTACAATAGTATTACATGGTATTTCAAGGTATGTAAAAAAATACCATGGCCCATGTCTAAAAACATGGTAATATCGTGGTCATTTTTGGTAACAGTGGCAGCCCTCTTAAAACATTTCCCTCTCTGTACCCTTATGTTTGTAAAACATGTGATTTGTTGTTTGTCCATAGGCAATATACTGTATCTGTAAAATACTTACAAACTGGGCTATAACTGCCTTGAAACACACTAATAATTTTGTTCCTGCGGCAAAAGACTTAATGCCCATATCTGTGTCCATATCCTCACAGGTCTGTAAAGGAAGCATGTCACTCTCTGTCTCTCTGCGCTTTCTCTGTGTGATCCTGATTGCTCTCTGGGGCAGCAGTTGCTTCACCAAAGCCGTCCCATTCAACATGTCCTTGGAGGGTAGTGGGGATGAACCTGAACTCATCTTCCCCATTGCTCAGACCACCCAAGTCCCCCCTTCACCCTCCCCTTCTCCAAACATCACTGCCACCTTCATCCGCATAAAAGACTTCATCTTCAACCAGGTGGTGGACTTCCTGAAGGAGAACTTGCTGCTCATTATTGTCATGACCTCTCTCTTAGTAGTCATCATCTTCATCGTCTGCTGTGCCTCAGCAATGAGCCACAAACGCAAACTTGAAGCCTACTATCCACCGAAGAACTATGCGCCCAGGAAATACATGAGCCAACCCAACAGGGCTATGGAGAAGCTGCAACAGACCAAACCTCAAAACCAGATCCATGATGGCAAGACGACAGCTGCAAAGACTCACCGAGAACCTTCTAAAGCACTGGTAGGGGAGAAGGAAGGGAAAGACCCCCGACCAAGGCCAAAGGAGATCCAGAAAGTGGAGGACGTTGAAGAGGTGGAGATACAGAAAGATGACACCAAGAGAGAGGAACCTCAGCCAGGCACCTCAAATGCCACTTCAAGTCAGCCACTGGTCTGTACCTGCCATCTCAGAAAGGCCAATCCCTCTACAGCATGAGAGAGCTTTTTCAAAAATGGTTAGGATTAACCTCGATTCCATACCTGTCTATCTGAATACTTTTCAACTGTTAGATATTCATCTTTTGGTAAGCTCCCATGTGCTTTCCTTGCTTTCCAACTTTATGAGTACTAACAGAGAGAGAGAGAGAGAGAGAAAATGCTGTGTGTGTGTGTTTTGGTAACACTTTACAATAAGGCTGTATTTGTTAACATTAGTTAACTACATTAGTTAACATGAACTAACAATTAATAATTATTTTACAACATGTAAGGTTAATGATAAACATACAGTATACTAATACATTTAGCAAATGTTAACATTAATTAACAAAGCATAATGAACTTACATGACCTAAAAATGAACAATTGGATTTTTATAAATTAACATTAACCAAGATTAATAAATGCTCAAAGTATTTTTAATTGTTAGTTCACGATACACAAATGTATTTATTAATGTTAACAAATAGAACCTTATTGTTAAGCGTTACTCATGTTCCATTTCTTTAAATATAATTATTCATAAGAAGAAAAGAAAGCTTATTTCTACAGTCTGACAATAATTTTGATGTGCTTTTGGAAAAGAATATTGTATACATAAATAGCAAACTTGAAATTATTTTGTAAATCTCTTTCTAGTTTTGAGAAACTTTTGTCTTTTGAAACTTTTGGACCATTTTCCATGAGATATATTATAAACGCAACGTTTATATGCATGGTAATAATTTATACAATATTTTCTAAAGTTGTTGTCTGGTGTTGTACATTATGATATTGTTTTATCTAAACCGAGTCAAGACTTTCCTCAATATTTAATTCATGTTGTTATTTATTGTCAGTTATCACATTCCAAGATTTTGTCATAGTACAAATGATCTGTCCAGTATCTCCTAAATAAAATCACAGATATAACATGAGGTAGATAAAGAGTCCAGAGTTGTTACATATATACTACATAATGAATTGTTCTTTGCTTGTGTGTCAACTTTAGAAAAATAAATAAATACAATAAAATAAAGGCCTGAAATCAACAATTAAGCTGGACAATGTTAGTAGATTGTAATTGTTGTTGTTCTTAGTATTATTAGTTGTAGTTCTATCTAGACTATCAATTATGCAAATGTATTATTAGATATATGAAAAAAACTGCTTTTTTTAGATCCTGTCTGTTCATCTGATGTCTTTTGTCAAAAGAATATCAAGAGCTTAACAAAGACTAGCTTTATCAATCACGAGTTGATTTGGCACGTAGTATATGAAACTCAAGAATCCCAACAACAGAGTCCAGCAGAGCTTAACGGCGGCAGCTACAGGGCTTTTGTCACATCCATACAACGTCCAATTAATATTTTAAAAGTTCATTCCAAGGAGGCTCCACAGACAGATCATCATCAAACACAGGGCTGAGATGCCAAACCATTTATCTTGACTTTTATTTATCTGAAATATACTTGTTTTAATTTAATCAGACAACTTCTGACACCTATGCCAGTACTAAACTTTTTGTGGACATTTGAAGTTTTCCAAGATTTAACACTGCCCATAACCAAGATTTAGTCACTGCAGATTATTATTCCTACATTATACATAATATACATTATTCTTCAATGCCACAGTTGTTTTTTCATAAAAACAATGCTAAACACTCTCACCTATCAAAATATACACAGCTTCCATTCCAGCGATGATATCAGCCTCTCATTAATTAACGTCCACTTGAATGCAAAATTTAACTGAAATTAAAACGCCACTGGCACAAGGCCAAGTGTTGGTAGCATAGTCACCAAAGAGAATACATCAAAGGTATGCAGTAAAGGCTTTGGCTGAAACGTGAGACCCGAAAAAAGAACCTTAGAACAGGGTTAAATTCCCCCTCTCTTTTGTCCACGAGGTGCTAAATAATTTTGAAAATACACTCTCCTCTCACATGGGAGAGTCACATGGAGTCTTTTCAATTCTTGAGGATTAGACATGGACTTGAACATGGTTTTGGCAGTGGACAACATAATCATATGGCTTACCTGTGATTCACCTCCTTAAAATTATTTTGCGAATCAAAAAGAAGGGCAAAAGTCCTAATCAAAACATATACATAATATATTCTGTTAACGGAATAATAATTAGAAGCTTGTCCTAGCCAAAACTACTCTACTGACCTGAGGCAGTGGTGTCATGGGAAAAGCAACTGGAGTGTCCAATTAATTCACATTGCGAAGAAGATACAAAACAGGTAACACAAAACCTGAAGGCTGCCATTAAAGTTTGATAGGCCGCTACCCAGAATTTTCAGGGTGAGCACAGACCATTCTCTGGAGAGGACTTGAAGAAAGAGGAAAGAGGTTACGGATGTGAAGCAGATGAGCAAAAGAGAGGGGTCAGCTGGAAAAGGGCAAGAATGGTGAGTACCACTACCTTTTGTCTAAATAACACGTTTAGTGTCCAGATGCACAAAAAAGAAATTATATCCTGGAGGAGCCTGATGGAGGATGCTAGAAGGCTAATTCAATTTGGTCAACTGATTTGTTCACAATAAAAGAATAGCATGTATTAACTCTCCTTCCTCTCTCCCTTCTCAATCTTCTTCTACTGGACACATCTCCCTCAAGTGAGCCATGCGTCCATGTCTTCTACACTGTCTTTTGTTAATTCTTTGTTCATCTCTCCTGACTGGCTTCGTCTTGTCCCCCTGCCCGAAAGGCTGCTGCTGTCCCCGTCCTGGTGCTCTGGTTCTGTGCGAGTCCCTGGGTCTACATTCTCTACCTCATTCCATCCCCCTTAGCACCTCCGTTCTTTCCGTAGCCCGGAATCGGCTCTGCAATGTGGATAATGTGTTCAAGCCGTATTCAGGCCTACAAGAGTTGAGCCTCAGCCACAACCAACTGGCTCGTTTCCCACGTGGGCTGCCTTCAAGTCTGGAGACCCTTCAGCTTCAAGAGAACCAGATCACCTACATCACCGTTGGGTCTCTGAGACAACTGGGGAACCTCACACGCCTGGACCTGGAAGATAACCGCATACAGGTCATTCAGCCAGGGGCACTATTAAGACTGACCAGGCTGAGGATGTTGACTTTAAAGGGGAACCGATTGTCTTGTCTACCAGTAAACTTACCTTCTTCACTAACACACCTTGATGTGTCAGCAAACTGCATATCTACACTAGATCTAACTTCACTGGGTGCTATGGAGAACCTGCAGGTGTTAAAGATTAATAGTAACTGTTTGCGTTCTATACCTGAGCGGGCTTTTGATGGACTGGCTCGTCTCCAGTCAGTAGAACTAGCCAATAACCTATGGATTTGTGAATGTGACATATTGTACCTGTATAGGTGGCTACTGATGGGCCGGTTACAGATGGCAAAAGATTTAGTGTGTACGGCTCCTTTGCACTTGGCACAGAAGTTGCTTTTAACTCTATCTGTTATTGCCATCTGTCCAAAACTATTTAAGCCTATTGAAAGAATATCATCAGTAAATACAACCACTGGGAAAGTGGCTGAAACTCATGTTGCACCCACTACAAGTGCTTCTATGCTGGATATATCTGCCACTGCATGCAACATCAGTCAAGAATGTCGAGAATCTTCAAAGAGTGCTGTATCATCTGCCGAGACCCTCTCAGAACTCTCACCTTTTCGTGGAAACCTATCAAGGTCCATCTTTGGATCAGACCGGCCCATTTTAGGGAGACTGAGCTATGAGGACTGCCTCTCTGTCAATTCTATGCCTTTCGTGACAGAGTCCACCCAGGAAACCTATAGTCCAGCCACAGATGAAGAACGTGGTTGTGTAGAGAATTCAACGGGTCAGCAACCAGGGGCATCAGCCACTGTGGTGTCCATCAATTCTGTAGCACCAACCAGAGAGGTTGGACTTCAGCTTGAGCTTACTCCTCGGACAATACTGCAGTCCAGTGACCCAGTGCTCATTGGAGTGCTGGCTGTGCTCTGTGTGCTAACAGGATTCTTAATGCTAACAGTGCTGTTGATACTGAGGAATGTTGTTCTGCAAAACCTGAGAATAGCACCACTCCCACAGGTTCAGGGTGACAATAGCACACACTGAGTGAGTTTACAAGTATACTAATACGCTGACAACTACCAAAAACAAGCTTCACCAGAAAAAATGTGTTTACTGTGCATGAGATTTGAAATCATCAGGTTATTCTCTGCTTTTGCCATTAAAGGGCAAACCCCCATATGTACAACATTTGCACACATTGTATAATCAATTAAGAACACTGATAAAAGTGTTTACATGCAACACAAAATCAGGCTAATGGGCAAAAATCTACCTGTGCTGATCATAATCAATACTGGCAATATGTCTGTCATTGTCTGCATGTGTCAATGTCATGGGTAACTTGCACATCTGTGAAAGTGACATTGATGCAGAAAGATATGTACACATTTAGAAGCAACATACAATATACTGCCATCCAGACTGAAAACTTTCCAGGGACATTTCTGCAGTTTCCAGCAGGACAACGGCAAACCACACACTGCCCAAATCACATAGCTGCATAAGCAGGGTGCGGGTTCTAAATTGACCTGCCTGCAGTCCTGACCTGTCTCCAATTGAGAATGTGTGGCACATACAATTGCTCAGTGGCATACCTTTGACCATTCTGGATGAATAGGGGAAAATTCAGCTTGCTAAACTTAAGTTTGTCTTTAGTGCCCAAATGCTATTAGAAGAAATAGAGATGTTACACAGTGGTACATGCTGCCTTTTTTGTCCCAACTTTTTTAAAGCGAATGGTAATCATCTGGTTTAAATAAGTGTAAAAAAAACTAAAATTACAAGGTAAAACACCAAAAAAAAAAACATTTGTGCTCGTAGTGCTTTCAAAAAAAAAGCACAGGGTGAATAGAATTTACAAATCACTCCTGTTTGTTTTTATTAGCATTTTCCACACTGTCCCATCATTTTGGACTAGCTGTTGTACAATCAAATTTAAAATTCAACATAAATATTTATTGCTTTATTGTCTTTGCATTGAAAATAATACAGCATCAAAATTCAGGCATTTGTGACATGGTATCACTCTGCTCTATATAATTTCAGCATAAGCTTTTTTGGTGTGACTTTTCAGTCACAAATTACTGCCAAAACTACAATGAGCCCCCTAGGAGGAAAAAAAAACTCTTAACAAATATACGTTTCATATCATACATCTTCTTTCTGACACACTGCATTTAATACAACTTTACATTCATTGTGGTAAAATGCATTTAACATCAGAGAACATTCCCTGTCAAAGTAAGAGATCTTCAGGAAAATAAGAGTTTATTTTGTGCGTGATTCAGAGTTACAGCGGGGAAAAAAGATAGATCTTCACAGTCTGTCAATGCCAACCACTTCAAAACAACTTCAAGCAGGCAACCCTAAGGCAGTGTGCATATAGTAGGAATGATAGACATTTATTCTTAATGGCTATTATGTTTATTACAGCCTCAATAAGGAAATAAACTACACTAGGTTTCTTAGTCATGACGAGAGGGTGACGGTGATGCATCTGTAAATTAGGGCATTAATTTCTAGCTTCTGCCAGCATCTCCTTATCCTTCTGTTTAACTCTGTAGTCTGCTAATGCAGCCTTGATGGCATCCTCTGCAAGCACTGTTAAAAAAAAAAGCATCAGATCATAAAATCAGAACCTTTGAGTTGCACTGTTACTTTGTCCATTAAATAGCACACATGCATTTTATGATGGTGTGAATGTATTTGCAATGATAAAGGGCTATTTATTTCACACTTACTAGAGCAATGCAGTTTGACTGGTGGAAGACAAAGTTCTTTGGCAATCTCTGTATTTTTGATTTTAAGGGCTTCATCAATCTGTATAAAGAAAAACAAAATGTGGGCAGGAAAGGTTTGGTGAAAGATATATATATACAGCACATACAGACAATCTGATCACACTGTGAATATGTAAGATGATGAGAGAAGGTGACGCACTGATTTCCCCTTCACCCACTCTGTGGCCAAAGAGCTGGAGGCAATGGCTGATCCACACCCAAATGTTTTGAATCGGGCATCAACTATCTTTCCATTCTCATCCACCTGAATCTTTCAAACAGATTTAAAGCAAAAGTCAACGAGACAAACAATGAGTCTTGTATATAAATTAGGGCTGTCGATATAACACGTTAATTCTGTGGAAATAATTTCATAAAAAAATTAAGTGTTAAAAAAATGTTTGCAATTAAATCACAATGCCCCTGTACCGTAATAAGGAAGATTCCTGAGAAATACAAGCTTGTAGTACCACCTGTTTACTCCAGGGGGCAGTAAGTGAAACTTCAGCTGTATGGGCAACATGCAGTTTATACAGTGAAGAAAACAACCCATTAGCAGACAACACAAACATGCGTTACGTTCTTGCGTTCAAAAAACTTGGAGCCCAAATTCGAACTAAGAGATCTCAAGATGTTTAAATTGACACAGTGACCTAAAAATTTATGTTTATGATGCAACACACCCGAGACACTACACAAACATGTCTGATGTAGGTGTACATTGACGGGTCCTTAAACAAGCCCTCATAATAAATCTCCAAATGATTGACCAATTCACTGCGAAATGGATTGCTGTGAACTGTATGCCAATGATTGGATTGTTCAATAATATAGTAGTAAACAATACATTGCATTCTAAAACCGCTTTTTTGTATGGCCTTATCAATGATGAACTCTTCTGCCACAAGAATGTAAAGTATTTTAATTATCTGAATTTTTTTAATTTATATATATATATATATATATATATATATATATTTTGTTTTGTTTTATAGAAAAATAATATTTAAAGATAACTATGTATAATTATTTCAACATTATATATTGAATTATTGTTATATGAGGGGCTTTCTCAGCAAATATTTGTATATGTGATTAATTGTGATTAATTAATTGGGACACCATATAATTAATATGAATAAAATTTAATCAATTGACAGCCCTAATATAAATCTACTGAAATACAACAGAAAAAAAATAAATAAATAATAATAATAATAACAATTTAAAAAAAAAAAATCTTACCTGTAGTTTCATTACATCCCCACATGCAGGTGCACCTACCAGACCAGTGCCCACATTCTTGGCATTCTTGTCCAGGGAACCAACATTTCGGGGGTTCTCATAGTGGTCCACGACCTTCAGAGATAAGTAAATAACACATGGTCAAGATGACCAAAACAAATCTGACATATACAGACTTTATGAAGCAAATTACAAGACCAGTCACAAGACCCTTATCATATTTATCATTCACACTTCACAGGCATTTATTATAGGACTGGTGAGACCGACAATATCCCCAAAATAGACATTTGCCCTTGATAAATAAAACTTCCCTTAGGACCAGCAGAGCAACCACACAAACATTAAAGTTGCCCAACCAATATTCATTATGGGAAAATATCCAATTTCAAATTTATGTTAAGTTACTAACTGCAGCCTTTACGAGGTTTATTTCACGTGACACTCTTTCAGTAGAACTGAAAGTCTGAGCATCATTGATGAGTTTGTCGGACAGGGGACACAAGTGGATTATGAAACCAACTAATTGTAAATAGGACTGATGTCTTATTATCTAAGCGACAATACATAAACCTGATTATGTGGATACATAGGAAAAGCAGTATATAAATGTATAACCAACCCAATGTTAGGCTGGTTTGTTTGTTTACATGTGCAGTTATCTAACGTTAGCTTAGCTAGCACCCACTCTGAAAATAAGTTGTGCAACACATAAACTGGTGGCAATAATTTAAATAATCACAGATTATGTTTCAAATGACAATGATCAGTAGTATAAGATATGAAACGTACCTTTTTGTGATACAAGCAGGCTGATCTGAGCTCTGGTAATGATATTGATCTGTTGAAAAGCACAGTGGATACACAACGCCTGGCTGCTGCTGCTAACGCCATGATGACCGTGAATAACAAATTGCCACTGCACGTACAGACCTCAACCAGCAGGTGGAGCGCTTTCATTGCATATACGTGTTTCAACCAGCAGGGAGCGCCTTCATTGCATACACGCATTTCAACCTGCAGGGGGAGCGCTTTCATTGCATATACGCATTTCAACCATCAAGGGAGCGCTTTCATTGCATACATGCATTTCAACCAGCAGAGGGAGCGCTTTCATTGCATACAAGAATTTCAACCACCAAGGGAGCGCTTTCATAGCATACACGCATTTCAACCAGCAGGAGGAGTGGGCGCGCGCGCTTTACTGAGATAATAAGCACTTTAGGCTATTTGTTTTTTTACCAGGGAAAGCGCGTACGGTCAACTAGCTCAGTAAAGCTGTGATGGCTAGTGAAGTACAAACAATAGCGTAAAGTATGCTGGGATAATCCCACATTAGCTCTGATTTTATGCATTGTGACTGTTTGGTTGTTAATTTGTTTTTCCTGAAATTCCCAGATCCCTCTCCCTTCTGCTTTTGTACAGAATTTAAGTGTGCTTACTGTTAAAAATGAAGACTGAGGCTTAATTCCATCACTGAATGTGAGGGAGCACAGAGTTCATCTAATTCAGAGTCAATCTTTGTATATAGTTGTTTACAAGAATTTCGAGATGTTAAATTTTCTACGCATTTTTTAAATATATTATGTTATGTACGTAATAAAGATCCAAAACTATTTGAACAAAACAAATAATAATAATAATATATATACATATATATATATATATATATATATATATATATATATATATATATATATATATATTTATAATAAATAAAAAAATAGCGTGTTACGACAGTATGTCACCATTTGCGGATATCATGCATATGAATGGAAAGAGCCATAAACTGACACCTACCTGTCGTAAAATTGTCCGTGACTTCTAGTACAAACATACATTTTATCGTAGTAAACTCATAAACATTGTTATTTCAAAAATTTTTTTTTTTTTTTTTTGTCCAAACCATGTTTAAAATTATAGGGCAAGCGGGCAATTCATTCAATGAAATTCAGCCTAAGTGAGAAGCTGTTTCCTCCTCTCCGCGTTATGCATTGCTTTGCTAATGTTTTTACTCGAGCCCCGCCTTCTGGTTGTTTTTACTCGCCAGCTCCTGTGTTGTGTGCGCGACTGTCCCTGTGCCCAGGCAAGTAGTTCGCAACATGGCGGCAGTGGATAACGAAGAACAGACGTTGTTGCCTGACATCGAGAAGGAGGCTGAGGGCATGGAGAGAGAGATGGAGTCTGAGGTGGACGAAGAAGAAGGAATGGGAGTTGAACATTCTGAGGAGGATGAAGAGGACACGTCTGATGACGAGCGGGAGAATGAAGCGGAGATCCAGCGGTTGGAGGAGCAGGTGAGAGGAATGAATGAGGCTAAAGGCTTTACTTGGGAAGTTTATGTCACTATATATATATATATGATAACCCCGTTTTTCCAACAAGCCCTGCGTATTTAACATGTCCATAATACACGGTGATGTATGACAAAGATGCAGAAACGTGCATCGCAAAGACTTTAGCGAGCTAGCAAACATTTTGGCTTGGTGTTTAAACTAACCAACCATCTCATAGTTCTGCTATTTTGTTGTTGTTTCTACCACCATAAGGCCATGTATTTTGGCGAGACGTTTAAAACACTCATATGAAATGTGCAGCAGGAATAAAGTTTGGGGTGATTTGAGTGTGTTTTGGTGGAACGTGCTTTGCGCTTGGAGTCAAAATACGCACAATGAGTGCAGATGGAGAGAGAACTATAGATTCTCCTTTACATGAGATTACTTTATTAAGTCACCTGTTAGACCCTATGCTGGATTTATACTTGGAACATGTTTACAACACGGTTAGTTTAGTGTATATATATATATATATATATATATATATATAGTAGAGATGCACCGATTGCAATTTTCTTGGCCGATTTCCGATTTTTTGCAAGTGTGACCTGCCGATACCGATTTTTTCAGATTCCTATTTTCTTTCTAAGAACTATTATTGACCACATATACAAACTAAATCTACCTTTCTTCAATGCTAAATTTTATTTTCATAATAAAATAAATTATTAAACATTACAATTTCCCCCAAACTGCACTAAGTTACAGGATCTTCTCTCACTTAAACAACTCTCAAAATAAAGTGCTCTGTGACTAGAAAGAGGTAGAAATAACAATTAACTGCAAATAAGTTGCTTTATATAACAGATGTCATTTTCCACTATTATTATAAATGGACCTTTTTCTCTTTATTACTCGTCTAACAAAACAATTCCAAAGATCTGAAAATCTGAAGTGTCCAATACGCTCAACTTACGTTAGATGTACAAATATCAGTTGTAAAACTGAGCACTGCTTCGGGAACGGCTTGCATACCTGTCAACACTCCTTTTTTTCCCGGAGTCTCCCAATTTGTTATTTTTCCCAAAAAAACTCCCGTAATTTGTGTGGCCCAAACCACGTTATATGAATAATCACATCAATATATATTATTCCAAGGTGGTCCAGTTGCCAGATCTTGAATGAAACACATCCTACTCACACAATCGACACATCATACAAATTACAAATCATGTATGACCTCAATCTGGCAACCTACAACCCATTTGCGCTGTTGATATCTGCGCAGGTAGTAGACGCGGGATGTTAAATCAAGCATCGCTGGTAGATGGGAGCGGAAGACTCAGATGGTGCTCCGGTGAAAAAAACAAAATATACATGTAAATTTAAAAACAGCTGGATGGAAGAATTGAATTTCATATTTCGAAGCCATATCGACAATACCCACGCCTTTTGCAATGTGTGTTGCACTGATTTTAATATCGGACACGGTGGGAAAAATTACGATAAATCACAACGGCACAATTTGTATGTATTTAGCCTGCCTCTGCCATCCAGCACCCCCCTTCCCCTCTCCTGGATTTGTGTACCCAAATGTTGACAGATAACAGGCTGCGTGTGTGACATGACACGAGATTAAACAACTCGGGCAACGCAACGTCGGAAAGTACCTCCTACTCTGTATCGAGGAAATTTATCAGATTTCTGAAGCCTCTGTCCTCAACTATGGAGAACTGCTGGTCATCCAGGGCCATGAATGCCATAATTTTCCTCGTAATTGCTTTGGTATTTTCGTTGCTCATACCAAGGAATGATAGGAGACGCTGCTGACTTGTGACTGGCTCTGGCTAGCTTTAGCCGCTTTCACTTTTTAGCTTCTTTTTTAAAGGGTAACTAAACCCCTGCTCAGAGTCTGACTCCACCCACTAGCAATATTTGAAAAATGCTGGAAAAGTGGGCAGACCCCAGCGGGAATAGAGGGGACGAAACGAGGGCGGGGCTGAGCGGGGGGGGGGGTGTGCACCTGAGACCCGTAGTGACAGATTAATTGACAGCTGCTGTCAGACTCTAAAATGGAGAGTGACTGGAGTGACGCAAGTAGCTTTGCCACGGAGCGGTCTTTTGAAGTCGAGGACTTTTCTCCCCCACCTTCACCTGAAGTGGAGGAGGGTGAAATGTATTACTATTATGTTATTATTATTCCTCACACGGTCGCAAGACGACATGTACATGAATCTGATGAGTTTTATCGAGTTGATGTCAATAGCGCGTGCTCTGTAGGCATATTTTGCCGCTATGTGAAAAAATCCAGCAAAATGCAGTGGTGCGTTTGTCGATCCCCGAGGATTAACTTTAGCCTAACCATAAATTGTGATTCAAATATATATGATCACTCACCTCAAGACGCCGCTGCGGTGGTGGAGTCCATGCAGGAGGAGCAGCCTTTGGCACTGCGTCACTTTTCAGCGCGAGCTGTTTGGAGAAGCCCATTTCCACCTCCATTGCGTTGGAGAAGCAATCCCGCGTAAAATGCAGTTTGCACACTCCTCCACACTTCCAAGTCTGCTGGAAAGCTATACAGTCCAGCAGTGCTGTTGCAACCAGCAACACTACACCTACGTACCATCCTGACCACTGTACTAAATACAGATAATCTACGCTAACTTGAAGCTATCCTAACTGACACAATACTATGCTACTAACTAACTATGCTTCTAACAATACTACACTAACAAATATGCTAATTAACTACCTAGGCTACACGAAATAATCTAAATAACTATATAAATGCTATGCTAAATAGATGCTAAAATACTCTATCCTGATCGTTTTAAATACTCGCAATTCCAACTCCTGACTTGCTACAGTGGTTTTGACGAAACAAGATGGATTTTATACTTCCATGGGCGTGGTGAGCTGGAACCTGCTTACGTCAGCTGTCACCGCTTACGTCACGAACCACCGCAAACAGCCAATAGGAAAATTCAACTGCAGTAGCCACCGTTCAACCTGAAGAGGGCAGCACTCAGACGTTTTTACACCATATATTGTAGAATTAAAACACTTTATACACAAATGTCAAAAAAATTACTTGAATCAATGACCAGTACTAATAAAGCCCCATTCTTACAGATCATTAACTAAAAAAGTTGGTTTAGGGTTTAATTACCCTTTAAAATGGGCATTTTCAGCTGGGTGATGGTGTTAAAAATGTCTAATTAGGTTTGTTGATCCGAAAGTTATTGTGGTGGTTCCCCCACGGTTTACTTTGGCCTTAAAATTATTACACATTTCAAACTTTATGTATTCTTCACTCACAGTGAAGATCTCCCACGCCAATGACATGTTTACATGCGGCTGTGACGTTATTGCCTGCGCCGCTGGCAACAAAACGGATCAGCTTGGAATCGGAAAGACGCGAGCATGCGGAAAAACGGCTAATTCCGGTCCCTGGCCGGTCAATCGGTGCATCTCTAATATATAGCACATACACTGCAGTAGGAGGCTCTCTGAGAACTGTTGCATTGTAGTCTAATTGCATGTTTTTTTTGGGGGACTCTTTATAAAGCTGTGATCTGGACTACTGCCTCCTGATTTGTAGTTATTTCTGATTTTGGTTTTACCAGACCTGTGTGCAATAGATGAAAACAGAGGCAAACTCCAGTGTGATTTTCTGTATGCTATAGACAGACATTATATAGTCTTAGGTCAGATTTCTGTTGAAGGGCTTGTAATAAAGCATATATTTGTAGTCAGAAGTTTACATGCACTTTAGCCAAATACATTTTAACTCTGTTTTTCACAATTCCTGACATTTAATCATAGAAAACATTCCCTGTCATTAGTCAGTTAGGATCACTACTTTATTTTAAGAATGTGAAATGTCATAATAATAGTAGAGAGAATTATATCATCACATTCTCAGTTTACACACTTTGTTAGCATTTGGTAGCATTGCCTTGGGAAGCCTTCCACAAGCTTTCCTTCAGACAAAAATGGTGTAACTGAGTCAGGTTTGTAGGCCTCTTTTCTCGCACATGCTTTTTCAATTTGCTCACAAATGTTCTATCGGATTGAGGTCAGGGCTTTGTGATGGCCACTCCAATACCTTGACTTTGTTGTCCTTTAGCCATTTTGCCACAACTTTGGAGGTATGCTTGGGGTCATTGTCCATTTGGAAGACCCATTTGCGACTGAGCTTTAACTTCCTGGCTGATGTGTTGAGATGTTGCTTCAATATATCCATGTAACTTTACTTCATCATGATGCCATCTCTTTTGTGAAGTGCACCAGTCCCTCCTGCAGCAAAGTGCCCCCACAACATAATGCTGCACCCCCATGCTTCACGGTTGGGATGGTGGTGTTCTGCGGCTTGCAAGCTTCACCCTTTCTCCTCCAAGCATAACAATGGTCATTGTGGCCAAACAGTAAAATTTTTGTTTCATCAGACCACAGGACACTTCTCCAAAAAGTAAGATCTTTGTCCCCATGTGCACTTGCAAACTGCAACTGTCTGGCTTTTTTATGCCGGTTTTGGAGCAGTTCTTCCTTGTGTACAATGGTTTATAATGGATGTGGTACCTTCAGGCAATTGGAAATTGCTCTCAAGGATGAATCAGACTTGTAGAGGTCCACACATACAGGTGAAACTCGAAAAATTAGAATATCGTGCAAAAATTCATTAATTTCAGTAATTCAACTTAAAAGGTGAAACTAATATATTATATAGACTCATTACAAGCAAAGTAAGATATTTCAAGCCTTTATTTGATATAATTTTGATGATTATGGCTTACAGCTTATGAAAACCCCAAATTCAGAATCTCAGAAAATTAGAATATTGTGAAAAGGTTCAGTATTGTAGGCTCAAAGTGTCACACTCTAATCAGCTAAACACCTGCAAAGGGTTCCTGAGCCTTTAAATGGTCTCTCAGTCTGGTTCAGTTGAATTCACAATCATGGCAAAGACTGCTGACCTGACCAGAAAACCATCATTGACACCCTCCACAAGGAGGGAAAGCCTCAAAAGGTAATTGCAAAAGAAGTTGGATGTTCTCAAAGTGCTGTATCAAAGCACATTAATAGAAAGTTAAGTGGAAGGGAAAAGTGTGGAAGAAAAAGGTGCACAAGCAGCAGGGATGACCGTAGCCTGGAGAGGATTGTCAGGAAAAGGCCATTCAAAAGTGTGGGGGAGCTTCACAAGGAGTGGACTGAGGCTGGAGTTACTGCATCAAGAGCCACCACACACAGACGGGTCCTGGACATGGGCTTCAAATGTCAAACGTCTTACCTGGGCTAAAGAAAAAAGAACTGGTCTGTTGCTCAGTGGTCCAAAGTCCTCTTTTCTGATGAGAGCAAATTTTGCATCTCATTTGGAAACCAAGGTCCCAGAGTCTGGTGGAAGAATGGAGAGGCACACAATCCAAGATGCTTGAAGTCCAGTGTGAAGTTTCCACAGTCTGTGTTGGTTTGGGGAGCCATGTCATCGGGCTGGTGTGGGTCCACTGTGCTTTATTAAGTCCAGAGTCAACGCAGCCGTCTACCGGGACATTTTAGAGCACTTCATGCTTCCTTCAGCAGACAAGCTTTATGGAGATGCTGACTTCATTTTCCAGCAGGACTTGGCACCTGCCCACACTGCCAAAAGTACCAAAACCTGGTTCAATGACCATGGTATTACTGTGCTTGATTAGCCAGCAAACTCGCCTGACCTGAACCCCATAGAGAATCTATGGGGCATTGCCAAGAGAAAGATGAGAGACATGAGACCAAACAATGCAGAAGAGCTGAAAGCCGCTATTGAAGCATCTTGGTCTTCCATAACACCTCAGCAGTGCCACAGGCTGATAGCATCCATGCCACGCCGCATTGAGGCAGTAATTAATGCAAAAGGGGCCCAAACCAAGTACTGAGTACATATGCATGATTATACTTTTCGGAGGGCCGACATTTCTGTATTTAAAATCCTTTTTTTTTTATTGATTTCATATAATATTCTAATTTTCTGAGATTCTGAATTTGGGGTTTTCATAAGCTGTAAGCCATAACCATCCAAATTATATCAGATAAAGGCTTGAAATATCTTACTTTGCTTGTAATGAGTCTATATAATATATTAGTTTCACCTTTTAAGTTGAATTACTGAAATTAATGAACTTTTGCACAATATTCTAATTTTTCGAGTTTCACCTGTATATTTTTTTAAGTCTTTGCTGATTACTTTTGATTTTCCCATGATGTCAAGCAAAGAGGCACTGAGTTTGAAGGTAGGCCTTAAAATACATCCACTGGTACACTTCCAATTGACACCAATTAGCCTATCAGAAGCTAATTGTCTAAAGGCTTGACATTTTCTTGAATTTTCCAAGCTGCTTAAAGGCAACTTGGTGTATGTAAACTTATGACCCACTGAAATTGTCAATTAAATGTGAGGCAATCTGTCTGTAAACAATTGTTGGAAAAATTACTTGTGTCATGCACAAAGCAGATGTCTGACTAGATGTCCCAATTTGCCAAAACTATAGTTTGCTAATATGAAATCTGCATTGCATCGTTTTGTTCTGTTAATTTTCTTCCATTTTGGCAAGTCATTCCTCGTCATTTCAAATAAATTCAAACAAGTCACAAAGTCAAGATTTCTCTGTAGGGAAATGACTTGTGCAATAGTAACAGCTGTCTAATGAAGGTTCCAGGGTAATTTCACCTTGCCAAATGTGCCCCATCTCACCATGACATCAGCCAGCTTTTAAAGGGTTAGTTCACCCAAAAATGACAATTCTGTCATAATTTACTCACCCTCATGCCATCCCAGATGTGTTTGACTTTCTTTTGTCTGCAGAACACAAATGATTTTTAGAAGAATATCTCAGCTCTATAAGTCCATAATGAATTGTGGCCAAAACTTATTTCCAAAAATCCAATCCAATATTTCCAAAATAATCCATAACACTCCAGTTGTTAAATCATATCTTCAGAAGCAATATGATAGGTGTGGATGAGAAATAGTTCAAGTACTTTTTTAACTATAAATATCCACTTTCACATTCTTCATCCTTTGTTTTTTGGTGATTCGCATTCTTTGTGCATATCACCACCAACTGGTTGGGGCTAGTCATGCACATCTGGGATGGCATAAGGGTGTGTAATTTCTAAAATAATTTTTGGGCAAACTATCCCTTTAAGGAACACAGAAGTCCCAAAGAAAGTCTTTATTCGTGGGAGGTGATGCTGTTCCAGCATCTCCCACTCTAGCATGCTATACCACAGAGAATGCCAGCCTTGTCCAGATGAAACTTTAGCCATTCACTTGCCCAAACTTGTTCGTTTTTAACTGTTTACGCTGGTTAACTCGGCCATGATCTCAATGCCAAGAGGAGCATATACAGTATGCTTCCCTCTTTAGCATTTTATTTTCTTCCAGCAGCCTTACAGATCTCTCACATTGATTTATTTATGGTTTTTAATGAGCTCATAAAAAGCATTTGATTATTTATGTCAGCTTGAGTTGCTCTTTTATGGTTTGTTGGGGGATCAACTTCTGAATTCTTATTGAATCGCAAATTTAATCATGCAATATTTTGTGATTTTGAGTAAATTTATCATGCAAGCAAATTTAATAACTTGTATCCCTTTTTTAATTTCTCTGCAGCTATCAATCAATGCATTTGACTATAACTGCCATGTGGACCTGATCAAACTCCTGCGGCAGGAAGGAAAGCTGCACAGACTGCGCAAGGCCAGGCAGAAGATGAGCGAGCTCTTCCCTCTCACTGAAGGTCTGAAGTCTGGTTCTCTTTTCTTTGGTGTCTCACTGTGCTTTATGCTGGAGCCAGACATTTCTCTGATTGTGTAACAGAGAATGGTGAGCATTATGTAAAGTTTTGAAGAGAGAGGACAAGAAGTGCTTTTTGGAGTCCAGGCGATCTTTTTTATTTCCTGTTGATTCATTCCTTAGGTTTAAACAGCAGATATTTTTTTATGAGAAATGTTAAGACTAGTGCTGCTGGGCTACAGCAGCAGTAATTCAGCAATACACATATGAATGACATATTACATTAAGAACCAGGTCTCCTAATTATGATCACTACCTCATTATGATCGCTAAAAAGTAATTCAGCAATACACATATGAATGACATATTACATTAAGAACCAGGTCTCCTAAATATGATCACTACCTCATTATGATCGCTAAAATGTGGTTCGCGCGTGGTGGGTCTGGCATAGATGCTGCGGTGGATGGCGTGAAGCCTCCACACGCGCTATGTCTCCGTGGTAATGCTCAATGAGCCACGTGATAAGATGCATCGGATGACGGTCTGGTACGCGGAGGCAGCTGAGATTCGTCCTCCACTACCCGGATTGAGGTGAATTACTACTCTATCATGAGGACTTAGAGCAAATTGGGATTTGGACCCCAAATTTTTTTTTTTTTTACGTTTGCCCAAAATGCATATTATAATTTCTCATCAAAATAAAGTTCTTTTATGCACAATATAATTGCTCAAAGTTTAAATAAGAAGAGTTTCTCATATACCTTTATAAGAAGAGATTACAAACAAATATGCTTTCAAAAATAGTGGGCTACAGTCAGGCTGATCAGGTGCAGAACAAGCAATAGAACTGAACAGAACCTTTCCTGAAAAAGTATGTGAAATGTATTTTTTGATCATTTCTTTGTCATCATTAGTATAATCACATTTTAACTTTTTAAAAATATAAAAATTTGACATTCTATCATTCATCTTGAGATTGTTTATATATTAATGGTATGAGCTTTCAATGTTTTAAATAATTGGTACAATTTACAAGTAATAACATTGAGTTTACATTAACAAGCTCTAAAATGATACTGTCACTTCAGGTTTATTTATTAACGAGAGAGAAATCTCATCAGAGTTCGGAATGGCATACGACCATACTTCTCTTACCATTTCTGACAAAGGCAGACATGGCTGAAACAGGAGTATGCCGTTTCGAACTCTCCATAATTTTTGTTTTTAGAGCAATGTGCATCCGGGCTATTTATGATCAATATTCCTTTTTTATCCGACTGTTAAGAACTTTTAAAAGACAGGGATCTCCTCTTTGATGGACACACATTACACAGAAGAAATTATCCGCTTTAATGAGTTTTTCAACAAAACAACATTTTCCAGGTATTCCAGCACTTAATTTCTAAAAGCTAAATTCAAGCACTTTAAACACCTAGTGTGAACCCCATAAGTGGTGTAGAATAAAGCGCAGTAGGGATAAAATCAAGTAATAAAGCAATTATGATGTTTGACATGTCATTTCATTTATGATCACATTGACCGAAAACAATTGGCAAATTTCGAAATATCAAGTTTTGCCGAGATATGTTTTTTAATTTTATTATGTCAAATTTCAATGTATATTCCCATCCCTATTAGTCAGTGTATATAAAGATGGATCTAAAAGCAAAATATGTGGCCTTTGGACAGTTAAGTATTTCATGTCTAAAGGAGTGTTAAGGTTTAAGCTTTGGTATGATTTGGGCATTGTGCCTCATTTTATATTTATTTGTTTTACGGAATAGAGATTTGGCTGGACTGGCTGAAGGATGAAATTCACCTGACAGAAGACGAGTCAGACCGGGAGAAAGTCTACGAGCTGTTTGAGAGGGCTGTGAAGGATTATGGCTGTACGTGTGACTTTATTTTTATTCCATAGATTAAGAGATAATACTGACTTTATTTGTTTTTCTACATTCAAATGGAGGCATGAATAATGAATATGCAGTAAATTGCTTCTTTTTGTGTATCAGTTAACTGTAAAATGGTTAGTCTGTTTGTACCAAGAAACTGAGAAATGTCCTGTAATTGCTGTTTTATATTGAGATGAAATATTTGTTTATAAACCTGAATAATGAGTTGAAAAGTCTACTCTTAAACCCATGTGCAGGCCCAGAGCTCTGGCTGGAATATGTGCAGTACTCCATCGGGGGGATGGGAGCCCAGGGAGGCATTGACCGTGTCCGATCCATTTTTGAGAGGGCTCTGATGGAAGTGGGCTTACACGTGACTAAAGGGTCTTCAATCTGGGAGGCCTACCGGGAGTTTGAGATTGCTATTGTCTCCACATTGCAGGTACTTTTACTCTGGATTCCTCCTTATTTATTGCAGAATAGTTAAATAGCTATCAAAAATAGCTAAACTGTGAAAGGCTCTTCATTGAATATCACATGAAAAGTAATGACAACCCTCAGAGGTTTAAAAAAAATGTTACTGTTATCAGGCAAATAAATGCAGTGTTATGTTTTGTCTTGTGTAGTTATAACAATGTTTCTCTCTCTCTCAGCCTCCTCCAGGAAGTGTTCTATCACAGGAGCAACAGGAGCTGTTGAATGCCCAGCTCGAGCGCATACACACCCTCTTCAGACGGCAGCTAGCTGTACCACTGATGGGTGATTCTCTCTCTCATTCTCCTCCTTCACCATAACTTTTCATTGTTGGAGTATAGGAACATTTTTGTCGACTGACAGAATTGTTTGGGAGAACTGGTGCCAAAAGAATTTAGATATTGAATATGAGATTGCACAATCTGGCAGAAATAAAAACAGCTGCAAAAACATGTCTAGACAGAAATGAGGTGTGGTTAGACAGGATTGATTAAGACTTGAATTGCAAATAATGTTGATCAGTGTACTGCTTTCCGAAATGTGGATTAAAAGAAAACAAATTATAGGTTCTGTCACCTAGACAACAGCACTGCCAGACATCAAGGACAGGACAGCCAGTAGCTGCCTGCAGATAGCCAGATGGTCTGGTTTGTATGTGGGGTATTTTATTTTTGGCTGCTTCTTTTCCTCTTGTTGGCTGCTTTTGGCACACGATTACATCCTACTCTGCTAAAAGCACCAGATTACAGATTAGGCTTTTGTGCAGCATGGCTCATGCTTCTATAGCATTTTTTTTTTTGTCTTAAGTTGCCTCATAGTGATGACAGGTGATAAACTCAATAGTAATAGAAAGTCGTTGTTATGCCAATTATCTTTTGAAAATGAACAGACATCCTGTACTTGCAACAAAGAAAATATTATGAAAAAAAATAAGATTAAGTGTTGGGCCTCATGTATTCAAAAAGAGACAAAGGCAGGCCTAACATAGTCGTAAAGCCTGACTGAGGCCCACACAAACAAAGTTTTACATCTTACTGATAAAAACCACGCCAAAATCAAACAAAGGGAGTAAAAAACCGACTATAAATCCCAAGAAGCCTTGCTCACTTTACAACTGTGTGAAATTCCAAAGGATCGAACTCTCAACTCCTATTGGATGAGGCACTTAACAGAACGCACCTCAACTATGATGTCATCCTGAGTAGAAATACTTCGAAAATCGTTCTCTACGCTGCTTCCAGTGACTTTGCGTGCCGTATGTAGATGTGGCTCATCACTGCTCTCAGGTGTTGCCTCGTTGCACAAGGAAGTAACATGCAACTTCAAACTGCGGTAATACAATCTCTATCTCGATGGACAAGTTGAGATTACATTGTGTTCCACCGAACACTTTAACGGATCCGAAGGAAGCCGCCGAGCAATCCGCATCTTCATCCATTTGCTTGCAGGAGTGAAGAAAGAAGGATCCCCTTTCCTCTTCAATCAAGTTGATGTCGCTGATTTCTCCGCCAGCCCACCGAGAATCAGCAGCCGTAAAGCCGCCGACAGAGCGTGGAAACGGCCTCCCGTCATCACTCGAGCCTCGAGGAGCCGAGTCGGAGTCAAACGACGGATGAACACACGTACTAAGAGGTTAACGTCTGGGCAGAGATAGGATATTTAGGTGTGTTATTCTTGTGGATCAAGTTTATTGTTTGTACAGTTTACAGACCGAGGAGTCCGCTCATTTGTTGCTATTAATACTCAAGGTATTAATGTAACATACTGTTATCACAAATGAGAGTTTGCTGTGTTGTAATCCAACCACGTTGGACTGTTGTGTATATACGCCATTGTGGATGAGACCGGCATACTGTGTTTATCCATAACAGTTACCTTCTCTCCCACGATCGCGAAACCGGCTTCTGCGCCGCCACTTTCACTTTCTCTCTGTCGTACTAACCCCACACACACACAAGTCGTACAAGCGAAAGACATGCCGCAGACGCCATTAACCGGCTTCTCTCCGCCCACATTTGCGGCCATACGCTCTGGCCGGAAATCTCACGTGACGTACTCTCCACGAGAGTCACATCCGCCAATTCGTGTGCGTCACTCCTCTCTCTCTCTCACACACACACATAGAACAATCTAACATTGAGACTGTTATACTGTCTGGTTATTAGTCCCTGTTTCCAAGGTGGTGCCCTGTCGACATTAATCCTCACTTGTTTTGAACCAGCAATGGCAGATTCTGATCCTTGGCGTAAGAAAGTGGTTCCATGCACAGATGTTTTTTATGACAGTACTCAGTTTTTCCAAATTTGTTAAAATGTACTTGTTCATTGAACTGTTGTATATTAGCAATATCACACGAGCATGAGTGCGCTATGGCCCCACATCAGCACTGCTGTGATTCGGCTGCAGGCAATCATAGCATTGCTGATTTAGGGCCATATTGCATGATTGCAAGTGTGTTATTTAATTAAATATATATATTAATTCCTTTGAAATAATAGAATGGAATGTTTTAATACTAAACTGCTCATCTCATCACATTAATATTATGTTCTGTAGATATGGAGGGAACATATGCAGAGTACTCTGATTGGGCAGATGATGGTGTTCCTGAGACGGTCACACACCAGTACAGACGTGCCCTGCAACTGATGGAGAAATGCAAACCTTATGAGGAGGCGTTGGTAACTGACACTTCTCTTACTACTGTAGCTTTCTCTGAGATCTCATTGTGACAAGGTTCTTAACTCTCTTTAAAGGAAATGGTGGGAACCGGGTGAACAATCATGAAGAATTTATAACAAACTATTTAACTCAAACACAGAAACATTTACACACATACATCTCCACGTGCATCTCTCCCACTGGTGTCTCCGGCTCCTCTTTATCCCTCTTCTGGCTGATTGGAGTAAATCCAAACTTACGACCCAGCTATGCCCTCATCTTCGTCACATACCCCCAACACCAGTTTCAGGCTGGGGAACCATCCTGGAGGGGAGGTGTTGCTGTTCCGCTACTGGCTGGGGATGAGCAGGATGAGGGGAGGGAGAGGGAAAGAGAGAGCAGGACAGCCCAAGAGAGGAAAAAAAAGAGAAGGGAAAGAAAAAAGAATCTGGGTCGTGACCACGCCACCCACCATCAGCGACGCCAGGAGATGGCACTAGACTTGCTCTGCAGTCCCTTGGCCACCGCTTCCTTGTGGACGGCAGCGGTCTCCACCGCCTCCTGGCAAACCGCTCCAGTACCACCAGATCATATATCCTCTTTGCTGCGTTCTTGAGCCAGCAGCGAGGTCTCCAGGACGGCGTGGTCCTCCTCCAAAGTCCCGGGTTTTGGCACCAGTTTGACTAGGTTCTTAACTCTCTTTAAAGGAGGAGGAGGGAACCGATTGAACAATCACAAAGACTTTTAATAACAAACTATTTAACTCAAACGCACACAAACATTGATGCATGCACACAGCTCCACGTGCATCTCTCTCTCTCTGGCATCTCCGGCTCCTCTTTATCCCTCTTCTGGCTGATTGGAGTAAATCAGTGCCAATCATCCAACATTACGGCGCGGCCACCCCCTCCTCCTCGTCACACTGATTTTAATTTTTCTATGTTATTTATGCAGAATGATGTTTCAAGCAGTGAATGCAGCAGTACAGGCTTTTAAATCTTTATACTGTGTATATAATTCTTTGAAGTTCTCATCCTGACAAATAAGTAACCATCATACCCATTTTATGGCAGTTAGTCAGCTTTATTTTGCATCCATGATTCTTTTTTTCTTCCACCATATTTAGTCACTGAATTGGACCACCCCAATTGCTTCAATCACATGGCCTCCAAACACGGACACAATGATTGACACCATAAAACAATAACTGCTCCTCCTCCTTACTGAGCCTAGGGCTGTAAGGTATTCTAAAATAACACGGCACCTTTAACATTTAATTTGGTTAAGCCAGAAGAAGAACCGAATTCAAAGGACAAATGCAACTTGAACTGTTGCTACAGAAGTTGGTGGTGAATTTGGTGAACTAAATGATACGGTACTTCACAAATTGTTTAAACTGCATTAGGCTAGAACTGCTGTTAACATTCAGCTGCTGTGCCCATGTGGTAATTCAATTACCAGTCTGTAATTTATAATTAAACTGCGCAATAATCAGTTAAGTACTATTGTGCTCATTTCATTATAACCGGTGTAATTTGTCAGTGCTGCTCACATTTTTCTGTTATTTTTTTGCAAAATGCTCTGTGGCAGCTCTGCTTTTCCTTTTAAATGTAATTTGTTTACAAGATGTTCTTGTGCTTTTTTTTTAATGCTGTTGATCTTGATGTTCAATCTAGATGGTCTCTGAACCTCCAAAACTGGCCGAGTATCAAACCTACATAGATTTTGAGATAAAGGAAGGAGATCCGGCTCGAGTCCAGATCATATTTGAGCGAGCGCTGGCAGAAAACTGTCTTGTCCCAGACCTATGGATCAAATACACCACATATCTGGTGAGCAACTCCCTTTTATTCAGCAGCTCAGCACATCAGCTCACACACTCCTCTCTGCATGTGTGCAAGCTCCTCAACTCCCTCCCGTTTTTTCAGGAACACATTAATTGCTTTAATGGGACTGTAATAAGATGCACAATCTGCAAGTGGGTAACAGTCTCAGTGCAGCAGAGAACACATTAGGGAGCCAGCACCTCACCAGATGGAGAGTGGGAAAACGGCGAGTTAACGAGACCGTTAACATCAAGAGAGATGGTGGGAGGTGTGTAGGGAGAGAAAAATGCGAGTGAGAAGGAGGGAGAACGACACTTTCCCATATTAGCATTTAAAACTGCAATCCATTTGGGCTTTCTGATTCAACGACTAAACTTAATGAACTTCTGTGTTCAAGGATACGGTCTGGGTGTGTTTGTGGAGCCCTTTCAGGCAGTTAAATGTGTGAAATAATTAAATCAAGCCTCCATGCTTATGCTCTCTTAGAGATTATACTTCTCTTAAATTGAGATTCTATGCAACTAAGTTATGTGCTCCTCACACTGAGTCACAGAGCTTCTTTGCCTAATGGATAAAGGGCTTATTTCTTGGTTTTTGCCAAGTGCTGTATTGTACCTAAAGCCTTCTACATAACTGACCTGCACCACTTAAGGAGTGAGTATTAATTTTCCATTATGGAAGAAAATCTGCATTATGTTCTAACTAATAAGGATGGGCAGGATTTGAAAACGTCATTATTATTATTGTGATTGGCATTTGGGATTGTACGTGCAGTCTGCCAAGTTAGTTGAGACAGCAATTGTTCACAGCCACTGTGCACAGTGACTTTCAGTCTGGGGTAGCGATAACGTTCAGTATTCTGTTTTGGAGAGGAGTGGTGGGGCGTACACATAGGACACCTTCTGTTCAAACTAGCTAGAAGGCCAAAGATGATAATCTGAAGCATGTGTAAATCAACATCAAAAATAGCACAGATGGAAGTTACACTATTTCCCTCTGTCCCACCCTGAGTACTCCGTTGGTTTATCTGTTGACCAAAATGCACACCCCTACTTTCTAACTCACTCCCTGGCATGCTTCAAAATGAATGAAAATTCTCTCATCATTTACTCACCCTTCATTCATCCCAGATGTGTATGACTGTCTTTTTCTGCTGAACACTAATATCTCAGCTCTGTTGGTCAATTCAATGCAATGCAAGTGAACACTTTGAAGCTCAGAAAAAAGCAGCATAAAGGTAGCATAAAAGAAATTCATATCTTCAGAAGCGGATCAATATTTAAGTCCTTCTTTTTCTATAAATCTACTTTCACACAACTCTACTATGCACGTTCACGAGAGTTTTTTGTTTTTTGCCAATTTGCATTATTCATGCATATTGCAAAGTCATTTTTGGGTGAACTATCCCTTTAAGCAGATATCCTCATTCAGTCTTTCTGATGGAATGAAGCTGTTTTGTAGAGTTGTCAGAGCCAAAAAAAGGTGTGCAAGGTGTATGGGTCTCTCTAATTTTTAAAGGCATTCTTGCATTTCAAAGAATGATTATTGATGTTAGGAAATTTTTAATACTGTTTTAGCCAAGTTGTAGATTAAATCTCCCTTAAAATGGAGAAGTGTTTCCCTGCTGAATGTCTCTATCTCAAGGCTAGATGTAATCTTCGAACAGCAGAGCTGCTCGTAAATGTGTTGGTTGGAGATCGGCAGCGTTGAACTGGACGTGGGGATTGAGACTGCTCCTCACACAAACACCTGCTCTTCCTGAAGCATGCCTTCAGTTTTGAAGTAAAAGGCTAGGGATGTTTTCTGTGCATTTTAGGGACAACTAGTTGGATGGCCCTTTATCTTTAGTGTCTGTAATTTTATAAATTAAAATGATTTATCTATTGTCACACATTATACATTTTTGCATATACAGGTGAAA
This sequence comes from Xyrauchen texanus, assembly GCF_025860055.1. Lineage (NCBI taxonomy): Eukaryota > Metazoa > Chordata > Actinopteri > Cypriniformes > Catostomidae > Xyrauchen > Xyrauchen texanus. The sequence goes on from NC_068279.1 coordinate 12,533,332, forward strand.
CTCGAAAAATTTGAATATCGTGCAAAAGTTCATTAATTTCAGTAATTCAACTTTAAAGGTGAAACTAATATATTATATAGACTCATTACAAGCAAAGTAAGATATTTCAAGCCTTTTTTTGATATAATTTTGATGATTATGGCTTACAGCTTATGAAAACCCCAAATTCAGAATCTCAGAAAATTAGAATATTGTGAAAAGGTTCAGTATTGTAGGCTCAAAGTGTCACACTCTAATCAGCTAATTAATCCAAAACACCTGCAAAGGGTTCCTGAGCCTTTAAATGGTCTCTCAGTCTGGTTCAGTTGAATTCACAATCATGGGGAAGACTGCTGACCTGACAGTTGTGCAGAAAACCATCATTGACACCCTCCACAAGGAGGGAAAGCCTCAAAAGGTAATTGCAAAAGAAGTTGGATGTTCTCAAAGTGCTGTATCAAAGCACATTAATAGAAAGTTAAGTGGAAGGGAAAAGTGTGGAAGAAAAAGGTGCACAAGCAGCAGGGATGACCGTAGCCTGGAGAGGATTGTCAGGAAAAGGCCATTCAAATGTGTGGGGAGCTTCACAAGGAGTGGACTGAGGCTGGAGTTACTGCATCAAGAGCCACCACACACAGACGGGTCCTGGACATGGGCTTCAATGTCGATTCTTGTCAAGCGCTCTGAACAACAAACAATGTCAGAAGCGTCTTACCTGGGCTAAAGAAAAAAGAACTGGTCTGTTGCTCAGTGGTCCAAAGTCTTCTTTTCTGATGAGAGCAAATTTTGCATCTCATTTGGAAACCAAGATCCCAGAGTCTGGAGGAAGAATGGAGAGGCACACAATCCAAGATGCTTGAAGTCCAGTGTGAAGTTTCCACAGTCTGTGTTGGTTTGGGGAGCCATGTCATCGGCTGGTGTTGGTCCACTGTGCTTTATTAAGTCCAGAGTCAACGCAGCCGTCTACCGGGACATTTTAGAGCACTTCATGCTTCCTTCAGCAGACAAGCTTTATGGAGATGCTGACTTCATTTTCCAGCAGGACTTGGCACCTGCCCACACTGCCAAAAGTACCAAAACCTGGTTCAATGACCATGGTATTACTGTGCTTGATTGGCCAGCAAACTCGCCTGACCTGAACCCCATAGAGAATCTATGGGGCATTGCTAAGAGAAAGATGAGAGACATGAGACCAAACAATGCAGAAGAGCTGAAGGCCGCTATTGAAGCATCTTGGTCTTCCATAACACCTCAGCAGTGCCACAGGCTGATAGCATCCATGCCACGTCGCATTGAGGCAGTAATTAATGCAAAAGGGGCCCAAACCAAGTACTGAGTACATATGCATGATTATACTTTTCAGAGGGCCGACATTTATGTATTTAAAATCCTTTTTTTTTTTTATTGATTTCATGTAATATTCTAATTTTCTGAGATTCTGAATTTGGGGTTTTCATAAGCTGTAAGCCATAATCATAAAAATTATATCAAATAAAGGCTTGAAATATCTTACTTTGCTTGTAATGAGTCTATATAATATATTCGTTTCACCCTTTAAGTTGAATTACTGAAATTAATGAACTTTTGCACGATATTCTAATTTTTCGAGTTTCACCTGTATACAGTGAAATTGTTTTTTTTTCACATATCCCAGCTAAGCTGGGGTCAGAGAGCAGGGTTAGCCATGATATGGTGCCCCTGGAGCAGATGGGGTCAAGAGCCTTGTTTAAGGGCCCAACAGTGGTGTCTTGCCGGTGTTGGGGCTTGAACCCCTGACCTTCTAGTCAGTAGCCCAGAGCCTTAACCGCTGAGCAACCACATTTTTAGTAAGCAAACAACCAGGCATCTATTTTCAAAAAGCAGTTTGGTTTATTCAGGAAGCCAAACCACATTTAGAAGAAAAAAAAATTATTTTCTTCTCCACTTAATCGCCAAAATTCCCTTTTTGGTTTTAATTTTTTAAATATTAGAAATGGTGAATTAAATATAATTTTGTTCATTTGAACCAAACAAATGCTCTTGGTAGATGTTGGCTCAGTCTGTCACCTACTTGGGTTAGCTCAGCTTCAGAAATTTCTCTGGTCCACAGCTTTGCTCAGAATTGTTTTTGATTTTTTTCTGCTTTTCTCCAGGACCGTCAATTGAAGATTAAAGAGCTAGTGCTATCTGCTTATGAGAGAGCCGTCAGGAACTGCCCATGGACCATGGACCTGTGGAAGAGCTATCTTTTGGCTCTGGAGAGGCACGGGGCAGATCATCAAACAGTAGCAGGCACTGATTTCCATAATTTGTCATTAGAGCACAGTTCAAAATTTTTATAAAATATATACATTATGAACTGCAAAACCATTTTGCAAGAATGGAACAGATGATTTTAGGCATACAATAATTGACATGAACTTGATTATTTAATATTTAAATGCACTTTTTGTTTTCCTAGACGTGTTTGAAAAAGCCCTGAATGCAGGATTTATGCAGGCAACTGATTATGTAGAAATCTGGCAAACTTATCTGGACTATCTGAGGAGACGTGTTGATTTCAGCAAAGGCAAGACCATTCCCTCAAATGCTTTGATGCTCTTTTCAGTCCTATTGCTGATCTGTTCAATTTTCTTGCCAGTCGTCTGTCTTGCCATCATTGCTCTAAATGTATGGTCTACCTAAGTCACAGATGATAACAGATCAGTGCATCTGTTGATTTATTATTGATGGATTTGTTGATCATTTCAGAGTGGAGCAGGGAGTTGGACGAGCTTCGGGCAGCTTTCACGCGCTCCCTTGATTACCTAAAACAGGATGTGGAAGAGAGTAAGCAGGGTTGGCTCGATACCAACATTTTGTCTTTGTTACGATGCCAGATCTGGTACCTCTGCATCTGTGATCTGTCATGAAAAGGCAGATAAGGCCTATCTTTAAATTAAGCAGGAGATCGTGTTTAATTTTTTTGTACTGGAATACAGCACAACCCTAATATGTTACAGAGCACAGGATATGCAGTAGAGAGAGACTTAATTATTGTCTTGCTCCCTCACACAGGGTTCAGTGAAAGTGGAGATCTATCCTGCACAATAATGCAGATCTGGGCAAGGATAGAGGTGAGGAAACACTACTCCATTGCATCTGGCCATCCTCCATTAACTAATGTCACTCTGCTGATTACAGTCTGTGTGTAATTGTTACAGTGCTGCTTGTGTCTGATTGCTCTGAACAGGCCTTACATTGTAAGAACATGCAGAAGGCCCGTGAACTGTGGGACAGCATCATGACAAAAGGGAATGCTAAATATGCCAACATGTGGCTGGAATATTACAACCTGGAAAGGTCAGTAATTGTCATCTGCGACTGATATTAAGTGGTCCCGACTCTTAAAGGTATATTCTGGGTTCAATACAAGTTAAGCTCAGTCAACAGCATTTGTGGCATACCCCAAAAAGTCATTTTCACTTGCCTCTCCTTAAATACAAATAAAATGATTAAAAAAATCTGGGTTACTGTGAGGCACTTACAAAGAATTGAATGGGGGCCAATTTTTTAACGTTACAAAACTCACTATTTTAAAAGTATAGCCACAAGACATAAATGATATGTGTGTTAATATGATTTTAGTGTAATAAAATTGCTTGCTTACATTTTTATATGTGACAAATTTTTGCCATAAAGATGTAATGTCAACAAACTCTAAAACCTTAAAATTACCGTAAAAATTACAAATTAAAATATAGCTGCAAGCAGCAATTGTCAGGGTTCAAGCCTTGAAGAACTTTCAAATTATGCAAAAAAGGTATGTATTTGTATATGTACTTTGTTAGTTGCTGGTGTTAAATATGATTCTGATGTCTTGTGTTCAGCGATCCTGAAACAGGATAAAGTCAGACTTAAAATGTTCGGACAATCCAGCCTTTCAATCACAAACTCAGCCTATGTGTGTATACATCAAGTTTTTCAAGTGTTTTTTATTGTCGTTCAACCATATACAGTTAGTATTATACACAGTGTAATGAGACAACGTTCTGCTTTATTTGATGCTACATAAAACAACATAGGACAAACACAGATCCACATGAGAATACACAGACTAAATAATATTTCTACAAAGTGCATGTGCAAACGTGTGCAAAAATTACGGGACAGTACAATAATTTACTAAAAGGAATGGGACAATAGACACCGTAAGAGACAGTGCAGCGCCGACCAGTACACATTTGTAATGAATAGTGCAAAAAGATGACACTTTTTAAAAATGCCAAATGTAAACATAACATACTATGAAATAGTGTTCTGTGGACATGGCAGTTATTGAGGTAGCAGCCAGGTAAAGTGACAATTAATTAAAGTGCAACTCTGGACATGTGCAAAAGTTGAATGGTGTACATTTGTGTGTGTGTGTGTGTCAATCCAGTACTGGGGAGTCTGATGGCTTGGGGGAAGAAGCTGTTACACAGTCTGGCCATGAAGTTCCGAATGCTTCGGTACCTCTTGTCAGATGGCAGGAGGCAGAAGAGTTTGTATGAGGGATTTGTGGGGTCGTCCACAATGCTGGTTGCTTTGCGGATGAAGTGTTTTGTGTAAATGTCTTTGATAGAGGGAAGAGAGACACAGATGATCTTCCCAGCTGTCCTCACTATCCTCTGCAGGGTCCGAAACGGTGCAAGTCCCAAACCAGGCAGTTATGCAGCTGCTCAGGATGCTCTCAATAGTCCCTCTATAGAATGTAGTGAGGATGGGGGGGTGGGAGATGTGCTTTTCTCAGCCCAGTCAAAGAAAGTAGAGATGCTGCTTGGCTTTCTTGGTAATAGAGCTGGTGTTGAGGGACCAGGTTAGGTTCTCCGCCAGGTGAACACCAAGGAATTTGGTGCTCTTGATGATCTCCCTTGAGGAGCCGTCGATGTTCAGTGGAGAGTGGTCACTCTGTGCTCTCCTAAAGTCAACAACCATCTCTTTTGTTTTGTCCACATTCAGAGACAGGCTGTTGGCTCCACACCAGTCCGTTAGCCGCTGCACCTCCTCTCTGTATGCTCACTCGTCGTTCTTGCTGATGAGACCCACCACGGTCGTGTCATTGGCGAACTTGATGATGTGGTTCAAGCTGTGCATTGCTGCACAGTGCGTGAGTCAGCAGAGTGAACAACAGTGGACTGAGCACACAGCCCTGGGGGGCCCCAGTGCCCAGTGTGGAGGAGAGGCTGTTACCGATCCGGACTGACTGAGGTCTCCCAGTCAGGAAGTCCAGGATCTAGTTGCAGAGGGAGGTGTCCAGGCCTAGTAGGTTCAGCTTTCCAATCAGGTGCTGAGGAATTATTGTGTTGAATGCTGAGCTGAAATCTATGAACAGCATTCGAACGTATGAGTTATTTTTATCTAGGTGGGTGAGAGCCAGATGGAGGGTGGTGGCGATGGCGTCGTCTGTTGAACGCTTTGGAAAATACGTGAACTGCAGTGGGTCTAGTGAGGGGGGCAGCTGGGTCTTAATGTGCCTCATGACGAGCCACTCAAAGCACTTCATGGTGATGGGTGTGAGTGCGACGGGACGGTAGTCACTGAGGCAGGACACTGAAGAATTCTTTGGTATGGGAACGATGGTGGTGGCCTTGAAGCACGTTGGAACGACGACGCTGCTCAGAGAGATGTTGAAGATGTCAGTAAGAACATCTGCCAGCTGGTCTACACATCCTCCGAGCACTCTGCCAGGAATGTTGTCTGGTCCAGCAGCCTTCCGTGGGTTGACTGTACGTAGAGTTTTCCTCACATCAGCTGTGGTAAAAGAGAGCACCTGGTCGTTGGGAGGAGGGGTGGTCTTCCTCGCCACCACGTCGTTCTGAGCCTCAAACCGAGCGTAGAAGTCGTTCAGGGCATCTGGAAGGGAGGCATCTTTGTCACAGGCGATTGATGTTATTCTGTAGTTGGTGATGGCCTGGATGCCCTGCCACATGCGCTGCTGTCCTGGAAGTGACTGTGGATTCTCTGGGTGTGTGCACGCTTTGCCTCTCTGATGGCCCGGGACAGTTTGGCCCTCGCTGTTCTTAGGGCCGCCTTGTCGCCTACTCTGAAGGCAGAGTCTCAGGTCCTCAGCAGCGCTCGCACGTCTGCTGACATCCACGGCTTCTGGTTGGGGCATGTGGTGATTGTCTTGGAGAAAGTGACATCATCAATGCGCTTGCTGATGTAGCAGATCACTGAAGCTGTGTATTCCTCTATGTTGGTAGAGTCGCATATGTTGCAGCCTGTGTATGTATAGTATGCCTGTGTATGTATGTTGCTGTATGTTTATGTGTGAATGGGTTTGGACCACACTTACATACTGTTAGCCATTCAAAACCGAATGAATGCCATAAGTGTTATAAATAATGTTTATTTAAAAAATATTAGGAAAACACATTATATTATTTTTCTTCAATTAATGCTGTATTTAAGTAAAAATCCAATGAATGAAGGCAGATTAGTGCTATCTTGTGGGAAGAAATTAAGAAAATCATATGTAATACTATGGTGTGGCCACTAGATGCCTGTAAAGCTCTATATAAATATAAACCGATTTGTGCAAACCTTGCTGATTAAAGTGTTTTCAGGCATAGTTATTTACCTTTATTAGGTTGGATATATATTTAGACATTATTAAACTACTTTTGTTAAAGTTTAGTTTTCTTTGTTTGATAAAATTTTGTTTTAAGCATCACTTTTTGGATTATGATTACAGTCATAGCATGACTTTTAAAGAATTTTGTGACACATAATCTAACTCAAACATTCATTTTCAATAAAAATTCAACATAAAACAAAAAATAAATGGAATTCTTCATCAGAGGTAGAACTGCCTGATCTCAGCCTCGTTAGTTGATTTCATTCTATGATTTCACTGTTGATACTGTACTGTATACAGTATGTGTGTGTACATGTGAGTGGGTGTGTCTAATATACACTACTGATGTTTTTGAGTTTAACCCCTTCATTTATGTGTGCTTTCTTCCTGTATGGTAAAATGTATTATTGATTGATCATTATTGATCATATGTGTGTGCATAAGTAGTTTTGTGTGAGTGTGTGTGTGTGTATTATGCAGTCTTGATGTTTTAGAGTTGAACCCCTTCATTGCTGTGTTCTTTTTATCTGTAGTTTTTTTTTACATAATCATGAATATTTAATGAATGATTTGATTGACAGCAGTAGTTCTTGAGGCAAAGTTGTTCAGTATGAGGAGATCTAACAAATGAAATTAATTATAGCTGCATCCCAATTCAGAGGCTGCATCCTTCAAAAGTCGCATTCGAAGGCCGATTGCGTCACTGCTGCATGACAAAGGCTGCCTTAATTCGAAGGCTCCTTCAAATGCGGCCTCCCAAATGCATCCTGCAAATGTTTCCTGTGAAATGAAGGATACAACAGATGGATCCTTCGCAGCCTTGCCTACCCCAGAATTCATTGCATGCCAGTGATGACAGGATTTTTTTTTTAGAGAAATTGCAGAATTAAACTTTTAAACGCAAGTATTGGGTTTCAACTTACTCAAATATCTAATGGTACAAATGTAAAAAAAAAAAAACTTTAAAGTGGTTCAAATGTTAACTTCTATCTTACTAAGATGCGATTTATATATAGTTTATACTCTTTATTATATACTGAAATAGACCATGGTGAAAATATTTAGACAGTTTGCGAACCTTGTTTTGTTTTCAGACAATTTAATATAACTTTCAAAAAAGTCCAGTACAAACGTTAGTCATTCGGCAGCTGTCAAAGTTGTTAGGTGACAAGAACAGTCCTCCGTAGGCTAGACTGTTCCAATTAACAATGCTCAGTCCAGCCTTCGAAGGCATGGCCTTTGAAATCTGAGTCCTTCAAAGGATGCAGTGTTTGAACTGGGGGACAGCCATTGTGTGTATGTGTGAAACCCCACGTGATTAAAGAGGTATAGAACTCGTTAGCACCATCCATTGGCCGATTTCTTTGAAATTTCTCACAAACATCTAGAGCCAGGATTCGAACAGGTCCACTGAGTTTTGTGCCGATCGGCCTCCGTTAACCTTGTCTAATAGGTGCTCAAATTTAATTTGCCAGTGGCATGGCAGCCATGTTTTTTGAGATATGCCAATGTCCTCATAGATATATATTACTTGTGTTTTTTCACATCCCAGAATTATATACAAACATTAACACAGACAAAAATCGTGATAGCACTACCTAGTGGCAGATTTTTTTTTAAACTTTGCACAACCCTCTCAGACCAAGAGTCAAATAGGTCCACCAAGTTTAGTTCCAACTGAACAGTGTTAGCCTTTCAGCTGCTGAAATTTTATTGGCTGATGGCGACCAGGTTTTTCCAACATATGTGAATATCCATATAGACAATGATGGCAGCTGAGACAAAGACTATGTATGCAAATTTTGAAGTCAATAGGATTAACGGTTTCAGTTACAGCCAATTACATGTTTTTTTGTATTATAGTGCCATAATGTGGCAAAATCGTGCCAAATTTTTTGGGCGACCAAACATTTACCTCTTACATAAGCATGCCAAGTTTGGTGTAGAAATCTAATTTCCACTCCTTCCAAAGTTTTTGCATACCGTAGCTAACTTGAGTCAAAAGTTCAAACTTTTTATTGATAACTTTTGATAAATGAGCCTCCACATAATCGTTTGGCACTGGTTTGGTCCCGATCGGATGAAAAACCTAGGACTAGTTAACAAAAGTAGGATTTTATAAAAAATCCAATATGGTGGAAAATGTTTATATGCAGAAATGAAATCGGAAATTTACGTTTTGTTTCGTTTGAACCAAGGATTGCGACAAACGGTCTAGGAGTTATGATCAGTTTAGCATTTTTGATCGCTGTAGCTCCCCCATTGACCGATTTGGCCGAGTCCATGTTTCTGAGTAGTGAGCAATACTACTACCATCTGACAAAGTTTCAAGTCTTTAAGCCTTACAGCCCACTCGGCACGATATTTTAGAGTGATGTCATCTTGAAGCATGTTAGGTTTGAAAAACATCAGTCAAAATGACTTTATATTGAGGCAATGTGGACATTTACATAAATACACCCCTTTCAGCCCTTTTGTATTGTATTCATTTTTGCCAAGTAACAAATTGAAAGACCACAATTCTACACATTTCAAGTCGATGGTTCTACGGTTCAAGAAAAGAGGATTTTTGTAGGTTTTCCCAAATTTTCAGTGTACAGGAAAATCCATCATGGCAGACCTTATGGGTCCTTGAGGCTTTTTTGTTCCCCATGAGAAATTAGGCATGTACACCAAGTGGCCTGTAGCGCCCCCTAAGGGCAAATGTGGGCCATTCTTGGTGTGGGGGTTCCCGGTGGCCTGTAGTATCAATGTGCCAAATTAGAAAAGTTTTGACATGTGGCTTTTTGAGATATATCCTCCTGGAGGAATCCTAATAATAATAATAAACATCTTAACTATTACAATAGGGTTTCAGCCCTTCAGGCTTGAACCCCTAACAACTTTACAGCTCATGTTCTTTTATAGAATTTTAAGCTTCACATTTTGCCTTTTAAACCCTCCATAGATTGGCCCCATTCATTATCATTGTAAGTGCCTCATTGTAAGATTTTTTAAAGAAAAGGACAGATGAGTCTAAATATATTTTTGTGGTAATCAACATTATGGCACAAATGCTGTTAGTTGAGGTTAACTTGCATTGAACCTGGAATATTCCTTTATCTAAATTTAAGACTTTTAGGATTTAATTTCAGGTCTCATCTAAACAATGCAAGTGAATGTACTCCATTTTTTGATGGTCTAAAATGCATATTTAGTGTGCATCAAAATAATCCACATGACCCTAAACGACAAATAAAGTTCTTCTGAATGCAAACGATTGATTATTTTGAGAAACAAAACAATAATGATATACTTTTTTAACTACAAATGTTCGCATCTGTACATCTCTGTGACGTGCGCTCATGAGAGGGATGTCGTAAGGTCAGGTGGAGGAGTCAGGAATCACGTAATTGTTTACATTTTTTTTTTATTTATTAATATTTGGAAATTATTTTTGATTTGACTTTTTTTTAAATTGTTTTAGACTGTTTTGATTTGTGAACAGTGCTTGTCTGTGCAAGTTTCTCTTGTAAACAATGACCTTCCTGCCTCCTCCACCTTACCAACGCGCTTAAGTCATCCCTCTCATGAGCGCACGTCACAGACATGTACGGAAGCAAACATTTGTAGTTAAAAAGTATATAAGTGTTGTTTTGTTTCTCAAAATAATCAATCGTTTGCATTCAGAAGAACTTTATTTGTCGACTGGAGTGTGGATTATTTTGGTGCACCCTAAATATGCATTTTTGAGTACATTCACTTTCATTGTTTAGAGGAGGCCTGAAATTAAATCCTAAAAGTCTTAAATTCTGTTTTGATGAAGAAAGAAACTGATACATCTTTGATGGCCTGAGTGAGGGTGAGTGAATTATCAGCCAATTTAAATTTTTGGGTCAACTATTCCTTTAAAGGCTGAACCCAACAGGTTAATGTAGGTGACTGCTGGTGTTCTTACTCTGTATGTGTTTTATGTCCATCAGATCATATGGAGATGCTGCTCACTGTAGGAAGGCCCTCCACAGAGCTGTACAGTGTACATCAGACTACCCTGAGCATGTTTGTGATGTCTTGCTCAACTTTGAAAGAGTGGAGGGTGAGAGAAATTAATAGAAAACAAAGCCACTATCTTTAATCTGCTGTTTACATTTGGGTGTCTAACTGGTGTCATCCCACACAGGCTCTCTGGCAGACTGGGATGCAGCAGTTCAGAAAACAGACACCAAATTGAACAGAGTGAATGAACAGAGAGCAAGAGTAAGAACCGAGTCCTAACTAAGCTTATATTATTTGTATACTAACCTTATATTATTTTCATACTTCAGTGTTCATTTTTGTTATGAGCTCAGAAATCCTGTTAATGAATGAATGACTGATGAAATGCTAAGACTGGTAGACCGTGTCCGCAGTCGATCATATATGTTTATCAGTGAAATGCCTCTGGCAGGAAGGAGGAATCACACCTTGTACAAATTAGAGGTTATTATGTTTTGCTGTGGTTTTTGAACCATCTGAATGCTATTTCTCCATAGGTGGCTGAAAAAGAGTCTCTCGTAGCCAGACAAGAGGAGGAGAAAACTGAGATGAGGAGAAAAGCCAAGTCAGATAAAAAAGCCCAAAAGAAAAGCCAGAAAGCAAACAGAACAGGGGAGAAACGAAAAGCTGAAGACGAGTATGAAGGGGAATGGGGAGAGGATGCAGGTGAGGATGGAAACATGCTTTCAGCTGGTTCAGTAATACATTTTATATAAACATCACCTATTGTTTTTTTACAACCCAAATTCAGAAATATTTGGGACAGTCAAGTCAGTATTTCTTCTAATAACAATTAAGCATTTTGGCACTGAAGACACAAGTTTAGGGCTGAAATTATTCAATGTTATTGACAACGTCGACAATAAAAAAAAAAAAAAAAATATGTAACAAATATTCATTGTCGAACAGTTGTTTGATCTCATTTAACGTAATATGAGATATCATTAAACTGTAATGATGATGTGTGATAGTAGCACTGCAGTTCGCACCTGACTGAGGAGAGGATGGATTACATAGCTCACTGTCCAGATGCACTCTAAACTTTCCAAAAGACTTCAGGTGATGTAGATAGGGAATTATACAAAAATACAAACTAAGTAAATACAGAAGCACATTTGTTGTGGAATAAGTGGAGCTGGAGTTGCTGCTCCACCTAAAGCAAAACTTGCATGTTGAGCGTCTTTAAAGGAAACACCCAGGCGTGACATCTTTAATGTAGTTATATTTAATGCGCTATAGCTTTATTAAAGCTCAAATAATAAGGAAGTAAGTCATGTAAATAACTTCAAACTCCTAAACTGTCATTTCTCTGTGCGGTCAGCTGCTCTTCTATGAGTTGCGCGAAGGGGTAGAGATTGAAACAGCACCCGGCTGATGCGCACTGTCGTGGGGACACTCGTCCCTCAGGCATGCGTTCTTGCTGCAGCTAGATTATAATGTGATGGCTCGTGACTATTGAATCATAATATATGTCATTGTGCATTTCTTCTCGTGAAGAAAATTGGCAATGTGCAGCTTTATTAATAAGAGATGGTTTGTTTTTTTGTGAGTTAAAGATGGATTGAAGTGAACAAGGTAGTCTTCGCCACATTATGCACTGCAACAAAATACGTTTTTGATTTGTTTTTGTTTTGGCTTGTTTTCCTAAAATAATATAGAAACTCATTTAAAACAATATACATTTACTTAAGCAGCTATACTGCATAATATAATTTTTTTTATCTGAGAATGTTGAATATTATATTAACAATACAAATATTTTAAAATAGCTAAAAATCCTTCAAAAAAAAAAAAAGATGCATTCACCCGAGTAGCAGAATATAAGATATTTAGACTTTTAGAGAATAGATCTTGAATATAAGTATATTTTGTCTTTGCTGCACTTGCAGAAATATAACAATTTGGAAAAAATACACGTATACAAAATACACGTATATTTAAGGTACATTCTCTTAAAGAAAGTCTAAATATCTTATATGTTGCTTCAAGTAAATGTATCATGTTAAGGATTTTTAGACTATTTAAAATGGAAAACAAGGCAAAAACACTTGATAATAGGATGTTTTGCTGTGAATTTTTTGCTGAATGAAACTTAATGAATGTCATTTAAAGGTATTTTTAAAAATATGATTTTGCCCTCTGTATTGTTAGGAAGCACGTTTTATACAACCTTTTAAGTCGGGCACAGTCTGTATAGTCGGTTAAGAGATAATGATTAATCATTGCAGTAATCGCTGAATAGTCAAATAATCGTTCTAATAATCTTTATATTTAGTCGATTATCAAAATAAACGTTAGCTGCAGCCCTGCACAAGTTTGTTATGCTTAGCAAGTGGAATTTTCCCCTATTCATCTGTTATGAAGGTCTTCAGCTGTGCAAATGTACAGGGCCTTCGTTGATGTATTTTGCACTTTATAAGCCACACTCTCAATTGGAGAGATAAAGCACACGCCTCCAGATCAGTCGGACAGAGTGCAAAGTTTGGAGTATGTAGTCTGAAAGATCTAGGACGAGTTACAGTTCTTAGATTAAGAATAATAATAATAATAAGTTTAAATAGTATAAGAGTAGGTTGGCTTTTTTAAGCCAACCTAACTAGAAACGTAGACACAAACTTTGAGTTTGGATTGAAAAAGCCTACTCTGAAAGTTTAAAGTAGTTTTAAGTTTATACAGATATTTAGGGCTGCAACAACTTATCGATAATGGAAATCATCGACAACGAATTGCATTATCAATTAGTTGGATATTTGTAGTAAGCACGGAGAAGGCCCATCAGTGACGTATATCCACAGCCCGGTGAAAAATGTGTTGCATGATAAAACTTGTTTGAAAAACAACGGAGACAAGTTAGTTGTAGCGGAAAACATGACCCAAGTTGCACAGTGCTTCAGAGCACTTTATAAACACCTTAAAGAAGATCATAATAATCATACAGATTAATGTGGAGCGGTTGCTGCATCATGTGTGTTTACAGATTGATTGTGTTGTTTGATGCAAGAGAATTGTTTCTCTCCAGCGCATCACTTTTATTTTACTATGTTTTTTAAAGTAAACATGTTATGAGTTAAAAATCTGATGCGTATTTTGCAAAACTCACAATCGTTTTAAATAAACTCGTGGAACATCTTACCACGATTTCAGTTTCAATGTAATCACTTGTGCAGCTTTTATGGATATCAGACTGAATGAAGTCTCAGCAGTCAAGGTTTGTCGGTTTTTAAAGTGTTTTCCTCATGTAAGCGCATGTAATACAGTGAGCACCGGGATTAATCTTTTCAGCACGTGAGTATATTTGAACAAGGTTTACAGATGATTGTACTATATTAAACTGTATGTAATGCTAAATCCATCCATCCATCCATCCATCGTCAACCGCTTATCCTGTGTACAGGGTCGCGGGGGGCTGGAGCCTATCCCAGCTAACATTGGGCGAAAGGCGGGGGACACCCTGGACAGGTCGTAATGCTAAATATAATGTATAATAATGCTAAGGGTCCTGATATTTGAAAGTCCTCCTGATAATGCCACATGTAAATCATGTTTCACTTGTAAATGTAAACAATATTTTACTGGATAAACATACACAATTTTCTTTAAAGAATATTTTAGAACCATCTAATCAGTGAAAATACTATTTTAAAAATGATAATATTAAAATACTTAATGATGAACACTTTTTGTTAAGTTTTACAAGTAAAGGAGCTGTTGCTAATAATAATCAAAATGTAACTTCATGATTCAGGCATTGTTCAAAGTTTTGTGAGAGTATAGAATCATGAATTCGGTAATGTAAATCAAACCAAAAACTTAAGCCCTTTATCATATAAGTTTTTTGAGAAAAATTTTAATAAAATTCAGGAAATAAAATATCAGTTTTTATCTGATTAATCGTAGAAATAATCAAAGATTTATCATTTATCAAAATAATCGTTAGTTGCAGCCCTACAGATATTACATTTTACAAAATGTTTCTAGGAATGTTTTAACATGTAGTTTAGGTGTTGCTAGCATCTTTTAGCATGATGCCTTTCATTGCTAGCACGTTTTAGCATATTGCTAGCATGTTTTAGCACTTAGCTAGGCAGCCATGCACTTGTATTCCGGGCAGAATGTCGTTTGGCATTGTACTGCTTGAGTTTCTTCCATAATATTTAGGGCCAATCCCCATTTGCTTTCATTATATAGAAAATATTCTTCAAAAATAAACATGTTTCACTGAAGAAATTCAAATGGGTTTGGAGAGAGTAAATAATTACAGAATTTCCATTTATAATTTTTTTTTTGTGTATGTTCTAATATGATATATAATATAAAAAAAAATATTGTGTATTTATATGTTCAGTGAGGGGGTAGTTGGACCGTTTTATATATGGCCCTGAGTTTGTAAATCTAATGGTGTGGTTCAGACACCACTAACATATAACATTGTTGCAGAGCTCCCATCTAAGAGGCTCAAAGGCGAGGGTGACTTTGGCAGCACGGCTACGGAGGAGCTCATGGAGACAGAGAGTGGGCTTTTTGGACGTCGAGCACCACCGCCACGTAAAAATGAGCCACCAGGTTTCCGCAAGCACAAGCAGGGAGCAAATGAAGCAGCACGTCAACCCCAGGAAATGTCACAGGAGCAGCGTAAAGATGAAAATTGTGTCTTTGTCAGTAACTTGGCCTTTAACCTGGAGGATCCTGAGGGCAAGCTACGAAATGTGTTTCAGGGTTGTGGGACTATCCAACAGGTGCGGCCAGTGTTTGCAGCAAAAGGTGTGTTTAGAGGTTATTGTTACGTGCAGTTTGAGGACAGGCTTTGTGTACCTGAGGCACTGAAGCTGGACAGACAGGAGGTGGAGGGGCGGCCCATGTTTGTGTCACCTTGTGTGGACAAGAATAAAAATCCAGACTTCAAGGTATCTAGATTGTATATGCCTGCCACTGAACTTTGTATGTTACCAAATAATTTTTATATTTTTCACGCTGCTTGGTTCAAAATGCAAAGCCTCTATGTTGAAGAATGTCTTAACGGTCTTTGTTTCCATTAACATTCATTTTTTTGTAACTGAGCATTGAAAAGATTATGCCTTTTGAAAAGTTTATCTGTTGTGTATTTTGTATTTTAAAATAACAATGTGTCTTCCCTGTAGGTTTTTAAATACAAAACGTCAATCGAGAAGCACAAGATCTTTATCTCCGGCCTGCCATACACCTGCACTAAAGAAATGTTAGAGGAGCTCTGCAAGGAATATGGCACGATCAAAGCCATCCGACTACTCACCAACCGTTCAGGCAAACCCAAGGTGTGCAGCCTTTTATCTTTAACAAACCTACTCATGAAGATTGAGCAATATCCTCATGAATGTGGGCAGCTCCGTTAAGTTTAAGGATTCATATTCTTTGATATATTGCAGATTTATTTTGACATTTCAGGTCGTCACTTTTGTTACACTACAAATAAATGTTTATTTACAATTTCAAATTCAGTTACAACAACTTTATGAAAATAAAAAGGCAATTTGACTAAAGCGAATGTTGACTCTTCTGACTAATGTTTGTGTGCTGTAGGGTTTGGCATACGTGGAATATGAGAATGAGAGACAGGCATCACAGGCTGTGCTGAAGATGGACGGCACCATGCTGGAGAACTTCACACTCTCTGTTGCCATTAGCAACCCCCCAAGCAGGAAGATGGAAGATAAAGCAGTGCCCAGTCGAGTCCTGGGGGGAGCGATGCTAAGGCAACCTCAGGGAGTGTAAGTACTAGATAAATCAGAACAGCTGCTCAGATATTCCTTATGGGAAGGTTCATTTACTATAATCCTTAAAGTTGAAGTGTGTAATTTCTGCGCTACTAGTGGCACCAAAATGAATGACAAAAATAAAATGTTTTCAAACAACCTTTGGCAACACCGCTCAGAGTCATCACGCCCTTTCGTACACTGATTCCCTATGAACAAAATGGGCATACTAAATAAAAGGTGATGAACGTTAAACTTGGTAATAAACAAGACCTCTATAACATAAACACGGGACAGAAAGCATTGCTGAGGAATCGGCTTGTCCGATAACCTGGCTGGATTGAATAGCAGCTGGTGTGTGGGGGATCTAGCACAATAGTAGGATAGTTCCTTGTAACTTAGTGAAGTGTAGCTTACCTGTTGAGAAGCAACACTGCAAGAATCGAACCCCAAAAATTCCCTCAAAGTCCTCCACATTGTAAATGTTCACTCTGGTTTTACTCTGTCTCTTTGTCTTTTAGCAAGTTTTATTTATTTTTTTGTCTGTAACATGCCTGCCTTGGACATTCATGTTCTCCCAGTTGAACAGTTTACTACAAGTTGCCATGCCCCAAACACACGCCATAGGTTTAGATTGAAAGGGATGGGTGGAGCGGAGCAGGCTGCTCAAAATTTAAACATCAATGTTTTAAGTGGCTGGGAGGACAGTGTTTACACTTTTGGGGGAGGTAAACCCACGAATGGCTTATAGTTGTCAATGAACAATAAAATAGGATATTAGAACGTATTTTGACATAAAAAAAAAGTTACACGCTTCACTTTTAATGCCTAGTTTTACATATCATCTTGTAGTTTTGCATAGCCAGACTTTTGACTCGGCGTGAAGTCTGACCCAATTGGCAGCTTATTTTGACCAAGAACTGCCCACTTAAATTTAGACTGCATGATTGACTTGGAAAGTAACCAACCACAGTTCTTGTTTTTACTTGCTGTAATGATCTATATTATAAATTGCTTCTATGGCAGTTGTAACTGTTTTCCTTATTTCCCCCTTTTTTTTTTTTTTTTTTTTTAAGTTCATTTTACATACATTTCCTTACATGTTTTCATTTAATTTTCTCAGAAGGGGAAAAGGGCGCACACAAATCTCTCTGCTGCCACGCTCCCTGTACCGGCAGAGTGCTCCAGATGCCAAAGCGGAGAATGGGACTGTTTCTGCACCAAACAGCACAGTGACAGATGGAGTGTGTGAAGGACCTGGAACCACGAGCCTGGATAGGCAAACCAAGTCCCTGTCCAATGAGGACTTTGCCAGAATGCTCCTCAAAAAGTGAAACCATATGCAGAATAACACATGAAGAATACCTGCCTTCTGACAGAAAGCCATGCTGTGTCCTCATGCTGTTCTGTGAACAAACAGCATTTTAATTTAGCCTACTTTTTGTACATACAGAATGTGACGTACCCTCAAAACATATAAAAAAAATATTTTAACACCTCATCCATAGAGATGCAAGATGTTGTTTTTTTTGTTTGTGATAAAGGGATGGGGTTTCTGACATATTTCTGATTTTGTCTGCAAGTATTTTTTTAACAAGCTGATAAATTATGTGAACCATTTTTTTAAAGCAGGGGTGCCCAATACGTCGATCGCGATCTACGAGTCGATCGCAAAGGCAATGCTGGTAGATCGCACGAAATTTAAATGTGCTTTCGTTACATTTTTATTTAAAAATAAATAAATATATATCTTCTTTTAGTTTCTGTCTGACTTGCACTTGACGAGTAAATTTTGACCAGGCGAGATTTTAGTTTATTCAGTTGCCATGACAACTAGGTTCGGGCCTCCCAAGGCCTTCTGAGAACAGAGCGCGAAATTGAGAAGCTAGCAGCAGCTACTGTGATTCCATTCAGTGCAAATCATCAGAATAAGGTAAATGCCCTGCCTATTGTAATCTATTGTGCTGTAGGTGTTTTGGGTTTAGTGTTAAAACTGAATGATATCAACATTGAACATTATTACATATATATATTTTTTTATTAATTACAAGATTAATTCCATGTAGGGATACATACAGTAGTCCCAACAAGCATTTAAAAAAAAAATGAAACTGTGTTTTCCTTTGAGTTGGCCATTTAAAAGTAGACCATCATGCAAAAAAGTGTGGGCACCCCTGTTTTAAAGGGTATATGCAAGAACTTTTAATATTAAGGTATGATGGATTATAAATAGGTTTCACTTAACAGCTTAATTTCTCTCTTGACCCTTTTGGGCGGCTGATATTTAGGTGTTCACCTGCCTTAATAAAGGTAAAAACAAAATGTATACAAAAATTTATTTTCCATAATTATCTGGACTGCATGTTGTATAAATAATTTATTTGCTGTTCCTTGGCCATCAGAAGCAGTCTTGCATGTGCAGATTTACAACAAACTTCTGTAATAGAACATGAAGACAAAATGGAGTAATAGAAGATCTTGTCAGCAATTACAATCCAGCATCTTGCCAATAATACAGTGTGATCGTGAGATTAACCTTTTGTTTATTAGACTGCAGTGCTTTAACTACACGCCATTCACTGTCCTGTTGTGGAAATTTGTTGGTTCTATTTACAGAGCTTATTGAATTTTGTCATGCATTTTATGTATTTTTTCCAAGCACTGCCCTTTGAATTAATTGCTGACAGCTTGTAAACCTACCTTACCTTGTTTGCTCAATAATGAGCTGAAGGCTGAAGCTTGTGCTCCACAGCCAGACTCATCAAACACCTAATACAGACAGTAAAGAATCAAGAACTTTGAATTTCGCAGTTTCAAACCACGTTTATGTAATATGCTGAGTAGTACGGCTGTTGCCTTAAAACAGCGTTGGAACTGTTCTTGGAAGTTGAAGAATCTATGCAGCTGTATATCACTAGAACCTTCCACTACTAGTTCACCTGAATCTATGAACCCATCTATAATGTACTGAGCATACACCATATTTCATAGATCATTCAAAATGTCCTGGATATTAGTAGTATTTACTGGCTTTGATGGATATAAAGGACTTGATTTCATCCACAATTAAACAATTTGAGAATATTTAGTCTTTTAACTTTAAAGTGTCTTGCACTAGAAATTTCCCTTCTGCATCTATTGGTCAATTGTTGGTTTCTGGTTCGCATTGCCATTCTGCATTGATATTTTGTGCGTTTGTTTCTTGTTCATCCCCCTCGGTGGTTGGCTATAGTTTTGTAAAGCGTTTGTATATTTTGAACTAAAAAAAATTTTTAAAACTGTAGCTCTATATATTTGCGTTTGATCACCACAGTGGCCTAAAGTAGTGATTGAGGAAATAAAAATGTGCTGTTCAGCATATCAAAAAACTAAATAGAAAATATAAACATGGTGTGCACTTTGTTTTATTGATTTGGTTTACTGGATTATAATTTGACCTGTCCATAGATCTGTCAATTTTAATTACCAAACCAATGTCGGTGTCATTAGGCACTCTTATAATAATTTACTATTGTATTTCCTGTGTTGCTCAGATTACATGTAGTCAGACTGTTTTACTTTTCCTTTCCAGGCCTAAATGGTTAAATTAAGCAATTAAATGTATGTGGTTGTCAAACACATTTGTCATGTGTAATATCTGAGTCTTTCTCTGGTCAGTGTAACAGAAAAAAAATATATATTTTGACCTATTATAGCTTGGTTTGGATTGGTCATATCCCAACCATATAAGAGGCAACAGGACATTACAACAAAAATCAACCAAATGCTAGAAAGAATTGAGATGCTCAGTAATTTATTACATACATTACACATAAATAATAAAATAGCTTTCTATGGTAGTAAAATAAAGCAGTTTAAATAGATCAAACAAAAGTGCTTCTTGATGTCCTTGGTGCCCAAAATAAGGCACACAGAAATTTACAATATCAGATATCAACAAGTGTTAAATAAATCCTTAAGGTTATTTTTAAATACTTCATCAATGAATACTACCAGTAAACAACCAATAAAACGGCTTACTAAATAACATTTTAAACAGCAGTAAGAAATTGATAGAATATTTCTTGCAACACAAATCATTGCTATTGGAGCATTCCAAAGTAGTACGGCATGGTCAAGGTCACAAGGGTCATCCCAAATTCCAAAAGAGATATGTTTAATCAATTCTAGATGATTTACTATAGTTACATATGTCTTTTAGATCACTTAAATGAAATCAGAGATGATAATATTCAAATAGACCCAAGTTGAATTTGATGGAAATTAAAATAAGAACATGTTTCTTTCCTAACAACAATGTTACAGTACTTCACAAATGTTCTTTTCCTAAGAATTCTTTAATAGGCATTTAATCCAAGCCAGATTTGAGTCTTTTAGAGATATCTTCCTTTAGGAAAGCTGGTCTTTAGAGAAATTATAAATATAGTAAACACTACACATAAGGTTTGCATGACCACATTTTAGGTAATTTTCTACCAAACAGACAGAGTTAATGCATTCTATTTTATAATAAATAAAGAAGAGAAATATCAGAAAAGAATCCAGCAGGATTTGGTTGCTGTAAAAGGAGGCATTGGGCCCAATTTTAAGTGTGCTATGACTTAAGCGTAGTGTTTTGCGCTTAAGTCAGTGGGCATGGACATGGCACAAGTGGGTTGGTGAAATTCCATGCACGAAAATTGCTAAAACTGTATAACACATAGTAGTGTATACTGGATGCGCTGCGCCTAGCGGGCTAACGAAGAAAGCTCATGATCTCATGAATCTGTCCTACATACTATTCAATCATTGTTTTAACCATATCGAACTTGTTGCTCAGCTCCAGGTTTGACCACACCAACAAGTACATTTAGAGCATGAACTTTTGGAAAGCCTTTCTTTTCATTTTAAAAGTTAAACAATTGCATTTGAGGGGAAAACAGGAACACCATTTCAAACTGTCAAATACAAACACTACATCTGTAACAAATTTGGCTACACATTAAATACACATCACAAAAACACATTAAAATGCAATCCCATACAAGCAGTATCATCTTAGTTGCTGAGTGATTCATATGGCACCTAAATTAAACGTTTGTTCCCTTCTGCCAAAAAAACATCTCTCAGCCATGCACTGGTATTGTCTGTTTGCAATCAGGACAGGCATTATTGCTAGCGCCAGGAAGCCCAACTGCATGCTCCGTTGTAGCTATCAGCAGAGTATCAAGCGTAATTTCTGTGCATTTTGCAATAAATCTAATAAAGGGCCGAACGTCACCCTCATTGGCTGTATCTAGTGCAGCATAATACTCTGCCCTCTGTTCTTTCTGAATGGTGATGGGCGGATAACTAGCTTGCATTAGGATTAAATTCATCAGCAGTCGGGACATCCGTCCGTTCCCGTCCGCAAACGGATGCACATATACCAGTTTATAATGCGCCAAAGCTGCAAACTCTACAGGGTGTAAATGGAGAGCCTCCTCGGAGTTCAACCACTGCACCAGCTCATGCATGTGCCTGTCCAAATCTTGTGGGTGTGGTGGGATATGATGTCCCACAAAAACCTGGCTAGTCCGGAACCGTCCAGCTTCGACAGGATCAACGTAGCCTATAACACGCCGATGTATCTCTAAGATGTCATTGACAGTGATCGTCCCACCACGGGACAGCAGAGTGGTGTTTATATACTTCATGGCTACATCGACGCCAATAGCCTCATTCTGTTCTTGAAGACTCTTACCTGGTACGGCATATCTAGTCTCAATAATATGCCGAATCTCAGACAGGGTGAGTGTGTTGCCTTCAATGGCTACTGTATGGTAAATATGATGGTAGTAGGTCTCCTCCATGACTCGACGCAAGGCAGAGTTGCCCTTTGGTATAGACATGAGACGGCGTACCTTTCCATCTATAATTCCGAAGTGCCGGTGGTCTATTTCTTCTACTAAGGGCAATGTGCGGTCTCTACTCACCAGAGCCTTCTCGTTACAAGGTGAGATGGCAAGGGCTTTGGTGTAGAGGTGGTCTGCTTGAACTACGTCCTTTTCCTCTAGAATGGTTCCCAACTCAGTGAGTGCCTCCACAAATTCTGGGTTCATGTTGAGTGCGTGGACGAGTAGCTTATGACCTTTCTCACTCTTCCCCTGTTTCTTCATCTCCAGAGCCTGTTGTAGAGACGCCTTTGCCTCCAATTTTGTCTCTGTCAAGGAACAGTTTGTCAGTGTTAAACACTAAACAGCATGACATTCAGGCGGAGAGATTCATAATAAATGTTCAGTAACACTCCAAAGGATGTTCAGTTTCCTATTTATTTTTCATAGTGAATATTCTACATCTGTTAATCTGGAGAGCTGACACATTAAATTGCCTTTAAACCTGATTGCATAAAGCTACTAATGAGTTTAGTGTCTACCAGACAAGGTAAGAAATTAACTTTTCCATTAAGGGGCTAAATTTACCCCTGGATTTGATTTTATGAGGCATTTTAAACATTTTGAAGGACATATTTCTAGTACAAAAAAAAATATGAAGTGTCAAATTTACATCAAATATGTATATTGGATCAATAGATTAACATAAATTCTCAATATGAATTACTTGATTGAGAATGTTTTACCTCTTACCCATGATATTTAATGAACAACATCCATTCATATTTATACAATAATACATATTGTATAATTGGGCCTAAACAGAGTAATTCATTATGGGGGCATCTTTACCCATGTATTGCCCATGTGAGCATTTTTGTCACTTTGGGTGGCATTTTTGCCCTGAACTCCACTTAATTTCTGACCATTCTGCCAAGCTTCTAAAAGCCCACAAATAAGATCTTTATTTCACAGGGCCAAGTTGTTGTAGGAGGATAAGGTAAATGAGAATTTGGACAAATATATGGGTGGTATAGGATACTTAACGAGAATTTTTAAATAAATACAAAAATACACATATTTGTGCATGAATAAGTGTTTGAGGAGATATACAAATAAGTAAATGTATAAATAAATTAATGCACCGATCAATGCAAAAATAATTCAATATAAAAAAATGGTTGGGGAAATGCAAAATGGTAAAGGAAATGCAAAATTGAAAGTTGATTTTTAATTCTTTATTTCTGTATGTAGTTCTGAGTTTATTTTATTCTCTGCACAATATGCTAAAGAGAGGATGTCAATCAAACATCAGTAGGTGGAATTTATGACACCATAAATTCATAAATTGTGAATTTTTGATATGGTGTTTTAAAACACACCATACATTTTTGCATTGATGGATTATTTATGAAATGATTTGTATATATCTTCAAACATTTATGTACAAATATGTGGATTTATTTACTATTTTTGCAGCTTTCGTCATCCATACAAGAAGGCCAGGGAGGAATCAAGTGCGTTGGCATGTTTACACGAGAACTGACGTGATACAACCTGAAGTGCAGCTTGATATGCTTAGAAGAGAATGCGGTTCAAGATTTTTATTGGTTTTGCTATTATTTGAACATGCCGGCACGCTTACGTCTCACAAGAGGCAGCATGAACTGGATCCCCTCATGGAGGTGCATTGGAGAGCGACCGGAAGTAAACAATTATTGTGAAACGGACTTAAACCAGTGGTATCGTTAGGCCTTGGCTTCCGGGGCTTAAGCCCTGGGTCTTTTTGTACATGCCCCAAGTCTTTTGCTCCAATTCCAATAATATATTTGTACTCCGATTATTTACAATAATGGCATTGCTACACGATTATATACAGACGTCTACTTGCGTGTCTTGCAATCATACAAATGCACTGCTTACTTCGCACGACTCCCACAAAACATATCATTTCTGTGCACAAAGATGTTTTAAATGAAAAATAAATATACAATACTAGGAGAAAAACATCGTTGTATTTTTATATTCTACAAAGTTATTACTAAAATAATATTTTCAGAATATGCAACAGCATAAACATTTTACTTTGTTCCCTAGGCTCTGCATTTAACTTTAATTTAAAGAAGCAGCAGCAGAATAAATGTTTCTATCAGTATACAGTATAGTACTGACATGTTAATTCTTTACTTTGCAGATGAGATAAGAATGAGGGCAGATGAGAATAGCAGGCCAATTAAAGACCTAGAGCAGGCAGGGGCAACTGGTCGGACCATTAATGATATAGGAGACCCAGACACAGGCCCTAAACAAGGAAAGCTACGTCAATATTCCCTCGAATGTTTTAGATTGCAAAAAAAGGTTCCTTTTAACACAAGTGAGTTGAAATCTTTGATTGGCTTGAATATTCGATTGAGACCAGGAAAGAAACAGAAAGGCAACAAATAGTACAATATGATGGAAACACAAGGAAAGAGAGACACAGACAACAAATAGAAGGAGACACCAGGAAAGACACAGAGAGAGACAACGATTAGTAAAATATGATGTAGACAGCATGAAAGACAAAGAGTATGGTGTGCATTAACAGAAAAGGGTAGATACATATAGAGTTGCTACTGAAACGATACGTGTCCTTCCAAAACAAGCAATTTGTCAGTAATGCATAGTTGTATTTTGTGCTTGGGGTGCGGTGGGTCTGTGTCTGGGCTAAGCCCCTATTCTCTTCAAACTCTAAAAACGCCCCTTACTTTTTTTTTCTTCTACGCACTTGACTGTACCTTTACTAGGCTTATATTTCTGTGGCAGCAGGTCCAGTGCTGTGAAAGGGACTGTCAGGCTGGTGGTGTGCACTGTAGGCCGCTGAACACCTCCCCACAGCTGGCAGCGAAGAAGGGCAAGACCCTTCAGCGTGGCACAGCATTGCTCCTCTATGCCTGCTAAAGGCAACAGCAGAACAAACACTGAGCCCAGAAGGGCAAACAGAACGGGTCCCCAGCTCCAAAACAGAAGACTGCTGCTGGTACAGCGCAATACGGCAAAAGCTGGCATCAATCCAGGAATCCAGATATCTCAGGCCACATGTCCGACATTCTACCTTTGGACTGCTTTGAAAGCCTGGGTGAAATGAGAAAAAGAATGTTAAGACATAAAATTATGAATCAAGTTCGTCATGCGTGACCATTCAGTATATATAATAAGACCAGAGTAGAGACAAGAGTAATTATGGACAGTCTAGACCTATTTTATTGACTTTTAAACGAGAACAGTGAATTATGCAGAAGGACACCTGATTGAAAATACATAAACAGAATTTACATAATTTAGCAGCTCTTCTGTAATGACATTACACATAAATTCAGCTAGATAAACTTGAATATTTCCCTAAACACAAACTTTATTACTTGCTTTACGATCCGATAAACAATGCCCATATGTTTCGACGTACCTTATTGGTAAAATTATGTTTTAACCTACTAGAAATAACGGGAAAGCTAAATTAATATTTCCCTGATGTTTAAAACATCAACTTCCGCGTAAGGAATGTTGCCTGTTCGTAAAGGTAAAGCCGATTGGTTAGTTTCACCAAGTATGTGCTAACGATTGGTCAGATATTTGCCAACACCTTCGTGCAGCACATTTTCCAGATCGTACAAGTTCATGACTGGACAAGAAGCAATTGGATCCGCCCACTGAATCTTTAAATAACAACAACAACAAAACATTTTTTAAATTTTTTTAAATGTTATGCTTTATGTCAACGTGGAAACGCTTTTAGAATGTTATTTGAGATTTTATACAAGTATTATTAAATATATTCATATATTAATTAAATTAACGTGAGACATCAGACAGGGGATTCTAGCATGTATCTTGCCGATGTCAACAGTAGAGGGCAGAATTGTATTAGAACATTTATGCATTTGGCAGACGCTTTTATCCAAAGCGACTTACAGTGCAATTATTACAGGGACAATCCCCCCGGAGCAACCTGGAGTTAAGTGCCTTGCTCAAGAACACAATGGTGGTGGCCGTGGGGTTAGAACCTGTGACCTTCTGATTAACAGCCCTGTGCTTTAGCCACTATGCCACCATCACTGTACATACAAGAACTACTGATGCGCTATTCATAAATATTTTCACATTATACACACATCAACTGTACTGACACATCTGTTCACAATTAATAATTTCTTTATGAATAATTTTCCCAATTGAGGTTTAGTCACTTGTCAGAATTAGCTTCTGAGGAAAATTTCCATCCATCTTGTTCGTGTCTGCGTTTACAGAGAAAATATTGTGCAAAGTGATTTACGACTCATATTTAGTCACTACAACTTGCCAGATGTTACTTCACTGACTCTTACTGCATTCACATGCACACAAGTAGCCTACTCATTCAGAAACTCGATTTCATACCCACTAATGCAGGGGTAGGGAAGCTATGGCTCACGAGCCACAAGTGGCTCTTTGTTAAAAATCAAGTGGCTCGCTGGGTCTCTCACCACTCACCAACAGATGAACATTTAAAACTTTCTAGAAATACTTTTCCAGCAGAAAGTGTGGGTGTGATTGCAAAGCTTGAAGTCAATGACACTGTTTTGGTTTCCTTTCTCCCGAATTTTACAGCCAACTCCTAGTGAACAAGTTTTGAAATGAACACCCGCCAAATGCAGATTTTTCATGTCGAGTATTTTGCTGATGTACCAGCCACTGTGGAAGGCGAACTGCAAGACTTCTCGGAGAGATACATAACAAGAAATTAGACACAAAGACGCACGTTTGACGAAACGAGATTATATTTTGAAGAACAGACGAAAGAAAAACCGCCGATGCGCGTCTTATATGATGTGCGCGCATGCAGTGAGTATGACACAGTGAGTTACAGTGAGTAACACACATTTGGCAGCATTTTTTGGGAACACAATTATTTTTTAGGTTTATTTATTATGATGATTTTTATCATTATCTTTACAGATATTATCTTTACATCTTTACATTATCTTCCCTGATGGAGGGAACGAGACGTTTTGTCCCTCTTGCCACAACACTGTACCAACCACTGTAATGGCTGAATCTTATTCTCGGTGCAACACATGAATGAACAGCTGTACTGCGCCCTCCTTTGTACCCATATGTAGGAGGGAGGGACATGCAAATTCTGTTTGCCAATTTTTCATTGGCCTTTTCTCAAGATCAGAGGCAACCAAGGCTCTCAAGAGAGACCCCTAGTGTCACCACATCGACACAACGTCTCGTTCCCTCATCAGGGAACATGGGTTACAACAGTAACCTAGACGTTTTCACTCGCATCTGTGTTTATTCTTAGCAGATAATGTAAAGTTTAAAGTATAGCATTTGTAAAAATGGCCAACAAACATGTGGCTCTAAAGTGCCGATACTTCACAAGGTTGATATGACACTCACCTGAGTGTGTACTGTAGATCAGTGGTTTTCAACCAGGTGGTCAGGTCCCATCAGGGCGCCTCAGCACACTTCCAGGTGGAATAAGGTGGATTATTATAATTTTTATATAATTGTTATAATTCAACTTACTGAAAATGCACAAATAGTAATAATAATAATAACTCCCTTTAACATATTGAGTTTTATTAAGAACATACAGTTCTATATATTTTTGGAATCACAAAATGTATCATGATTATTTGCTTTAATCTATTTACTCTAGTAGTTTTTTTTACCTTAAACAACTTTGAAAATCAAGCTTTGTCATTACAGTAGAAGTATCTGAGGAAATATCTTATAATATGAATATCTAATAGCCTCCATTGGAGGCCTTCGAATATTTTATCTGACAATGGGGGGGCCTTGGAGTCAAAAAGGTTGAGAACTACTGCTGTAGATGACATGAAGCGATGGTCTGAGGTTAGATACGTTGATATCATTAAATACTTTGAGTTGTTGTGACAGCCAACTACTGCAAAAGTTGAGCCTGAAATTAATTTTTACTCTAAATAACACTTAAATGGTTTTTGTTCTATGTCTTGATCGCTCATTTTGGTAGTTTTTAACATTACGTCTCGAGACCGGAAACAGAAAAAAGGTAAATAGAATCATCATGGTTCAGTGGTTGTTCAGGAAAACTGTGGATAACTGCAACCAGCACAAAGTGTCAAATACACTATATGGCCAAAAGTATCTGGACAGCCCCTTCTAATTAAAGAGTTTGGTTACTGCATTATTTCCAGTGAAGAAAAATAAATATGCTACTCCAGTGGCATTTTAGAGCATTGTGTGCATTCAATTTTGTGGCAACAGTTTGGAGAGAGTCCTTATCTATTTCAGTTTGAAAATACCTCTTTATAAAAAACAAGGTCCAGAAAGAAATAGTTTACTGCATCTGGCAAAAAAAAGTGTGACTTGCCAAAGCCAGACCTGAAAAAACACTGAACATGGATGAATTGGAATGTAAACTGTGAGCTTGGATGAAATGTTGTTGATTTGATGTACTCACAAACATGGAATTTTCCCTTCTCTGCCAATGCAGAGGGGTTTGGCTCTTATAAAAGACTCCACAGTGAAACAGAGGACATTAGCCCACATTACCATATGATATTTTGATCGGATGTGGCGGATGTGATTGATTCCTGATCAAAAAACCCTTCGGGTATTCAGCATTTGAACAAAAGCAAATCACTACTGCATATCTGTGGATCTAAGAAACGGGTGAGCAGTTGGTTCCATATTACGCAATGTCTATGAATCAGAGTTTGGACCACGGCGCGGTACAGAAGCGAAACACGCGGTCTGGTACCGCTCTCCTCTGCTAGTTTCCGCAATTAAGAGCTTAGCATAATAAACTTGAAATATTTTTGAACAAGTACACTTGCTAAATAGTGACGGAATGTGTCAAGGGGATCAAACAAAAACAGCACCGGAGAAAACAATGAATGGGATTGATTGACAAACAAGCATTTTTTTTTCTCTTCTTTTTGGAATCGAAGGGTACTGCCCCAATTTAACCCCTGGATCTAAGTCTTATAATGTTTTGTAATTTTTGAGAAAGAGGAAGACAGAAAATCAGAAACTGGAAGACCATCCACCCAGAACTATATGTCTTTGTTTGTGCCAACTTTGTAAAGCCGTTTTTTTAGCTATGTAATATTGGGTTACAATTATCACATCACAGATCTGTTTGTGTTGGCAATGGAATGAGAGTCAAACAGCTTCAGAGAGTTAAGGATGACATGAAACCAGCACTTCAGGTGAAACTGTTTCCTGACAGACATTTGACACATTGTTAAAGGGGATTGCCTAAGGTCTGACCATCCATGAGAAAATCTTTTACGATGCAATTAGAGGAGAATTATACAAAATGGAGAATGTGTTACAGTTATTAATATTAGTTGGTGTTGTTTAATATAAGGTTACAGTAACATCCTTGGGGAGGAATTAGCATTTTTTTTTACAATGACATAAAGGCATTACATTTTTAGGGCCCAAGCACTGAAAGGCTCTCTGCCGGCCCCTTGAAAATTAGATTTTTGGGAGGCTCTGTAGCACATGCCTTTTCACCTATGGTCACCAAACTTTGTACACATATAGATCTCATCAAGCTGGACAACTTTCACCCCCTTATTCATAGGCTCTGCCCAACAGGAAATCTGCCATGTTGCACTGTTTGAAAAACGCATGCTCTGGAATTTGAAATACTCCTCCTAGGGGATATATGTGAAAGGCACCAAACGTGGGCTACATCATGCCAAGACATTGAAGATGCTAAATTGCGAACAGATTTTTGATATTTCAAACGGTGTTGCCATGGTGAGGTGATAAATTAATGGTGAAAAATGAAAAAGGGGAAGTGCTTCGGTGTGCATTGTGTAATTTAGATCAAAATTGAGATTTATGTTTGGGATTGAGGGCTGATCACATGTAGGGCACTATCATAGCGCCACCAACTGGCAGCAGGAAGTGTGAAACTTTATACAGACTTTGGAATAGCACTTTTATTTTTATCTGAACTGCTTAAATGTTTTTCTATAATGTCAAGACAGTACAGATTTAAAATAATTGTATTATTTTTCCATGTTTTCCATGTTTCCATGGCAACACATTAAACACTATTATTCCTTTTTATGTATATTCATTTGTTTTTGAGGTACTTGGCATGCTTGAATTTTTATGATCTTTTGCGCACACATCAGAATCGTCAGCCATTAGGGCATGGGCATGTAGAGGGGGCTCTGTAGTGCCAAATAGAAAATGGCCATGTTCTGGGGACTCTGTAGCACATCCCTTTTCAGCTACAGTCACCAAACTTTGTACATACTGTATGTAGATCTCATCGAGCCGGACAACTTTCACACCGCAGACATTAGCTCCGCCCATCAGGAAGTCAGCCATTTTGGATTGTTTGAAAATGGCATGCTCTGGAATTGAAATACTCATAGGGAATTCATCTGACTGGAAAAAAACTTAGGCAACGTCATTCCAAAACATTGAAGATGCTGAATTGTGAACTGACTTTTGATGTCTCAAATGGTGTCTCCATGGCGGCGTGATAAAATAACAAAAAGGTGCTCTGCGGCGCCACCTTTTAACACATCCCTTTTGAGGTACAGTCACCAAACTTTGTACACATATAGATTTCATCAAGCGGGACAACTTTCACGCTGACAGTCATAGGCTTTGCCCAAAAGGAAGTTGGCCATTTTGGATTGTTTGAAAAATGCATGCTGAGGAATTTGACATGCTCCTCGCAGGAATTTTATGTTACAGGTACCAAATGTGGGCGACATCATACCAAGACATTGACAATGCTAAATTGCGAAGGGATTTTTGATATATCGAACAGTGTTGCCATGGCGAAGTGATTAAATAACATAAAAAATAATATCTTCTATGTGCATCCTGTGATTTACATCAAAATTGAACTGTATGTTTGGCCTTGAGGGCTGATCACATTGATGCATCTACTGTGGGTCATGGTCGTAGCACCTCCAACTGGCAGCAGGAAGTGTGTCACTTTTAAAAGGATTTGAAAAATCCCTATTATGTTAGCCTGAATTGCTTAAAAGATGTTTTGATTAATGTCAAGACATTGCAGATTTAAAATTCTGAAGGGATTCTTGATATCTTAAATACTGTTGCCATGGCAATGCATTAAATGTCAGCGCACTGTTTGAAATCATGTTATTTGCTGTTCACACGCTTGAATGCATTTATTTTTGCACTAAAATGATATGCAGCGCCACAGCAAAACGTATGTGTCTCAACTCTAGATGGTTAACAGTTTAAGTTCTTTTTATCTTGACATGGCGTCTAAAAACACAAACAAGCCGTCAAAGACGTCTGTCTAGCGCACGTTTATATTGAAATTATTTATAAAATAAAAGTTTGATCTCACTTGACTACCCAGCTAGCCAAATTACGTGACCATTACGTAACGGCAACATAATCACATTACGAATCTTTCGTCGTGGCAACTTAAGTGGTTACGTCGTGACAACCAGAAAAGTGAAATTCCTGGATTCGTCGTCACAACTTAACTTTGTGATGATGTCTCTATGTGATGATGTCTCTTTGTCACGTGAATCAATAGTTGTGTGTTGGTAACCAGTTGGTAATTTTAATCTTAATTAATATTCTAATATTAATAAAATATCTAATTTCTGTCCTCATTTGCCCAAACCTATTGTAGAGGTTTGTTCAAAATATATAAAAAATGGCAAAAAATATAACTGCTCAATTCATATGGATTAGTTTTACGATCACTTTATGAACTTTTTGAAGTGTCAAAATAGTAGTTGCGTAGCTGTCAATGGAGGGAAAAAAAGCTCTCAGATTTCATAATAAAATAAAAAAATCTTCATTAGTGTTTTCGAAGATGAACAGTCTTACAGGTTTGGAACAACATGAAACCAAAGTTCTTCGCTGTTGAAGATGATGTAACAGTACATCCATCGAGAGTCAAATTATATTGTAGTGGCATATTTTTAGAGTTTATTGGTCTAATAATTAGTACCTCTGTTTTGTCAGAATTGAGTAGAAGGAAATTTCTGGCCATCCAATCTTTTATTTCATTGATACACTCTGCTAATTTTGAGAATTGTGAAATCTCATCAGGTT
Source organism: Xyrauchen texanus (assembly GCF_025860055.1). Classification (NCBI taxonomy): domain Eukaryota; kingdom Metazoa; phylum Chordata; class Actinopteri; order Cypriniformes; family Catostomidae; genus Xyrauchen; species Xyrauchen texanus. Next base: position 12,565,572 of record NC_068279.1, read on the forward strand.
TTGAAGAAATGTAAAGTTGTGTATCGTCGGCATAGCAGTGGAACCTTATTTCACGATTCCTGATAATATCTCCCAGGGGAAGCATATACATGGAGAAAAGCAGAGGCCCTAAAACTGATCCCTGAGGCACTCCATATTTTACTTTTGTTTGGTTTGACAATTCCTCATTTACATAGACAAAGTGGTAGCGGTCTGCTAACCTCTTCCCAATCCTGTAAAATTAGCCTAAAACGCCTAATCAAGGCATACCCAAAGTAAATTTAAAGCTGTTCTTGAACCGTTTGGAATACATGCATGGTTTTGGTCACATTTGAAAGGGGACTGAAGTTTTTTCTCCAGCAGTCAGAATTACTGTAAGTGCTACTGATTTTGAGTAATAGAAGTTTGAACACAATGAAATAGAATTTTTTTTTTCCGCCTGAAATTTTTTTTGCATACAGATGCCTGCAGATGACTATAACTTGTAGCTATTAGCTTGAGAACACAATGGGATCACAGCATGAATCCTTACCTAGTCCAGGTTCAAATGTTATAACAATATCATAAAAAATGAATATTTTACACATGTTTTTCTAAGGGTACACCCAGGCGTTTTACAAAAGTGCCTTTTGGATACTCCAAAAGGACACTTTGGAAACCTAGGACAAAAAGGCTGCAACTTTTGAACGCTTCAACGTACAGTCATAATTTTGGGCTCTAATGAAAGATGACACTTAGAGCTATCATATTCCATATCCAGATCCACTATTAGTTTTGCTGACACAGAGTAACTGATGCATAAACACATTAGAGTGCCTTTTCCCTTCTTGAAACTAAATGTTGTGCATATAAAAGAGTCAAAACTAGTGCTATGGTGGACAATTTGTTTATATAAAAAATACACAACAAACTATTTACATTAATTTTTACATAAAGTATTTACAAACCATTATAAAATTGTACATGTTTCTAGCAACATGCCAGTCATTGTAGCAGTCACATTTGTGTACAAAGCACATAGGCACAACACAGGAGAGTACTTCACTGGTGTCTTTGCATGACACTGCCTGCACTTCAGACGACCAGCGGTGCAAGATTTGGTGATGTGCAACGGCCTGTGATGTGCTCTTCGTGGAGCAGGAGATACGGGTCTGGCTGTGGATTGAGACCCCAACTCTGCCATGCTCCTCAGCAAGGGTCTCTCTGAAAGCCCTCCTCTCTTGATGAGGTGCTGTCCTGCTGCTCCACTTTATGTGGCCGCTTGCTGAGTGGGGGATAATAAATAAATGTAATTTACAAAGCTAGACACAACTTTTCCATCTTTTCTGTATTCTATATATATATATATATATATATATATATATATTAGTTTTTCTTTTCGAGTGTGTAAAAATGTATTATTGTATGTATATTTACTGTAAATACTGTATACTTTGCCAATGTACTATGGAACAAAGAGATGGGCCTACACCTCCCCCATGAATTCAGCATTGTAACAAATAGATGGCCCTACACCTCCCCCACCTCCCCGCATTGTAACAAATAGACTCTCAAACACAACATATATTCTTATTTTCAACTTATATTTATTGATTTATTTACTATATATTTACAGTAAATATACAAAACATCTATATAGCATGTCAATAGATCTGAAACAAACAATGAACTAAAAACACGCACAAACGGTTCAAACACTCACTGAGGAAACACACGACAAAGGGTAATTACAAAATGTGTATTCATTATTCAAACTAAAGCTTATTTATGCGGAATATACAGTAATATATGTTATAAACACAAGAAAACACTTACTTGTCCAGAGCCATGTCTCATCTCTCCATCTGCCTCTGAATCATCTGTATTGTTTTCAGAAATTTCATCTCCAAACTCAGAATTTTGACAATGAATGCCTTCTTATATCACATCCTGGGGTGAAAATCCTGTTTTTCAGCGTCCGTTTCACCATATTTAAATCGCCAAATGTGTAAACAGTTCCAAAGCAGCTCTGCATGCATTTACGCTGAGGCGTACAGCAGTGGGTAAACTTCGAGGAAACTTTGCGCACACACACAACAGAGCCGTCCTCTAATCGTTCCACTAAAGCCGCATATCACTGTTTTCAGAATTTCATTGGCTATACGATGCGTCAGTCATTTCCACTCTTCAATGTAATTGGTTTGATCAGTAAACAAAGGAAAGTGGGTATGCCCTTACACTCGACACAGATGGTGGTTGGGTATTGAAGGCTGTGGACAGGACATGGAAGCTCCTATTGGGTCAAATGAGGTGTCAATCGAAAGGTCAGAGTGCGTGCTTCCATTTTGATACCGGATATAGGAAATGTTTACATCTGAACTGAAGTTATTACCGGTAATATGTGAAAGATTAGGCACAGCTGCCAGGTGCTTTGAAATGATGCAACAAGAGTCTGTGGATATTTATTGATGTAATACTGTGATTTGGACTAAACATTTTACTTGATTTGATCATTTGGACATTTGACAATGAAACAACACCGTTTTTGTCGGGAAGTTATGGCTCAGTGTACAGCTATGAGGCATCATAGGTGAGTTGCCTAAATTTTGTTATTGGTTGTTTATATGTTGGTGGTCTGACAAAGATATAGATTGTACCTGCTGTTGTGATTGTATCTTAAAATGGTTTATATCAATAGAAAATCAAGAAATGTAGCTTTCCAAAGATATGTGGCATGTGTACCAATGTAACACACAGCTGTTTTGTTTATCGCATACTTTTATTTTGTACATTTAAGGGCCCGTCCGCGGGCCTAGATTTCCATGGCGCTAAATATGACATAAACCTGTGATGAGGCCTAAATGCTGACTGAAATTTTTCGTATATACTATTTCTCTGTAGAAATGAACATATTTGGGAGGATACTACCTTTTCTAGTATTTTTGACATAAACGGGATATTTGAAATCGGTCTATAAATAGCCAGTTCTCCAGGATCAAGTTGTGTCTTCTTAATAAGCGATTTGATAACTGCCATTTTTAAGTTTCTTGGGAGATGTCCTAAGCATAGCTAGGAGTTAATAATATGAAGAAGAGGTTTTGAAATTACAGGAGATACCTCTTTTAAGAGCTTAGTTGATATAGGATCTAACAAACATGTTGTGGCTTTTGATGTTTCGATAAGTTTTGTTAGCTCTTCATGACCTATGACAGAGAAGGATTGAAGTTGCACGTGAGGAAAATTATTAGACACTGTTTTCTGAGGTGCTATGACAGATGATTGTATAATTCCAATTTTATTTCTGATTCTTTCAATTTTATCTGTAAAGAAATTCATGAAGTCATTACTCTTGTGCTGTAATGTAATATCTGGTTCTGTTGATGTCACGATCCCCTGTTGTCTGCCCTGTGTTGCACTACAATTCCCATGATTCCCGGCCCTCATCACTCTGTCATTGTTCGCACCTGATTGTCGTTTGTGATCATTCTGTGTCTGTGTATTTAAACCCTGTTTGTTTCTCCATTCCTCTGATGTTTGTGGATGCTTGTTTGTAGATGTCTGATCGTGTATGTTGATATTATCCGTGCTCTCCGTAAATGTTAATCCTGCCTGTGTACCCATTGGATGTCTTTCGTGTTTTAGTTTTATTTTCCCATCGTGGATATTTCATTTGTTCCTGTTTTGTCTGTTTTCCCTTTGTTTAATAAAACCACCGCATTTAGATCCTCACTCCTCGTCTGCCTTCACCTACATTCGTAACAGAATGATCGACCCAAAATGGATCTAGCGGTGCAACGGGCGAACTACGAACTCCTTTGCCTCAAACAAAAGGACCGTCCTGTGGAGGACCATGTCCACGATTTCCTTGAGCTGGCGTGTATGGCGGACTTCCCGGACTCCTCCCTGGTGGTCTTTTTCTGGGGCAACCTGAACAGTTCGCTCAAGGAGCGGTTGCCACCGGCGATGCGTGGCTGGACGCTCCGCGATTTCGTGGAGGAGACTCTGCTGGCATGCGGCTCGCTGTTCACTGTGGGCGCCATCGAGGACCCTGCCTCTCCTCCCACAGTGGTGACCCCCCACTCGTCCATGGCTCGTCCCTTCACGCCTTCCCCCGCCTGCCAGTGAGCCAACCCCCACGCCTGCCTTGGTCAACAAGCCAGCGCTGCCAGTCTCGTCCGCCCAGAGGAGAAGGAGGAGAGGAAAGGCTTCCACTCCCCAGTTCACGCCAACCACGGTCAGCGAGCCAGAGCCAGAGCCAGCGCCAACCACGGTCAGCGAGCCTGAGCCCACGCCTGCCTTTGTCCAACAAACCAGAGCTCTTGCATACCACGGCCAACAAGCCAATGCCTGCAGCTCCGAACGTCAGTGAGCCAGTGCCTGTAGACTCGAATGTCAGTGAGCCAGTGCCTGTAGCCTCGAACGTCAGTGAGCCTGTGCCTGTAGCCTCGAACATCAGTGAGCCAGTGCCTGTAGCCTCGACCGTCAAAAAGCCAGCACCAGTAGCCTCGACTGTCCCAGAGCCAGCGCCTGTAGCCTCGACCGTCCCAGAGCCAGCGCATCTCAAGCCTCCCAGGGCTCCGCCCCTCAAGCCTCCCAGGGCTCCGCCCCTCAAGCCTCCCAGGGCTCCGCCTCTCGAGCCTCCCAGGGCTTCGCCTCTCGAGCCTCCCAGGGCTCCGCCTCCCAGGGCTCCGCCTCTAGAGCCTCCTACGGTGCCACCTCCCTTGGCTCTGCCTCCAGAGCCTTCCGCGGCTTCGCCTTCCACGGCTCCACCACCCGAGCCTTCCTCGGCTCCGCCTCCTGAGCATCCCTCAGCTCTGGCTCCTGAGCCTCCCTCAGCTCCGCCTCCTGAGCCCCCCACGGCTCCGCCCTCGGCTCTGCCTCGGCTCTGCCTCCAGAGCCTTCCATGGTTCCGCCTCCCACGGCTCTGTCTCCTGAGTCGCCCTCGGCTCCGCCTCCTGAGCCTCCCATGGCTCGGACTCCAGAGCCTTCTACGGTTCCACCTCCTGAGCCACCCATGGCTCTGCCACCTGGGTCTTCCACGGCTCCGCCCTCCATGGCTCCGCTACCAGAAACTTCCATGGCTCCGCCTACCTCGGCTCCACCCTTGGAGTTCCCCATGGCTGTGGTCCTGAGGCCGACTCCCAGACCTCCCAAACCTGTCCTGTGGCCGCCTCCCAGGCCTCCTGAACCTGTCCCTGTCCTGTGGCCACCTCCCAGGCCTCCTGAACCTGTCCCTGTCCTGTGGCCGCCTCCCAGGCCTCCTGAACCTGTCATTGCCCTGTGGCCAGCTCCCAGGCCACCTGACCCAGTCCCCGTCTTGTGCTCCCTGTGGACTGCCTGTCTGCTCCCTGTGACCCCTTGGACTGCCTTCTTGCCCTCTGTGCCCCCTTGGACTTCCTGTCTGCCCCCTGTAGCCCCTTGGACTGCCTTCTTGCCCTCTGTGCCCCCTTGGACTGTCTGTCTGCCCCTTGTGCCCCCTTGGACTGTCTGTTTGCCCCTTGTGCCCCCTTGGACTGTCTGTTTGCCCCTTGTGCTCCCTTGGACTGTCTGTTTTCCCCTTGTGCCCTCTTTGGTCTGCCTTCCCCCCCTCACTCCTTGGACGGTTTTTCGTCTGGAAGCCGCTCCTTTGAGGGGGGGTTATGTCACGATCCCCTGTTATCTGCCCCGTGTTGCACTACAATTCCCATGATTCCCGGCCCTCATCACTCTGTCATTGTTCGCACCTGATTGTCGTTTGTGATCATCCTGTGTCTGTGTATTTAAACCCTGTTTGTTTCTCCATTCCTCTGTCGATTGTTGAATGTTTCTTATGTTTGTGGATGCTTGTTTGTAGATGTCTGATAGTGTATGTTGATATTATCCGTGCTCTCCGTAAATGTTAATCCTGCCTGTGTACCCATTGGATGTCTTTCGTGTTTTTGTTTTATTTTCCCATTGTGGATATTTCCTTTGTTCCTGTTTTGTCTGTTTTCCCTTTGTTTAATAAAACCACCACATTTAGATCCTCACTCCTCCTCTGCCTTCACCTACATTCGTAATAGTTGAAGCTTTATTCCTAACCAATTTAGCCACAGTACTGAATAAACATCTAGGATTGTTGTGGTTATTTTCTATGAGTTTACTAAAATATGCTGACCTGGCAGCTTTGAGTGCGTGTTTGTAGCTACAGACACTATCCTTCCATGCACCGCAAAATACTTCTAATTTTGTATTCTTCCACATGCACTAAATTTTCCGAGCTGTTCTCTTGAGAGCATGAGTGTGAACATTGTACCATGGTGCAGGGCTTATTTCTTTAATCGAAGGGGAGCGACACTATCAAGAGTGCTAGAGAAGACTGCATTTATATATTTATATTTTTTGTTATTTCATCAAGTTCTTCTGGGCTTTGGGGTTTACTTTGTTTATGAGATAGGTCTTGAAGATTATTAGTGAAGCTATCTTTAGTGGTCGACAGAATAGTTCTACCTGAACCATAGCATGGTGTAGATTGAGTAACATTTACTGATTGCAGCATACAAGAGATGAGGTAATGATCTGAGATTTCATCGCTCTGCTGCAGAATTTTTATATTATCAACATCAACTTCATATGACAGAATTAAATCTAGCGTATGATTATGGCGATGAGTTGGTCTCGTTACATTTTGTCTGACTCCAAGAGAGTTGAGAATATCGATAAATGCTAATGTGTAATTTTCATTAATTATGTGAATGTTGAAGTCACCAACAATTAAAGCTCTATCTACAGTAACTACAAGATCTGATTAAAAATTAGCAAATTCACCAAGGAAATCAGAATAAGGCCCGGGTGATCTATACATTGTAGTAAGGACAAAAGACTTACAAATAAAAAAAGATTTTTTATTTGTTTCTGACAGTGTCACATTAAGCATTATTAGTTCAAAAGACTTACATTTATATCCTGTCCTCTGCGTAACACCAAAACCTTCACTGTAAATTGTAGCAACACTTCCTCCTCGACCCTTCAGACGAGGCTCATGTTTTTAACAATAACCTGGGGAATAGATTCATTTAAACTAATATATTCATCTGGTGTAAACCAGGTTTCAGTCAAACAGAGCGCATCCAATCTATGATATGTAATCATTTAATTTACAATAAGTGTTTTGGTAGAAAGAGATCTAATGTTTTGTAGCCCTATCTTTATATGATGGTTATTCTTAATTTGTTTGTTTTGTTTAAGTTTGACCTTAATAAACATTTTCTAATTGATTTTGTGAGGGTTTTGTGGTTGGTAGTTCGGGGAACAGACATAGTCTCTATGAGATATCTAATCGTTCGAATTAACCAGTTTGTCTGCTTCCTGACCTGGGCCCCAGTTAGTCAAATACTATCATTATTAAGGCTGTGAGCCAAATTACAAGAGATGAGAGTGGCAACTTCCCTGGAGGGATGGAGTCTGTCTCTCTTTAGCATGTCAGGTCTACCCCATAAACTCTTCCAATTGTCTATAAATCCTATTCTATTCTCCAGACCCCACTCATACATCCATCCGTTCAGTGACACTAATCTACTATAAACCTTATAACACCTTTGCTAAAAATGAATATAAATGATAATTCATTAATAATTCAAACAGATAACAGATGAAATTCTATTGTATAAAACAGATCGAAGTTAACTCGAAGTTGAAAATGAGCAGAAATAGTGAAAGATTTCTCAGTGCTCAAGAAAAAAAGTTTCCATGATGAAATTGTAATATTTACTCAATCGTATTTTGGCTTGTGTAATGGTGCTGTATAAATATATAAATGTTGTATAAATCACCATCGCGCTCCTCCAGCTACAAGCCTTCGATCACAACGTAATTTATGCCAAACAAGAACTAAATTATACAAATTAAATATATGAGCATATCCTAAAATAAATATAAGACAGTGTTACCAGGACAACTGCTGCCTAACTCTCAGTGACATTTTTAAGATCAATCAATTGGCTAGGCACAAGAGGCGCCATCTAGCGATCATTATGTGTCAGTAGCAGTGTCCCTGTCTGAAGACTATGTTTAAACTCTTAAAACTAGAATTAAACCCTTTACAATAAAGATCTGTAAAGTTATTTAGATTTTTACTAAATTATCTTGAAAATACAGTGTCCTAAAAAAGGGACGTTTCTTTTTTTGCTGAGTTTATTTCTGCTTGTCTATTCATTATTGGATTTATTGCCTTACTCTGGATTACTGCATCTGCCTGTCAATTTGGACTTGTTTGCCAATACATTTGCATGTCTTTAGACTATTGACACTTTGCCTCTCTATAACTTTATGCTCTCTTGCCCTCTGTTTATGGAAAATTATAAAACATTGTGTATATGGATCCAAACCCCTCTGCCTCATCCCCTTCTTTACACCAATGAAGGGGTAGTTACACTACACTTTAAGGATATTCAGAGGTATCTACATTATACCCTGCATATTTACAAAAATGAAAATAATTTAGAATTTAGTTTAAAAACTTTGTCACAGCTTTGATCTATGGAAAATGGAATGTGGAAGTACTCAATGTGAGCCAAATGTGAGCCAAATGTGAGCTATTAGAAAGGCAAAAGGAATGAACACCACAATTCATTTATTTTTTTCAACAAGTAGTCTGATTGTTGTTTACAACATGTGGCAACATTTATGCAGCTGCAAGATTACCTTAGAACATCAAAGTTAGAAATAATATGTACTAGCCTCACGTATGTGTGTGTGTTTCTGTGTATAAACTGGTTGCGCAACAACTTTCACACACAGGAAATGAACAGTTTGGACTAGAAATGGAACGTGTTGCTCCAGTTACATAAAATCCTGTTTTTATTTTTCAAGTTCAGTGCAAGGTTCTTTCAGCTAGACATACCTTTTAAGAACTTCTTCTTTTCTTCATTGTGTTCTTTTGCAGCAAAAGGTAAGAACAATTTGCACAAAGTTGAGGGGATGAGTTTTAGATGTGAGTTGGCTTTAAGAGTGATTGTGCAATATTCAGTATGCAGAACATTTTGTGACATTAGATTTAAATGCATACTGTGTTTTTTTTTGTAGATATTGTCATGTTTTGAACTTTTTTGTATTTATTTTTATGTTTGTTAGGGAGATTCTGAAGAACTGCTCTTAAATCGAAATGTTAGTTTATGCATTTGTTGCTTTGTGTGCTACGGTATCTGGGGTAATGCAGTTTTCCAGAGTAACATGTAAAGTATTCAGTGTTTATCACTGAATATGATGTAAGGCATTTTTGTCATCAGTGATCAATAGTATTTGTATGTTATTGACTGAAAGATTATTCTGTATTGATCCTTGACAACAGTGTAATACAATTTGAATTTACAGGATGAGAGAGAAACAAAATGTTACATTCTAAAGAGAAATAAAAAAAGTTAAAGTCTCTTCTTTTAATGGAACAGTTCAACTAATAAATTAAAAAAGTAAAAAACATTTTGTAGAATTGCATGTGCCTATAAGCTGGGCTGCACAATTATAACAAAATCATAATGGTTTGATATTGTAATCGCTTCTTAATAGAAATACTCATTTGTTAAATTACATGCCACATTCTTTATGTAGGCAACACACTCAAGGCAAGCTGTGAATTGTTTAAGGGATGATTCACATAAAAATGAAAATTCTCTCATCGTTTACTCACGATACCACGATGCCAAAGTGTTTTACTTAGTTTCTTCAGCAGAACACAAATTAAGATATTTAGAAGTATATTTCAGCTCCTCACAATGCAAGTGAATGGTGATCAGACCTTTGTAGTTTCAAAAATCACATAAAGGAAACATAGGAGTAATCCAAATGACTCCAGTGGTTAAATCTGTATCTTCAGAGGAAATATAATAGGTGTGGATGAGAAACATACTCTAATTCGCCACTTTAACTTTTACATCTGAAAGTCACATGTGGTGCCTGTTTAGTTTCACTTTCACATATGAAAGTGGAGATTTAGAGTAAAAAAGGATTTAAATATTGTTCTTTTTCTCACCCACACCTTTTATATTGCTTCTGAAGACATGGATTTAAACCCTGGAGTCTTATGGATTACTTTTGTGTTTCCTTTATGTGATTTTTGGAACTACAAATTTCTGATTACCATTCGAAGTGAATTGTATTGTCCTAAAGAGCTGAGATATTCTTCTAAAAATCTTCTTTTGTGTTCTGCTTAAGAAAGAAAATCATACACTTCTGGGATAGAACGAGGGTGAGTAAATGATAAGAGAAAGTTTATTTCTCTGTCTGTCACTCACTCGACGTTGTGTCGATGTAGTGACACTAGGGGTTCGATCTTGAGAGCCCCAATTACCTTTGCTCAAAATAGAAAAGCCAATGAGAATTAGCGAGTGGAATTTGCATGGCACTCTACACCCCCAGACATATGGGTATAAAAAGAGATGGCATGCATCACTTATTCAGATTTTTTCTTTGAAGCCGAATGCATGCTTGTGTTCATCCTCTCACCTTTCGCTTACGCTGCTGGATTTTACGGCGCATATCAGCGGTCATCAGTTCGCCCATCAGTTCTCGACGGTGAGGAAGCAGACCGAGGTGATTAAGCAAATCTTGCAGCGGCGTGACTCAGCCACATTTGGGCCTCCGAAGTCCTGTGCCCCGTCTGCTTCTTGCCAGAACTGTTCCCCAGTGGTGCCGGCCCAGCTCCCATACCATCGGAGCCCGTATGACGGCCTCAGAGAAGATCCTCCCACAAGAAGTCGGCTCCACCTGCCCGTCAGCTGGACCTTCAGGCAGAAGGTAGCGGTGCCAGTGAAACAATTTCAGAGGCTCCTGGGACATATGTCATCCTCTGCGATATTTCTCCCCCTTGGGTTGATGCATATGAGACAGCTTCAGCACTGGCTACAGACTCATGTCCTGAGGGGGGCATGTGACCATCATGCCACAGTGCCACCAGACTTTCAGCCTATGGTCGGACCTGGCATTTCTACAGAGAGGTGTTCCCCTAGAGCAGGTCCCAATGCACGTCGTGGTCATAACAGACGTGTCGAACTCAGGCTGGGGTGCTGTGTGCAATGGGCAGGCAGTCTTGGAGCTCTGGACAGGGCCCTGACTCCTTTGGCAGAGCATCAATTGCGTAGAGTTGCTGGCGGTTTTGCTGGCCCTGCGGAGGCTTCAGCCGTTGATTCAGGGCAAGCATGTGTTGGTCCGGACTGACAACAAAGCATGTTGCAACTCGCCTGCCGCCTCCTCCTCTGGAGTGAGCAGATGTTGAAGTTGCTGAAAATCACTCACCTTCTTGGCGTCCTCAACCGTGCAGTGGGTGTGCTCTCATGGCAGGTAATGCTCCGTGAGGAGTGTGGACTCCATCCCTACGTAGTCCAGCTGATTTGGGAGAGATTTGGAGGGTGCAGGTAGACATGTTCGCCTCCCAAAAATTCTCTCACTGCCCCCTTTGGTACTCCCTGTCCAAGGCTCCCTAGTGGGTTTTCCATCAGCGGTGGTAAGCGCGATCACTCAGGCCAGAGGTGGTTGTATGCCCTCTACCCTGAACGTGTGTGGGGCTGCCATAGCAGCTCACCTAGACACACTGGGCGGTGGCCCTCATGACAGCGCAACCTAATCAACAGGTTCCACAAGGGCGTGACGAGATTGAATCCTCCTAGACCGCTCCTAATTCCCTCTTGGGATCTCTTTGTGGTTCTACCTGCCCTACAGAGAGCCCCCTTTGAGCCCCTTTGATGACCCTCCTGGTGGCGCTCACTTCCATCAAGAGGGTGGGGGACCTTGAGGCACTCTCTGTTTCCAGCATATGCCGGGAGATCGGGCCAGCACACTCGTGATCCTGAGACCCCGGCCTTGTTACGTGCCTGGAAGTTTCCACCACTCCTTTTTGAGACCAGGTGGTGAAAATGCAAGCGCTCCCTTTAGAGGAGGAAGATCCGGCCTTGTCATTGTTGTGTCCAGTTCACGCCCTGCGAATCTATCTGGACCGCACGCAGAGTTTTAGCAGCTCTTTGTCTGTTTTGGAGGGCAGCAGAAGGGGAAATCTGTCTCCAAGCAGAGGCTAGCCCATTAGATTGTGGATGCCATTTCTCTTGCATACCAATCTCAAGACTTGCTGTGCCCCTTGGGAGTCTGGGCGCACTCCACTAGAGGTGTTACATCCTCCTGGGCACTGGCACAGGTGGCCTCTCTAGCAGACATATGCAGAGCTGCAGGTTGGGTTACACCCAATACCTTTGCAAGGTTTTATAACCTACTAGGATGTGGTTTCGACCCGAGTTTTAAGCAGTAACTGTAGGTAGACTGTGCGGCTTGTTGGGTGTACTGCTTTCATTGCATCTTTCCCCTTTTTTCAAAGGTGATAATGTGTGCCTTTTTGTCCAAAAGAGTTCCCCATATCTGGTGAACCCTGGAAACACATTTAATTCTTATGCACTGTTCAGTGACGAACTCGGCAGAGGAGTAATGACACCAGGTACCTGAAAATTCAGCTTTGATCCCAAATAGCATTTTGAAATATATTCAAATAGAAAACTGTTCTTTTAAATTGTAAAAAGATTTCACAATATCAATGTTTTTACTGTATTTTGGATCAAATAAATGCAGTCTTGGTGAGAAGAAGAGACTTCTTTTAAATGGTGGTGTAGGTCTAAATTTAAGTAAAGTCTTTTGTAAAGAAAATGTATAGTCATATTACTACTTTTAACTTTAAACTTGTCATATTCCTCATTGATAGGCCCAGGGGAGGGGTCTTTGTCTCCTCAGGTGTGAAACACATCCATATTCACGATAGTTCAGGACTCCTCGCATATGGCCTTTCTAATACTAAAAGTGTCTTACAAAAGTTAAATTACTATATTGTTTTGTATGAATGAGTGATCAGGATGGTTTTCACATCATTTTGTAGTACAAACTCAAGGCTACAAGATCAAAAGTCTTGTGGACAAATGTTGAGTATGTGTTATATGGCCTTATTTCAATGATTTAAAAATTTAAAAAACTGAAAAATCACAAATGTCAAGGCATGTCAAAAATTCTCCAGGGCCCAAAACACCCTCAGACACCAGATGGTTAATGGTTCTAGGGAGACGCCTTACCTAACTCACTGTTAAGTCACGACGTGGTTGAGTGCTCGCTGCGATGCACACAGCAGCTTTCCCGTGTCCACTCTTCCGTACCTCGAGACATGGTTCAGCGCCTGAGGCATTTCCTATAGGAACCCCTAGTGTCACTACATAGACACAACGTAGCATGAGTGACAGACAGGGAATGTCTTGCTTACTGATGTAACCTCTGTTCCCTGATGGAGGGAAAGAGATATTGTGTCCCTCCAGCCACGGCACTGAACCAGCCGCTGACATGGCCGGGACTCTCTATCGGCTTCTCAGCATAAATATGAATGAGTGGTGCATGCCATCTCCTTTTATACCCATATGTCTTGAGGCGGAGAGTGGCATGCAAATTCCACTCACCAATTTTCATTGGCCTTTTCTATTTTAAGCAAAAGTGATTGGGGCTCTCAAGATCGAACCCCTAGTGTCACTAAATTGACACAACATCTTGTTCCCTCCATCAGGGAACAGAGGTTACATCAGTAACCAAGATGTTTTGGGTGAACTAACCCTTTATGATGAAATACATCAATGCTGTTTTATACATCACTAAATCAACTTCACAAACTGGCCAACTTTGAAGCATGGCAAAAATAATCTGCTATAAAATATTTTTTAAATAAACTGTATACAGAAATTGAACAACACTACCATATTAGAACTCTCCCAGTTTAATGACTGAAGCGATTACTCACTGCGGATTTACACTGTTTGAGCCCTGCATGCCAGCGTGACTTTACTGATGCTCCACACAGAGTTTTCTTTATAAATAAAGCTGCCTATAAGTCACAATACATCAATGATTTATACCATGTCTATGCCTTTATTACAATGGGAACCTTCTAGTTTTGTTGTGTTACTCATTTGCAGTGTATTTTCTGTCAACATCATAAGTGAGCAGCATGATATCAGGGTTTATGCAGGTTTGAAGGAATGAAAGTTAAGGCCAAATAAAATAAAAATGTAATAATAATTATTTAATAATAATAATAATAATAATAAAAACAAATGAAATAATTAATTAGCTGGTAAATACAAAACCACTGAGACTACTTGGATGTCTCTGGACATTTTTTATATTTTATTGTGCTTTTTTTTTTTTATAAGTTAATACAACAATAAACTTTAAATTAATCAATTAAGAATGCACATAGCCTAAAGAATGCAGCCTATATTTTGACCCTACTATTTAGTCACTTGCTTTCCAGCAAGATGTGACACAATAGACCAATGCTTTGGCAATGTCACAGCTTATGTCAAACACGGAAGTGGTGGCAAAAACCATGGGTAAAAAGTTAACTTTTATCGTATTACGTTGTTGAAAAATTATTCAGAGGGCTCTAGTTGACTGCTGTGGCTTCAAGCCATCAACAGAGCTGACTGGAAGGAGGAGATAATTTGAATACCTCAGAATAAAGCGATAAAGTTCTTAGAAACAGACTTTTCTGAGGTATTCAATAAAGATAAAGCAGCCCAACTACCCCGTCATCGTCCCTGGCACTGCGCTATTGAACTCCTGCCTAATGCAGCTCCTCCTAGAAGTAAGGTATACCCACTGTCACTTCCAGAATCTCAGGCTATGGAATATTATGTTGAAGAGGCATTAACTTCAAGCTGCATACGCCCTTCCACATCTCCTGCAGCAGCAGGATTCTTCTTTGTGGAGAAGAAAGATGGTGGCCTCAGACCTCGCCTCAACTCAGTAACAGTCAAATATCCCAGTGGCATTGATTTCCATCACCTCAACTCAGTAACAGTCAAATATAGATATCCTCTTCCATTAGTTCCTTCAGCCCTAGAACAACTACGTGAGGCTTGAATTTTCACAAAATTAGACCTCCGAATCGCATATAACCTCATCCAAATCAGGGAAGTAGATGAATGGAAGATGGCAAAGCACAGCAGACACAACAGGTTAAGTCTGTACTAACTCACCTACAGGAGAACCAACTTTATGTAAAAGCTGAGAAATATGAGTTTCACATCACCAGTACTACGTTCCTAGGATACATTATCAGTCACAAAGGAGTAGAGATGGATATGTCTAAAATCAAAGCAGTAACAGAATGTTCAAGTCCTACAACTATCAAAGAACTACAAAGATTCCTAGGCTTCAGAAACTTCTACAGACGGTTCATCAGAAACTACAGCTTCACCGCAGCTCCGTAAACTTCTCTCCTGAAAGGTAAACTCAAGAAGTTGCAATGGACTAACTCAACGCAAATAGCCTTTGAAAAGCTCAAGACCACATTCACCACAGCCCTTATTTACCATTCATCATAGAAGATGATGCTTCTGACTGTGAGATAGGAGCTGTACTCTCTCAAAGGCACGGCACATCAGGCAAAATGTATCCTTGTGCTTTCTTTTCTAGGAAACTGACCAGTGCAGAATGGAATTATGATGTGGGCAACAAGGAGCTTCTGTCCATCAAAGCTGCATTAGAGGAGTGGCGACACTGGCTAGAGGGGGCGGTCCACCCGTTCCAGGTAATCACAGACCACAAGAATCTTGAATACATTAAGAGTGCTATACGTCTGAATCATAGCCAGGCACGCTGGTCCCTGTTTTTTACCAGGTTTCAGTTCACAGTCACTTACCGACCTGGCAGTAAAAACAGTAAAGCAGAGGCACTCTCCAGAAAGTATGACCACTCACATGGCCCCTGTCACCCAGACTCACCCCCATCCGGTGGGACATTATAGAAGAAATCCAACGGTAGCAACAAACAGACCCCATCCCTACAGCATGCCCTCCTACCAAACAATACGTACCACAAACTCTGACAACGCATCACCCAGTGGGTCCATATGTCTCTCAGCACTGGACACCCAGGTATCCAATGAACCATAAGGCTGGTACTTAACTCATTCTGGTGGCCAAGTTTAATTCAAGATGTCACTAACTTGTAAAGTCTTGTTCCATTTGTGCACAATCAAAGACCAGTAGGGAACTCCCCGCTGGACTACTTGAACCACTCCCCATTTCACAAAGACCCTGGTCTCATCTCTCTGTGGATTTCATCACCGATCTCCCTAGTTCCTATGGTTACACCACTATTCTGGTCATTATAGACAGATTCTCTAAATCCTGTCATCTGATTCCTCTTAAAGGTCTCCCTACAGCCATTGAAACTGCTAAGGCCTTGTTTCACCATGTATTCAGGATGTATGGTTTGCCAAAGGACATTGTGTCGGACCGGGGCCCCCAATTCACTTCACGTGTATGGCAAGCTTTCTGCAAACAGCTAGAAATTAATGTCAGTCTCACCACAGGCTACCACCCGCAGGCCAACGTACAGGTGGAGAGACTAAATCAGGAGATTGGTCGCTTTCTAAGATCTTACTGCAGCCGTGAACAGGAAAAATTTAGTGACTTTCTTCCATGGGCCGAATATGCTCAGAATTCACTCACCAATTCCTCCACAGGACTCACCCCATTCCAATGTGTTCTGGGCTACCAACCACCCATGTTCCCTTGGTCAGGTGAACCTTTGACAGTGCCAGCTGTAGACGATTTGGTCAGGAGAAGTGAGAGGGTGTGGGACATCGCTCATGTCAGGCTTCAACATGCCATCCAGGCTCAACGTATTCAGGCCAACCATAGGAGGCATCCCCACCCCAACTACCAGCCAGGCCAGAGAGTCTGGTTATCTACAAGGGATTTTCGATTGCGGCTACCCTGCAGGAAGCTCAGCACCAGATATGTAGGTACATTTCGCATCATAAGACAAATCATTTCTGTGACCTATAGACTAGAGCTTCCTGCTAACTACCGCATCTCTCCTTCCTTTCATGTGTCATTGTTAAAACCGGTCCATCCTGCATCTGGCCCTGAAACTCTGGAAATGGAACCTCCATCACCTTTTGAAATTGATGGCACTCCAGCATACCTGGTCAGAGAGATCATGGACTCAAGACGATGAGGGGGCCAGTTGCAATATCTTGGATTACCCCTTGTGTATTATTTGCCATTTTGGAATAATTACCTGTTGCCAACCTCTGCCTGTATTACCTACTGCGTTTGTGATTGCTGATTTGGATGTGTTCATCAAAATATTCTGCTAAATGGATTCTAAATCAACCTCCGGTCTGAGCTCGTTACAATAATGAAAGGGAACTGTGCTGCATAATTAGTTATGATGTATACTGAAAACAGCTTGTATACTAAATATTGAATATAGATAATATATTTTTGTGTATATTGTTAAAATTTTAATTTTACATTATTATTGTTTTGTATATTATTACAAAAATATTTAAATGTATTGATTCAGATGGCAGAGAAAATACCTGTATATGTCAGATGGAGCTCAAGAGAGGAAGAGATGAGAGATATAACAGGTGTAAATATGCAGCTGAGTAGTTCTGTTAGCTTTACAATTATTGTCAATGGGGAAGCGCCAAGATTTGAAAGACATCAAAAGACCGCACCAACCTCACGTGCTTGCAAATTGTCACGTTGACAGCTTTGTCGATTATAAGCAGGAGAGACAGTGTTAGCTCATCGATCACTTAAAGAGACACAAAATAACACCATTTGCAATTTCTGATTAACAGGTTTATGAAGGTTTATACATGTGTAACACCGTAAGTTCAGTAAAAATGTGCTTCCCTGCGTGCGCTCAAACTAAACTCAAGCGCCAGCTGCTAAAAGCCAGCGGCTTTCTCCCTCCTCTGCATGCCAGTGCAGTCCACGCCCCTGGATGCTTATTTTATAAACTAAGAGTTAACGCATTGGTGTCGAATGTCTTTTTAAAGACTCGTCTTTGTCAAGATGCCCTTCCACCATTGTTCCTGGATGCGGCAGATATCTCTCTGCTTAGGTGCTTCCTTGTGTGTCTGGGTTGTGATCACACCGAGGCAGCGTTTGTGGATGGCTCTTGTACTCATTGCGAGAACTTGTCCATGGCATCGTTGCGGTTGTGGCTTTCCTTTCTCAAGGGAAACGCCACTCTAGCCACCCCTGCATTGCTCCTCCTTCCCACGGGATTAGGGATGACCCGGCTGGTGATGGAGGTGATTTGGGGGGTTCATCGGGCACGGTTTCGCCGGGTAAATCCCCATGAATGACCCGCTCCCCAGCACGCTTGATTGCTTCCGTCCAGGCTCGACGTGAGACTAGCTTGCTTCATGGCCAGTCTGATGTCTCCGTTTGTACCATGGAGCAGGATGATGAAGTTGCTGCTGCATAGGAGAGCGTTGTGGCTTCTGATGCGGAGGACTGCTGGGCTGCCGCCTTTGGGTTTGCACGCCCAGTTCGAGGTTGACACCTGTGCCGCCGTGAGTGTGGAGCTGGAGTGGAAACCTCCATCCTCCACTCAACCCTCACGACTAGATGATTGGTTCCTCGGGTCAGGAAGCAGCTCGAATCCACCCCCCCCACGCTTTCTTCCCAGAGGTGCATGACGAGTTAACAAGGTCATGGAGGGCACCTTTTACTTGTCACTGACAGCGAAAGCATGCCATGGCCCTCCTGCAAGTCTACCAGGCCAAGGTACTAAAAGATCTGCAGGTGGGTAGTCCTGATATTGATGTGCTGCAGAAACTGCGCTCCGCTACTGACATCGCCCTCCGGGCCACGAAGGTCACAGCGCGGGCACTCAGACGGGCGATGGCCACCCTTGTGGTCCAGGAACGTCATCTATGGCTGAACTTGGTCAAGATGTGGAACATGACAAATCCCGCTTTCTCAATGCCCCATCTCCCAGCTTGGTCTATTTGGCGACACCATTGAAGACTTCGCTCAGCAGTTCTCAGCAGTGAAAAAGCAGCCCCTGCGGCAGCAAGAAACCAGCAGGTAGCTCCGCCTCAACCAGGGCCCAGCTCTCAGCCCGGCATAGAGCTACCCGTAGAAAGATGAAGCCCCCCATCTCACAAACATCCCCAAGGACCTGGAAGGCTCCCAAGCATTCCTGAGACAGATCACCCAGGGGACGAGATGTTCACACAGGAGCTGGTAGCCAGACCACTCCTTTCCCCGGTTTTTCATTTGCCACACCCCCTTCGGGCTGCGGTACCCACTGTTTCAATAAAAGAGCGATTTCCTCATCCCCGGGTCACCTATCCGTTGCCCGCAAATGCCGTTCTCACAGCACCCTGGCAACAAAACCTTACAGGCAAAGTGGCACTCCGGACGTAGAAGCTTCACCTCCACGTCCACGTATGTATAGCGTTCACAACCCCGGCCGGCCGGTTCTGATGAGTTCAGAGGATGCCTCACTAGGACCTCCTCCTCAGTCACTAACCAGCCCCTTACCGGGTAAGCGGAGCAAGGTAAGTGCCATGAGGCAACTTTGCCTCCCAACGCAAACACTACCTGCTCCCCGCCTCTGCTAAGCCCCACCGGGTATGTCAAAAGCAATCGTCCCATTAGTGTCCCTCGTGCAGCAAGACACTACCTGCTCCCCGCTGCTGCAAAGCCCCACCGTGTATGTCAAAAGTGATCATCCCATTAGTGCCCCTTGTGCAGAGCTTTCCAATCTGTCACGCTGGCTGGCCAGGACCATCCGACTTTGCTACATGATTCAGTTTGCCAGGCGTCTGCCCCATTTCAGCGTCATCCGCCCCACTTCGGAGCTCGGTGAAAAAGCCAGCACCCTATGTGCGGAAATCGCTACACTTTTGCAAAAGAATGCCATAGAGCCTGTCCCTTCAGCCGAGATGGAGAAGGGTTTCTACAGCCCTTACTTCATCGTACCCAAAAAAGGAGGTGGGTTGAGACCAATCTTGGACCTGCAAGATCTCAACCGGGCTCGGCACAAACTCCCGTTCAAGATGCTCATGCATCCGGCATCAAGATTGTTTCGCAGCAGAAGACCTGAAGGACGCGTACTTTCACGTCTCAATTTTGCCCCGACACCGACCCTTTCTATGGTTCGCTTTCAAGGGCTGGGCGTACCAGTACAAGGTCCTCCCCTTCAACCTGTCCCTGTCCCCTTGCGCCTTCATGAAGGATGCAGAGGCCACTCTTTCCCCGCTAAGGGAAGTGGGCATCTCCATGCTCAACTACCCCGATGACCGGCTGATCTTAGCTCACTCTTGAGAGGCACTATGCGCTCCGGCACCTCAGCCGTCTAGGGTTTCAGGTCAACTGGGAAAAGAGTAAGCTCCTCCTGGTTCAGAGCATCTCTTTTCTCGGCATGGAGTAGGTCTCAGTCTCAATGATAGTGCGCCTCACATATGATACATACGTATATGCAGTCAGTGCTGAATTGCCTCTCGTCATTCAAATAGGCACTGCGGTCCCTCTAAAACAGTTCGACCGATCCAGTACTGGCTTCAGACTCGAGTCGCGAGATGGGCATGGCGCCATGGCATGTATTGTGTGATCTTCACCCCCCTCTTCCGTCAGTTATTCAACCCCTGGACAGACCTCTGTTTTCTGTGGATAGGAGTCCCCCTACAGCAGTTGTCCAGATGCATCGTGGTCACCACAGATGCCTCCAAACAGGGTTGGGGCACCAAGTGCAACGGGCATGCTGCCGCCGGTTCCTGGTTGGGCCCGCGTCTACATTGGCACATCAACTGCCTAGAGTTGCTGGCTGTATTTCTTGCCCTGTGGAGGTTTCTCCCGCTGATCCAAGGCTTCTCCCGCTGATCCAAGGCAAGCATGTCTTGATCGGTTCGGACAGTACCGCGTATGTAGCGTACATAAATTGCCAAGGCGGCGTGCGCTCTCGTCACTGCATGCCACTCATATCCAGGGCAGCCTCAATACAACAATGGATGTGCTGTCGTGACAGGCTCCGCTCAACAGAGAGTGGAGGCTCCACCCCCAGGTAGTTCAGCTGATCTGGGACCATTATGGGAAAGCACAGGTAGACCTCTTCGCTTCCCAAAAGAACTCTCATTGCCTACTCTGGTACTCCCTCAGGTCAGAGGCAAGTCCCCTCAGGACAGATGCGTTGGCACACAGCTGGCCCTGGGGGCTGCTCAAGTACGCATTTCCCCCAGTGAGCCTACTTGCACAGGTGCTGTGCAAGGTCAGGGAGGATGAGGAACAAGTCATTCTAGTGGCCCCTCACTGGCCTACATGGACTTGGTTCTCGGATCTTACACTCCTTGCGACAGCACCTCCCTGGCAAATCCCTCTGAGGAAAGACCTTCTTTCTCAGGGTCGGGGCACCCTCTGGCATCCATGCCCAGACCTCTGGAACCTCCACGTCTGGCCCCTGGATAGGATGTGGAAGATCTAAGTGGTCTACCACCAGCTGTCGTAGCCACGATCAACCAAGCCAGAGCTCCCTCTACCAGGCAGCTTTATGCCTTAAAGTGGCATCTGTTCACAAATTGGTGTTTTTCCCGATCTGAAGACCCGCAGAGGTGCGCAGTCGGGTCAGTGCTCTGAGGCGCACAGAAGTTGAACCCTCCCAGGCCATGCCTGTTCCCCTCATGGGATATCTCCGTGGACATTTGAGCCACTAGAATCAGTCAAGCTAAGTGCTCTCTCTAAGAAGACGACCCTCCTGATTGCGCTCGCCCCCATCAAGAGGGTTGGAGACCTGCAAGTGTTCTCTGTCAGCGACACTTGTCTGGAGTTCAGTCTGGCAGATGCTCATGTCATCCTAAGACCACGACCGGGCTATGTGCCCAAGGTTCCTACGACCCCTTTCAGGAACCAGGTAATGAACCTGCAAGCGCTGCACTGGGAGGAGCCTTATCGTTGCTGTGTCCGCTATGTGCTTTGCGTACCTACTTGGACCACACACAGAGCTTTAGACTCTCTGAGCAGCTATATGTCTGACAGTGGAAAGGAATTCAGGAATTCCTGACCAGACCCACTATGGGTAATAGCTACTCTGTACTGGAATAGGTGCTCCATAGGTGCCGGTTATCAGGGTAACCCCCGGTGATGTATTTTCTGCAGTATGGTCCCTCTGTCAGGCAGATCTGCGTCTCCCTTGAGCAGTCCCCTCTGCCCAAGTCGCTGTATCTGTAGAGCTCCTCCCTCATTTGGCAGGACCTACCACCACACCACTTCCATGTGTGGTGTAATGGAAGTGGTGGCTCATTGGTTAAGGCTCTGGGTTACTGACTGAATAGTTGGGGGTTCAAGCCCCAGCACCGCCAAGATACCACTGTTGGGCCCTTGAGTAAGGCCTTTGACCCTATCTGCTCCAGGTGGGCTGTTTCATGGCTGACCCTGTGCTCTGACCCCAGAGTTGGGATATGTGAAAACAACTGCATTTCATTGACTCTGTACCTGTACTCTGCACAATGACAATAAAGTTGAATCTTAATCTTAACAGGCCCACGTGACGTACTTGCCACATTTTCACCTCACCAGCCTGGGCAGGATGTGGTCTCCATGGGGTCTTTTCCTCCTGAATGAATAGGACTGGAAAAGAATGCCTTCCCCGTTGCTTGTTATAGCTAGATGGCCCCAGCCGCATCTAACACTCAATGAGGAGAAACATAGAGAGAGAAAAGGGCTGCGGCTGGCATGACCTGCTCCCATGCTTGTCACGTTGCTTGTTCCCACCCCTCAATGGAAATCCATGGTCGGATGCCGGAAACATAATAAAAACAATATGACATCTTATTGGGGCATTGAGGCAAGTATAGAAACAATATATTTTATATTTATTTCAAAATATTCCGAAATGTACAATTAGATAAGACTGACTCGGTTACATCACTCACTGTGGGTAGTGGGAGAGTGGGCGGTTGCTCCTGGAAAAGTTTTGCAGGCTTTCTTGGCCGCAGTTCTCTGATTGGTGAACCGTTCTCTGCTGTACCATGGGTAATGTAGTCGTTTACCATGAATTCTGCTATCAAACATGCTATTTAAACAAGGACATTGAAATAACGCTGGACGGATGGCTTTAACAGAAGCATATACGATTGATGAATAACCTCGGAGCTCAAAAGGGTCCACCTTTAAATGCTAATAAGCTATCATTGAAAATCAATTAGTCTATGGAAAAATATAATGGGATTTTTACTTCTGGAGCCATACTGAGCCTTCGCTAAGCCCCGCCTTAAAAGCACTTCTGACCAATCCTGTCTTAGCAACTGTTGCCCTGCTGCCATTGCACTGAAACACATTTGCTATTTTCCAATGAGAACATATGAAGCAGTTTGTGTTCAAGTACTTTTTGACATGTACGTGCAGGATTTTATCGAAATAATAAAAAAATTAAAAAATGCGTTGTTGCCAGGTCATTTGTAATAGTGACATGAGTTACCCAGAGAGGACACCTGCAGTGTTTTTCTTTTGATTTTTTAAAAATATCTTTAAATAAAACTGAAGAAGAGCATGTTATGGATTAAACTGTCAGCACCCATTCTGAAGTGAATATAACATCTGCAACACCTACATTTGCTCCAAGGTAAATTAAAGCTAATTACTGAATGTTAATTTATTTATTTTCTGATTCAAGTAAAAGTAAAAGTGATAGTAAATAAACAGTTAACAGCATCAACATGAGTGTGTTTTGAGACATTTTAAACAGCTCTGTTCACTTACACTAATGTTATTAGATGTGTGATTGCTATTAAATTATGTTTTTCTCTTTTCAAGTGACTGTAATTATCATTTGCCTTGATTCTGATTCACAGTTTCCACAGTTTATAATCAAATTACTGTGCAATATAATTCCTTTTACAAAACCTTAAGATAAATATGCATTAAAATGTCACTCTTCATCAGGGGTGTAAAGTAATGAATTACAAATACTCATGTAACTGTAACTAATTTTTCCCAAGAATTGTACTTCCCTGTCTGTCGCTCTCTCGACGTTGTGTCGGAGAAGCGATACTAGGAGTCTCTCTTGAGCACTGAATATGCCTCTGATCTATGAAAAAGGCCAATGAGAAGTTGGCAGACAGTATTTGCATACCCCGCCTCCGGACATTCGGGTATAAAGGAAATACGTCGAGTTCATTCAGAAGTTTTCTTAGAAGCCGATGGTAGTGCACGCAGTCTGCTGTGAGTTACACCCGTTCCTGTTTCCTCTGACGCTCTGCATGCTGTTGGATCGACGGCGCATTACAACGGCTATTTCTCCTTCTTTGCACGGCAGCGCAATTTGCCCCTGGGTGCTTCGACAGCACAGAACAACTCTAAAAGAGTTATTTAAAAGAGTGATTTCTCTAAAAGAGTACAGTTTCACTAAAAGAGCAATACACAGCGGCGTTGAGCGTCCTTTACAGGACGCATCTTTTTAAAGATGCCTTTCCGCCCCTGTGTAGTTCCTGGATGCAGACAGGTGTTGTCTCGTGTGTCTGGGCAGCGATCACACCAAGGCTGCGTTTGTGGATGGTTCATGCTCTCACTGCAAGGGCATGACCATGGCAACGTTGCGGTCGAGGCTCGCTTTCAACAGAAAGCACACCACTCCAGCCGACCCCCCCATTGCTCCTTCTTCCCATGGGATTGAGGACACTGTGGCTGGCGATGAAGGCGATCTGGGAATGGCAGCGGGTGCAGCTCCGCCGGGTACGTCCCCTCGGACCAACCACCCCCCAGCACTCTCGTTGACTCCCGTCCGTGCTCGAGGTAACAGCGTCTTGCCTCACAGCATGTCTGCCTATCCTCTGGAGCTTGAGGTGGATGAGCTCGCCGCTGCATTGGAGAGCGCGGCATCTGACGCTGACGACTCCCCTGGCCACAGGTGTTGTCTCGTGTGTCTGGGCAGCAATCACACCGAGACTGCGTTTGTGGAAGGTTCATGCTCTCACTGCAAGGGCATGACCATGGCAACGTTGCGGTCGAGGCTCGCTTTCAACAGAAAGCACGCCACTCCAAACGCCCCCCGCATTGCTCCTTCTTCCCACGGGATTGAGGACGATGCGGCTGGAGATGGAGGCGATCTGGGAATGGCAGCGGGTGCAGCTCCGCCGGGTACATCCCCTCGGATCAACCACCCCCCAGCACTCTCGTTGACTCCCGTCCGTGCTCGAGGTAACAGCGGCTCGCCTCACAGCATGTCTGCCTATCCTCTGGAGCTCGAGGTGGATGAGCTCGCCGCTGCATCTGACGCTGATGACTCTCCTGGGCTGCCGCCTTCGGGCCAACACACCCAGGCTGAGGCTGTTGCGCAGATGACTGGCATGCTTTCCCGGGCCGTCGCCAGCGTGGGGCTGGATTGGATCCCTCCATCCTCCCAACAGCCATCGCGGTGGGATGACTGGTTCCTGGGGTCTGGGCGCCGCTCACAGCCTCGCCCCGGTCCCGTTTTTCCCGGAGGTGCATGATGAGCTGATGTCATCGTGGAGAGCACCCCTCTCCACTCGTCACAAAGCCACTCGCTCATCTGCTCTCGCTACCCTCGACGGTGGAGCAGCCCACGGGTACACAGCGATTCCCCAGGTGGATAGGGCTGTTGCGCTCCACCTATGTCCCGGAAGCCCTACCACCTGGCGGGGTCGCCCTTTGTTCCCCTCCAAGGCCTGTAGGACAACATCCTTGCTGACCGCGAAGGCCTACAGCGCCGCCGGACATGCCGCTTCCGCCCTGCACGCCATGGCCCTCCTGCAAGTCCATCAGGCCAAGGTGCTCAAAGATCTGCATGGGGTAGCCCTGATCCCGATGTGCTGCAAGAACTGCGCTCAGCGACCATCCTCGCCCTCAGAGCCACGAAGGTCACAGCGCAGGCATTTGGGCAGGCGATGGCCACACTCGTGGTCCAGGAACGTCATCTGTGGCTGAACTTGGTCGAGATGCGTGAGACCGACAAGTCTCGCTTTCTCAACGCCCCTGTCTCCCAGTTCGGCTTCTTCGGTGACACCGTCGAGGACTTCACCCAGCTGTTCTCCACGGTGAAGAAGCAGACGGAGGCCATCTCTCACATCCTGCCCCGCCGCAAGCCTGCCATCAGGGGCCATGCCCCGTCTGCTCGCCGAGGGAGTCCTCCTGCGGTTAAGGAACACCCTGCTCCGCCTCAACCCGGGCCCAGTTCTCAGCCCCAGCGTCGAGCACCCCGCAGGAAGCAGACGCCCCCCATCTCACAGACCCCCTCGAGTACCCAGAAGGCTCCCAGGCGCTCCTAGATTGGTTTACAGCGGTAGACCTGAAGGACGCATACTTTAACGTCTCAATTCTGCCTCGACACCGACCCTTTCTGCGGTTCGCGTTCGACGGCCAGGCGTACAAGTACAAAGACCTCCCCTTCGGCATGTCTCTGTCCCCTCGCGTCTTCACGAAAGTCGCAGAGGCAGCTCTTGCCCCGCTCCGAGAAGCCGGCATTCGCATACTCACTTACCTCGATGACTGGCTCATACTATGTGCTCACAGAGACCAGGTGCTCAGGCACCTCAGCCGCCTGGGGCTTCAGGTCAACTGGGAAAAGAGCAAGTTCGCCCCGGTTCAGAGCATCTCTTTTCTCGGTATGGAGTTAGACTCAGTCTCAATGTCAGCACGCCTCACCAATGAGCGTGCGCAGTCAGTGCTGAAATGCCTCGCCAGGTTCAGGCCAGGCACAGCGGTCCCTTTAAAACTCTTCCAGATGCTCCTGGGGCATATGGCATCCTCCGCGGTGGTCGCGACACTGGGGTTGATGGATATGAGACTGCTTCAGCACTGGCTTCAGACTCGAGTCCTGAGACGAGCATGGCGCCACGTCACGCACCGTGTGATGACCCCGCCTGCCACCAGACATTCAAACCCTGGACAGACCTCTGCTTTCTACGGGCAGGAGTATCCTTGCAGCAGGTGTCCCGATGTGTCCTGGTCACGACCGACACCTCCAAACTGGGTTGGGGCGCCGTGTGCAATGGGCGCGCAGCTGCGGGCCTTTGGAGAAGGGCCCCACTGCACTGGTATATCAATTGCCTAGAGTTGCTGACTGTTTTTTTTGCCCTGCGGAAGTTCCTCCCATTAGTTTGGGACAAACATGTCCTAGTTAGGTCAGACAGCACCACTGTGGTAGTGTACATAAATCGCCAAAGCGGCGTACGCTCCCGCCACATGTCGCGACTCGCCCGTCGTCTCCTCCTTTGGAGCCAGCAGCGGCTCAGGAAACCTCAATGTGATAGCGGACGCACTGTCACGACAACACTTGCCCAGCGGAGAGTGAAGGCTTCACCCCCAGTTGGTCCAGCTGATTTGGGAATGATTCGACAAGGCCCAGGTAGACCTTTATACCCGTATGTCCGGAGGCGGGGTATGCAAATACTGTCTGCCAACTTCTCATTGGCCTTTTTTCATAGCTCAGTGGCATATTCGGCACTCAAGAAAGATGTTAGTGTCACTTCTCCGACACAACGTCTCGTTCCCTCCATCAGGGAATGGAGGTTACATCCGTAACCTAGACGTTTTTTAAGTAGTTTAAACATTTTATACTTTAACTTTTTCTTGAGTTCATTTTAAGTGCTGTAACTGTACTTTTACTGTGCTATTTTCCCATCATCTGTGTTCGCAACTTCCCTGTCCTGATTGAATTTTTATCCATCAACAGGATTGGCTAGGGAGAGTCTCATGACTCCCTTCCAATCAAATCACATGTAAAAAACTTGAACGGCAGCTGTAGATCTGGCGGCATCTGTTATGGATGTGGAGAATGCATCAAGCATAGTTTACAGCTGAACATAACCGGCCGCACCTGGAGGGGCTTTTCGCAGTGAAAAAGGCCAATTGCTTGATCGTGTCATTTGAGTTTAACTTGCTCAAACCAGATATCATTAATCCTGCCTCTAATTTGAAGAAACATATCATGGTAAATTTCATATATCTGCTTACTAGATTTTGTGTGTCTATAGTGTAGCCTGTAATTTAACTATCCATCACTGAAAGATTGAAAGATGATTGACTTTATATTTCCTGACGTCTGTCGCTGTTTGATTGACAGGCGGCTAATGTTTGAGCGCATATGTGCCTAAATTATCAAATACACTTTATAATTCCTCCAATGCCCGTCTTGATGAGGTTTTATCATAAACGCGGTCATTTATGTCTAAAGTGAACTTAAACAGTGGGACAAAAAGTGTATTTGCATCAAAATGTCGGACTAGAAGTGTACATGCAACCGAATTGAGCACTATCTATTAGGCTATGTCATATAAAGGCTATTAATCAAAATATGTGTATCTCAAAATACACATAGATATGTGTATCTAAAGAAATAATTCACACAAAAATGAAAATTCTCTTATCATTTACACACCCTCATGACATCTGCCTATGACTTTCTTTCTTCAGAACACAAATTAAGATTTTTAGAAGAATTTTTCAGCTCTGTAGGTCCATTCAATGTAAGTGAAGGGGTGCCAAAATTGGACGTTCCAAAAACCACTTAAAAGCAGCATAAAAGTAATACATACAACTCCAGTGGTTTAATCCATAACTTCAGAATTGATGACAGGTGTGTGTGTGAGAAACAGATGAATATTTAAGAAATTCTTCTCTCTGCCAAGTAGGTGGCAATATGCATGAATGAATGTGAATCACCAAAAACACAAAAAGAACAATATGAAATTTATGCAGTGAGGAGAATTAATTGTAAAAAGGAATTAAATATTGATCTGTTTCTCTCCACATCTATCATATCACTTCTGAAGACATGGTGTTCGATAGGAGGCTTGGACTGTAATAGGTGATGATTTGTTATTTCTAGCTTTCCTCAATGGGGTGTCGATCAGAACACACTGGATTCAATCAGTTCCATGCAAAGGAGGTTTATTGTTGACAGTTTGGCCTTGCACAAAACAGCAGTACACAGGTTGCTTAAAGTATTTAGCTGTGTGTATTTGTGGTCTACAAAGGGAAAGAAATAAAGATATGTATTAACAAATGTCCCTAGTATCATTATACAAACATTACTTCCAAATCTACATTCTTCAAATAAAGAATTATCAGGTTCGATTCTATATTAAATAAAGAAATCAAAATACAAGCAACGAAAATATGCAACACCGCCACCAGGTGGTCAGAAATGGCATAACATTCAAAACCGAAACCAAATCTGAGGTAATTTAAATGAACGGCACATAGTCATAAAGATCGCGTCCTTAAACTTCGAAATAACAAGAGTTTCAAATACTAATGTAACGATCACACATACATATGCACAATCAAACACTGGGTGCAATCTCAATATTATAAATTGCAAGTAATATCGAACATAAACGGCACATTCACGAGCCCTTAACCTCACGCGATTAACGGATTCATCTCTCTTAATCATACATCACTTTATGAAAGTATGACATCAAGGCTTTACAGCCCCTTATCAAGTATTGATAACCAAACTAGGTAAACAGTCAACTTACATATATTTATTGACGCACTTCGCACACACAGTCTTGCTTGTACAGTCCCGCTCTATGCTGATGATGACTGAACGTAAGTAGCGCATGCGCACATGACTCGGCCTTTCCAACACATGGATTAAATCACTAGAGGCACATGGATTAGATTACTTTTATGCTGATTTATGTGATTTGTGGAGCTTCAATATTTTGGCATAGGTTCACTTTCATTGTATGGCCCAAAAGAGCTGAGATATTCTTCTGAAAATCTTAAATTGTGTTCTGCAGAAGAAATAATTTCATACACATCCAGGATGGCATGAGGTTGAGTAAATAATGAGAGAATTTTCATTTTTGGGTGATTATTCCTTTTTAAGCGTGATGTAGCCCTTGTTCCAAACAACTTTCCAATGCCTGCTCTACCTCCTCTATTGTGCAGGACATGAGGTGTCAAGTGATCCTGCTTATTTACAATTTTTTTTTGCATTCCTTGCATTGTTCGAACATGTTTTATGCACAACACTAACGCTCTGTCAGCATGTCTCCCTTTTATTTTTTGGAATCAGATTCATGTAGTGTTTATCATAGATAAGTGATGTATTTTAAAATTTGGCATAGAGTGTTCATTATAATGGGGCATAGGTTTTGCAACTCTGTACTCAATACACTCTTACTTGAGTAGTTTTTTGGACAGCTACTTTTACTCTACTCACACAAAATGTTTTGGGAAGTAATAGTACATCTACTTGAGTATGAATTTTCAGTACTCTTTCCACCCCTGCTCTTCATATCAGCCCACATAAATATATTATCCATTCTGTTTATGAGAATATTTAGCCAAAAAACAATCCACTGCAATCTTCAATTCATTCCAATGGGGAGTTCTGGAGAGCTTGTCAGGGTGAGCAACTGTTACCAAGGGGGTGAAACTTAGCAAAGGGTCAATTAGCATAATTGCCAATACTGCCTATGCCAAGATACCACTATTTCCATATAATGACATTTCATTGTGACCACATCTGTAAAGCTCCAGAAATGTAGGCTCTAGATACAAGCTTTGATGGAGGGGAAGATTGTGGTCAAGAATGGCTGCACAAGAACTGTTTCTGTTGGAAAACTGCTTCATCTTCATAGTGGATGAATAATCTATTTTATCTTGTTTCAGGCTCTACAAGATGTCTGCAAACGACAGTGACTGGAACATCACAGACTATGAAGATATCATAAATGTTTTTCAAGGCAATCAAACTAAAATTAATCAGTACCAAAATGAGATGAGGATTATGTATCTGGTTACATATTGCATTGATCTCATCCTGGGTCTGTCCCTAAACCTTGCCTTCATTCTCATCGGCTGCCAAAAATATAGGAGTTTTAAGAATGTTGCCATTTGGATTATGGCGTTGGCTGGAACACACTTAGTCTCCCTTGTTTCTGTTTTGTTTCAACTCCTCTACACTTACCAACACTTTGAATGGCAATATGGCACTGTTAGCTGCAAACTGACATCCTATATCACCTATGGCAGTATGTTCTCCACAGCAACCATATTGAGCCTTTGGAGCATTAGTTCTACTCTTTCAAACACTGCATGCACAAAGAAGTGCAAGAACATTTTTCTTATTTCATTCTCTTGGACTTTAGGAGCAGTCTTGGCATGTCCTTCGCTGTTTTCCAGAGAGATTAAAAGCGAAAAGTGTATTGATGACTATGACTTTGATAAATCAAAAACAACTACAGATGGCATTGTAAGGCTGAAAGCTGTTGTTATCATTCGGTTTCTCTTTGGGCTTGCCATTCCAGCTTTTGTAATATTTCTGTGCACCTGTCTGACATCTCAGTCAGTTTATAATGACTGTAAATGGTGCAAGAAGCAGGTGATGATCATCAGTGCTGTAAAGATTGCCTATTTTGTGTGCTGGGGCCCTCACATTTTCTTAACCCTGCTTCAAGCCACTGCAAGCAGTGACCTGGACACAAATATATACACTTATGGACTTCCGGCAGCTACTGCACTGGCTACAATTCACTGCTTTACCAATCCACTCATCTACATTTTGGTAGGGCGCAGCATTAAAATGCTTTGGATGGCTCCACACAACCCATATCACAATGATGAAGCAGCAAACCCCAGAGAATCCTTGCATCTACAAATGGGAAGCACATAAACACATTTACATAATCAGGATGCCTCTACAAAAGTGAAACACTTACAGTAAACACATTGCGAGTGAGTCAGGAGGATGTCTAAACAATCATCAGCATCTATATTGAAATCATCTACAAATCTAGCAGTGCATTGAAACAGAAAATGGGACTTGAGGATTGCTGTTGATTCTTGGCAGGTTTGGTTTAATTAGATGAGAAAAGATCTACAATAGGTTTTACGTTTGCAAACAGAACCTTATTAAGATAATTGACCAGGCATTGTATAGTGGCTTTCATTTGCCAGTGCTGGGTTACTTCAAAAATATAACCCACTAAAAACGACAAATTACCTTCCTAAAATTATAATCAGAATACTTTACTGATTATTCAGAGAAACTCAATAACATTTCTAATTACATTACTATCAAGTAACTTTGTTTTGTTTTTGTCATACTCTTGTTATGGAGTGCACAGCCTACAGCTGTCACATTAGATTGGTTCCCCCCAGAATCACTGCTCCCTCCCACCCCCTAATTGAACATCTGTTAAACTCGAATTTTAAGCAATATTATATTGCATAACATACAAATATGAAGTAAATCATTTATGAAGACAAATAACAAATTAGACAAACTACCTGTTTCAATTACCTGCTGATTGTTTAAAAACAATTTTCACACAAACATTAAATAAAATACAAACAGGAAAAAAAGAAAAGAAAGAAAGTGCAATAAACTATACCTTCCAGCACACTAAAGCGACCACCAACATTGTGATGTAAGTGCCTTCCACATTTGGGTAAATCTTTTGCAGTCAATTTTTGTGCAAAAAAAAAATCAAGGATCTGTGGTTTCAATACTGCACACGCCTGTACTTCTTCATGGCAACTTCATCACTGACATTTATTTAATAAAATTAAGGTGTAAAATTAATACATTTAATAATGGTCATAAAATAAAAACAGAAAAGATCAGATGCCATTAAGAATCATTTTTATACACCTCACAATTTTCAGTCCTCCTGAGAAACGTACTTCCATGAAGATCAGATTTGAATGACATTCCTCTTTTAGTAGTATTTTCTCATTATTTTTTTCCAGAGACACTCAAGTGCCAGCTTTACATGTCACATAGAGAGGTTTGAATTATGTGACGGACTGAGTTATACAATTTGCATCATGGTCTATTTTTTATCAGTCATAGGCCTATTAGTTTAAATTTCTCTGATACGTATTTATTTGATATTTTCTCGATATAGTCAACTTTTCAGTTGAAAATGACAATGCGTGGCAAGCGCGAGTGTGATTGTGAAACAAGTTTTTTATTCACAAATACTTACGTTATTGATTTTTCTAGCACACATACATACAGAGGGCATGCAAAGAGCAGCAAGAGATTTATAATCTCTTATATTACTTTAATAAAAATGAAAGTACACGTTCTGCCACAGTCGTCCTCGGCAAGAATAATCACATAACGACACGTATAAACTTAAAAACTAAAAAGACACACAGTAACAAATATACTGAATGAATGATAGTTCTAACTGTAGAGAGCACCTTAATATGAAGAACAAGCCTAATCCTGGACATGTTAAAACACTTTTTTCAGGTCCGAAAAAATCTGCTGGCTAAAATCGTTAATGTCAATGGCATGTATGAAACTCCCCACATTTGGCTGATCTATTACACATCTGCACTGCTTTGACAATTTAGTATAGAAAACCACGGTCACAAGTGAAGTGATACAAACATTAAACCATCCCAGTGCAGATGTTGTGAGACATCAGCACTCTTGCAACGTCTCTTGTCCAATCAGATTCGAGGACCGTAATCAGGGCCAGCCCGTGACCTAGGCGAATTAGGCCGTTGCTTACATTTACATTTACATTTACGCATTTGGCAGACGCTTTTATCCAAAGCGACTTACAGTGCACAATCACCCCGGAGCAACCTTGATTTAAGTGCCTTACTCAAGGACACAATTGTGGTGGCTGTCGGGATCGAACCAG
This sequence comes from Xyrauchen texanus, assembly GCF_025860055.1. NCBI lineage: Eukaryota > Metazoa > Chordata > Actinopteri > Cypriniformes > Catostomidae > Xyrauchen > Xyrauchen texanus. The sequence goes on from NC_068279.1 coordinate 12,598,948, forward strand.
CAACCTTCTGATTACAAGTTATGTGCTTTAGCTCACTACGCGACCACCACTCCTTAGGGCGCAAATGACAGGGGGGTGCCGTAAAAGACGATTTTTTTTATTATTTTTACCCTCTCATGAGCAAAATGTGCCACTGTTCTGAGCCAGTTCAGTTGACGTTCATTTGAGTCTGCGCTGTCAGTCATGGAGCGGATTCTTTGAAGTCATCAGCATCATCTCTCATGCTAGTATCGCTCTACACTACAGCTAGTTTAAAAAATTTGAAATGTAAAGTGTTACACTACTTTTGAACCAAAAATTAATTTGATTACAGTAACTAATTCATTTTTAATTTTTGGGCCAAAAAACTCATATGTATTCCAACTTTTGTATATAAACCAGAATTATCTATATATCCAAGCTAATATTTTAATGTTTTTTTTTTTTCAAATGCCCTATAACCTGTTACAGATGACTATATGATATTGCTGTTATTATTTGTTTCTCTTTGCCATATTTGTTGATGTGTGTGTGTGTTTGTGTGAGCATGCACGTTTATAAATTTAAACATGTATAGATATGATTGTAGCTACATAAATGATTGTATAATGAATACACAACAAAGAAACCTATTTACAATAATTCATATGTAAAATTGCACTTTCCAGGTTCTATGAAACTTTCCAGGCATTATGTATATGGAGAGTCCTCATAATGATAGCTGCACCAACGTGTGTGTGTGTGTGTGTGTGTGTGTGTGTGTGTGTGTGTATAAATATTATATGAGGTATAATAGTACATTTTGGAGACGTCTAAATTGTGAAGTGTTGGGGAAGGGTCAGAAAACGGCTGATCACCCTCTACTGGGTGCTTCTACTGGAAGATGCTGGAAATACAGCAACTTCAGATTGTGTACTTCCTGGCATCACAGATGAATGGGAATCTTTATATTTTATATCCAAAGCTAAAACATTTACTGTACATTCTCTATGCATATTTTAAGGTGTTTTATGAGGCTTGCAATGATGCATTCTTTCTAAATATTTTGATACTCTATATTTACTTCAAATTTACTTTACATTTTTATTTACTTTAATGAATAATGTAAATGTGGGTATGTCTGAATCATATATACTTTTCAGCTCAAGATATTTTAAAGAATATGACAACTGTGGTCTATTTTAAAATAAAGGCTGAAAATAATACAATATGTTTATTTTGAATTTAAAACATTAAGAAAGAATTTGGGAGTGATGGAGAGAGCACAAATAGATGGTCTGACTGTTCATACCCTGGCAATATTACAACATTGTGTGTGTTCTGTGGTAAACTCAGAAGTTTCCAACCGTGGGTGCACCTCTTTACCTCTAATTCTAGTTTGTGGATAAAGATATGTTAATTCCTTCTTGTGTGTAAGTGTTACTGAGCATCAAGTTCTATGTTGAATTTGTACTTTGAGGTTAATGCAGTAAGCCGAATTGTTTACATTTTTAAATCACCACATGCAATATCCGTTGTGGGGGAAGAAATCAAAATCCTAAAATCTCCTCCCGAACACATGTACCCAGAAATTTAGATGTGCTGTCACAGAGCAAAAGAGAATTTATTTGCCAGCAGCATGAAGTTTGATGTGTGTACCTTTTTTAAATATTGGATAACTGCACTGGCTTATGTCAGACACATTGAAGAGTGTAGTACCAAATCTTAGTGTTTGTTTTCTAAATGGACTTCCCCTTACAATAACTGGAAGATCCTGCTTCCCTGAACAGTAATGTCCCACTATGTCAACTCTTAACTTTGCCTGACAAACAGTGCAGGATGCCTCCTTGATGACCTCATGCATATTGTTGATGGGCTCCAAAGAGATCAATCATTAATCATTAAATTTAACCATAATAATAACATGATCTATGATAAAAAAAAATAAAAAATTCTGTCTAAATTGACACAGCTCAACTCCAAATAAATAACACCCTTGATGTAGTCTACTTTTTCAGTAATATAACAAAAATTGTACATTCTGTATGTATACTAATTAATAAAATATTGTTGACCTTAATATATTAATTCCAAAGTCTGTCACAATTTGTTATCAAGAGCTCAACTTTAAAAGTATGAACTGGAGCATAGGTCTGAATATAATAAAATTTGTTTGAATTTGATTAGAGAGAAAAAAATCGGTTAGAAAAAATATAGAAATAAATTTACATTGTATATGAATAAAACTTGAAACATCAATATACCACAGTCTCAATGTTTGACCTTTCACAACATGCTCAAAACCCCAAAGAAATACAATTATTTAAGAATCTTACAGGAGTAATTGCATGAAGGTAAAATAGTGCCTAAATGATTTGCATGCGCCGAGCAAGATTTGTAAAAGCGTAAATGATGTTGCAAGCGTAAACGTAAATCGCATGCACACAGAACATTTTGTAAAGGTGTAAATCAAGTTACAAGTGTAAGTAAAAAATAAAAGCAATACTTTAGTTCTTTGCATAAGAGTAATTAATGTGTTGTGAATCTGTCATTTCATATTAACACGATGTAAATTTTGTGTGTATTCTTCTGACTTCCATTTTTTTGCGCTTACACTTTTGACACTGTTTTTGCATCTAAACATGGCAAAGACATTGCAAACCTGCAGTCAGCGATATGCAAGCAATGAAAGGGTGTCATGAACAGCAAAACAGATTGACCAGGTAGAATCGGTTCATATGTGAAAAATAAACTACTGCAAACATAAAAATGACTTTGTGGTAACTATTAAATAACTAAATAACTATTTTCCAATGTGGCAAATTAAAACAATGTTGCGCCAAACACCAGTCCAACAGTATACAAAAATATAATCCAATTATCCAGGTGCATAGATCCAAAAATATGCAAAGTGAAGGAATGACAAATCTGCACTCAAAAATGGGCTAAATTAGCTAAAAAACTATTTTCCAGAAATAATCTGATATACACTGTTCCATCTTCCCTTTGTTGTACTCACACTTTTGGCACAAATTGCTCACTGAAAATAATTTGTATGTATTACTATGAGCATATTCTAAAATAAATATAAGACAGTGTTACCAGGACAACTGCTGCTCTCAGTGACATTTTTAAGACAAATCAATTGGCGACGCACAAGAGGCGCCATCTAGCGATCATTATGTGTCAGTAGCAGTGTCCCTGTCTGAAGACTATGTTTAAACTCTTAAAACTAGAATTAAACCCTATACGATAAAGATCTGTAAAGTTATTTAGATTTTTACTAAATTATCTTGAAAATACAGTGTCCTAAACAAGGGACATTTCTTTTTTGCTGAGTTTATTTCTGCTTGTCTATTCATTATTGGATTTATTGCCTTACTCTGGATTACTGCATCTGCTTGTCAATTTGGACTTGTTTGCCAATACATTTGCATGTCTTTAGACTATTGACACTTTGCCTCTCTATAACTTTATGCTCTCTTGCCCTCTGTTTATGGATATTTTTAAACAAATCTTGTAGCTGCAAGATTACCTTAGAACTTCAACGTTAAAAAGAATACGTACTTAATCCTAGCATCACGTATATGTGTGTGTTTCTCGAATCTGATTGGACAAGAGACGTTGCAAGAGTCCTGACGTCTTTCGAAACTGGTTGTACAACAACATTCTCCATTGTTCATTTTAAATCACACGAACAGGAAATGAACAGTTTGAACGTTATCCAAAACTAGGAAAGTAATGTGTTGCTGCAGTTACATAAAATCCTATTTTTATTTTTCAAGTTCAGTGCAAGGTTCTTTCAGCTAGACATACCTTTTAAGAACTTCTGATTTTTTTCATTGTGTTCTTTTGCAGCAAAAGGTAAGAAGAATTTGCAGAAAGTTGAGGGGATGAGTTTTAGATGTGATTTGGCTTTAAGAGTGATTGTGCAATATTCATACATTTTGTGACATTAGATTTAAATGCATACTGTGTTTTTTTGTAGATATTGTCATGTTTTGAACTTTTTTGTATTTATTTTTATGTTTGTTAGGGAGATTCTGAAGAACTGCTCTTAAATCGAAATGTTAGTTTATGCATTTGTTGCTTTGTGTGCTACAGTATCTGGGGTAATGCAGTTTTCCAGAGTAACATGTGAAGTATTCAGTGTTTATCACTGAATATGATGTAAGGCATTTTTGTCATCAGTGATCAATAGTATTTGTATGTTATTGACTGAAAGATTCTGATCAATACAATATTCTGTATTGATCCTTGACAACAGTGTAATACAATTTGAATTTACAGGATGAGAGAGAAAAAAAAGGTTACATTCTAAAGAGAAATAAAAAAGTTAAAGTCTCTTCTTTTAATGGAACAGTTCAACTAATAAATTAAAAAAGTAAAAAACATTTTGTAGAATTGCATGTGCCTATAAGCTGGGCTGCACAATTATAACAAAATCATAATGGTTTGATATTGTAATCGCTTCTTAATAGAAATACTTATTTGTTAAATTACATGCCACATTCTTTATGTAGGCAACACACTCAAGACAAGCTGAGAATTGTTTAAGGGATGATTCACCCAAAAATGAAAATTCTCTCATCGTTTACTCACAATGCCACGATGCCAAAGTGTTTTACTTAGTTTCTTCAGCAGAACACAAATTAAGATATTTAGAAGTATATTTCAGCTCTGTAGGTCCTCACAATGCAAGTTAATGGTGATCAGACCTTTGTAGTTTCAAAAATCACATAAAGGAAACATAGGAGTGATTTGGTCAAAATGGAGTGATCAGCTCCTTCTCTGCAGCCTAGCAGAGCAATAACGTTCCCTTTTTTTTTTAGGGAGTCCACCAAAATGCACAGTACATGGTTCAGAGACACCCCAACAAACAAGTCAAGTTTGTCAAAAGATTGACCTTACCTGTTTGTGAGGTATCTCGGACAAAGCCCCCAAACTGTTAGGAATAAAACTTGGATCATATGATCTCATGACAGTGCGACCTAATCAACAGGTTCCACAAGGGCACGACAAGGTTGAATCCTCCTAGACCGCTCCTGATTCCCTCTTGGGATCTCTCTGTGGTTCTACCTGCCGTACAGAGCCCCCTTTGAGCCTCTTTGATGGCCCTCCTGGTGGCGCTCACTTCAATCAAGAGGGTGGGGGACCTGGAGGCACTCTCTATTTCCAGCAGATGCCGGTAGTTCGGGCCAGCACACTCGTGATCTTGAGCGATCAATGCAAATGGTAAATGCCCCCGACTGTGCCTTAAAAACAACAAGTTCATTCACTTTTCTGCGCTTTTGAAAGATCGCAAGATACACAGTGACAAAGAGTTAACATTTTCCTCAGAAGAAGAGCGAGACTCCGATGCACATTTGTATTTTGAAGAGACATTTGATCCAGCTGAGGATACAATTTCTGAGGATACTTGGATCTCGTTGTAATTTAGCACACAACACTTCTACCATCAAGAATTCCTCAGTCCCTTTCTGTGCATGCCCAGTTAAGTGCAGTCGGGAGTCCGTGTATTTAAAGTCTTCATGAAGGGACAAGAAAGAACGACAACACATAGTTGCTTCTATTCAATCTACTCAAAGTTTATTACAGCAAGCATAATATTTATACGTTTCATATTACAAAGAACAACCAACAGCCAATAGTATAGTGATAGCAAGACTTGCGAGACAGCCAAGGACAATAAATGTTGACCGGAAAATAGTACGGGAACGGTAATCATATGAGGTCAAGCAGTCCTAGATGTTTGTTATGTCCGACTGAGATATTTAGCTCAAGGTAAGGAGTATTTGCTCGTTGGAGCGTAAAACATTTCAAAAGAGGATAAGACAAGAGAAACTAACAGCATCTATGAAGGTCGTGGACTCTTCGTGCGTGTGGTGTGATTCTGTGATTCGCACACACACACATACAGAGTTAGATGTCAAACTAAAGACAGCATATGTACAATTTATATTTCTCACAAATCCAAATTACTCCAATGGTTAAACCTGTATCTTCAGAGGAAATATAATAGTTGTGGATGAGAAACAGATACAAATTTAAGTTAATTTTTTTAACTCTAATTCGCCACTTTAACTTTTGAATCTGAATGTCACATGTAGTGCCTGTTTAGTTTCACTTTCACATCTAAAAGTGGAGATTTAGAGTAAAAAAGGACATAAATATTGTTCTGTTTCTCACCCACACCTATTATATTGTTTCTGAAGACATGGATATAAACCCTGGAGTCTTAAGGATTACTTTTATGTTTCCTTTATGTGATTTTTGGAACTACAAATTTCTGATCACCATTCAAAGTGAATTGTATTGTCCTAAAGAGCTGATATATTCTTCTAAAAATCTTCTTTTGTGTTCTGCTTAAGAAAGAAAGTCATACACATCTGGGATGGATGAGGGTGAGTAAATGATGAGAGAAAGTTTATTTCACTGTCACTCACTCGACGTTGTGTCTATGTAGTGACACTAGGGGTTCAATCTTGAGAGCCCCAATTTCCTTTGCTCAAAATAGAAAAGGCCAATGAGAATTAGCGAGTGGAATTTGCATGCCACTCTACACCCCCAGACATACGGGTATAAAAGGAGATGGCGTGCATCGCTCATTCAGATTTTTTCTTTGAAGCCGAATGCATCCTCTCACCTTTCGCTTACGCTTTTTACGGCGCATATCAGCGGTCACCCTCGCATGGCCGAGTGTCGTGCTTCCCCTGGGCGCTTTGGCGGCTGAGTCCACAGGTGCTAAAAGTGTATATTTTTAGGAGTGGTGGTGGCGTAGTGGCTAAAGCACAGGGCTGTTAATCAGAAGGTCACAGGTTCTAACCCCATGGCCACCACCATTGTGTCCTTGAGCAAGGCACTTCACTCCAGGTTGCTCCAGGGGGATTGTCCCTGTAATAAGTGCACTGTAAGTCGCTTTGGATAAAAGCGTCTGCCAAATGCATAAATGTAAATGTAATGTAAATGTATATTCAAATATATTTCCTTCTAAAAGAGCTAGTGCAAACGCTTGCCATCTTATTAAAGATGTCCTTCAGCATTTGTGCTACTGGTTGTGGCCTGTTTGTCTTGAGTGCTTGGGGTGCCAGCATGCAGAGGCAGCTTTTGTTGAAGGGTTATGTTCTCATTGCGAGAACATGCCCATCAGAACGTTGTGGTCAAGGTCCAATTCCTTCTTCATAAAGCAAGGAGCGACCATGGCTGCTCCCCAACCTGCTCCGTCCTGGGCCGGCTAATACCCTGCGGACTTCCCATCCCCCAGTATGCTCGTTCTATTCGGAAGACTTATCGAGCGATACAGGTGGGCCTGTCATTTGTGGCTCGCAATGAGCATGAGCTTTCAGTTACAGCATTAGAGGGTGGGCTTCTGCTATCGGAAGCAGACAAATCTTCTGAGCTCCCGCCCACGGGCGGTAGAGCACCGGATGAGGCGGATGCCGAGATGGCAGCCGTGCTTGCCCAGGTGGCTACAAACATCGGGCTGAAGTGGAACCCTCCACACTGCCTTGAACGTTCACGGCTGGATGATTGGTTTCTGGGCTCGGTGCCTTTCTTCCCGGAAGTGCACGTGGAGCTAACGAAGTCATGAAAGGCACCTTTTTCTGCCCGTACACACTTTGCAGGCTTGTCCAGCCTAATTACCCTCGATGGCAGAGCAGCTAAGGGATATGTCAAGCTCCCCTGGGTAGAGCGTGTTGTAGCAGCGCATTTATGCCTGAAGGGCGCAGCCACCTGGCGCTACCGGCAAATGCTCCCTTCCAAGGCCTGTAAGTTCCATTCCTCATTAATGCTGAAGGCTTACAAGACAATGGGTCATGTGGTCCCATGGCCTTAGCCATGGGACCACATGGGACCACCCTGAAAGTGTGTGTGGCTGCCATAGCAGCTCACCTAGACACACTGGACGGTCGCCCTCATGACAGTGCGACCTAATCAACAGGTTCCACAAGGGCGCGACAAGGTTGAATCCTCCTAGACCGCTCCTGATTCCCTCTTGGGATCTCTCTGTGGTTCTACCTGCCGTACAGAGCCCCCTTTGAGCCTCTTTGATGGCCCTCCTGGTGGCGCTCACTTCAATCAAGAGGGTGGGGGACCTGGAGGCACTCTCTATTTCCAGCAGATGCCGGTAGTTCGGGCCAGCACACTCGTGATCTTGAGCGATCAATGCAAATGGTAAATGCCCCCGACTGTGCCTTAAAAACAACAAGTTCATTCACTTTTCTGCGCTTTTGAAAGATCGCAAGATACACAGTGACGAAGAGTTAACATTTTCCTCAGAAGAAGAGCGGGACTCCGATGCACATTTGTATTTTGAAGAGACATTTGATCCAGCTGAGGATACAATTTCAGACGAGTAAGTAATTTAGTTTTCATTAGTTCATTATCATGAACAAAGGTTCTGCTTGCCAAAATCTGTTTAGGTTAAATTAGTAAAATACACTTTAAATATGCCCATATTAGAAAATCAGCTTATTATAAGGATTTCTGAAGGATCATGTGACACTGAAGACTGCAGCAATGATGCTGAAAATTCAGCTTTGATCACAAATAGCATTTTAAAATATATTCAAATAGAAAACTGTTCTTTTAAAATGTAAAACGATTTCACAATATCAATGTTTTACTGTATTTTGGATTAAAAAAAAATGCAGTTTGGTGAGAAGAAGAGACTTCTTTTAAATGGTAGTGTAGGTCTACATTTTAAATGTATAGTCATATTACTTCTTTTAACTTAAAACTTGATTTTGATCATTAAGTCTTTCTGTCACATTCCTCATTGATAGGCCCAGTGGAGGGGTCTTTGTCTCCTCAGGTGTGAAATACATCCATATTCACGATAGTTCACGCCTCCTCGCATATGACCTTTCTAACACTAAAAGTGTCTTACAAAAGTTAAATTACTATATTGTTTTGTATGAATGAGTGATCAGGATGGTTTTCACATGTGCTTACTAGATTCTGTGTGTCTATAGTGTAGCCTGTAATTTAACCATCTATCACTGAAAGATTGAAAGATGATTGACTTTATATATCCTGACATCTGTCACTGTGCTCTGTTTGATTGACAAGCGGCTTATGTTTGAGCGCATATGTGCCTAAATTATAAAATACACTTTATAATTACTCCAATGCCCATCTTGATGAGGTTTTATTATAAACGCAGTAATATATGTCTAAAGTGAACTTAAACAGTGGGACAAAAAGTGCATTTTTTTCATCAGAATATCGGTCTAGAAGTGTACATGCAACCGAATTGAGCACTATTAGGCTATGTCATATAAAGGCTATTAATCAAACAACAATAACATGGAAACGAGAAAACCTCTCACTACTTTTGGCCAAATAACTTGAGTAGCTTTAAAAGTATTAATGTAATAAAACAGTGACATTTTTAATAATAATATTTTTTGAAATACTCTAGTATTTGCCTCGCCTTTGTACCCGTATGTCCGGGGGCGGGGTATGCAAATACTAGCTGCCAACTTCTCATTGGCCTTTTTTCATAGATCAGAGGTATATTCGGTGGCTCAAGAGAGACCCCTAGTGTCGCTTCTCCGACACAACGTCTCGTTCCCTTCATCGGGGAACAGAGGTTACATTCGTAACCTAGACGATCTGTTTCTCACCACATCTATCATATCACTTCTGAAGACATGGATTAAATCACAAGTGGCACATGGATTAGACTACTTTTATGCTGATTTATGTGATTTGTGGAGCTTCAATATTTTAGGTTTGATTCACTTTCATTGTATAGACCAAAAGAGCTGAGATATTCTTCTGAAAATCTTAAATTGTGTTCTGCAGAAGAAATAATTTCATACACATCCAGGATGACATGAGGTTGAGTAAATGATGATACAATTTTCATTTTTGGGTTAATTATTCCTTTTTAAGCATGATGTAGCCCTTGTTCCAAACAACTTTTCCCATGCCTGCTCTACCTCTTCTATTGTGCAGGACATGAGGTGTCAAGTGATCCTGCTTATTTACCATTTTTTTTTGCATTCCTTGCAATGTTCGAACATGTTTTATGCACAACACTAATGCTCTGTCGGCATGTCTCCCTTTTATTTTTTGGAATCAGATTCATGTAGTGTTTATCATAGATAAGTGATGTATTTTAAAATTTGGCATAGAGTGTTGATTATAATGGGGCATAGGTTTTGCAACTCTGTACTCAATACACTCTTACTTGAGTAGTTTTTAGGACAGCTACTTTTACTCTACTTACAATAAATGTTTTGGGAAGTAACAGTACATCTACTTGAGTATGAATTTTCAGTACTCTTTCCACCCCTGCTTTCATATCAGCCCACATAAAAATATTATCCATTCTGTTTATGAGAATATTTAGCCAAAAATCACACCATCCACTGCAATCTTCCATTCATTCCAATGGGGAGTTCTGGAGAGCTTGTCAGGGTGAGCAACTGTTACCAAGGGGGGTGAAACTTAGCAAAGGGTCAATTAGCATAATTGCCTATACTGCCTATGCCAAGATACCACTATTTCCATATAATGACATTTCATAGTGACCACATCTGTAAAGCTCCAGAAATGTAGGCTCTAGATACAAGCTTTGATGGAGGGGAAGATTGTGGTCAAGAATGGCTGCACAAGAACTGTTTCTGTTGGAAAACTGCTTAATCTTCATAGTGGATGAATAATCTATTTTATTTTGTTTCAGGTTCTACAAGATGTCTGCAAACGACAGTGACTGTAACATCACAGACTATGAAGATATCATAAAAATGTTTCAAGGCAATCAAACTAAAATTAATCAGTACCAAAATGAGATGAGGATTATGTATCTGGTTACATATTGCATTGATCTCATCCTGGGTCTGTCCCTAAACCTTGCCTTCATTCTCATCGGCTGCCAAAAATATAGGAGTTTTAAGAATGTTGCCATTTGGATTATGGCGTTGGCTGGAACACACTTAGTCTCCCTTGTTTCTGTTGTGTTTCAAATCCTCTACACTTACCAACACTTTGAATGGCAATATGGCACTGTTAGCTGCAAACTGACATCCTATATCACCTATGGCAGTATGTTCTCCACAGCTACCATATTGAGCCTTTGGAGCATTAGTTCTACTCTTTCAAACACTGCATGCACAAAGAAGTGCAAGAATTGTTACATTCTTCTCATTTCATTCTCTTGGACTTTAGGAGCAGTCTTGGCATGTCCTTCGCTGTTTTCCAGAGAGATTAAAAGCGGAAAGTGTATTGATGACTATGACTTTGCTAAATCAAAAACAACTACAGATGGCATTGGAAGGCTGAAAGCTGTTGTTATCATTCGGTTTCTCTTTGGGCTTGCCATTCCAGCTTTTGTAATATTTATGTGCACCTGTCTGACATCTAAGTCAGTTTATAATGACTGTAAATGGTGCAAGAAGCAGGTGATGATCATCAGTGCTGTAAAGATCGCCTATTTTGTGTGCTGGGGCCCTCACATTTTCTTAACCCTGCTTCAAGCCACTGCAAGCAGTGACCTGGGCACAAATATATACACTTATGGACTTCCGGCAGCTACTGCACTGGCTACAATTCACTGCTTTACCAATCCACTCATCTACATTTTGGTAGGGCGCAGCAATAAAATGCTTTGGATGGCTCCACACAACCCATACCACAATGATGAAGCAGCAAACCCCAGAGAATCCTTGCATCTACAAATGGGAAGCACATAAACACATTTACATAATCAGGATGCCTCTACAAAAGTGAAACACTTACAGTAAACACATTGCGAGTGAGTCAGGAGGATGTCTAAAGAATCATCAGCATCTATATTGAAATCATCTACAAATCTAGCAGTGCATTGAAACGGAAAATGGGACTTGAGGATTGCTGTTGATTCTTGGCAGGTTTGGTTTAATTAGATGAGAAAAGATCTACAATAGGTTTTACGTTTGCAAACAGAACCTTATTAAGATAATTGACCAGGCATTGTATAGTGGCTTTCATTTGCCAGTGCTGGCCCACTAAAAACGACTAATTACCTCCCTAAAATTATAATCAGAATACTTTACTGATTATTCAGAGAAAATCAATAACATTTCTAATTACATTACTATCAAGTAACTTTTTTTTGTTTTTGTTATACTCTTGTTATTTACATTTACATTTATGCATTTGGCAGACGCTTTTATCCAAAGTGACTTACAGTGCACTTATTACAGGGACAATCCCCCCAGAGCAACCTGGAGTTAAGTGCCTTGCTCAAGGACACAATTGCGGTGGCTGTGGGGATCGAACCAGCGACCTTCTGATTACCAGTTATGTGCTTTTGCCCACTACGCCACCACCACTCCTTGTTATGGAGTGCACAGCCTACAGCTGTCACATTAGATTGGTTCCCCCAGAATCACTGCTCCCTCCCACCCCCTAATTGAACATCTGTTAAACTCGAATTTTAAGCAATATTATATTACATAACATACAAATATGAAGTAAATCATTTATGAAGACAAATAACAAATTAGACAAACTACCTGTTTCAATTACCTGCTGATTGTTTAAAAACAATTTTCACACAAACATTAAATAAAATACAAACAGGAAAAAAAGAAAAGAAAGAAAGTGCAATAAACTATACCTTCCAGCACACTAAAGCGACCACCAACATTGTGATGTAAGTGCCTTCCACATTTGGGTAAATCTTTTGCAGTCAATTTTTGCGCAAAAAAAAATCAAGGATCTGTGGTTTCAATACTGCACACGCCTGTACTTCTTCATGGCAACTTCATCACTGAGATTTATTTTATACAATTAAGGAGTAAAATTAATACATTTAATAATGGTCATAAAATAAAAACAGAAAAGATCAGATGCCATTAAGAATCATTTTTATACACCTCACAAGTTTCAGTCCTCCTGAGAAGCGTACTTCCATGAAGATCAGATTTGAATGACATTCCTCTTTTAGTAGTATTTTCTCATTATTTTTTCCAGAGATACGCAAGTGCCAGCTTTACATGTCACATAAAGAGGTTGCAATTATGTGACGGACTGAGTTATACAATTTCCATCATGGTCTATTTTTTATCAGTCATAGGCCTATTAGTTTAAATTTCTCTGATACGTATTTATTTGATATTTTCTCGATATAGTCTTTATTTTCAGTTGAAAATGACAATGCATGACAAGTGCGAATGCGATTGTGAAACACGTTTTTTATTCACAAATACTTACGTTATTGATTTTTCTACCACACATACATACAGAGGGCATGCAAAGAGCAGCAAGAGATTTATAATAAATAAACAAAAATTAAAGTACGCGTTCTGCCACAGTCGTTCTCAGCCAGAATAATCACATAAGGACACGTATACACTTAAAACTAAAAAGACACACAGTAACAAATATACTGAATGCATGATAGTTCTAACTGTAGAGAGCACCTTAATATGAAAAACAAGCCTAATCCTGGACATTTTAAGACACTTTTTTCAGGTTCGAAAAAGGATGTATAAAGGATGTGTACATAGGATGTACACCCTTTGTAACCATTTATCAGCAGCATAAGGTTGTTAGTTAAAAAAAAAAATTGTTGCCTCCTGCTGGCTAAAATCGTTAATGTCAATGGCATGTATGAAACTCCCCACATTTGGCTGATCTATTATTACACATCTGAACTGCTTTGAAAATGTAGTATAGAAAACCACGGACACAAGCGAAGTGATACAAACAGTAAACCATCCCAGTGCAGATGGTGTGAGACATCAGCACTCTTGCAACGTCTCTTGTCCAATCAGATTCGAGGACCGTAATCAGGGCAAGCCCGTGACATAGGCGACTTAGGCCGTTGCTTATATTTACATTTACGTACATTTACGCATTTGGCAGACGCTTTTATCCAAAGCGACTTACAGTGCACTTATTACAGGGACAATCACCCCGAAGCAACCTTGATTTAAGTGCCTTGCTCAAGGACACAATGGTGGTGGCTGTGGGGATCGAACCAGCATCCTTCTGATTACAAGTTATGTGCTTTAGCCCACTACGCGACCACCCCTCCTTAAGGCGCAAATGACAGGGGGGTGCCGTAAAAGACGATTTTTTATTATTTTTATCCTCTCATGAGCAAAATGTGCCACTGTTCTGAGCCAGTTCAGTTGACGTTCATTTGAGTCTGCGCTGTCAGTCATGGAGCGGATTCTTTGAAGTCATCAGCATCGTCTCTCAAGCTAGTATCGCTCTACACTACAGCTAGTTTAAAAAATTTGAAATGTAAAGTGTTACACTACTTTTGAACCAAAAATTAATTTGATTACAGTAACTAATTCATTTTAAATTTTTGGGCCAAAAAACTCATATGTATTCCAACTTTTGTATATAAACCAGAATTATCTATATATCCAAGCTAATATTTTAATGTTTTTTTTTTCAAATGCCCTATAACCTGTTACAGATGACTATATGATACTGCTGTTATTACTTGTTTCTCTTTGCCATATTTGTTGATGTGTGTGTGTGTGTGTGTGTGTGTGTGTGTGTGTGTGTGTGTGTGTGTGTGTGTGAGCGTGTATTTATCACTTTGTGGGGACCAAATGTCCCCATAAGGATAGTAAAACCCGAAATTTTTGACCTTGTGGGGACATTTTGTTGGTCCCCATGAGGAAAACAGCTTATAAATCATACTAAATTATGTTTTTTGAAAAGGTAAAAATGCAGAAAGTTTTCTGTGAGGGTTAGGTTTAGGGGTAGGGTTAGGTTTAGGGGATAGAATATAAAGTTTGTATAGTATAAAAACCATTATGTCTATGGAAAGTCCCCATAAAACATGGAAACACAACATGTGTGTGTGTGTGTGTGTGTGTGTGTGTGTGTGTGTGTGTGTGTGTGTGTGTGTGTAGCGTGCACGTTTATAAATTTAAACATGTATAGATATGATTGTAGCTACATAAACGATTGTATAATGAATATACAACAAAGAAACCTATTTACAATAATTCATATGTAAAATTGCACTTTCCAGGTTCTGAAACTTAAAAACAACAACAAAAAAAACTAATATTTTATTTTCTAGACCCCAAGATTCAAATCGCTTAAAAACATACTAAACAATGTTTTATTGAAAAAAATGCAGAAAGTGTTTGTGAGGGTTAGGGTTAGGTGATAGAATCTATAGTTCATACAGTATTAAAAGCATTATGTATATGGAGAGTCCTCATAATGATAGCTGCACCAACGTGTGTGTGTGAGTTTATAAATATTATATGAGGTATACTAGTACATTTTGGAGACATCTAAATTGTAAAGTGTTGGGGAAGGGTCGGAAAACGGCTGATCACCCTCTACTGGGTGCTTCTACTGGAAGATGCTGGAAATACAGCAACTTCAGATTGTGGACTTCCTAGCATCACAGATGAATGGGAATCTTTATATTTTATATCCAGATAAAACATTTACTGTACATTCTCTATGCATATTTTAAGGTGTTTTATGAGGCTTGCAATGATGCATTCTTTCTAAATATTTTGATACTGTATATTTACTTCAAATTTACTTTACATTTTTATTTACTTATATATATTTTTATATTTTTATGTCTGAATCATATGTACTTTTCAGCTCAAGATATTTTAAAGAATATGACAACTGTGGTCTATTTTAAAATAAAGGCTGAAAATAATACAATATGTTTATTTTGAATTTAAAACATTAAGAAAGAATTTGGGAGTGATGGAGAGAGCACAAATAGATGGTCTGACTGTTCATACCCTGGCAATATTACAACATTGTGTGTGTTCTGTGGTAAACTCAGAAGTTTCCAACCGTGGGCGGCACCTCTTTACCTCTAATTCTAGTTTGTGGATAAAGATATGTTAATTCCTTCTTGTGTGTAAGTGTTACTGAGCATCAAGTTCTATGTTGAATTTGTACTTTGAGGTTAATGCAGTAAGCCGAATTGTTTACATTTTTAAATCACCACATGCAATATCCGTTGTGGGGGAAGAAATCAAAATCCTAAAATCTCCTTGAACCGAACACATGTACCCAGAAATTTAGATGTGCTGTCACAGAGCAAAAGAGAATTTATTTGCCAGCAGCATGAAGTTTGATGTGTGTACCTTTTTAAAATATTGGATAACTGCACTGGCTTATGTCAGACACATTGAAGAGTGTAGTACCAAATCTTTTAGTGTTTGTTTTCTAAATGGACTTCCCCTTACAAAAACTGGAAGACCCTGTTTCCCTGAACAGTAATGTCCCACTATGTCAACTCTTAACTTTGCCTTGACAAACAGTGCAAACAGTGCCTCCTTGATGACCTCATGCATATTGTTGATGGGCTCCAAAGAGATCAATCATTAATCATTAAATTTAACCATAATAATAACATGATCTATGATCAAAAAATAAAAAATTATGTCTAAATTGACACAGCTCAACTCCAAATAATAACACCCTTGATGTAGTCTACTTTTTCAGTAATATAACTAAAATTGTACATTCTGTATGTATACTAATTAATAAAATATTTTTGACCTTAATATATTAATCATTTTTGAATTCGATAAGAGAGAAAAAAATCGGTTAGAAAAAATATAGAAATAAATTTACATTGTATATGAATAAAACTTGAAACATCAATATACCACAGTCTCAATGTTTGACCTTTCACAACACAACATGCTCAAAACCCCAAAGAAATACAATTATTTAAGAATCTTACAGGAGTAATTGCATGAAGGTAAAATAGTGCCTAAATGATTTGCATGCGCCGAGCAAGATTTGTAAAAGCGTAAATGATGTTGCAAGCGTAAACGTAAATCGCATGCACACAGAACATTTTGTAAAGGTGTAAATCAAGTTACAAGTGTAAGTAAAAAATAAAAGCAATACTTTAGTTCTTTGCATAAGAGTAATTAATGTGTTGTGAATCTGTCATTTCATATTAACACGATGTAAATTTTGTGTGTATTCTTCTGACTTCCATTTTTTTTGCGCTTACACTTTTGACACTGTTTTTGCATCTAAACATGGCAAAGACATTGCAAACCTGCAGTCAGCGATATGCAAGCAATGAAAGGGTGTCATGAACAGCAAAACAGATTGACCAGGTAGAATCGGTTCACATGTGTAAAATAAACTACTGCAAACATAAAAATGACTTTGTGGTAACTATTAAATAACTAAATAACTATTTTCCAATGTGGCAAATTAAAACAATGTTGCGCCAAACACCAGTCCAACAGTATACAAAAATATAATCCAATTATCCAGGTGCATAGATCCAAAAATATGCAAAGTGAAGGAATGACAAATCTGCACTCAAAAATGGGCTAAATTAGCTAAAAAACTATTTTCCAGAAATAATCTGATATACACTGTTCCATCTTCCCTTTGTTGTACTCACACTTTTGGCACAAATTGCTCACTGAAAATAATTTGTATGTATTACTACAAGTGTAGTAATACATACAAGTTATTTTATTGTGAGATTAAAGTTGAGCTGACACCATTTATTGAGATAAATATGAATATCAGTCCAGTGTTCAAATGTTCTTCTAGTTGCTCTTCATTATTTGAATTATATTTGAATTACTTTCAATTATCATTTGCATGGTGGATGGATGGATGGAAATTGCTGGTATCATTAAACTCAGTCTAAAAACACAATTATATTTGTAAACTCTTTTTACAGAGTTTTGTTTTATATGCTTACATAATTTATGGTTTTAACTGAGTTCTGTGATACAGGTAATTCCATCTATTCACTAAAATGTCTTGCCAATTATAAATAATAGTAAATATAATTAAATCGTATATGTATTAATATTTCAGTTTAATATTTAAGAGAGGAGAGATACCCAGAAGAAAAACACTAAGCCATGTGAAGAACAAGCTGTCTGACACGTTATTAAACCAATCAAGTCAGTGTAAACTGGTCAAGGCATCTGACTGGTTACTAGAAGCAGGTAGATCAGCCTTCCCCGTCATGCTTGCAAAACTCTTTTCAGTGAGCAATTCATGCTAAAAGTGTGAGCATAACAAAAGGGTAGACGGAATAGTGTATATTGGATTATTTCTGGAAAATATTTATGCCACAAACAAAAGTCATTTACATGTTTGCAGTAGTTTATTTTAAAAATACAGACTGATTCTACACAGTCAATCTGTTTTGCTGTTCATTAAACTCTTTCTTTGCTTGCATATCACTGATTGCAGGATTGCAATGTTTTGCCATACTTAGGTGCAAAAACAGTGTAAGTGTAAAAGTGTAAGTGCAGAAAAAAAGTTTAATTTGTGTTAATACGAAATTACAGATTTGAATTACACTTATGCAAAGCATTAAAATATTGCTAAAGCTTGCAACTTGATTTACACCTTTACAATACGTTTTGGGTGCATGCAAAAAAAAGGGAAAATTTATTTGAACAGGGATCCGTGTTTATGTCCATGTGTCACCTTACTTAGTGACAAATATATCAATCACCACAATACCAGGCCTGATGGAGACACTGGAACCAGTTTTCAAACTTTTAACTCTCCTGCGAACAGCTGCATGCTACAACACAGACTGCATCAGCAACTATTGAAACTCTTAAAATATCCAACTATTATTGAAGAAAATATTAGGCAAAAATTGAAGACATTTTGAGCTAGGAGAAATGTATATGTGTAACGTTACAGAGTAGCCTGGACAGGCAGGAGATGGACGAGGACCCTGATGATGTCAGAACCCAAGTGCAGTTTTTATTTACAGTGCTGGTATCCAAACATGAAACAGTATATCCAAAAGGTGAAACCGAACATAAACATGAACAAGTTGACTAGACTAGACTATAAATTTTGACTTAACTAGGAATAGATTTGACTTGACTTGGAAACAGTGTTACAACCAACAATACTCGACAAAGGACTATAGCAAACATAAGGGCTTAAATACACTGACAAGGGAAACACATGACAAAGAAAACCAATTACAAGACTTAATGAATAACAAGGTAACAAGACTACTAAAACATGAACCAATGAAAATACAAGACTGATAACAAGTTAACAAGACAATACACCAAAGAAAACAAGACACATGAACATGAGGAAAACAGGATATCACATGATTAAGACACATGACCAGAAAAAGGAACAGGAAGTAAACTCTTAAAATAAAAGACATGAAAACAAAACATCAACAAAAACACATTTATACATGACAATGTGACTGTAACGGTGTGCTGGCACTGGCACTGACGAAGACGATGATGTAAAAATGAAGAACCCAAGTGCAGTGTATTGAATTACGTGAAATCCAAAACCCTAACTATAGACATAAACTAAACTAGATATAAACATGAACAATTAACATTAACTTAAACTCGACTAAACTAGACTTAGCAAACAAGGTTACATCAACAATACTTGACAAGAGACAATGGCAAACCTGAGGGCTTAAATACACAGACATTGGGTAAATCAATAACAAGAAGACCAATAAACAGACAGAACTATAAACAAGATAACAAGACTAATAATCCTCATGATCGCTATAATGTGGTTCGCTCTCAGTGGGGCGTGTGGTGAGTTGTGCGTAGATTGCCACAATGGATGGCATGGGCCTCCGTGGTAATGCGCTAAACGAGCCATGCAAGAAGAAGTGAGGGTTGATGGTCTCAGACGCGGAGGCAGCTGTGATTCATCCTCCGCCTTTTGTATCCTCAACTCTTTCATTATTGTAAATAACCATAAGTATATTTTGTTACAGAAAAGGTGATTGTCTTTTATTTAGAAATTTTTGTATTGAAATGGTTGACTTCCGGTCTTAAGCTGCGCGCTTTTGTTTTCTTTTGGAAGCGTGCTCGCCCTGGTTAGCGCAGTTTATATAGCATATAGCTTGTTATCCCAAACACGGCAATAACTTCGACACGGAGCCATGGTAAACGTCAAATTCATACTTGCAGCCCCTCTGAAGAGGCAAAAGGTATGTTAAATCAGTTGAGATATAAGCATTTTGTCTGTTAATATGTTCGTTTTTGCACAAATGTAAGAGCATGTAAATGTGAACAATGTTAGCTGATCAGATACATGTTTTGTATACATTTCAGCTCTTACATTGGTAATATGGTGAATGGATTAAGGTTCATAAAGGATTAAACATCATAAAACCATCAGTAAACGTCTCATCCTTGTTCGGGGGGCATGCTAAAATTATATTTTACCCGTTCAGATTAGGAAACTATGTCGCTTTGAGGTCCTCACATGTTTTTTCTCTTTTATGCAGGTCTCACGCTCACATGCTCATCAGCTTTGGATCATCAAACAGAGGTAATTTCTATATACCTAAGATCATTCACATTCACGTTTACACAATCAAAGATACATCAGTATAGCCCCCATGGAATTGCATACACTTGAATTTAACTTAACGTTTTCTTCAGTAGAGGTCATGGCCACTCTTACAGATGTAAGTTGGCCAACATAACTTCTCTTGTAATAGCTTTGGATTGGCCAAGCGTGGTTTCCCGCGTACACTTATCTGGAGAAACATCAAATTAAAACAGAGGTAAGACACACCCGAATTTAGATTGGTCAAGCAGCATTTGCTGTTCTAAACGGAAAATCCCTTTTTGTCTTTGCAAACCAAGTACACTTGAATCGATGCCAAATATTATTCATCACTAATCTGACGCAGACTTGCGGTAACATACGAATCGTTTAATCTGCTTGGGAAAACTATTTCAGAGTCAGTCAGAATAAAATCAAATGTTTACAATTTATTGACCAGGTAAATAGAACAATAATACTAAATCCAATTCATAGATGAATTGATCAATATGCTTACCAAATGGTGATGTCTGTCATTATAATTAGATTTTGGTCCCCTATTGAGGGGTTCACAACTGTGGGATCAGAATTTGTAATTGAATGATTTCTTGATTCCTGTAGATTTACATACAGGAGGTAGTTTGTATGGAGGATCTGGGGGAGGGCACACCTTTAAGCGGCACACCACATTTCTCAGATTTTATAACTTCCTTTAGCTTTTCATTATGGCTGGGAGAATGAGACCAGTTTACCAGGGGCACTTAAAATGATACCAAACATGTATATTTACTTTTTGTACACACTTAACATTGCATAGGTTTTTAGTGAGCTTTAAGTGAAGGGGAGAAGATGAGACTGTAGAATTGAGATGCGAGCTGCACTTTTTGCTGCGTCTCGGATGTTGCCGTTACATATGCAAGTTCAAGTGTTAATTCCCATGAGAGCCTTTTGTTTTCTCAAGGATTAGCCCAGACTCGCTGGCACCCACCTTACAACTGAACCAGATATTCCATCGCAGCATAATAGTAATGAAATTCTTTACTGATAAAATAATAAGAAATAAAATTGGAACTATGCAATCAACTGTCACAGCACCTCAGAAAACAGTGTCTCATAATTTTGCTCATGAGCAATTTCAACCCTTCACTGTTATAGGTCATGAACAGCTAACAAAACTTATAAAAAAAATCAAAAGCCACAACATATATGTTATATCTAATACCAACTAAGTACTTAAATAAGATATTCCCAGTAATCTCAGAACCTCTTCTTAATATTATTAACTATCCTTAGGATATGTCCAAAGAAACTTTATAATGGCAGTTATCAAACTGCTTATTATGAAGCCACAGCTTGATCCTAGAGAATTGGCTAATTACAGACTGATTTCAAATATACAATTTATGTCGAAAATACTAGAAAAGGTAGTGTCCTCCCAACTATGTTCATTTCTACAGAGAAATGGAATATATGAAGAATTTCAGTCAGGATTTACACAGTACAGAGACTACAATTATCAGAGTTACAAATTACTTGCTCTTATCATCTGATCACAGCTGCATTTCTCTTCTAGTGCTTTTAGATCTCAGTGCTGCCTTCGACACAATAGATCATGACATTCTCTTAAATAGGCTGGAGAATTATGTTGGCATTAGTGGATTTGTATTAGCATGGTTTAGGTCCCATTTATCAGACCGCTTACACTTTGAATTTGTAAATGAGGAATTGTCAAATCAAACAGGGTGCCACAGGGATCAGTTTTAGGACCTCTGCTTTTCTCCTTATAAATGCTTCTCCTGGGAGATTTTATCAGGAATCATGGAATAAGTTTCCACTGATATGCCGACAATACCCAACTTTATATTTTTTGTAAACTTTTTTCACAATTCTCCAAATTAGCAGAGTGTATCAATGAAGATTGGATGGAAGAAATTTCTGTCTACTCAAGAATTTTTTTCCCTTCTACTCAATTCTGACAAAACAGAGTTACTAATGATTGGACCAAAAACCTCTAAAAATAAGCAGATAAAATATGATTTTACTCTAGATGGGTGTACTGTTATGTTGTCTTCTACAGCAAAAAACTTCAACTTCAAGGACTATTAATTATAATCCTTTGCTTAAGATTATTTTTATTCTTTTCATAAATACTCAAACTATAGGCCAGTCCCTGCTCGGGTGCCATTTTTTCTCTCTAAACGTACTACGGTGGCCCAGAGGTTCACAACACAATAACATTTGCAAAGCAAACAAAAGTTCACAACACAAATAAATTAAGATACAACACAAATAAATTAAGACACCACACAACAAAATTAAGCCACAACACAAAAAAATTATGCCATAACACAAATACATTGACACAACACAAATAAATTAAGCCACAACACAATGAACCTTGCTCTGAAAATAAATTCTCAAGAAATTTCAATATTTCAGGGTAAGCGGAATATTTTTTCTGTCTAATTCATTGTCAAATAGTCATTTGATCTCAATTAATGCAACGTGATAATTTGAAACTAAAGATGACATGTGAGAGCAGCACCGCAGCTTGCTCTTGAATGGAGGAAGAAAACGCAGCTCACAGTCCAGACACATTCCAAACCTTCCAAAAAGCCTTACAGGCGATGAAGGTCACAAAGTATGAAGGAATTATAGTACAAAAATACAAAATAAGTAAAAACAGAACATGAAATAAAGTGGAAACATACCTACAAATACACTTGAGCAAAACTTACCTGCTAAAGCACCTAAAAAGGTAACACCCCGACATTATTTAATGCATCCTTTATTAAAGTTCAAATAATAAGGATGCAGTTGTGTAAATAAACACAAACTCTGAAACCGGAATTTCTCTGTGCGGTCAGAACCGCTCGAGTCCCATGAAAAACAGTGAGAGAGAGAGAGTTTCAAACTTCTCCTGGCAGATAGATGCTCATCCCTTGTGCAGCTACTATAGATTATAAAATGATGGCTTGCGATGTATTGAATCATAATATTCGTCTTGGGTTACTTAACAGTAAGAGGCAAGACCCTTGCTGGCGAACTCTGGCCAAGACTCCCGGAGAAAATGCATACAGGCGCATTCTGGGCCATGTATGTGCCATCGCATCCAGACCCAGGGGGGCTGGGTGACGCAGAGAGCAGTAGAAGGGACATTGCGCTGTCTGTTGAGAGGCAAAGAGGTCCACTGCTGCTCTGTAATATCTCAACCAGATTTGTTTGACTACCTCAGTCGGGGTGGAGTTTCCAATCCCCTGTTGGTATTTTCTTTCTGAACAGTAAATCTACTCCCACATTCAGGCATCCAGGGATATAAACTGCTCTGATTGACAGGAGCTTGCCCTGGGCCCAAAGGAGAATCTGAATGTAGACTTCCTTGATGGTTTATGTAAGAGACTACTGCTGTGTTGTCTACCCGCACCAGGACTTGGCAGGCTCTCAGATACTGGAGGAAGTATTTCAGGGCCAGAAATACAGCCATCAACTCGAGACAGTTGATGTGCCAATCGAGCTGATGACCCTGCCATTCCCCTTGAGCTGGACGACCACTTAAGGCCACTCCCCATCTGGGAGACGTCTGTCATTAGCAACTTGCAATGGCAAGACACACCAAGAGTGGGACCCAAAGTGAGGAACCGGGGTCTGAACCACATAGAAAGGGTATGAAGCGCACGGCATGTAACCATTTTCTGCCTTAGGGGACTGGCCCTTGGATGAAATCCCCTGGCTTTGAGCCACAACTGAAACGGTCTCATGTGCAGAAGGCCCAAAGTGATTACAGAGGACGCAGATGCCATGAGACCTAGTATTCGTTGATACTGACGAACAGTGCAAACTTGGCCTAGCCTGACTTTTCTCAGGGTGTTCTGAATGGACACGATTCAAGCGGGAGACAATTGTGCCTGCATCATGATCAAATTCCATACGACCCCCAAATAGGTAGTTTCCTGAGTGGGAGAGAGAATGCTCTTTTTGACGTTGAGTCTTAGACCCAGAGAAACCAGATGAGCTAAGACGACATCCCTGTGCTGTAATGCCAGTTCTTGTGACTGTGCTAGTATCAGCCAGTCGTCTATGTAATTCAGAATGCGGATGCCCCAGAGTTGCAAAGGAGCCAGTGCTGCATCCATGCACTTCATGAATGTGCTGGGTGATAGGGCTAGGCCGAATGGAAGAACCCGATATTGGAAAGCTTCGCCCCCAAAAGCGAACCTCAGAAACTTCCTGTGTTGTGGCAGAATTTCTATATGAAAGTATGTGTCCATGAGATCGATCGTGACCAACCATTCGTGATGTTGGATTTGAGACACGACCGTCTTGACGGTTAGCATCTTGCACTTGAATGCCCTGACTGAGCGATTCAAGCCTTGATGGTCTAAAACCGGACGCAACCCCTCATCCTTCTTGGGAACCAGGAAGTATCTGCTGTAATAACCTGACTCTTTCTCTGAAGGGGAACATTTTCTATGGCCCCTTTGAATAAGAGATTTTGCAGTTCTTTCCAAAAGTAGACATGCTTGTTCCGGTTTTCACAGTAGTGGGAACCACGCCGTTGAAATGCAGAGGACGGCAAACTAATTTAATTCTGTAAAATTTTTCTACTGTTCTTAGGACCCACATAGAGACACCCGGCAGTAGCTTCCAGGCTGCTAGGTTCTCTGAGATGGTTATACATTTTGACATTGAGGGGATGTTGAGTGTTCCGTATCCTGGACTACGGTAGGAAGCAACGGAACACCCAACATTTCGCTAGAAACCACTAAATCCCGAAATACCAGAAGCAGTGGGAATGGAGAGGTTTCATGGGGGTATCGGGAAGGTACAGGTGGATGTTTCATGTGCCCCGTCCTGAGGGGGGCTACCCCCATAAGGCTGGGGGCTGGCGACCCCTCACCCTGAGTGCGGCAAGGAAGGAATTGCCCGAAGGCCTCCTCATGACTCTTTGCCTCTTGGAACCTGGTGATGATTGTGTTCATAGAGTCACCGAACAAGCCAGAAGGTGAAACCGGGGCATCGAGGAGGAACACTTTGTCCTTGTCTCTTATGCCCGAAAGATTGAGCCGTAAGTGTCTCTCCATGCTGACCAAAGCCGCCAGAGACCGGCCAATGGCATGAGCCGTCTGTTTGGTTGCCTGGAGAGACAGATCCATGGCTCAACGGAGCTCTGAGAAAGCCTCTTCGTCGACCGTAGTACCAGCACTTCCTGCACGGCTTTGTGGGGAGAGTGGGTCTCTTTAGAGATGATGCCGAGCCAGGCGAGAGATAACCCATGATAGTCAAATATGTCGATGTCAAGGGCACAAAGACATGGGAAGTATAATGTTTCCTCCATGAATGAGAAAGCTTGTCATGGAGGTCATCAAAGATAGGAAGGGACTGATGTAGCGTTCCCTTCCCTTGGCCACCAGACAGAAATCTGTCCTCCAGTTTGGAACGTTTGGGGGTCTCTTGTTCGCGTGGCCAGTCTAACTGAAGTCTGGCCACCGCCTGAGTAACCACCTCGAGTAATTCTTCAGCCGCTTTGCGAGGAACGCTCAGAGGTAGGTAGCTCGAAGGTTGCTCCCACCTGACCTGCCCCAATGCAAGAGCAGCATGCACTTCCCCCAACACACAAAACAATACTGGTGTGTGTCCGTTTCATCCATAGAGCGTAAACACGGGAACACACACTGCTTGCTTTGCTTAACATTCATTTTTGGAAAAGAGAAAAGTTTTCTGCACACTGCATTACAAATTCTAACTCCTAACAGAAGAAAGTAGAACGTTTTGACAGGTTGAGAAGCACAACACACACAGAGTGATCTGAAGACAAAAGACCTGATGATGCCCCTGTGGCGCATCTAATTATAGCCCCTGTACCGGCGCATCCTGATGATGTCACCGGCAGAGGGTATAAATT
Source organism: Xyrauchen texanus (assembly GCF_025860055.1). Taxonomy (NCBI): domain Eukaryota; kingdom Metazoa; phylum Chordata; class Actinopteri; order Cypriniformes; family Catostomidae; genus Xyrauchen; species Xyrauchen texanus. The sequence goes on from NC_068279.1 coordinate 12,625,094, forward strand.
CTAGTCAATTTCATTGACGTGTTGTACACATATTCACAGCTGGTCACTCCTAAAGACGTTCCCAAAGCGCTAAATCAGTGCAGCATCAAAGTGTAGCTTTTGATAGGGAACTGTAGTGATGGGTCATTCATTTTTAACAAATCTTTTAATTTAGTAATCCTTGGTGTGAATTACTCCAGATGCTGTTTTTCTGTCATTATCTCAGGAAAGCACTGCTCTCTCTTTGAACGAGTGCTATGACTGAAAGGGTGACCAGCCAGGTGGTGTAGTTTAACATTTGTGTCAAGATGAGTGGAAGGAAAAATGGTTAAGGTGCCATGCAATAATACGCTCATATAATTATTCTTTTCCACTTTGAAGCTTATGAGATGCATTAATAATCTGTCAGGATTCAGAAAGAAGAGGACTCAATTGCAGGGTACACCACGGTTTATTGGGAAATAAACAAGCACGAGCCGGACAGGATAAGGTCCACAGACAATAACAGCCTCAGAAAGCATAGGCTAGGTCCATAGAACGGTAACTCCCAGCCAAGAGCAGTCCGCACAAGAGGTCAAGGATGGTGGCGAATGAGACGGTGGAAGCAACGGGCAGTGTTGGCAGGTGAGGCGCAGCAAAGTGGAAGGGAGATGACTGCTTGTAGGCCGGAGGTGGCGGGGGAATAAGATCTGTCCAGCAGCCTGGAAGACGGGGAGACTGGAGAGAAGAAAAAAAAAGAAAAAGGGAAAAGACTAAACTGCTCAGAATGCAAGCCACAGGGGACAGGGGAAAATAATGCAAAAACCTATAAACTATGCCAAGTTAATGTATATGTGGAATAATGAAGGCCTCTTTTAAACTTCTTTTGTTGGGGTAGCTGCAGCTGCTCCTTGTTCAAAGGATGTTTTCTATAGGAATGTGTTTCCTGTCTCTACTCTCACGTTTCACACGTAGTTCAAACATGTATGTCAACCCCATATAAGGTAAAGAACTATTTCATTGGTGGGGGTCCAGTGGAATGTGTTTTTTCTGGACCATATAACAAAGTGCTGAACAATAAACGTGGAAGAAGGATTTGATAGCATTGGGTGATAGCATTTATTTCTTCCCTCAGCTGAGACGCATCGAGAAGGGGATTGCAGATCAACAAAATAAATTAAATACATTGGATGACAAAATGATCTAACAGTATAGGAAAAATAAATATAAATAATCAATAAAGATAAAAAAATAATAAATCAAATCAGGGCTGAACAAGCTGGGATCAAGACACAGCAAAAGAAAAGCAAAATAGGAAAAACCTAGGATTCCAAAGCAAATCAAAATTGAAGAAAAATAAAACTTAACTAGACTACCACAAACAGCAAGAAAAAGCAAGACTAGCAAGACGTGAATAACAACATGCAAAAACACGATCTGGCAAGGGACAAAAAACACAAGGGGAATATAAAGAGAGGCTAATGATATAAAGAGAGGCTAACATAACACGTGAGTGTAATGTTGAACTAACAAGGTGGGGCGACAGCTGACAGTTGAGCGCATGGAAAACAACACATGCAGACACACATGGCGGACAAATTATACAGCCAAGCCCTACGGACGAACAACGACACAGACACAAACAGAACTAGGCTGATCAAACAGACGTCCTGACATAATCATGTTATCTAAATAATAAGATCACTAGTCAAACAAAAAACTTCAGAATCTATATTTTTACTTTATGTCTTTGGTTCAGGAATTTAAAAGACTAGAGTTAGTTGAATGAATCAGAATCCTTGTAATCTCTCACACCCTTTGACAGAACAGTTAAGAGTTATGGAAATAATTATGAATTTAATCGATAAATTGACTGTTTCCAGAGAAGAGAAATTACATTACAAATCCAAGATTTTTTTTTTTACTGGAATTTTAAGGCAGCGATTAAACTTAAGTGTTAATTTATATTGGGCTGAAATGTTGATGAGTGTAAGTGGATGCCTACTGGTCTGGTTATTAACATTGTGTCAAACTTTCCATATTTGTTCAGTGGAAAGTACAAAGTTTCTCGTCACTGGGCTGAACTTTCACAGAAAAGTGTGAAAATCTTCATTTGTATTTCTCCTTACTTGTTGGTGAGAGCAAAGTTGAATCTGCATAGAATGTGCTGGCTAACAAGGCGACTGAGGCTTATAAGGTATGTCAATTTGCATTTTTGTATTTTAGGTCTTATTGTCACAACCATTTGGCAAAAAATAAATGTAAATGTAGAATCTTTAAGAATATGAAAGTCTGTAACCTGAGCTCAAAGCTTGTGGTAAGAGTAGAGTGGTATCACGCAGATGCCTCATCATGCTCATGAGCAAGAGGCTTTACCATTATTGCAAATTCTTCATTTCCCACACAAAATTTCCCATTGTAGTAAAATTACCACATCTACTGTTCAGACGTTTGGCAGCAGTTATCATGTATACTTTCTCTGTGTACGTGAGATTGCTGAAAATCTGTAATAAACGTATATTAGCTGTTTCTTTCTATTGAATTTCTTTTTTTATTCCTATTTCTTTGGTTATTCTTTTCACTGTCCATAAATTAAAATGGCTGCTTCATGAACAGTTTACACAATTCTTTGACAAATATTGAAGCATCCTGGAGTGAATCCACTGAACAGATGCAACACATTGGCAAGTAGTATTTTATTAAGTCAGTCTCAGGGAAACCCATAGTCAAACTCGTTCTAGTGCACTGAAATGTTCAGTCCATTGAAATTCCCAGAAAGCTCCACAAAAACTAACGAGCATCAGCTGCTCCCTATATTCACTTAGGTCTATTGAAAATGTATCATGTCTCCTTCAATTTTTCAAGTCATTAAAATAGAAGATGAAGCCAGGCACATTTCATAATGACACTGTACTTCTTAACTGCATTGTACCAATGTTTAGAAGATCACTTTCCTTGCTAGTGCTCAAACTTGTATTCACAATATACTAATTCACAAGGTAGGGAATTAGAAAATGGAACGAGGCATATATAAAGTCGATTTTATTGGGGGGAAACATGCCTCCTTTCTATACAAATATATAGGCTTATTATGGAATGCACTTAATACACTAAATATTGTTTTCCAGACGCAATCAATGATGCACTGTTAATTCTAATGGCAGCAATAATTAATCAAACTGTGATCAAATAAAGGAAAAGAGTGTTAAATCTGTGTTATGAGTGAAATATAGTTAAATGATTTTGTTTTTACTTTTTTATTTCTTGTTATTTCTTCTGCCTAGATTATATCTTGATTTCTACATGTAGAACAACACAATTTCTCTATGAAGGGCTACCTCAACATAAAATAACAGCGCTAAATTATGACAACCATTACAGAGGATATAACCTTGATAAACTCAGAGTTTGTATACTGAATGCATTTTCCTAATCCCAAAACTAGAATAATTTAAATCATGAAGTGAAAGTAGGGGAACTTGTTGATAGGGAAAACAAAAACAGTTTTTGTGGAAGTCAATGCAGTGTGACTACACATTGCTCAAGAGAGGACATCAGATCTGTATAAATGCGAAGGACAGTTATCACATGTCAAATTGGTACTTCCAAGGTTATGCTGGACACACTGATTTTAAGCTAAGGTGAGAGTTTGTCTTTTTGATTAGTCTTTTTCAGTTTTTATGATTTATGTATTTACCATCCTACCGTGTTAGCATACCTTTGAGTGTTTCTGTCCACAGTTAAATTTATTTATATATGTCAAGATTTTAGAAATTCTAAAAGATTTAAAGAAATAAGAAAACAAATAATGAAATTGTATTTTGTTTTGTGTTTACAGGAATTCTGCATGAACTACAATGGAACTTGATCTCAGTTATGATTATATTGATTATCCGAATGTCACCACCAATGTTACTTATGAGGAAGTTTCTTTCAAAGTCCACAGCAAATGTTTCTCTCAGATTCTGTGCCTGTTGTTTGTGGTGATCAATGTGATCATCTTCTTGCTGGGCATTGGAGGAAATGGGGTGGTTATCTGGATCGCAGGTTTTGGCATAAAGAAGTCTGTTAACACTACCTGGTACCTGAGTCTGGCCATATCTGACTTCATATTCTGCGTCTTTTTGCCTTTTAACATTATCTATGGCGCAACTTCGGACTGGATCTTTGGACTCTTCATGTGCAAGTTCACATCCTTTATTATGTTTCTCAACATGTTCAGCAGCATCTTCCTCCTTGTCATCATCAGCATAGATCGATGCATTGCCGTCATGTTTCCTGTTTGGGCCCAGAATCATCGTACTATCGGAAAAGCCGCAGTGATAATTGTGCTTGCATGGGTCATCTCTTCTGCTTTAAGTATTCCATCTGTTGTATTCCGTGAGGTTCAAAATCACTTAGGTATAAATCGATGTATGAACAACTACACATCTAGTCAGTACAGCCACCAAATCATAGCCATGAGTCGCTTTGTTTTTGGATATGTGATCCCATTCCTTCTCATCATCTTCTGCTACACTGTCATCATACTTAGACTGAGAGCCACACAGATGGCAAAGTCCAACAAACCATTTAAGATCATGACTGCTCTCATTCTCACCTTCTTCCTGTGCTGGCTGCCGTACCATACATTTGTGCTAATCGAACTGAATCAAAGTGTCAGTACTGAGATCATAACGCATGGGCTGAAAATTGGCACCACTGTTGCTGCCACAAACAGCTTCTTAAACCCGATTTTGTATGTCTTCATGGGTAATGATTTCAGGAGGAAATTCAGGAGCTCCATCTTATCAAAAATTGAGAATGCCATAGGAGAGGATGGGCGAACAATGAGCCGCTACTTATCTCGCTCCAGCTCAGTGGAAGCCAGGGTGTCCACTCATATCTAAAGAAACAACTGGAAGTGACAGAAAATTATATTTTCAGAGATGTACAAAAATAAATCAAACCATAATTGTGCATAATACAAATTGATTCCTGATGTAAGCTTCTACTTAACTTATCACAATCATTTCTGTAATTTCTTCTTGATTATATGAGTTTTTAGAATTTCAAATGTTTTTATCTGTAATTAAAATCAAAGTGGTCAAGAAGTGCAATATTGAATAATACTGGGTTGACATTTTTATAGTCATAATCTAAAGTAGTTGATTACAGACTCAAGGCAAGAAGAAACTTCAAGTGATATTTCAATATACCAGGCAGAATATGATGTGTTCTATTGTTTTATGTGACTATAAATGAAAATGTGTATACTGTATATCTGATAATATGTGCTTTTCAAGGAGTCATTGGAAACATTGAACATGATTAATGTAGTGGTGGTGGGGTGGTGGCGTGGTGTGGTGGCATAGTGGGCTAAAGCACATAACTGATAATCAGAAGTTTGCTGGTTCAATCCCCACAGCCACCCCATTGTGTCCTTGAGCAAGGCACTTAACTCCAGGTTGCTCTGGGGGGATTGTCCCTGTAATAAGTGCACTGTAAGTCGCTTTGGATAAAAGCATCTGCCAAATGCATAAATGTAAAGTTTAATGTCAAATGATTAATGAACTAGGCTAACACATCACTGCAGTTTGTAATTGACATAACTTTAATTAGAAATTTAAGGCAGCCGTTTAACTTAAGTTCCCAGTTAAAATGGGTTGAAATTTGTACAGAAAGTTAAATGTTTTGTGACTAATAAACACATACAATGCCGTAATTATCCCCATCTTCAAACATTAAATTGATGTCTCTCATTTAGTTATACAGTGAATACAGTATTGTCAAAGATATGGTCATTTTCCTAAATATAGACTATTTTAAGAATATAGATGCTGAATAAAGAACCGTTTATTTTCCTAAAATATTAAAATGCTTATTTTTGAATTTCTAAGTACAGTTTATTAAAGCTTTATTGATTTGTTTATGATAGTTATTATTATTATTATTATTATTATTATTTGAAGACAACAGTGACAAGGCACCATTATATGACACATCCGGTGCGTTTCTTAACGCTGCAAGCAATGTAGTTAAATTCCATCACAATAGCCTACTTATTAGATTATATAGGTACTGTTGTATTTATACACCAAGGTGCAAACACCATATGCCAAATTTTTCAGCTAGTGTTCTGTGCAATACCTTAATTTGGTAATTTAATTTGTTCTTATTCATTTGCACAGAATTTCATTAAATATATTTATTCATTTGTGCAAGTGATGTATGTTTGGTTAGTTTAAAAAAATGTGTTCTTTCTTTTTTGTACTTCTGAAATAGTTATACTTTTTCTGATAAACTACAGTTGATAAGTTTGGCATTTTTTAAGGTGCTATAAGCAATTTTAGCTTTCTGAAGCTTTCACGTAACCGAGCCGATAAATTAGCCACGCCCACTCATTCAAAACCGTGCCCTCCAAAGAACATTTTGAGACCAAATTCAAGCAAAAGAGTGTAAGCCCGTTTATTAGGAAACTATGTCGCTTTGAGGTCCTCGTGTGTTTTCTCTACACTGAGGGTCTCACGATCACAAGCGGCCAGTATTGGATCATCAAACAGAGGTAATTGATATATACCTGAGATCGGTCACGTTCACGTTCACACAATCAAAGATACTTCAGTATAGCCCCATGGAATTGCATACACTTGAATTTAACTTAACGTTTTCTTCAGTAGAGGTCACGGCCACTATTACAGATGTAAGTTGACCAACATAACTTCTCTTGTAATAGCTTTGGATTGGCCATGCGTGGTTTCCCACGTACACTTATCTGGAGAAACATCAAATAAAAAACAGAGGTAAGACACACCCGAATTTAGATTGGTCAAGCAGCATTTGCTGTTCTAAACGGAAATTCCCTTTTTGTCTTTGCAAACCAAGTACACTTGAATTGATGCCAAATATTAGTCGTCACTAATCTGACGCAGACTTGCGGTAAGATATGAATCGTATAATCTGTTTGCGGAAAACAATGTCAGAGTCAGTCAGAATAAAATCAAATGTTTACAATTTATTGACCAGGTAACATAATCAATTCATCAATTCCAATTAGACAGTGATAAGTCAAATTTAGACATTTTATCAAAACCAAAGAAATTCGAATTGCAATCACCTGAAATAAACTACAAACAGTAAACTATGTGGGATCGTCTGACTACAGAGAACCATGAACAATGTGTCACATCTCCTTAAATACCCAGATAATTCAATATGCTTACCAAATGGTGGTATCTGTCATTATAATTAGAGTTTGGTCCCCTGTTGAGGGGGTTCCTGTAGATTTACATACAGGAGGTATGGAGGATCTGGGGGAGGGCACACCTTTAAGGGGCACACCACAGTTCTCATATTTTATTACTTCTTTTTGGTTTTCATTATGGCTGGGAGGATGAGACCAGTTTACCAGATGCACTGAGACACTTTAAATGATACCAAACATGTTATAGTTACTTTTTTGTACACACTTCACATTGCATAGGTTTTTAGTGAGCTTTAAGTGAGGAGGAGAAAGAGTGAGATGAAGAGACTTTAGAAGGGAGGTGTGAGCTGCACAGTTTGTTGCATCTCGGATGTTGCTGTTACATATGCAAGAGAGAGTTCAGATGTTAATTCTCATGAGAGCCTTTTGTTTTCTCGAGGAGTAGCCCAGAATCACTGGCACCCGCCTTGCAGTTTTCCCCGTTTGGCACCGTGGGCCACTCACAGGGTTTCCTGCAGTGTCACTTCAGTCTTTGTAAGGGGGACAGCTGTAAGGGGCTGAGAGCAAGTGCCATGTCTGTTGATGGATCTGATGAGGCATCTGAAGTCGCAACACTGTGTCTGGTTGAGGTTAGCACATGCGTTCAGTTCATAGAGTCCATCAAGGCTTTTGTGGCTTGTTCAGTGGACATGTCATTCCATCATGGAGAAACATCTGCTTCTGGTTGCACCTTCCCTGTAATGATGATCTGACTCTTTGAAGAATTCTCTGCCACCTCCAGTGGTGGTCTTCTGGGCAGACCTCAATTAGGTGAAGGAGTTCTCACTGGGAACGCATAAACACCTGAAAAGCATCTTAAACGACCATGTAAAGATGAAACTCTGAAGAACTTAAATGACACAAGAAAAGGTTGAGTAATACATGATGAAAAGATAAAAAATGAATCAATGTCACCAGTGCAAGTGGTAATCCAGGTCTCAACTGTGTCTTTAAAAATGCAAAGGGGACTAATTAGTCTGATTTTTTTTTTTTTACCGTTTTGAATTTAGTAGTGGAATTTAGATATACTTGATCTGAATTAATTAAAGGAAAGGTGCAACAGAGTTCAAGGCAATTAGAACATGTATCATCAATATACAATATTACAGTGGATACTAAATTAAAGGAAACATACCACAAAGTCAGTATAACTAGTATTTTCTTCAGTGGCAGGCATCATTAAACATATAGTTATAATAATAATTCTATGATTTTAGAATCACAGTTACAGACATATACAGTATAACAGTGTTAATTCAAAATGATCTAATATGTGTGATTTGGTGGCTAAGTCACAGTCGATGATATATGCTTATTTTAAAAATGGTGAAGTGGATCAATAGAAGTGTCTGCATTTCATATCGTCAACTTCTTTTATTTTTACATTGTTATTAGCGATGTGTTGAAAACCAGGGGCCCTCTGGTTTGCAACCATTCCAACAACAATCAATTGGTTTGATTTATATGTAGGTGGAATTGTTGAAATTTGGGTGGCAAGTTTGCTTGCAATTAGTAATTAAATCATCGATGTGTGACTGTAGCCATGCACATGTCCCATGTATATTACAGTATTTCAAAGGAAAGTGGTAAATAGTGACTGTTTTATGGAAACAGGTTTGTAATATCCTATGTGTGAGAGGCTATGTGTATGTGAGTGGCAGGCCAGATATTCAGTGGATTAGTATTTTCAGAGTCTTGGCCATTATTTTGTTCCATGATGTGTAGTAATAAAAGTGTGAGCTCTGTATGTTTAGGAGATGGGTGGAACTTGATCTACAGCAATTGGTGTTGCATAATTTTGGTTCCGGTGCTAATCCAGGAGGCCATACAGCTATTGTTTGTTTTTGTAAAACTGTGAGGTGTGAATGGCCCATTAGATTGTGCTTTCCCACCCATCTCCGGCATGGCCAATTTGATGTCCTGGCTTGAGGCAGGGGGATCAGAATTCTTTTAGCATCTGTCCCTCACGACATTGCAACCAGAAATATGAACAACTACAGAAAGAGAAAACAGTTAATGTTGAACCTTTAATTAATTTGCATTTAGACATGTGGTACTTTAATTTCCTCTGATGGTCAAAGCCAAACTGTTACAGACAGCTTTAGTCTCATACTGTATGGTTTGTGCCATCAGGGGGAAGAAGCATTTTGCTTACAAAAACATGTACCATTACAATGTCCAATGCAAATTTTATTTCAGAGATCAAATTAGACTGAGCATCTTTGGTGAGATCTGAATTACTGCTGATATTTTAGTGCAGTTTGAAGTGTGAAGCACCTTAAGAAGAGTCTGCACAGTCTGCTGTTGTGAGCAATATAGGCCCCAGTTCTGCTGGGGAACTTTATGAGCTTTGTTTTATTTTATTTTATTTCTGCTTAGCATTTTTTAAGGGTGCTATTCACACGTTTTATCATCTATGATCTCTGTGGTCTGTCAGGGTTATTACATTTTTGCCTGATGTTTAGCATTTTACACACACATTTTTTCATTGTCTATCCAGTGGAATGGTTCCCCTGATCAGATTTTAAATTCAATTGGTGCTTCTCAGCGAGAGATGATTTGGTTCATTATCATGTGCCACTGTTTTTACAGCATTGGTGCACAGCAAACAACGACCAATGAGAACCAATGAAATTCAAATCACAAGAATTTTCAGGGCCGGTATGGTAATGTCTAATATACATCTGCAATGCCATGCATAACCTTTCCCCGTCTGTGGCCATGCATGGCCATTATAATATAATGCATATTATAATGTGATTATAATACAACTATATTATATTAAAATAGTATAAATTAAAATAATTGTATTACTAGTCTCTGGAGGGCTTCTGGAACGATGTACTTATCGTCTCTAAACAGAAAAACAAGAAATCCTTGACAGCTGGACAGAGTACTGCTCCAAACTTTACAGCCACCTGCAAAATGGAGATCCGTCAATACTGACATGTCCTCAGACCAAAGAAGAGAACAACCTTCCTGTCCTCCATGAGGAGGTTGATGCAGCAATGCAATCACTAAAGAAAGGAAAGGCAGTGGGAATGGACAACATCCCAGCAGAGCTGCTAAAAGCAGGAGGAGAAGCAATAATTGACATCCTTACCATTATCTGCAACAACATCTGGCAAAATGGGCAGTGGTCTACACCATGGACTCAAACACTCGTCATCACGCTTCCAAAAAAGGGCAATGTTCAGCAGTGTCAAAATTATTGCACCAGCAGTCTCATTAGCCACCCCAGAAAAGTTCTACATAATATTGAACAGGTTGACAGCTCAAGCCGAACACATCATTGCAGAGGAACAGTCCAGATTCAGGGCAGGGCGCAGCACCACTGAACAGATTTTTAACTTAAGAATCATCTGTGAGAGGTACCTGCAACATCAGAAACATCTTTACCATGTGTTTGTGGATTTCAAGAATGTTTGACATGGTCTGGCATGCAGCTTTGTGGGCGACCATGAGGAACTACAACATCAACCCCAACCTGGTCAGAGTCATCAAACACCTGTATTACAAGCCCACCAGTGCAGTCCTCCAAAATGGAGCCATTGGAAACAGGTTCAGGATGACAATAGGAGAGCGTCAAGGGTGCCTACTCTATCCCACTCTTTTCAACATCTTCCTGGAGTGCTTCATGACAGATGCCCTGGCAAACCATGAGGAACCTTCAGCATAGGAGGCAGAGCAATCACTAACGTCCATTTTGCAGATGATATTGTTGGGCTAGCTGGAGGTGAAAAAGGACTGGCCAGCTTGGTAGAAAGGCTGGACACCCCCTCTCAAGCCTTTGGAATGGAAATCAATGCCAAGAAAACAAAAGTGATGACCATCAACATGAATGGCATCAACACAGACATAAAAACCAACAGGCAAATTCTCGAAACTGTGCAGAGCTTCAAATACCTAGGAGCGATTGTCTCGGATGAAGGGTCCAGGCAAGAAGTTTTCACCAGGATAGCTCAAACCACTGCGGCATTGACACGCCTTAAGCCCATCTGGAAACATCAGTTTTGGAACAAAAGTGAGATTATTGCGCTCAGTTGTCATCTCAAGTTTTCTCTATGCTTGTGAAACATGGACCTTCACAGCAGAATTACAGAGAAGAATACAAAGCTTGGAGATGAGATGCTACAGAAGACTCATCACATCACTAACGAAGAAGTCCGGCAGACGATCAGCCAAGCTATTGGACCATACAATGAATGACCTTCTCACAACTGTTATAAAGAGAAATCTGTGATGGTACGGTCACATCACAAGATGGTCAGGCCTAGCAAAGACCATCGTGCAATGCAATGTACAAGGAAACAGGAAGCGAGGGAGACAGAAGAAGAGATGGAAAAAAACATCCAATCCTAAGATAACAACCTTCAGTTTAGTGGACTAAACTGAAGCTCAGCCAAGCAAAGAGAGCTGCAGAGGACAGAGAGAAATGGAGAAAGCTGGTCAATAGATTGTCTGTAGTGCCCCAACGACCTCTCCTGTGGGGTTACTGGACATGATGATGATCTTTAAAGAAAGAGTGAACAAGAGTGTTCTCTTAACAAAGAGTGTATTGTTGTTCTTGAAGTGACCCCTCCCCATTTCCTCTCCTCGCCCACTCATTTTTCCAGTTCTTAGAACTCTTCTCAAACTGTGATGTTTCCTACTGAACCTGAGAAAGGGGGATTTCATGACCCTTTAGGGTCACTGTCTTTGACAGTCTCAGTTCTGCAACTTTACTTGTATTTCAGAGAGAATCTAGGTGTCAGATTTGTTTGGCCAGTAGTGCAGTATGCTTTTAGATTTCAATAAAAAAAAACTGTAGCAGAAAAACATAGAAGCACTGAAAATGGAAGAGTAAGGCTTAATCTTTGAGGTAAGATATTTTGTAGATTTTTTAGCTATAATATATCGATCTTATAGCTATAAGAGAAAATATGCATAAATGTTAACTTTATCACACAGTTCTCACTTGTACTCTGTGACGTTTTACATAAAGACTGAGAGCACTAAAGGAATTAAGATGCAACTGAATAATATGTTTGTAACACATTAAAGGTTTGGGTATGGAAGGAGGAGACGGGGAGCAGTGGCACACTTTAGGTAGGCTTTTTATTTTCTGCCTTTAGTCTCTTGAGAGCAGCCATCTCAGGTCTTTTCATATTTCAGTCAGTTCAATGAGACAAAACTCTCTGTTACCAAAATTTCTCAAACCCTTCAACTTCAAAGTAAAACAGCTATCACTGTAACAAGAAACAGCTGTTAGAAAACACCTCAACCAGCTTGAAGAGCCACACCACACCCTCTGTCCCAAAAAAGAAATGACCACACCCCATCACCACAATGTTCAGTGAGCATGTTGCAAAAGATTCAACAAAGGCTACTGTTGATCCTGATGTATTCAATGTGAGATTGTGACCACCTTTGCACTGTAAACAAACTGTCATTACAGTACCAAATAAAAGACATTACACTCTCCTCACTAAACACACTTTTCAATGTGAATTATTCTTACCCTTTCAAGTTTCATAATCAAAATCAGTTTTGATTCCAATGAAAATGCCTTAAACATGCAACTTTAGAGTTTAAGTAAAAAATCTCCTATGACCAAATAGTCATATAACCACATAATAGGTCACAAGGATGGTCAGAAAAGTGCACTTAGACGTTTATATGTAGAAAAAAGAGAGAAGTGTTGGGAGAAATCTGCTGGCATTGTACTTTTTCATGCAATGTGTTGAAAATACAGAAATGAGAACAAAGAAAGTTTAGCTCATAAAGCAGTAATAGCCACAGAGTTATCTTATTGTAATGATAAGACTTTTTGTAGTTAGGTTTCTGATTGAAATAAGTTATCTTACTGAAATGAAAGGATATTTTGTTAAGTTTCTGAAAGTATCTACAGCAGAAGAAGTGTACTGATGTACTAATTGACAAAATGAGTTTGATTGATTGACAGGTGGCAAAGGTCAAAATGGGCAGAGGTGAGTAATTGACATGTGTCAAGATGTCAAAATGGGGGAGGGTGTGTGAATTTGGTGGTGGTGGGGGTGTAGCATAGTGAAACACAGAGACAAAGGGTTCTCTCTCTTGTGACCATGGCTGTTGAGATGGTTGAAATTGAGTTGTCTCCAATGAGGTAGAATGTTGAGTTAGCGGAGGCTCTTTTTCCCCAGAGTGAAAATCTGAGGACCGAGAGTGTCAAAGTTTCTATTGGAACTGTAGAATATTGTGAGGCATGAATTTACCATGTCTAACAGTGGTCCGAATGGGTTTGAGTTTCTTAAAACAGCCCATGAACACCGTAAAGTTTAACAACATTGCATAACACAACAACATACACATTATAATCAGGAATTTGTGCTGCATAATGCATTCCATTATTTTTTTTTCTTCATCTTAAAGATTTTTTTGCCTTTCTAAATTTCACCCACATTTGCAAACAATACAAAGACTTTTCATTTTGTACATAAACAGGAGGGTTTTATAAAACAGTACAATTAAATATAAAAAATTATTGTAGCTATTTCAGTTGTTAATCGATCTCACTCTTTAATCAAATCCCATGCACAAATCTCACACCTTAAAATCTTTCATTTTAGAAACCCCCATTTTAGACATTGAGTGTGTTTTCAGACATGTAGACCATTTGCTTTGTTCCGAAACGGGGACTAAATTGTTTACAATGTTGCATTTTCTTCTTGGTTTGTTTCGCTTTCACAAGGGAAAAATTCAAAATGGACCAAAACTATGTCAATAAAAGTCACATGTGAGTAAGATGTCCCCTTATTGGTCAAATAATTATAATAAAAAAAATGTATGCCTGTAAAAAATTTGTCATTAGAGAATTTTCGAACGTCGCTATTTAGAGGTTGTGCTCCAAATACAAATTATCCATCACTCAAATGGATATGAGTTGTAAAGTTTCCATCATGGTTATTTTTAAACATCATTAGTTGCTTTTGCATTATTTCTCCATTGAAACATGTCTGTCCTCACAGATCTCTCTCTCTCTCCCTAACGTACACACGCACACACACACACACACACAAACAGCAGAATAAAGTTGAGTTTTATAATTGTCAAAAATTGCTAATGCCGTCTTGCATGTGTTCTGCCGCAATCCAAAAGAGAGACTTGATCGTACTAAAATTACCTCAGGAATTATAAAACAGCTCCTATTTTACACGTGCATTTATATCTAATATAGTTGCCAAAAGGCTATAGCCACATTTTGATGATGAATTAGAGAGAAGTGCTGATCTACAGATGTCTTCTCCAAAGATCTATCAGTTATGTTCATGGTTTTTATAGGGATATTGTTTGGTTCGTTGGTCCGTTGGGTCAGTTTGCATTCTCACCACAAGTGAACCACTCCAGAGTCCGTTAGAAATCGTTTGATTGCTTTTGGTGTTTTGGTGCAGGTCCGAGTGTGATTGTCATGTTCATATGCCTAAACGAACTGAACTAAGGTAGAAATCAAGCCAGGTTTCGAAACAAACCCTCCAAATGAGCCAGGTGTCAAAACTCCCTGAAACAACAGTTAACACAGATAATATGAATGCATCATAATCATAATGTGATTACACTGAATAAGTGATTAATCAGTGTTTTATTCATATTACTACAAATGTCAGTGATATCATTTTGGATTAAAAGCAACAAACATATGCTCTCTCGAGAATGTTTCCTAATTCGTGATGAACAATATAAAATAATAATAGCAATATTAATAATAATAATAAAGTTTTAAGACATGCACAGGCAATATTCTTATATTTTACTTATTTTAAAAGCATACATAGCTAAAACATTGTTGTGCTTTTCGTATGTTCCAGATCATTTAAACATACGATCGATTATTGAGAAAACATTGTTCAACATATGTATGTCACGCCAAAGGAAAACAAAACTGTTTTTGTAATGTATATGATGAAAACGAATTGTGGTCATCTTCATTACCCTCGACATCATCACTTGCCTCATAGTGCTTGTTGTCGACATCCTTCGAGTCACTGTCGGAATCATGAGCACATAAGTGGTTATGTAGATGAACCATCCACCAATTGTTTTTAAAATCACCCATCATTTGGTACCACACATTCAGGGTCATGTCAGCCCATTCTTTGATGTGCTTACATTTATCTTCAGAGTTATACAGATCCTTCCAAACTTTATTGTAGAA
The DNA here is from genome assembly GCF_025860055.1 of Xyrauchen texanus. Taxonomy (NCBI): domain Eukaryota; kingdom Metazoa; phylum Chordata; class Actinopteri; order Cypriniformes; family Catostomidae; genus Xyrauchen; species Xyrauchen texanus. Next base: position 12,640,444 of record NC_068279.1, read on the forward strand.
TATACACCAGTCCTTTTCCGTGAAAAACAAAGGGACTTCTACTTGGGTGAACACTCGTAATGTACCACATGGTAGATTGTGACAGTGTGAGCCGTTTTATAAAATTTTAACCCATTCAGACAGTCATGTAAATTCACGCCTCACAATATTTGATGATGGTTCCAGGAGAAACTTTTACACATTCAGTCCACATTTTCTCTTTGGGGCTCTTAGTGGGAGTGATAGCTCATCATTGAAAAAAGGGTTAGGCACTTAATTATTTTTAACAACCATTCACAAACTTCCATCATCCACCCTCCCCCATTTTATCAACTTGACACCTGCCAATCACCCCCCCTCCCCCATTTTGACCTTTGACACATGTCATTCAATGAATTTGACAGCACGTCATGCTCTTCTTCTTACAGCTCTTACTGAGGCTCTACAGTGCTGTCATGTCATTTTGACACACCATTTTATACATATACTAAAGTCACTGAAAATACATTTGAATAAATTGACTGCTGCTTTTGTTACAGACCTGTTCTTTCTATGCACCTATAACTTGACTCTGGGCAAAAGAGGCAATCATGAATTCAAGCTATGAAGGATACAGCAATGAAAATGAATACAGCAATGGTTTTGACTACCCAAGCAAGCTTGATGAGTTAACCAAAGGGTCAGATCCTGCAGAGACATGTCCTGCATATTGAAGACAAGCAGCATGTGTAATCACAGCTATTTTAAATGTGATCATTTTCCTGCTTGGCATCATTGGAAATGGAGCAGTGATCTGGATTGCTGGTTTTAAGATGAAGAAGTTAACACCACCTGGTACCTGAGTCTGGCTTTGTCTGACTTCATATTCTGCAGCATTATCCCTTTTGTCATTGTCAAAATAGTGATAAACAACTGAATCTTTGGGCTCTTCATGTGTAAATTCACATCTTTTGCTATGTTCCCCAATATGTACAGTAGCACCTTCATTCTCGTCATCATAAGCCTGGACCGCTGCTTGTCTGTCAAATATTCTGTTTGGGCTCAGAATCATAACACTGTAACAAAAGCCTCTGCTGTTGTTGTCTTAGTTTGGTACATTTCTGCTTTGCTTAGTATTCAGATTCAGTGAAATCCCTAATAGCCATAAAAAATGTTTACCAACTATGAGCATCATCACACAACAGTTGTGCTCATTCGATTTATTTTTGGGTTTTTGATTCTAAGTATTTGCATCTGTTACTTAGGGCAAACTAAATGTCCAAATCCACCAATCCTTACAAGATAATGACACTGCTGACTACAACTTTTTTCCTTTGCTGGTTACCATATATTGTTTCTATAATAAGAGCTTGATGAATCGAAGTAAGGCTTTAACCTTCACATTGCCCTAGTAGTTACTACTATTTTTGTCAGCTCAAAAAGTTTTCTAAACCCATTCATCTATACATTCATGGCCAAGGGCTTCTCATTTCGGTCAAAGATTGAGACTGAAATTGGTAAACAGACTGAAAGTGCTTTCAGAGGAAGATTATTTTAACATCTAACATTTAGGTCAGGGGTCGGCAACCGAATGCAAATGAAGGGATAATTATTGGGTAGCGAGCAATAGCAAGACAGAGGAGTATGGATTTATTTATAAGTCCCTTGCACTTGTGCCAATCTACTCTGTTGTAATCCTTTCTCATGATCATGCAGGATGTTTTATGTAGATATGTGCTAAATGAGAAGCGAAACACTCTAAAAGTGTGACTAGATTGTGGTTATCAGGGTGAGAACAGCTCGTAAAGACAGCATTTTGCGCATCATGAGCCACTAATACTGCAGCACAGATATTTGAGCATTTGAGAATTGCCTCTGTTCGGTTGAGCACAACAGCCCACATTTGATTGTTTTTGCTTTCAGAACAACACTTGCATAAATAGATGATAATATACTACCAATGACTGAGATTTTCAACACACCCTTCAAACACTCTGTGAATTTACTCTGTAAATTTTAAATGTATGAAATTACCTGTCTTAACTCAATTTGCACATAAGGTTGGAGTGGTGGTGGCGTAGTGGGCTAAAGCACTAAACTGTTAAGCAGAATGTTGTCGGTTCAATCCCCACAGCCACCATCATTGTGTCCTTGAGCAAGGCACTTAACTCCAGGTTGCTCCAGGGGGATTGTCCCTGTAATAAGGGCTCTGTAAGTCGCTTTGGATAAAAGCGTCTGCCAAATGCATAAATACATAAATACATTTTCTTGCTTCCACTGAAGCACACAGGATGCTCTGTGGAATATTCACATATCATGCTGTATAGCGTAATCATGTGGTTTTGCTCAAACTATTGACTCAAACTGTGATGCTGATAATATGATTTGTAATGACAAATAAACTGGAAAAGTTTGAGTGGACTCAAACTTTTGGCACAGTAATTAACAAAGAAAATAAAAAAATGGTTCTTCATGTCATGCCGGTCCCTGATTTATGTGCTACTATTTTTTAAATAGAATGCATAAATACAGTAAATACTTAAAAACGCTTTATTGGGCAGGGATTTTCATGGGTTTCACCAAACCCCTCTATAGACCATAGGTGCCTATTTGTTAATAATAATAATAATAATAATTATTATTATTATTATTACATTTTATATAGTGCTTTTCTAGGCACTAAAAGCACTTTACATAGTATAGGGGGGAATCTCCTCAACCACAACCAGTGAGCAGCATCCACCTGGATGATGTGAGGGCAGCCATAGTGTGCCAGAACGCCCACCACACACTATTTGGTGGAGAGGAGGGTAAAGTGATGTAGCCAATTCAGGGATGGAAATTTGTTAGGCCTAAATATTTTACAGTGTTTGTTGACATTAGAATATTTTATAATGTATGATTGCCCCCTAAAATATTAAAACATTACATATTTTGTTACATGGTTGTTGTTTATATGCATAATTTGTACTATTTACAAATATTTACATTAAGTTTACATTGGTACTATGTAGTTTGTATAGCATTAAGCGATTAAATTGAACTTTTTCTTTAAAGATTCAGTTCAGGGAGCATCTAAAGAAGTTTTTCGGTTGAGGGGATTCAAATGGCATCATCGTCCCATGTCTGTCTTGTGTTTCGTTGTCTGTCTTTGTGTGAGCGTGTGGTTTCATTTGTATTCCCTGCCGCGCTCTTCGGACTGTCTTGTTTCATGTCGGGAGCACGGTGTCTGTATCCTGACTTCCTGTCTGGTTCGTTTCGGTCTGTGTTGTGATCCATACACTTGTACTCCATGTCTGTCTGATATTCACGTGCCTATGTCATCGGCAGCATGCACGTGCGTTAATAGTTTGTTTCGCGATGACGTGTGCACCTTGCGTCACTCTCACGTTGCGTTGCGCGCCCGGGTCGCCAGCTGTCATCATGTTGTGCTGAGGTTCGGTCACTTTGGTCTAAGGTATCTGGTGTGTGTGTGGCCGAACTCCTGTCTTGTTTTTGTCGCCTGTTGTGTGCATTGCGTGCTGTTTGCCCCATGATGTACGCTCGGTTTTCGTTTAGTGTGAGAATGTGTGGCATCATTTTGTTTGGTGTTGCTACGCATTCTCACGTCTGTTTGTCGGTTGGCATGGGCTTATATTGCCTTATTGTCTTGGCAATGTGCGCTTATGTTTTTTTGTCTTGTCAGAGCACGTGGCTTTGTTTTGTTTTCTGTATTGCTGCTTGTCTCTCTGTCTTATATCTTACCCCACCTCCTTGTTTGCTTATTTTTATTTTATTTGCCTCACTATTTATCTCCCTAATTTAGTCTCCTCGTGTTTGCTGTCCAGCCAGTTAATCTTGTTTCCAGTCTTGTGTCCTTATTTATTTCCCAGTTGGTTGGTCCAGTTTTTTGTATGTTCGTTCCTGTTCGACCCTACCCAGTCTGGTCTGGCCTGTTCCCCGCTGCATTCTACACCAGATCTTGATTACCCTTTTCTCCTCCGGGGTAGTTTATGTTTATTTTCCCCCTTGTGGAAGCTTTATTTTGGTTTTGTTTTTTAACCATTTTTAACTCTACATTTGGTGCTTCTGTATTTCATGACAGAAAAGCTAATAAAAAAAGAGACATTATTTAAGCAGTATTACACAAGCAAGTGTGCGATATGGCCATATATCAGCATGAACACAAGCGGAGTGATACACAATGAAGAGTCCGAGTGTTGTCAGACCATCAGTGCTCATGGAAAGTCTCTTGTCCAATCAGATTCGAGGACCAGAACTAACTTTTGTAAATTCAAAGATATTTTAATGTGTGAATGCCATCTTTGGACACACGTTTTCTGTAACTAGTCAAACCAAAACATTTTCGTAATGTGTATTGAAGTCCAACAGAGGCATTGCAATGCTTGGTTAAAACATATGCTGTACAAAGGAGAATGTTGTGAAAACTGTCCATGGAAAATCAGAGGTGACCTTCTTAAATGCAATGCAAATGTAACTTTGGCATATTATATCTTAATTAAAGCTGTATTGACATCCATGACAACTATGAACCCTCTGCAGCAAAATAAGATTTCCTCTAGGGTGTGAGCTCATGTCACACAAGACTCTCTGTGCTAAACGTCCTCGCTTCTGTATAACAAAATTTTTAGATGAGACACTATGAGACAAGTGATGATGTGGAGGGTACTGGTGTGATGTTCAACATGTGTTTCCACCATATCCATTACAAAACCAGTTTTGTTTTCCTCTGGCACGACATACCTAAGTTGAACAATGTTTTCTCAGTAATTGATCATATGGTTAAATTGTCTCAAATGTACGAAAGTTACAACAAAATAAACAAAAGAAATGTCTGTTTTAGCGATGTATGTTTTTAAGTCAAATATAAGAATATTGCATGTGCATGCCTTAAAATATAATTATTAAGAATAATATTACAATTATTATCTTTAATCCCAAATTATATAACTGCCATCTATAGTAATATGAATAAACAATGATTAATCACTTATTCAATGTAATCACATTATGAATGCAATTTAACTAAAGTAATGTCATACAATCTGTCATAAAACATTGATTATTAATTGGCACCTTATTTTCTTGATATGTTTTTGAGACAATGTTGTATTAATCTTAGCTGATATTTAAAAGCCCAATTTGTGTGCTTTCCAATTCACTGTCAGTTGGCCTGCCATGTAATGTAGTCTGGGTTAATAGCTTTGGGAGACCATAAAGAAACATTTACTGTGAAGGATGCCTCGTTGCAGTGCAGGTGGCAGTCTAAAGTTGTGAATCTAGTCACCCTACACAAAAGTTAGAAAGGATTTTGTACTTCTTCAAAAATGAACAAAGTGACAGTAACTGTTTCCATCCAAGGATTTTTAGCGGAAAAAGTTTTAGCCCATCAAAACAAAGCTGATGGAAATGCACATTATCGCTAAAATGTCACAAATGCCGACATATCATATTTCCGTTTAACTCAAGCGCATAAACTCTATGTTGATACATCAAATGTTGCAAAAAAATGGTTTGGAAACACCTTTTGTCGATAAAATTGGCATTAACGCAAAAATGTAGTGTCACATGTCAGAGTTTGGCCCAATCGTTAGCCTGTGTTAATCAAGACAACAGTATTGAAAGCCAATTTATTGTACATGATTATGGATTGATCTTTATGGCATATAGAGCCGATCTGCCAACCCAAATATCTCATGCACGTTGAACAAATGAATGGCCACTGTTTGTGATTCATTTAATCGCAGTATCCATCCGTTTATTTATTAAAGTTGCATTTCCACACCAAAATAATAGACGGCAGTAACGGAATTAGCCCACTGTACATATAATTTCTGAGCATAAAGATGTTTTAAATTAAGAATTAATACACAATACTAGGTGAAAAGCTCCAGCATTTTTTGGAACACTTACAGCCAAATTCTATGAAATTATTGTTTAGTTAATTTTTTTTTAAATGCCGGCAAAATCCCCTGTATTAAATTAAATTAATTACCAAACGAAAAAAGCATTAAATTAAAAAAATTAATTACCAAACGAAAAACTATTTTCTTTCAACCTATATATTCCTTTTCTTTTCTCAAACTTAAATTAGGTTTACCCTGTTCTCTAGATGAATAAAGTCGGCTGAATGATGTTCTCAGAATATTCTGCAAGACTATAAACTATCAGAACTATTTGTCCAATGCTGAGTTCACTTTCAGAAAACGAGCTTTTGAACATTTTAAAATGTTTAAATATTTTAAATCTAACCATCTTTTCCTCAGATCGCATTTACTACTTCTTAAGAAAATGTAAATTTGCATTATGAAGCTAAAATACATTTTAGATGATAATTGAGTTCAGTTTGTCGTTAAAAGTTGCTGGAGAAATATGCGGGACATAATGCAGTTGTGATAGCGATGCTTTTGATTAGATGATTGTTCAAAATATTGAATATCAGGAATGTATCATATGTAAACCCTGATATTACACTGCATCATTTTTTTTTTCTTTAATAGCTGTGCACACATCATATACACATCGATTGATGGTCCTTATACTGATACAGAAGGTTTCCCCCACTACTTTTGCCGGCTGGTTGCCAGCTTGAACAGGGCCATGACAATCCGCTTTTTTTTTGGAACCGGTGCCAACCTGCGATAGGTGCAACATCAGGATCAATATTACATTCCTATCAGAAGGGTAACTGCTCCCTTTTGATTGCAATTCCTCCTCTTCTTATTGCTTTTATTTGTTAATTAAAATGACAGTAAACTGACTAATTTCAATGAATTGTCTGAATAATCTCCCCATTTTACCCAAACTTCAGAGGAAAAGAATTAGGGATATCTGGGAGGCGAATTAGCAATAAACACACATTTCTGAATGGAAATGGCTTAAGGGCAGATTTCTTTTGCTAAACCAAAACCTATGCGACAAAATGTTTTTTTTAGGCATGACGTCATCACGCACAATATTTCTACCGATAAAAGGCCATTTGAATGGAAACGTGCAGAAGGTGCCAAATGTTGCAATTTTTTTTTCCGCATTTCCACATTGTCAATAAATTTTTTTTGTGAAAGGTGGATGGAAACTAGCATTGATGATTTTGCAGGTTAGTCCATGAAACTGGTGTAACAGCGCAAACTGAACGTTTAGAAATAGCAACATTTATTATGCTGTTTCTCAGTAAGTAGCCTTGAATAGGTTTAATTCAAACTGTAAAACCCCCGAAAGAACTTTTATCAGAAAATACATTGTGTAGGCTATATGAAAGATACATGTACACAGTATACTGTATTAGCCAGTGATGGCTTGAAAAAAAAATCTATGTCCTTTGATAATGATTTGGGTGAAATTTAATGGAAAACTATGTGAGTTGTTGAGCTCTGTGGTGATGCAGATTTTTTAGCAGCTTCCGAAATCATAGCTGGGTGGCGCAAATAGACGGCAAGTGGCGGCGGCATGTGTGTGTACCTTCCTATTAAATAATTGTTTGAAATTTTAAAACGTCCCATGTCATCAGATATACAGTGTGCAAAAACTTTAAGTTAACCTGCCACTCACACTTTAACAAAGTGTATGTGTATGAAATGTGTATGAAGAGACAAAAATTATTGTGCAACGATTAGTCCTTTTTATATCTGAAAAAAAAGCAGACAATCATCAGGAAAATGTTGTCGCTGCATGTCACCAGTGGCTGGTGGTTAGGTCGCTAGTGGTGTGTATAGAGAGTCTAAACAACCATGTTTCTTTACAATTAATATTATTATAAAAAATATTAGGATCAGTTGAGCTCTACCATCTTTTCTCGTATTGGCTGTCGCTCGGATGTGGGCATGTCCCAAAAGTCGTCTTCATTTGCATTAAGTTAAACATTTCTCAACTTTGTAACGTTGCTGGACATGCCCACATCCGGTCGCCAACAGTCGCCTTCGCTTGTGTTGCTGGAAGTCGCCAGCTCTCATTGAAAATTAATGAGATGAGGTTGTTGTGTCGCTGGCAGTGTGAACACAGCTTAAGGGCCTCAGCTTGAGCCATAGAGTATGCAAGCCGATCAGGGCCGTGCACGGGGGGGTGGCCCGGTGGCTAGAGCCACTGCCCCTCTGCCCTCATCGACTGAGGTGCCCCTCTCGCACCCCTAGCTCAAAGAGTTGTGTTGTCCCTCTGTTAAAGATCCACTGATTCCGCTAATCCACTCTGGGTTTTCCCGCTCGCTCAGGCCCACCGTCAGGGATGGTCAAAGTGTACAGATGACACCGGGCCCAAGGACCAGGGGGGCCCATGCAAAGGTCTATAGTTGACCCTTAATGGGATCAAGCACAACAATTTACTTACTGACTTATATCACCAAAAATAAAATGCATATGTATTCACATTCCAACTTGTCATCTGATTCTGATGCCCCATCCCCCCGCTGTTATTGTGAAAATGGTTCGGTCGAAACACCAGATGTGCAGAACACACACGTGCATTGTGCAAAGCGGGGGACTGACTAGAGAGTCAAAATGCCTCATCAAAGGCTAAAATCAGGGGTTCAAAAAAAGAAAAGAGAGCAAACGGAGAGCAAATGTGAACGAAAGAAGCAAAGAGGCGAAGGCCAAATTTCTTGCCAAGTATAAAGCACTATGACAGGCGAAGCTGAACGGGGCAAAAGCGAGGAGCTAGTGTAGACTAGCAAATAAAAGTGCAGCTAGCTAGCTTAACCTTTAAATAACGTTTGCACGTTCACTTAACTAGATAAGATATCAATATAATAGATAGATATAAATGTTGATACTAGTAATCTATAACACATAATTTTTTTTTCATATTATTTTTATTAAGGCCATATTAATAGTAGGCCTATAAATAGTTAAAAGGGTAATATACATGTTCTAAATGAGTTGTAAATTATAATAGTATAGTATATAATATAGATTTATGCTGTATAATATTAAATTAAATGTGTAATACTTATACTTCCATTGAAGATGAGGCAGAGGCAGGCTCAAAGAGTGAGGGAGAGCCTACTGAGCATCAGCCAAATCAGACAGTTACAGGTAAGACTGTTAAACTGGCTGACAGTAAAGAAATATGCGAGAGTGTGATAAAAATAAAGATAGACATTCAATTATTTGAATGGAAGAGTAATTGCATTACAACAACATACATTGAATTAACACTAAGCATAACAAATGTATTTACAATATGATTGTAAAAGGTTTGTTATTTATTCTCAATATTAAGATGAAACTGCCTCAGACTCAACTCAACAGAGTAAAATTGAAGGTCTTGGAACTGAGCCAGAGACAGAAAATGTTCAGATTGAGAAAGAAAGGCAATACAATGAGACAGACAGGGCCGTCCACAGAAATTTTGGGACATCCCAATCATAAAAGGTGAGGTTATTAAGATCTTTCAGGACATGGTACCAAATAAAATGGTTTAGCTGTAAATGGAACAGGTAAATATCAAAATGTAAAACAGTAAATAGTTTCTGTTATTATCAGCAATGTGTAATTGTGATGTTCTATCAAAACATCTACAATAAAGTCTGAAATTTATTAGAGCATGTACTGTCTTCACTTTTAATTGTATATTTGTAACAACTGGATAATTTATATTAACAAGCACCCACCCTCTTAGTGCCACTTTTTTTGGTTTGGGCCACTGCCAATCAGGTTTTAAGAATGTTTCAATATTTTTACTGGAAAACAAGACAAAAATATTGTCTTTAAAATATAGTTTTTTGCGGTGTAGTTATCAACTATAATAGCAAGAAATATGACATTCTCCTTAATGAACAAACACTTTTCAATGTTAATTATTGCCTTTTGAAGTTTCAGAAAGTGTAATGATTAAAATTATAATGCCATAAACAAGCTATGTTGTAACAAATTAAACAATTTTCCATATACACAGGCATGTAACCCATCATAGATAAGTAAAGGTCAAAAGGATGGTCAAAAAAGTGCACAACGTTCATAATAGAGAGAAAAAAAGAGAAGTGATGATGTTAGAATTTTATTAGAGCTGTGTTTTTTGTTGGCCAGTCATTTCTGTCTTCCAAAAATTACCAGATAAGAAAACCTCTGCCATTCATGCAATATATAGTGAAAATAGTCACAATAAATTTTATCTCGATCGGCAGTACTATACATTAAGTTGTTTGATTGAAATGATAGGACAGACATTTTGCAGTTAATTGCAATGAGAGTTTCTGATAGAATATCTCTTTAGCTCTTTGTATGGTTCTTTGGTGCTCATTTGCTCAGCCATGCCATTTTTAGACTTTTCATATACCATTATAATATGTTTGGACATTTCATATACATAATATATAATTGTTTTTGTTACATATAATTGTCTTTCTATTCAGTTTTAACAACTGTTTAATCCAGGCAGTTGAGGCAATCATGAATTCAAGCTATGAAGAATATAACGAAGATAATGAACACAGCAATGATTACAAAAGCATACTTGATGAGTTAACCAAAGGGTCAGATCCCACAGAGACACATCCTGCATATTGCAGACAAGCAGCGTGTGTAATCACAGCTATTTTAAATGTGATCATTTTCCTGCTTGGCATCACTGGAAATGGAGCAGTGATCTGGATTGCTGGTTTTAAGATGAAGAAGTCAGTTAACACCACCTGGTACCTGAGTCTGGATTTGTCTGACTTCATATTCTGCAGTATTATCCCTTTTGTCATTGTCAAAATAGTTATAAACAACTGGATCTTTGGGCTCTTCATGTGCAAATTCACATCATTTGCTATGTTCCTCAATATGTACAGCAGCATCTTCATCCTCATAAGTGTGGACCGCTGCTTGACCGTCAAATTACCTGTTTGGGCTCAGTACCATCGCACTGTAACAAAAGCCTCTGCTGTTGTTGTGTTGGTTTGGTTCATGTCTGCTTTGCTTAGTATACCAGCAGCCAAATTCAGAAACATCCATAATAGCACATCAAAAGAAACAACTTGTTTTACCGACTATGAGCATTACCACACAACTGTTGTACTCATTCGATTTATTTTTGGGTTTTTAATTCCGTTCATAAGTATTTGCATCTGTTACTCTATCCTGATCTGTAAACTTAGGGTAAATCAAATGTCCAAATCCACCAAGCCCTACAAGATAATGACACTGCTGATTACAACTTTTTTTCTCTGCTGGTTACCATATCATATTGTTTCAATAATAGAACTGAACAAATCGAGGTGTGGCTTTAACCTTGACACGGCGCTAGGAATGTCTGCTACTCTTGCCAGCTCAAACAGTTTCATTAACCCATTCCTCTATGCATTTATGGCCAAGGACTTAAAGAAAAAACTCTGCTCATTTCTGTCAAAGATTGAGAGTGCCATTGATGAGGACATCCGTACTTTCAGAGGAACTTCTATTACTAATTCTGGGGATCACAATCGTTCCACTGCAGTCCGAAAATGTGAAAGATTAGTTTAACATGAGTCTTTAAAAAAGACAGTCCTTTGTTTAAGTCGGACTGGGTTTCTTGTAAAGAATGTTTGCACATAGAAATATTGACATTTCACTGCCCTTTGTTTTTTTTATAAATATTCTTTGTAAATATAGCATAAAATAACAAATATAGCATAAAATAACAAATATACTGCAAATCTTGTTCCAATCATTTTCTTTTCTTTTGCATGGCAGTGGAATATCCTTAAATTTGGTCCTTTCTTAATACATTCAGAGATGCATGTGACGTGTGATTTTTAAAGGTATAGTTCACCCAAAATTGAAAATTCTGTTATCATTTTGTCACCCTTATTTAATTCCAAACCTTACCGATTTAATAGATAGGTGTTAGGACCTCACAGCTTCAGTCACTAGTCACTTTCATTGTTTTGTAAAAGAACAACATTAACATTCATCCTTTGGTGTGCATTGGAACACAGAAAGTCATCTAGATATGAAACATGAGGGATTTTAAATTATGACAGAATTTACATTTTGGGGTGAAATATCCCTTGTTGAAATAAATGTGATTCTTTGTGTCTTTCAATGTTGTGTAGTTCTGCTTTTAAAAATTAAAACAATTTATTTACGTGAATTTGCATGCAGACGTATATGTGGTGAATGGTGTAGTGGTGTTTTTCTTCACTTCATACTATCGTTTCTTATTTTTTGTTTACAGTATTTAATTGCAGTTTTTATTAAACAAAAAAGTCTTCACAAGCACTAAGAAATAAAGTAAAACTCTGAATATTTCAACAAGAAACTATTTTATAATTTCAACATGAACTTAATTTTGATTCTCTGGTAGGAATGTTTTAACTGCATTAACTGATGTACAGTGTTGCATAAAGTATCAAAATCTTCTTACAGGATAGAAAGGAAAAGATCACCCAAAAATTAAATTTCAAGAATGGACTGAATTAATTGACAGTCAACAGTGTTACTCAAGTATTAGTCTATCACTTTAAACCTTTTCAAAAAACATCACTAAAATGCATTTCCAAAGATACGATGTGCTCAGTAGGTCTGGGCCCCCTATGTTGAGTAAAGACCAGAAATGCCATAAAATGTCAACAATTTTAACAATCAACAATGTAACAGTGGTATTTTGGGGGAAAATTAAAAATGTTTCTTCTCACTATCAAACACTTGAGGACTTGACCTTCAGGTGTGGCAGTCCAGTCTGAGGCCGATGCGAAGCTGACCATCATATGTAGAGCCATGGGACAACGCCCAAGAAGCCGCAACGCCCCTGGTAGAATGGGCTTGTAGGTCAGCAGGGGGCGGCACGTGCTGGGCGTGGTATGCCATTGTGATGGCATCGATGACCCAGTTAGCAATCCTTTGTTTGGAGACAGCGCTTTCCTTCAAACAAAGAGCTGCTCGGAACTTCTAAAGCTCTGCGTGCAGTCCAAGTAGATGCAAAGAGCCCGCACCGGACACGGACAAGGCTGGGTCTGCCTCCTCCTGGGGCAGCGCTTGCAGGTTCACCACCTGATCCCTAAAAGGAGTCGTGGGATCCTTGGGCACGTAGCCCGGTCGGGGTCTCAGGATGACGTGAGAGTAAGCCGGACCGAACTCTAGGCACAGTTCGCTAACAGAGAACGCCTGCAGGTCCCCTACCCTCTTGATGGAAGTGAGCGCTGTCAGGAGGGCGGTCTTCAGAGAGAGCGCCTTTAGCTCTGCTGACTCAAGGGGCTCAAAGGGAGCTCCCTGAAGGACCACGGAGAGGGCCCACGAGAGAACGAGGCACGGCCTGGGGGGGTTTAACCTCCTCGCGCCTCTCAGGAACCTGATGACCAAATCGTGCTTCCCTAAATACTTACCTTCCACTGCATCGTGATGTGCCGATATAGCGGCTACATACACCTTCAAGGTGGAGGGGGACAGCCGGCCCTCCAACTTTTCCTGCAGAAAGGAAAGCACTGATCCACCATGGTAGAGCGGATGCCGTTGAACCTGGGCGGGCGCCTGGCGAACTGAATCGCATAGCCGAGTCGGACGGTCCTGATCAGCCAACGCAATGGGTTGGGGAGCGCGAGCCACACCCACAAGCTCCGTCCGAGAGGGACCAAGGGGACTATAGTGTCGGACGTACCGGCAGGCGGGGCCTCGCGAAGCCCGGGGTGCTGAGTCTAGGGACATCGAAGCACTTACCTGGCTCCTTGTGACCGTTCCCGGAACAGCCTGGGACGGGGAGGAAGAATTTCAACATCTTGAAAAAGACGCTTCACCTTTTGCGCCACTCTTTTAGAGAAATATACTATTTTATTTGTGTTTTATATATATATATATATATATATATATATATATATATATATATATATATATATATATATGTATATGAGAATATAAATATATACATAAACAAAGTTATTCACTCCGTGAGCACTTTTTTTCTCTGCTGCTGAAGCGCCCAGGGGGTATGCTCAGCACAACGCAGTGTGTGAGGGGGAAAACTGCTGGAAAGTGCCGTAGAACCAACAGCTTTGTAGAGATGACGAAGCCGGTAGTCATTCTCATTGTGTGGAAAAAAGATGCAATGAAAGTGAAAGATGACTGAGGTTGTCGGTCCATAACATTATACCTTTTGTGTTCCATGGAAGAAAGTAAAACATACAGGTTAGGAACAACACATGGTCGAGTTAAAGATGACAGAATTTTCATTTTTGGGTGATCTATCCCTTTAAAGAAGACGGCGCAATGGCTATTTAATTTAATGCCAAATGAACAAAAGCCGAATTGTTGTATAAGTCCATTTCTTATAATGATCTTCAGATCAATGATTATTGTCTTTTTTTGTTGGGAGGTGACAACACCAGTTATATTTCAGTGTTCTTTTGTGGAATACATAACATTTTCAAATAAATTCTAATTAAATAAAAAAAATTGAAATTATGAAAAAAGTATTATTTTACCCATAAATGAAAATTCTGTCTTCATTTACAGTCCTCACACTCATGTTGCACCAAAACTGTGAGACTTTCTTTCTTATGTGAAACGCAAAATAAGCAATTCTGAATAATGTACTGGGGCTCTTTTCAATGAAATTACAATGGATGTGTACTGGAGCTTTCTAGCTCGTGCACTATATGCCAAGTCTTCTGAAGACATATGAAAACCTTGTGTGCCATGAGGGTGAGTAAATAATGACAGACTTTTCATTTTCTGTGAGATATTTCTATAAAACTAAACTTAAACAAGGGGAACAACAATAAACATACAATTTAAAATTCTAAAATGGGGAAAAAAAATGTGTATAAAATAATAATCAAAGCTGAAAGTGTGTGTCTGTTGTGAAAGGTAAAAGATGAGTAACATCTCAGCCTGTACTCCTCAGGTACACCAGACAGTTTTCTCTTTTTGAGTGCTGCGTCTACAGTCTTAATGAGCCAATCAATGGTGACACGCATTTCAGGTGTGTAAGGGTCATATTCCAGCTTTCTCAGCCCAGAATATTTGAGTTCCCGTCTTTTTGTCCTTCCACACACAGTAGACGTTCCTCTGAGACCTCCAGGCCCAAAAAGATAACCATGCCCTTTAATTGAGAGAAAAGGTCCCGCTTTAACTCCTCAAGGTGCACTACGTGAATTTTATTCCCATGTTTGTGCCCACCATGGAGCGTTGTTCTTCACAAACTCTGGCCACTCTGATTGTGAGAGAGAAAGACAGAGTTTAAAATTAAGAAGCAAATTCACTAAACAGTTGCACCTTTTTTGCACTTGACATTTCACCGCAAAAGCATGCATCTTATTCATTAATCTAGTTTAAGCAGGTACAATCAGCACTGAAATTGCACTATGTTTTGAATTTGTATTTAAATTAAGTCATTGTCATTAATTCCGTGCAAACATTCCTCCTTTCTATGTAAATTAGGCTTATTATAGATTGCACTTTATTTACAAAATATGCCTGCCACAATTTACTTTGCGCTATTACTGCCGAATGAAAGCAGGCAGTAACATATTTTTCTTAAAATCATATCTGTAATAATTCCTAAAACAATGATGAAACGGAGAAAACAGCATTATAACTTTGTGGGCGTGTTTGTGCCATTGCCTAATCTGCATAATTCCATGAATCGTGAATTTAAGCAGGTCATATATTAGATGCAAATAACCAGTGTTTTTACTGGCCGCAATTCATTCTTAGTGAATTTCCCGGAAAGTGTTTCATTTCTTAGCCCCTTACATCACCAAACGGAATTGCAAAAAGTAATCACTGTTTTCCAACAGGTTTCACAAATACTCCTTCCAATAGACAATAGGAGGTCAAACAGACCAAACAAACCCCATCCAAAATCATGCCATTGATTAAGCCAGTGTGACTGTGTCAGGCTGGTCGGGATGCTCAAACAAACAGAAGAATGTTTTCAAAGCACCACAGAGCCACAGTGATATCACTTTTTTGGGTGTAAAATGAAACATTTCACATCTTCAAAAATAAATGTATTTATAAACATGATGTCACATGGTGCCAAACTTTTATATTTTTATAACATCTAGGTTACGTATGTAACCTCCGTTCCCTGATGGAGGAAACAAGGCTTTGTGTCGAAGAAGCGACACTAGGGGTCTCTCTTGAGCGCCGAATATGCCTGTGATCTCTGAAAAAAGGCCAATGAGAAGTTGGCAGACAGTATTTGCATACCCTGCCCCCGGAAATACGGATATAAAAGCGGGGAAATACGTCGAGTTCATTCAGGATTTTTCGGAGGAGCCGGAAATGGTCCGGCCACCACAGTGGCTCGGCTCAGCAACATGGCCGGGAGGACACGACGTCTCGTTCCCTCCATCCCTCCGTCTGTCGCTCACTTTGACGTTGTGTCGAAGAAGCAACACTAGGGGTCCAATTTATATCACGCCATGTGCTGAGCCCTGTACGTGTACTGCTGACACAGTAGCGGGCAGGTATTTTACGTGCAAACGCGACCAGCTGTGTCAGACTGCATGTACCCTTCCCCAATCCCCCATAAAAGTCATCGTAAGCCTTCTGGTTACTCTAAACAGGGGAACAAGGTGACGATTGCCAGCCCGGGTACGGGCCGCGCCTAGCCGCGCCTCTTTTCTCTCTATGTTTTCCGCATAAAGCAGAAAATGGCTGGGGCCCTTACACGCATCGAGGGAAGGGGTCTTACCCAGTTTCCTATTCTTTCAGGGGGAAAAGACCCTGCAGAGACCACACCTGCTCAGGAAGGGGGAGGTAAAAGTGGCGAAATACATCACATGGGTCACTCAGGTCACACGTGGAAACAATGGTGCGGTGTTAGATCCAGCCTCAAGGAGGGGGGAGTTGCCACAACACGGCGACCAGAGGGCAGATGGAACTGCCTAAGGGAGACGTGGGTCCACTCGTAAGGGGACCGTACCATGGAAAATACACACAGGAGGAGTCCACGCAGGAGTCTTGACCTGTGGAGCACCTATTCCAGTACAGGGTAGATTTGAATACCCGCAGTGGATTGGGTCGGCGAATTCCTCTGCTGAATTGCGGACCAACAGGGCTAGGGAGGAGTCACCCAGGGATCCGAATGAATGGGATCTCCTGGGAGAGAAGGCGCACAGTTTTACCTCGGCCGAGGGAAAGGGAGCTAGGTGCAAGCAATCCACCCAGTCAGTCCATCAGCGTGTACCGAGTTCTACCGGTTCGGACCTGAGAAATCACGGGACGATACTGACTCAACCCTGAGATTGTAGAATCTCGCAAAGGTATTAGGTGTGCCACTGCTCTACCTATGTCTGCCAGGGAGGTCTCTCGGGAGGGTGACCATCACACGGTGTGTGCCGCGGTACCATGCTCATCTCGGGACCTGAGTCTGAAGCCAGTGCTGAAGCGGTCTCATATGCATCAACCCCTGCGGTCGCGACTGCCGCAGAGGATACCATATGCCCCAGGAGCCTCTGAAAAAGTTTTAAAGGGACCGCTGTGCCGGCCTGAAGGTGGCAAGGCATTTCAGCACCGACTGCGCACGCTCGTTGGTGAGACGTGCTAACATTGAGACTGAGTCTAACTCCATGCCAAGAAAAGAGATGCTTTGAACCGGGGCGAGCTTGCTCTTTTCCCATTTGACCTGAAGCCCCAAACGGCTGAGGTGCCTGAGCACCTGGTCTATTTGAGCGCATAGTAACTCTCGGGAGTGGGCCAGAATGAGCCAGTCGTCGAGGTAATTGAGTATGCGAATGCCGGCTTCTCGTAGCAGGGCAAGGGCTGACGCGAGGGGACAGAGACATGAGACTTGGAAGTATGTGTCCTTCAGGTCTACTGCTGCAAACCAATCTAGATGCCGGATGCAAGTTAAGATGTGGTTTGCATGAGCATTTTGAACGGGAGTTTGTGCAAAGCCCGGTTGAAAACTCGCAAGTCCAAGATCGGTCATAAGCCGCTGCCTTTCTTGGGTACGATGAAGTAAGGGCTCTAGAAACCCTTCTTCATCTCAGTTGGAGGGACAGGCTCTATCACATCTTTGAGTAAGAGAGTAGTGATTTCCGCGTGCAGGGATTTCGCATGCTCGCCGTGTACTGCAGTAAAGCGGACGCCCGCGAAGGGGCCTGGCAAACTGAATTATGTAACCGAGTCGGATGGTCCGGGCCAGTCAGCGTGATGGGTTGGAAAGTGAAAGCCAAACATCCAAGCTTTGTGCTAGGGGCACCAAAGGGACAATTATTTTTGAAGAACCTGGTGGGGCTTTGCAGTGGGGTGAAGCAGGTAGTACGGTGTCGGGAGGCTTGGACGCGTCCCGAGGCTCTGGTGCTGAGAAAAGTCTCGAAGCACTTACCTTGCTCCGCACACCCGGCAGGGGGTGGGTTAGTGACTGAGGAGGAGGTCCGGTAGAGGCGGCATCTGCAAAATCTACAGTTTAAAAATATAAATCTATCAAATACGCCACAAAATTTGTTTATGTTCTTAAATGCCTTCTTAAAATTGAAATGAACAAAATTCTAATCTTTTATTCGTTAACCTCTAAAATGTAGCTCTATGTCACACCTCAGACTTTTGCCTTAGATGCCACAAGAGGACGTTTTATCTTTTTTTATTATTATTTATTTTTTAGTTTTCCTTAATTCAATCATCATGAATATGATTATTTCAGTGTTTGTGACATTGTGAACATTGTTTTTTCCTCATTAATGAGGAGTATCAACCCTTCTTCATTATGTGGCTGGTACTATTCAATACTACATTCAACTCAAGAGTTTTTACAAAGTGTGTGGTTTCCCAAAAACTCTTGGCCATTTCAGTCATGTCTGTAATGCAAGTTCATTTCCCAATCAAAAGTGGAAGAAAACATGTTTAGACTGAATATTTCTTTTTCTGCAGGTGTCTATGATTATTCATTGAAATGGTTTTATATATACTGGTCAAGGCTGTTGTACAGCAGCAGTGATCTGTGTGGGAAAATACAATCTGCTTAACACTAATATTCAGCGTCATGCAGAAATCAGACGTGTTTTCCAAAAAAGAGAAACCCCCTTTAAAATCTCTACAGAAGTATTCATGCAGAGTTGTAACAGAAAAGTTTGTTCTAAAACACAAACAACAAATAAAAACTTTTTCAAGGATATACGTACAAGATAATGATTCTGTCTTCTGTGCTCAAAAGGGAAAGTGCCACTAGATAAATGAAAAGAAAGCAATTTTATTCTGGGGACCTTTCAGGAAGTGGTCCATCTCTTTTCTCTTACCTTTCCCCCTCCAGTGAACTTGGAACAATATGGCCACTGTACTTTCGGTTAAATGCAGCCATGAGGGCTTTGTAAGGGTTCCACATCATAAGGATGCTGGTGTCAAAGGCCTCAATCTCCTTCCTGCCACTCACATGAGTCTTCATACATATAGTTCTACCACTGTGCCGGTGATCTCCCTCCACTTTAAATCTTGTATATCCAAAGACAAACATAGAAAAAGAAAGAAATTGAGCAACCAAGACAGGAAAAGATGCTGAGAAAATTATTTAGCAGAAGTTAAGTTCACCTTTGCTGTACAGTGAGCCCAATAAGAGTTCAATAAGGTGACGGGCCCAGGTATTCCCAGCACCTGGGAAACTAGTCAGTGCCATTAGCTGCTTGGTGTGAGTGGGTAAAAAGCACCGGCCCATGCAGCGATTATCTGTAGAGATAAAGGACTTGTTTTACATGGGCACACGTCCGCACAAGTATATATAAGACATTAAATTGAAAAATCCAAAGAAAGACTTATTAAGAAAAAACTAAAAGTAAAGACTGCATTCTTTAAAAGAGAGGTGAAATGTCTCTTTGTACAAACAAGACACAAATTTTTTAATATTTGGGGTGATCATAGAAGCACACAAACTGTATTTGCAACTGCTCAAATGCTCAAGTTCAATCAAAAATGAAAATTCTCTAATCATTTACTCACCCTCAAATCAAATCAAATCAATCATTTTATTCCCTGAACACACATGACTGTCTGGCAAAACGTAGTTCCAATGCCATCATTAAGTTTGCTGATGATACAACGGTGGTAGGTCTGATCACTGACAATGATGAAACAGCCTACAGAGAGTAGGTGCACACTCTGACACGCTGGTGTCAGGAACACAACCTCTCCCTCAACGTCAGTAACACCAAGGAGCTTGTAGTGGACTTCAGGAGGAAAGACACCCCATCACCAGTAATGGAGCACCGGAGAGAGTCAGCAGCTTCAAGTTCCTCGGTGTCCACATCACATGGTCAGTCCACACTGAGGCCGTTGTGAAGAAGGCTCACCAGTGCCTCTTCTTCCTGAGATGGCTCAGGAAATTTGGAATGAACCACCACATCCTCATACAGTTCTACACCAGTACTGTAGAGACCATCCTGAGTGGCTGCATCACTGCCTGGTACGGAAATAATTACACAACACAATAATAATATACAATGTACAGTAAACAATACACACAATATATAATATACATAATATAGAATACACATACAATAAAAAAGTATATAAAATATATAAAAACAATATACAGTAGGTTGTATTGTAAAGAGAATGTAATTTATGACAGTCCAGTGTGAGATATAAGATTAATAAAGTGCAGTGCTGATGTATATTGATCGTGAGAGATCAAGTGTTCAAAAGTCTGATTGCTTTGGGGAAGAAGCTGTCATGTTGTCGGCTGGTACAGTCCTGATGCTGCGATACTGCCTGCCTGATGTTAGCAGTGAGAGCAGCCCATGGCTCAGGTGGCAGGAGTAAATTGTGTTGTGTAAATATGTTGTTTATTGTAAATTGGTATATGTCTCGTCACTGTCATGACTGCTATGTTGCTTGGAACTGCACACAAGACTTTCACCCACTGTTGCACTCAATAAAGTGTTTTTATTTTATTTTATTTGAAAGTAATCCATATGACTTCAGTGGTTAAATCAAAATCTGTGGTCTTCAAAATATGATAAGTGTGGGTGAGAAACATACCACAATTTATGTCTTTTTTCTATAAATCTTCATTTATAGATTCATTGTTAAAAAAAAAAATTGACTTAAATACTGATCTGTTTCTCACCTAGACCTATCATATAGTTTGTGAAGACATAGATTTAACCAATTGTATCTTGTGGATTACTTTAATGCTGCCTTTATGTGCTTTTGACCACCCTTCACTTGCATTGTAAGGGCCCATTTTAAGCAGATAGTCTTCCAAATTATTATTATTTGTGTTCTTCAGAAGATAAAGTCATCTACATCTGGGATGCTATGAGGTTGAGTAAATGATGAGAGAATTTAAATTTTTTTGGTAAACTACAGCTTTAAAGAATGGTTGAATAAATTCAGTCTGTTCGTAAAACTAAGATGTTGCTTCAAAAATTTGGAATATAGAGCAGTAGTTTTATGAACAACTTTTCTGGTGCTCATTTGTCCTTTTTGAAGATTCTTTATGGTCTATTTTTTTGTTCTATGGAAAACAGCAGTGTGAGCTTTCTTAAAAAATCTTTTTCTGTTCCATGGAAAGTCATGCAAGTTTGGAACGACATGAGATTGAATAAACGATGACAGCATTTTAGGTGACCTATCCATTTAATGTCTTTGAAAAAGACATTGCATGCATTGCTTGCCATCTTTCCTCTGCCAGGTTTTTTTCTTTTCTCACAATGTGCACCTTTGTAAGTAGGCACTCTTGCTACAGTATATTTGAATAACAACTTTTACATGCACTACATATCTGTCCATAAAAGTCCTGCTGTGTTAATAAAGCTACCATGGATTTATTAGCACTGGGTAGTGACGATCCATGCTGTTTTGAATAGGTAGTTTAGGACATTGAACACTAGTTCATGGGTGCTAAAAAACAAACCCAAAACGTGTGCACAGTGGTTGATCTGGGTTTAAGCATCAGTGTTTTCATGCCAACATCACCCTGATGGCTTGTTTTTCTAACTTTAATGAAGTGAGATTTGTTGGTCTTAGAATCTGCTCTTGAAAACATCTGATTCACTCTTGTCAGATGTTTTGTTGCTTAGGTTTCAACTTCGGTTTTAAGCAGAACAGTACATGATGACCATACAGAATTTGAACCACAGAGCGGATGACAACTGGATGAAAATAGATGAGTTTGTACGTTGATTAGGGAGTGAATAATGGATGTGATAATAAGATGTGATCAAAAACTAAAGGCATAGATTACCCAAAAATGAAACTTCTCTTATAATTTACTCACCTTGATGCCATCCCGGATATGTATGACTTTCTTTCTTCAGCAGAACACAAATGAAGATTTTAAGAATAACATTTCAGCTCTGTAGGTCCATACAATGCAAGTTAATGGGTACCAACATTTTGAAGCTCAAAAAAGCACGCAAAGGCAGCATAAAAGTAACCCATATGACCCACTTCTGAAGCGATATGCTACCGTAGCTTGGGGTGAGAAGCGGATCAATACAGATCAGAGCTTCAAATATTGGTACCCCTTCACTGGCATTGCATAGACCTATAGAGCTGACAATTTCTTCTAAAAATCTTTGTTTCTGGCCACGGCCTTTTCTCTCTAAGTTTTTCTCTCCATAGAAAAATTGATTCTGATGGAGCCTAAAAATGCTCATAAGGTGTTCATTTCCTTTTCTATTCTTTCAGGGGGAAAAAACCCAGCAGAGGCCACACCCTGCCCTGGAGAGTAGGGATGGGTGTGTGGACAGAGGCCAGCAAGCACACTACGGGGTGGCGGCCCACGGGAGAGAACTCTGCAGGGCCGTACCCAGTGAAGCCCTCGAAACGTCTTCAGCATCAACCACATTGGCATTGTACTCGTAGGTAGGAGGGCCGGGAAGGGGGATGCCTTTCAGCACAATTGAACCCAAAGCAAACTCTAAAGCATTCACACTGTTCATGCTGATTTTGATAACAAAGTCAGAGGAAGTATGGTGGAAGTGTGAATCTAGCAGATGAGGGGCTCAACCTCTAAGATAAACATTAACTGATCTGCAGCCAGAAGTGCTCACTCACAAATTTACACACACATGCTAAAACGTCGAAGCTGCACAGAGTGAGGGATCTTTTTGGGCTTCTATGGTGACCTGAAATGTAAATACTAACAGCTATCTTAAATAGATTTTTTTTTTACTAAAGCTTAATTTGATGCTATTCTTGCTAGTGATACTGCAAACGCTTCCATTAATAAAAACAAAGTAGTTCTAATGAAACATTTCTTGAAATGTCACATTTTGAATATTTCATATTTCTATGTTCCTTAAATTCTTTGGCCCCAAAATACTTAAAATAAAACCATTTAATGCCAAAAACTCAAAATGAAGTACAAAATTCAAGCTGTGGAGAATGCATGTTTGGAAATTATGGAGACACAAAGAAGTTATTAATATTAGGAATTGTTGCAGGTTTTAGCTCTATTGTCTGAGATTGTTTAGTTGTCCTGTAGCTGGTAGTAGAGTTTAGTGAATTGAGGGTCTCTTGTCCTGTTGAATAAAAATTTCTCTCAATACGAACGTAAATAATTGACAAAAGTACAGCTTTATGTGCACTAAGAAGGGCTCGGAAGTCATATACCAGGTGCTAAACCAGGATTCTTTTTTAAAATAATTTTGATCTAATTTAAATAAAATGATTATGTAAAAACAATGATACCTTTAATCACAGATCTGAGTTTAATGTACTTATAACTATTTAACCTTACTTAAATGGATAGATTATCTCTGGATAAGACCACATGAGGTGAATATAGTGACACGAGTATTGCACTGAGAAAGACATGCATCCTTAACTTGAGCCAAATAAGTATTTTTACTTATTTATATAATTTGAAAGGCAATCAGTTTGCAATGCAGTAGACCGTAAGTATTTAGGCAAGCACGACTTGATACTCAGGTTCTTTAGAGGCAAAAGGAGGTTTTCCCTCATGGGACCTCTCCATGGTCCTTTGGGGCCTACGGGGAGCTCCATTTGGGCCCCTAGAGTCAGTCGAGTTGAAGGCTGTCTCATTGAAGACCGCCCTCCTTACTGCGCTCACTTCCATCAAGAGGGTCGGAGAGCTGCAAAAATTCTCTGTTAGCCAAACGTGTCTGGAGTTCAATCCGGAGGACTCTAACATGATCCTGAGACCCCGACCAGGCTATGTGCCCAAGGTTCCCACGACCCCTTTTAGGGATCAGGTGGTGAGCCAGCAAGTGCTGCCCCGGAAGGAAGCAGACCCAGGCTTTTCGTTGCTGTGTCCAGTGCATGCTTTGCACATTTACTTGGATCACATGCAGAGCATTAGATGCTCTGAGCAGCTCTTTGTCTTCTTTGGTGGACAGCGGAAAGGGAACGCTGTCTCCAAACAGAGGCTTGCCCACTGGATCGTGGATGCCATCGTGTTGACATATCAGGCCAAGTCCGTTTCCGCCCCATTGGGAATACAAGCACACTGTACTAGGAGTGTAGCATTCTCATGGGTACAGGCCCATGGCACTTCTCTAGCAGACATCTGCAGAGCAGCGGGTTGGGCATCACCCAATACCTTCGAGATTTTACAATCTCTAGGTTGAGCCGGTCCCGTCCCATGTTTTGTCAGGTACGAACAAGTAAGTTTGTTAATACAGGACAGCTGGCCAGGTGTATCGCTTGCATATAGCGCCTTTCCCCTCTATAATACGAAGACGTGCGCTCTCTCTCCCAAGTGAATTCACGAAACATGAACCCTGGATGCCCTTCCTCCCTAGCCCTAGAATTCGTAGTTGGACCTAGTTTGTGTGCTACATGCCCTGCACTGGGGTTGTTGCCCAGTTACGGTTACCTCAGTAGCCTTCTATGATGTATCTTCTGCAGTATGGTCTCCCTATCGGTAGACCCACGTCTCCCTTGGGCAGAGTGCTCTCTCCCCGGTCGCTGTGTTTGTAGAGCTCCTCCCCTTCGAGTCAGGACCTACCACCATGCCCCTTCCATGTGAGGCTGTGAGCCCATGTGATGTATTTGCCACATGTTAATATATATATATATATATATATATATATATATATATATATATATATATATATATAAATCATATAATGAGTATTAAAAAGCCCCAGCCATATAACCAAATACCCTATGGAGAGAAAACAGAGAGAGAAAATGCAGTGGCTGACGTGGCCTGCTCCCATGCTAGATATATCTCATGCTAGATATGTGCCATGCTTAATATTTAGGGTTTGGGGTTTGTTCAAATCCCTAACCTCAATTATGAATGATAGTAATTGTGATTAACAAGCCTTAATAGCCTTAAGCCATTAACATGCCTTAACAAGCCATTAACATGCCTTAACACTCCTAATAATTTAAATAACTCATTCACCAATTTATTTGTGTGTTTATTGTTTCAATGTATTTACAATAGACTTTTTTTGCTATTTAATTACCAATGTTTTTTTTTTTTTTTTCAAATTTTGTACAGTTTTTATTATATTTATTCGCTTTTTTTGCTTTTATTTGGGAGGAAAGTGGAGAAAGGAAAACCGTGATCATGACATGACCCGGGGCACATTAGAACCTGGGTCTCTTTTGACAAAAAATGCTCTTTACACTGACATACCTCTGTGATTGAATTCTGCCAGACTCCAATTATTTTTTCTTTATTTACATTTGCTAAAACATATCATAAGATCTTCTAAGAATATCTTAGAGAACAATGACAGAATCAAAGACAAATATCTCTGAAATCAAATACTGTATATCATAATAAAACAAACATTTAACGCAAACCTCTGTGACCCCCCAGGAATGCATAACTGAGGGTGTTACCATGACTGTACCTGGATAGCTATTGTTTTTGCTTGCAATGTTTATCAACATAACCTATTTCTGTCTGACGCAAGCACACATCCTGTCACATGAAAAAATGCTTATTCAAGGCAAATTGATGGATTGTCACATGTTCCAGCATTTTGACCAATATTGCAAACATAAAACACGTGGAAAAGAGAGAAGGTTATGCCAAAGAGATCTGTATTGTGTATGCTGTGTGCAATTGCAAACAAAGCACACTGACATTATCTTTCTACAATCAATGAAAGACTTCCCCAAGAGCTTGATGGTGGTGAGCCCTTTCCCACCATTGTCCTCTCTGAATGTATGCGTTGATTAAGGATTTTCTTTTGGTGGTAGTCACTTTCATACATGCCTTTCCAGTTTCTTGATAACATCAAAGAGTTATGCGTGTGTGCATATCTGAGTGTGAGTCTATATGCATGCATGTAAACTGTAAGTGCATGTATGTGCATGTGTGTGCGCACGTGTGCGTGCGTGTGCGCATGTGCTTGTGTGTGTGGCAGAAGCATGCATACTTATGTGTTCATAGAGTTGCCAAAAAAGGGTATTTGTGCTTTTGGACACTTAAGCCACACTTCAATATCACTCTTCACATATCAAATCAATTTTCTTTGCCAATTTTGGTATTACTTTTAATAAACTGGCCTCAATGTTATTTTTAGTGGATATATGACTTCAAACCCTTTAAAGTTCACACAGATGTCCTAGCAGAGTAATGGGAGGTGTGTTTTCTATGGACATTTTGGCCTGCTTGAAAAGTGTACTTGAGCTATTTATCTTTAAAATATCACCTGGTTTGATATTTTGTAATACAATTAAAAAATATTTATGTAGCAAAGTGTTTAAATACTTTTTTGGGATGCTGTATGTCAGTGTAAGCATCCAGATGCATGTGTGTTTATAAGGGTGCTCACATCGGCGAGCAGACTCCTGACTCAGCTCTAGTCTATATATGGAGAGTTGATTAGGTCCTCCACAGAGGTTCATCTTCTCCTCTTTACACTCCATATTGCAGTCACTCTTTATTGCACACACGGCTTTGTGGGGAGAGTGGGTCTCTTTAGTGATGATGCCGAGCCAGGCGAGAGATAACCCAGGCGAGCGATAACTGTAGCCTGGCCACAGCCCAAGTAACCACCTCGAGTAATTCCTCAGCCGCTTTATTATTGTGCGTGGAATGTTCAAAGGTTCAGCGTCCCCCCTCATGAACGCTTCGGGCTTACGAGAAGGATCAGCTGGATCTGGGGAGAGAGCGAGCGATAGGGATGGACCCGTCTCTCGCTCCTCTGCCAGAGCTATGCGAGAGCCCCACGATGAAAGAGTGGGCGCTGGCTCTTGGAAGTAAGCAAGACAAGTGCGAAGCATTTCAACTGTAAACAGATCGCAATGCTCGCACCTGCCCCGCCCCAACGCAAGAGCAGCATGCTCTTCCCCCAAACACACAAAACAAAACTGGTGTGTGTCTGTTTCAGCCATAGAGCATAAACATGGGAACACACACCGCTTGCTTTGTTTATCAGTCATTCTTTTTCTTCTTTTTTTTTGTTAAAGAAAAGAGAAAGGTTTCTGTGCACTGCCTAACAATTCTAACCCCTAACAGAGGAAAGTAGAAAGTTCTGACAGTCAAGAAGCACAACACACACAGAATGATCTGAAGACAAAAGATCAGTTAGCTACAGGTGCATCCAATGATGTCACCAGCAGAGGCTATACATTCTAGTCAATTTCATTGATGTGTTGCACACATATTCACAGCTGGTCACACCTAAAGTTGTTCCCAAAGCGCTAAATCAGCGCAGCATCAAAGTGTAGCTTTTTGATAGGGAACTCAATTTAGGACACAATGATCAAACAATCAACATCCATGTTACAGAATCCATCATTTTAGAATGACCTGAGGCCAGTTATGGCATCAGTTTAGTCAATTTCTGTAAAATAGGGCAGAAAAAGGCTACATTCAGCGCCTGACATAAGCCAATCCTTGAAAGCTGTCTGGCTTTCACTTCTCCTCATTTCCTCAACAGTTTTTTTTAAGACTCCTTTTAAACTTCTGGGTGGATGTAGTGCTGAGAACAGAAAGAAGAGCCATTTATGTCTAGACACTCAAATCCTGCCTCTGTCCTCAAATCTGTCTCTTTCACCTATCCCTTCACTCCCTCCACCCTCTACCTCCCTTTCCCTCTTACTATCACTCTTCCAAGACAGATTAATGTGATTGAGTGCATCTGTGTTATGGGCTGTGTTAAGGCATAATAGAAAACAGGCAGGGTTGAGGAACTGAGGCAAAGAGGAAGGAACCGAGTGTGCTAACAGGCTGAAAACAGTTTTTAGAAAACTTGAACCTTTTTAAGAGTATTTTAATCATTGTTTTTATTCAATTTTTAAACATAATTGCTGTTGAATGCACTGTAAAAAAAATTCATCATTATGTTCTAACAACACTATTGTTTTCATCCATTTAACTTTTTTCAGATTTGTACGTTTCTTATTGATTTTCTTTGCCGTAGGTAAATTTAGTGGCCAAAAAAGTGCAAAAACTTAACACTGTATGTTGACTTTGATTTTACTTAAAAAGGGATAGTTCACAAAAAAAAAAAAAAAAATAAATAAATATTTAAAAATCATAATTTACTCACCTTCATGTTGTTCCAAATTCTTTTCATAAAATAAAAGTAAATGGTGACTGAGATTGTCATTCTGTCTTTCATCTCTTTTTGTGTTCAATGGAAGAATGATTACTAATTCTGATATGGAGCAACATTAGGGTGAGGAAATTATGACAGATTTTTTATATTAAGGTAAACTATCCCTTCAAAACTGCAATTGTTATGATTGTGTGGGGAGTCAGGAGAAGGCAGACGGGGGTGTGGATCCAAGTGCGGCTTTTATTTGAAACAACACAAAAGAAACAAAACACAGGAACAAATCAAAATCCACGATGGGAAAAGGCAAACTAAATACTGGAGGATACGGAGGGCGGAGAACAACAGGGTAACCTCGGACGGACAGACAGATAACAGGGTATCCACGAGCGAGCAGACAGACTGACCGGGAACACGAACAGAGAGAGTCAAACCAGACATTAGCGGAGACATGGAACGTCAACGAACGACCAAAGGAAGGGGAGAAAGCGGGGTTTAAATAAACAGACAAGGCAATGACAAAATAACAGACAGGTGCGGACAATAACACAGTGATCAGGGCTGGGAGTGTGATCCGGGAATTGTGGGAAGTGCAGTTTCACACACGGACAGTGAGACTCAGGGCGGCAACAGGGAAAACGTGACATGGAACGGGATCGGTGACAGGTGAAACGGAAAACACGGAGCAGACAACAAGGAAACGTGACATAAACGTGACTAGTGAGACAGAGAACACAGGGCAGACAACAGGGGATCGTAACAGCAATAAAGGGTTTTAATTTTTAATTTTAGTGGGTTGATTAAATTTTTTTAAGAGCTCATCTAAAACTCGTAGGATTGTTGTTAAAGCAAAAATCCTTTTAAAAGAAAACAGCAAATCTATATTTCCCGTCTCAGCTAATTAGGGGTAAAAGCAACAAATGTTAAATTATTTCAGTCAGGACCACCATCCATCCATCCATCCATCATGAACCGCTTATCCTGTGTACAGGGTCGCGGGGGGCTGGAGCCTATCCCAGCTAACATTGGGCGAAAGGCGGGGGACACCCTGGACAGGTCGCCAGTCCATCGCAGGGCCACACATAGACAGACATACACTCACACTCACCTCCACATCCACACCTAGGGCAATTTTTTGGAAACACCAATTAACCTAGCCTGCATGTCTTTTGGACAAAAGACAGTCAGGACCACTTGAGTCAAAAATACCAAAAACAGTAATATTTCCAAAATATTTATTTGCATGATTGTTAAAGTTACATTTGGCGGTATGGCTCTGTTCTGAATTACCCATCCTTTTCATGAGCTCCATGAAAGCTAGTCAGGTAACAGCAGCAGCTTCTGGGGACAATCTCCCATTTAGAACTGGGAAAGCAACAAACAAATCCAAAATTGAGAACAGAGCATGCGTCAGTGAAAACAGAATGACACTGATTAAGTTAAACAGAGTTAAAGGAGGAGCTAGGGGAGGAGGTGGATTGCAAGCATGCAGTGGAAGCAGCCAAGCAGACAGACAGAAAAAAGCCTTTAAATAAGGCCCTTAATTGAAAGAAACTAATTGAAGACGTATGAATCGGATCAGCTGATAGACTGGGTATCAGCTGATAGCTGAGCTTGACTACGCGGCCTGCCTGAACTAACGCTGAACGCTAGATTTCCCCAGCTTCTGGGGACAATCTCCCATTTAGAACTGGGAAAGCAGCAAACAAATCCCCCCAACAGACCATACCAGGCAATCATCCCTGGCTCTTTTGCTAAAACGAAGAGCCAGGAGATGATCGAAATGAGCGTTCAAGAAGCCAACCTTATTTAGTTTATAGGAATAAGCTAAAATTGAATGTGAAGATAACCAGAGAAATGAAGCTAGATCTAATGAAGCTGTAATTAAAAAGCCAATTAATTACTGAAGCAATATTTATTTCGACTACAGATCACAAGCATCACTCATAGCTTTCTGAGCCTCAAGGATGGCTCGAGTATCTGGCCGGAGATACCGTTCATAAGCTGCCGAAGACCATCTTCCCATAGCTTTAAGGGTAGAAACGGGAGTAGAGGAGGCAGCCGTTGTAGCAGCCCCTATACGCAATGAATGAGCTGAATAACGCCCTGGGGGAAGCCCGCAGTATAGACAAAGCAGGCGGAAGCGGGATGCAAACCAGGCTCTGGACATAGGCTTTCCCTCCTCAGTTGTAAATAATGGGTCCTCCGGACGAGCTTGAGAACGATTCCTCAGATAAGCCAACATAGAAGACAGAGGACAAAAAGCAGAATTAGTTTCAGAAACGTAAACAAAAGCTCCTTCCCTGTTCCTATCAGATTTTGAGTGTTTCAGAAATATGGTGAAGTGGTGAGGAAAAACTGAAACATCAGATATGGTGAGGTCATGTGACGGATTAAAGGAATATGTGCGTGTTGAGAACTTGCCACCTCTGAGAAAGCCATAGAAAGCAGTAAGCAAAACAGATTCTAACATCATATCAGTATAAATCCCAAAGCATCCCGCTCTCAGATGTGATATTCATTTTCTCAAAAGTGGAAGTGTGAGAGGGAGACGATGATCATTGCCTTTAGGTTTCTCTTTTTTAAGTCCATTAAGCAGGAGACGAATCAATGAATTTTCGAGCAAGCTGGAGGTAGATGGATCCAAGCAGTGCAGGTGGAATTGGATGCCGGCAATCATACTTTTAATGGATGAAGGCTGCATTTTACGGGACTCAAAACAGTGAACTATAAAAGCACTAACATATGAAACATTGACAGGAAGTACATTTACAGAGAAGGTGGCACAAAAAGAACTAAAATGAGACCAAGCAGTGTCATACATTTTTAATGTCGATGTTGCTAGACCACTGCGCATGTACTTAGCTGCTGAATGAAAATAAGATAAAAGGGTCATGTCTAATCTATTACGGTTTGGCTGAAAGGAGGGCAGACCAAGCTGGTTGATGCTGAACCTGGACACATGAGGTGGAATTTCTGAAATTCAAATCGAGAAAGTGAATCAGCAACTTGATTGTTTAAGCCTGGAATGTGAGCAGCTCGAAAATTTAAGTTATCCAAGACCAATACCCAAGTAAGGCGCCTGACGAATCGGTTGATAAACGGAACTGATGAGCGGCCCTTGTTAATAATATTAACAGTTGCCTCATTATCACAAAAAAACAGAATTTGTTTTCTGGACCATTGTTTGCCCCACAAAATACAAGCTATCACAATGGGATATAATTCCAACAGAGCGGTGGACATATTAATATCAGGCATGGATATCAGCTCCTTTGGCCATTTACTAGCAAACCAATGACCATTAAAAACCCCCCCAAAACCGACAGAAGGCGCAGCATCTGTATACAATTTAAGGGCTGCAGAAGACTCCAGATCATCGTAATAAAAAAAGGAAATGCCATCCCAATTATTAAGGAGCAAAGACCAGAACCTGAGATCTGATCTGCAGCCTGCATCTAGGGTAACTATGTCCTTAAGATCTTTAACTGATTTGGATATATCGAGGAGTCTGGCAATAAAAGACCTGCCTTGGGGAATTATACGCATCGCTGAAATTAAGATGGCCTAGTAGAAAGCAAATCTCTTTTGGAAAAACATGTGGACATCTGAGCATTTCTCATGATTTCTCTAATGCGATTAAATTTCTCAAGGGGCAACGAGGCTTGCATTAAATTAGAATCTAATGTAATGCCTAAAAACTCAATAACTTTAAGAGGGCCTAAAGTTTTCTCCTCAGAAAGGGGAACACCTAAATCGGCGAAAGTGTGTTTTAACGCCTAAATGCATCTCTCTGGCTTTGCATTTTTATGATCCACAAGCAGAAAATCATCTAAAAGATGGAGCCATCCATCCATCCATCCATCATCAACCGCTTATCCTGTGTACAGGGTCGCGGGGGGGCTGGAGCCTATCCCAGCTAACATTGGGCGAAAGGCGGGGGACACCCTGGACAGGTCGCCAGTCCATCGCAGGGCCACACATAGACAGACATACACTCACACTCACATCCACATCCACACCTAGGGCAATTTTTTTGGAGACACCAATTAACCTAGCCTGCATGTCTTTTGGATGGTGGGAGGAAGCCGGAGTACCCGGAGAGAACCCACGCAGACACGGGGAGAACATGCAAACTCCACACAGAAAGGCCGGGGCAACCAGGGTTTGAACCCACGACCTTCTTCCTGTGAGGCGACAGTGCTAACCGCTGCACCACCGTGCCGCCCCAAAAGATGGAGCACGTGTGGTAATTTGCAGTTATTATGGAGAATCCAACATAGTGCCTCTGATAGTGTATCAAATATTTTTGGACTACTGCGACAGCCGAAAGTGAGCCTGACCGAAAAATATAATTTTTCCCTCCATTTAACACCAAATAAATGCCACTGCGATGGATGTAAAGGCATGACTTTGAAGGCGTCTGAAATATCTGCCTTTGCAAGCCATGCACCCCTACCTGCTATTTTTATGAATTTAATTGCATCAGTCAACAGTTAGCGTAAAACAGAGAAAACGGAGCTAGAGGAATAAGACTGTTGATACTTTGAGCAGCGTCATTATGGGGGCAGACAAGTCAATAATTAAGCGCTTCTTCCCTGAATATTTTCGGTAGCAATTCCTATAGGATTAATCCTACAAATTGAGAAAGGAGACTTATCAAAGGGCCCGATCATGAATCCTTTCTTAACTTCCTTTTCCAACAAAGAATCGACAATTTCAGGTTCCTTTACAGCAGAAAGAAAATTACTACAGGAAAAAGAAAGATTAGGCAACCATAATAATCCTGCAAAAAACCTTGGATAAGTCCTGTTATTAAATAATTGACAAAGCAGCGGTTAGGATCATTTTTCAGTGCCTGTCCCAGTTTTGGAACATTGATTGGGGTTGATGGCTTTATTTCTTTTCTCCTTTTTCATAAAGCGGGTTCGTCTTGGGCACACAGATTTGGGGTGGCTGTCCCCGCAGTAACTACAAGCATGAACATATTTACAATTATAAAATTTACAAACATTTTCATTAAAATTATAGCACAATGGAGTAGCAAATGGTGTTACCTTAGAGTCAATAGTTTGAAAACCAGGCTTAGAAGATAGAGACACAGATTTTGGGCATAGATTGAGTGTGAGAATGAGAGCCACAAATCGAGCAGGAGAGAGCTTGATGACCAGTGAAATGTCTGCTTATGAGGGTTAAGTCGACTACAGACCAGTCCAATCTCTGATTAAAACGTTGAATAAACATAGCAGCTTTTGCAGAGAATGATTTGTGATAGTCATAGAAGAGAGTTCCTCCATAAGTCAAAGCCAAGTCAGAAATAATTGCTAAATATGTGTCCAGCTCGGCTCTACGAGACGGATAGATTTCGCAAATGACATCTCTGTAAACCCCAAATGCCACGTTAAATTCAGCTAGTGTTAACATTTTTGAAAGCCGGGTATCACTGTCTTTAAGCATAACGGACACATTGCCGCAATCAACAACACGCTTCTCACTCATTTCTGAGCACAGTAATATTTTTACAAGATTGACATCATTACCTGCCACGATTTGGCTTCTCAACTGATGAGAAATCGCCGCAGCCGGCGGAAAGAATGGAGAGCCTAAAGACACGGGAACTGCACTTCCCATCGGTCTTCGCGGAATAGTCGCCGCGTTGATGACGTCATCATCCAGCTGCGGAGTAAACACGGGCAGCCGCGCCGTGCCTGAAGTGGAGTTCTCGAAAGACGGGCCGGAGAAGAGAAGATTTGCCGAGGACCTAGATGATGGACTGGACTCCAAAGCCTGAATTCTGGAGTTCATGTCGGAGAGCGAAACCTGAATGCTGGACAATGCTGTTAACACTGGGTCATTGCTTTGGACTGAAGAGTAGACTGCTCGGTTTGAGACGGCTGGACCACCTGCCCGCTTGGGTGCAACATCAGACGTAGTAAAAGCCGGGTCGAGGTTCTTTCTCTTCTGCGGCAGTTTCCTGCTGGAGAATGGAGGAGGAGGAAGATGATCTGCTGCTGGGACGTCAATTTTTTCACAGAGCAAAGCAAACAATTCTTTATGCGTAGCTCCAGTCGGTGCCGGGATATCGTGTCTATACAAGGTTTCCAGTAACTTCGGCAGTGGCCAATCAATGATGCTAGGAGGACTAAAAAATTTACTCGCAAGGCGAGAGCTCCGACGGACAGAAGCGTTGCTTTCGTCTTGAAAGGCTTCCTCTGCTTGACTTAATTGTTGCTGGGATTCTTCAATGGATTCAACTTGCCATTGGTCTTCAACATGTGCGGTGGTAGACATGATCGACAGTTGAATGAGTACGGCAAAATATACGAGTAATCTCATCGTATGCGAGAAGCTACGTTTGCAAGCATGCAGTGGAAGCAGCCAAGCAGACAGACAGAAAAAAGCCTTTAAATAAGGCCCTTAATTGAAAGAAACTAATTGAAGGCGTATGAATCGGATCAGCTGATAGACTGGGTATCAGCTGATAGCTGAGCTTGACTAGGCGGCCTGCCTGAACTAACGCTGAACGCTAGATTCATGTTTGACATTTTGGGGGCATCAACTCTTAGCATGAGTAACAATACATATGTGTAACTCATTGTGAGCATCTGTGCATGATATCATAAGTGTTTAAGTGGATATATTTGTGTTCGTTCATGCACGCTGAGATTACAATTTCAACAGACCTTTCAGCGCAGTTGTCCTAGCAACGGAAGACAGTCATTCCCCTTCTGTCACTCACTCAACATTGTGTCAACGTAGTGACACTAGAGATTGCTCTTGAGAGCCTCGAAACACCTCAATCTTTGAGAAAATGCCAATGGGATTAACTCCCCCAGACATATGGGTATAAAAGGAGAAGGAATTCCCACTCTCATTCAGATTTTTTTCTTCGGAGCCAAGCGGTTGTGTATCAGCGAGCTGAATATTACTGCTGTTCCATTCACCTCGAAGAAGCGTATGCTGTTGGATATATGGCACATTCCAGCAGCTTTTTCTCCTTCTACAGCACTACTAAGAGCGTATATTTCTGCTAAAATGGTATATATCCTCAAGAGCACACACATTGACGTGAACGTTTTTATATAGATGCCTTTCCATCTTTGTGTGATTCCTGGATGCGGTCGTAATCTCTCTACCTCCGACAGCCACGGGCACTGCCTCACGCGTCTGGGCAGCAATCACACTAAGGCAGCGTTTGTGGATGGTTCATGTTCCCCGTGAACCTCCCGTTCCCCAGCACGCTCGTTTGTCCCCGTTGAGTTCCGAGATGAGACCAGCTCGCCTCATGGCCATTGTAACGTCTCTTTCAGGGCTCACGAGCAGGATGAACTGATGAAGTCGTGGAGGGCACATTTTGCTGCCCTAAACCAATTTCCAGGTTTGTCCGCACTACCTTGTGCAAGAATGCCGCCACCCTGCGTGCGGAGATCGCGACCCTTCTTCACAAGGGCGTGATAGAGCCTGTCTCTCCAGCCGAGATGAAGAAAGGGTTCTACAGCCCTTACTTCATCGTATCACAGAAAGGCTGTGTGTTGCGGCCAAACTTGGACCTGCGAGTTTAGAACTGGGCCTTACACAGACTCCTGTTCAATATGCTGACACAGAAACACATTTTGATGTGCGTACAGCATCAAGATTGGTTCACGGTGGTAGACCTGAAGGACGCGTATTTTCCCGTCTCTGTTTTACCTCGACACAGACCCTTCATACTATTTGCTATCGATGGCCAGGCGTATAAGTACAAGGTCCTCCCCTTCAGCAACTCCCTGTCCCCTCACTTCTTCACAAAGGGCGCAGAGGCAGCTCTTTCCCCATAAAGGGAAGTGGGTGTCCGCATACTCTACTACCTAGATGACTGGCTGATCTTAGCACACTCTCGAGAGTTGCTGTGCACACACAGGGACCTGGTGCTCACGCACCTCTTTTCTCGGTATGGAGTTAGACTCGGTGTCGATGATTAAAAGCCTCACAAGTGAGCACAGGCAGTTAGTGCTGAACTGCCTCTACTCATTCAGGCGGAGGACAGCAGTTCCACAGAAACCCTTTCAGAGGCTCCTGGGGCATATGGCATCCTCGGCGGCAGTCACGCTGCTCGGGTTGATGCATATGTGTCCACTTCAGCACTGGCTTCAGACTCGAGTCCCGAGATGGGCATGTGCATTGCTGTGTCCGGTGCGTGCTTTGCGCATTTACTTGAATCGAGCACATCGCTTTAGACATTCTGAGCAGCTCTTTGTCTGCTTTGGTGGACAGCAGAAAGAGAAAGCTGTCTCCATACTGAGGCTTGCCCACTGGATCGTGGGCACCATCGCAATGGCTTACCAGACCCAGGCTGTGCCCACCCCCTTGCGGGTTTGAGCACATTCTACAAGGAGTGTGACATCCTCGTGGGCACTGGCCAATGGCACCTTTCTAGCACACATCTGCAGAGCAGCGGGCTGGGCAACATCCAGTACATTAGCAAGATTTTACAATCTCAAGGTTGAGCCGGTTTCATCCCATGTTCTTTCCGGTATGAACAGGTAGAGTTTGGTAATACGGAACAGCTGGCCGATACAACAGGTGTATCGCTTGCATATAGCACCCCTCCCCTGAAGTGACTAACGTGCACTTTCACCCCCAGTTGAGTTCACAAAGTTGTGGATTTGTCAGAGGAGTTTGCAGCCAGACCCACTGTGGGTACTAATATGCCCTGTACTGGGATAGGTGCTCCACAGGTGCCGATCACTCCGGTAACCCCCTGTGATGTATTTCCTGCGGTACAGTCTCCCTGTTGGCAGACCCACATCTCCCTTTGGAAGAGCTCTCTCTGCCCCCGGTCACTGTGTTTATAGAGCTCCTCCCCTTCTAGGTAAGACCTACCACCGCGCCTCTTCCATGTGCGGCTGGAGAGCCCATGTGTTGTATTTCCACATGTTGACTCCCTTTTGGGCAGGATGTGGTCTCTGGGGTGTCTTTTCCCCCTGAAAGAATAGGAAAGGAAAATACCTTACCGGATGCATATGATAGCGTTAGATGGCCCTAGCCAAATCTAATACTCTGTGGAGAGAAAACATAGAGAGAAAAGGCCACGGCTGGCGTGGCCTGAGCCAATGCTAGATACATAGCAATCATCTAGCCTACGTCCTCAGGGATGTGGGGAACTACATGATGTCTTTTGGGGCATTAAGTGTAGTCTGATGCACCTGCTATTACGCACACAGCAGCTTGCTTGCACCTACATCTGCAGTTTCCGTAACACGGTTCAGCTGTTGAGGCGTTTTTCTATAGGGAACCCTAGTGTCACTACATCGAAACAACGTTGAGTGAGTGACAGAAGGGGAATGTCTCGGTTACTATCGTACCCCCGTTCCCTGATGGAGGGAGCAAGACTTTGTGTCCCTCTTGCCACAATGCTGTACTATGGCTGGGACCTTGTCTCGTCTCCTCAGCTCAAAACCTCAAAGAGAGTGGGCATTCCTTCTCCTTTTATACCCATATGTCCGGGGGAGTTGCATGCAAATTCCACTCACCAATTCCCTTTGGCCTTTTCTCAAAGACCGAGGTGTTTCAGGGCTCTCAAGAGTGACCCCTAGTGTCACTACATCGACACAACTTTTCGATCACTACATCAGGGAACGGATGTTACGATAGTAACCAACATGTTTTTGTACTCAAAGAAGGACACTCCTCTAAGAGCCCGCTTCTGTGTGTCATCAACATAGTAGCCAATGTACTTTGTTAAAGAAAGAGACAAATGATGAGAGACAATGTAATTTCTAGTGCAGGGAATTTAAAAATGAAATACAAGACCAAATTTGAATCCTGTTGATAATTAAATCCTAATTAAATCATGAGTGGTTTCTAAAATAACCTTCATCAGTGTGATGCACTGGCATGTTTAGTAATTCTAATTTTGAAACACAGCACTTTCTAGTGGCCAAAAAGTGAAATCACAAGCTGGATCAAAGCTTGGCTTTGCACAGACTAAGGGCATTTTGAATATACCTTATCTTAAAAATGCAAAGTATCAGATTAATCAAGGTTTTTCATTTATCATAAAAGTATTCTTATGACTGAAAGACTTTTACTGACAAAACCAATAATAAGATTGTGTAATTATAAAACATACAAAGTCCTCTGACAGGCACGTTAACTATTCAAAACAAGATTTTCTCAAATATCAGAGTCTAATATCGACACTTCTATGGACCTCAGTTTCTTAAAAAAAAAATAGTGTTTCAGAAGTACACTTACAATGGAAGTCTATGGGACAAGGCAAAGGATTTAAAAGCTTCAATGTGCAGCTTGTATTTTGTTAACAGCTTTTATTGTTTCTTTCATACAAAAAAGTATGTTTTTTGAGATGTAAAGTTGTTTTATGTTGGCTATACTTCTGAAACATTATCCCAGAGCAATGATTTGCCCCATAGACTTTCATTGTAAGTGCATTACTTACACAATTTTGATTGTTTTTGCAAACTAAGTCTAAATTATTTTCTGTGGTAACTGACACGCTGTTGACACAGCTTTAATTGCACTGAACCTGGAACATCCCTTTAAAAATGTACTTAAGAAAATAAAGCAAGTGCTAATACCTGACAAGTGTCAGATATCATGACTACCATTAGCTATTCTATAGAGTCTGTTAAATAAAGTAAGATAAAATATACAATCTGCATATTAAAATATGTAATCTTATTCTGGGTTGTTTTTATCCTCTGAAACTTTTACTGTCTGATGCACCATCATCTGCTCAATCCATCTTATCTTTTGTGACAAAGACAAGCAAACACACAAACTAAAATAACCAAAAAAGGGCCTGTTCAAAACTCTGATTATTATTATACTGCTTATAAAACCTGGAACTGTAGTGTGTCAAGCTTTATATCTTTTTTTAATAATAATAATAATAATAATAATAATAATAATAATATGAAAGGAAATTTATGTATTTTTCTATCGTACTTCTGTTGTTTCCTTAATTTTCTATAGACTCTGATTGTTGTCCGTTTTCTATGTTGCCATAAAAAAATGCGGTCGCTGGTCCTCTAATTCGGTTGGTGGCACTGTCACTAAAAACCTAGGATCCTATGCTACTCTGCCACCATTACACTGACACACATTTGCTATTTTCCAATGGCAGCCTGTCATTTGTGTTCGAAAACGTCTAAGCAGGATTTTATATCTGTCAATTTAACGTGTTAATAACGTGCGATTAATTTGACAAAACATTTACGCTTTTAATCGCAACGCTTTCCTGAGATATTCCTGAGAAATGCAAGCTTGTAGTACCACCAAACTGTAGTATTTTGGAGAAACTTTTGTTTGTTTGTACGTACAAATTTTAACTAGTTTTTCTAGTACATTGGGTGTATGTACATTGTACATTGACGGGTCCTTGAACAAGCCCTCATAATAAATCTCCAACTGATTGACAAATTCACTTGTGAAATGGATTGCTGTGAACTGTATGACAGTGATTGACTTATGATCAATAATATGGTAGTAAACAATACATTGTATTCTAAAGCCTCTTTTTGAATGGTCTTATCAATGATGAACTCTTCTGCCACAAGAATGTAATGCATTTAAATTACCTGAATATTTTTTAATTATATATATATATATATATATATATATATATATATATATATATATATATATATATATATATATTTAAAGATAACTATGTATAATTATTTCATCATTATATATAGAATTTTTGTTATATGAGGGGCTTTCTCAGCAAATATTTGTATATGCGATTAATCGCAATTAATTAATCGGGACACCATGTAATTAATTTGATTAAAAATTGTAATCGATTGACAGCCCTAATATATATATATATATATATATATATATATATATATATATATATATATATATATATATATATATGTATATATATATATATATATATGTGTGTATTTATATTTATATGTAAATAAATTATACTAATAATAATAATTAAAACAAGTTGTTGCTGGGTCACTTGTAATAGTTACACGAGTTACCCAGAGAGGACACCTGCAGTGTTTTTCTTTCAGTTTTAAAAAATAACTTTAAATAAATCTGAAGAAGAGCATGTTATGGATTAAACTGTCAGTGCCCATTTTAAGTGAACATATAACATCTGCAACGACACCTACATTTGCTCCAAGGTAAATTAAAGCTAATAACTGAATGTTAATTCATTTATTTATTGATTCAAGTCAAAGCAAAAGCGATAGTAAATAAACAGTTAACAGCATCAAAATGAGTGTGTTATGAGACATTATAAACAGCTCTGTTCACTTACGCTAATCTTTTCAAGTGACTGTAATAATCATTTGCCTTGATTCTGATTCACAGTCTTCACATTTTTTAATTAAATTACTGTGCAATTTAACAATTCCTTTTAAAAACCTTCAGATAAATATGCTTTACAATGTCACTTTTCATACCAGCACATGTAAAAATATTATCAATTCTGTTATTATCAAAAACCGCATAGTTCACGGCAATCTCCCATTAATTCCAATGGGGAGTTCTGCAAAGCTTGTCAGCGCGAGCAACCGTTACCAAGGTGGGCGAAAATTGCCTATACTGCCTGTGCCAAGATACCACTATTTTTCCATATAATGACATTTCATAGTGACCACATCTGTAAAGCTCCAGAAATGTAGGCTCTAGATACAAGCTTTGATGGAGGGGAAGATTGTGGTCAAGAATGGCTGCACAAGAACTGTTTCTGTTGGAAAACTGCTTAATCTTCATATTGGATGAATAATCTATTTTACTTTGTTTCAGGGTCTACAAGATGTCTGAAAACGACAGTGACTGGAACAATGCAGACTATGAAGATTTAATAAATACATTTCAAGGCAATCAAAATGAGATGAGGATTATGTATCTGGTTACATATTGCATTGATCCTGGGTCTGTCCCTAAACCTTGCCTTCATTCTCATCAGCTGCCAAAAAGGAGTTTTAAGAATGTTGCCATTTGGATTGTGGCGTTGGCTGGAACACATTTAATCTCCCTCGTTTCTGTTGTGTTTCAACTCCTCTACACTTACCAACACTTTGAATGGCAATATGGCACTGTTAGCTGCAAACTGACATCCTATATCACCTATGGCAGAATGTTCTCCACAGCAACCATATTGAGCCTTTGGAGCATTAGTTCTACTCTTTCAAACACTGCATGCACAAAGAAGTGCAAGAATTGTAACATTCTTCTCATTTCATTCTCTTGGACTTTAAGAGCAGTCTTGGCATGCCCTTCGCTGTTTTCCAGAGAGATTAAAAGCGAAAAGTGTATTGATGACTATGACTTTGATAAATCAAAAACAACTACAGATGGCATTGTAAGGCTGAAAGCTGTTGTTATCATTCGGTTTCTCTTTGGGCTTGCATTCCAGATTTTGTAATATTTCTGTGCACCTGTCTGACATCTCAGTCAGTTTATAATGAAGGTAAATGGTGCAAGAAGCAGGTGATGATCATCAGTGCTGTAAAGATCGCCTACTTCATGTGCTGGGGCCCTCACATTTTCTTAACACTGCTTCAAGCCACTGCAAGCAGTGACCTGGACACAAATATATACACTTATGGACTTCCGGCAGCTACTGCACTGGCTACAATTCACTGCTTTACCAATCCACTGATCTACATTTTGGTAGGGCGCAGCAATAAAATGCTTTGGATGGCTCCACACAACCCATATCACAATGATGAAGCAGCAAACCCCAGAGAATCCTTGAATCTAAAAAAGGGAAGCACATAAACACATTTACATAATCAGGATGACTCTACAAATGTGAAACACTTACAGTAAACACATTGCAAGTGAGTCAGGAGGATGTCTAAAAAATCAACAGCATCTATATTGAACTCATCTACAAATCTAGCAGTGCATTGAAACGGAAAATGGGACTTGAGGATTGCTGTTGATTCTTGGCAGGTTTGGTTTAATTAGATGAGAAAAGATCTACAATAGGTTTTACGTTTGCAAACAGTTTGCAAAGCTTATTCAGATAATTGACCAGGCATTGTATAGTGGCTTTCATTTGCAGTGCTGGGTTACTAAAAACAAAGTAACGTCACTTTGTACAGGCCCTGCCCATGACTGATGATGGATACTGCCGTACACCTGTACACCAGTTAGTAAGTGAACATTATGCAACATGTGTTTGTTTGTGTGTGTTGTTTCATTATAGCGTATAGTGAATGTTGTAACATTATTTGTGTGCGTGTGTGTGTGTGTGTGTGTGTGTGTGTGTGTGTGTGTGTGTGTTGCTCATCCATCGTTGCAAAACCACTGAGAAAAACTCTGCAACAAATAAATAAATGTATCAAATATCCATTCGGAAACTTCCTGGTTCATTCTCAAAGTTGTTACTTCTGAAGGAATTCAAACATATAGGGCTGAATACTACTATTTTTGCTGTCAGTCATATTGCTTATGTCTAGTTATTCAAAGAAGAGATGTCAAAACTCTGCCCTATTCTGTATACAGGGCGGGGAGCACCAGCTCATTTGCATTTAATGACACACAAAAACAGCTCGTTTTTATTCCCACCCAAAAATTGGCATTTTCAACATGGTATAATACATTATCTGTAGGGTATTTTGAGCTGAAAATTCACAGACACATTCTGGGGACACCAAAGATTTAAATTGCATCTTGTGAAAAGGGGCATAATTGGTGCCCTTTAAGAATAATTTTTATTATACACCTTACACTTTTCAGTCCTCCTGCGAAGCCCAGGTAATTCCATGAAGATCAGATTTGATGACAATTGCTCTTTTAGTAGTAATTTCTCATAATTTTTTCCAGAGACACTCAAGTCACAGCTTTACATGTCACATACAGATATTGCAATTATTTGACAGACTCAGTTGTAAAATGTACATCATGATCGATTTTTTTATCAGTCATAGGCCTATTAGTTTACATTTCTCTGATACGTACTGTATATATTTTATGTTTTCTCGATATAGTCAACTTTTCAGTTGAAAATGACAATGCGTGGCAAGTGCGAGTTTGATCGTGAAACATGTGTTCTATTAACAAATACTTACGTAATTGATTTTCCTAGCTGGAGAGCAATCCGGCAATCGTTTTCACGTGCACATAAATACAGAGTGCACGCAAAGAGCAGGCGGCCGTGAGATATGTTATATGTTATATCCTTAGTAAGAAAGAATGAGGGAGATTCTTAAATAAGGAATTCTTTAATGAACAGTATCAGTAGCAAACTAGTACAGCACAGATAGTAGTAGGTCGTGCAACGCTTCACTTCCCCTATTCTCACTATTCACATATCCCGAACCTCTACCACCACCTACTGTCCAGTATGCACAGAAGAACACAACATATTCCCCCATCACTTAAAGCAACCTGTCTACAAAGATATTTAAGAACAAAAGAAACTCCATAACAAAGTTACCAAATTACCAAAGCATTCACTTGGTTATGTAACATAATTACTTAACTCAATCAGGCTAAAGAACAAAAATAAGTTTTATTAAAATTCTAAGAATGTAGCATTCATATTAAAATCAACAACAAGATGACTTAATGAATTACTCATCCTTATATAGTCACGCAATGCAAGGTGACTAAGTAACACAGTCTTCCAGCCAACGAGGAGGTCGTCTCACACGTGTAGACACCCTTTGAAGAGTTTCGGGAACTTGAGGCGCCAGAGGAGGATGAAACTGAAATGACAAGTCCACAGCATCCATGTCAGTAGTCTCCGAAACAGGTGCAACAGAACGAGCTAGGTGGGAAGCATGCCAGTTCTTCCCGTCTGATAACAGGTAAGTACACGCACCCAGTTTACGCACAATTTGGTTGGAAAACCTCGGATGCGCTTTCGGAACATGAGTTGGAATGCGCACACGCACCCAATCTCCCACTTTGAAATCAGGAGTGCGAGCTACACGTCTGGAGTCAGTGTATGCTTTCATTTTCTTTTGTTTCAAAGACACTCGCTGCAGAAGCGCAGGCGCATCCTGACGCGTTGTGAGAGGAAGAAGAACATTAAGACGCGTTCGCATCCTTCTGCCATGAAGCAACTCAAATGGGGATAGTCCTGTGGCAGAATGTGGTGTAGCACGATACACTTGGAGAAATTCCGTGACTGCAGGTTTCCACGGCTTCGTTTCCAGAACAGCAGACTGAATACAGCCTTTCAACACGCGATGAAATCGTTCGACAGCTCCATTCGCGGCAGGGTGGTACAAAGAAGTACGTATGTGTT
Organism: Xyrauchen texanus; assembly: GCF_025860055.1. NCBI lineage: Eukaryota > Metazoa > Chordata > Actinopteri > Cypriniformes > Catostomidae > Xyrauchen > Xyrauchen texanus. The sequence continues at coordinate 12,684,957 of NC_068279.1, forward strand.
GAATGTTTCTCTCTTTTAGGAACATAGCAAATTCTGCTGACGTAAATTGCGTTCCATTATCAGACACGAGAGTACATGGATTCCCGTATCTACTAAACACAGATGACAAGAAGGTGGTAACATTGCGAGCAGTGATGGAAGCGGTGAAAGCGACTTCAGGCCACTTACTGTGATAATCAGTCAATGTCAGCGCATAACGACAGTCCCATACAGCGGTTTCAAATGGACCAACCACATCTATAGCTACCTTTTCCCACGGTACAGACGGAAAAGGCACTGGCTGCAGCGGCGCAGCAGAGGTGTTGGCAGTCTTGTCAGAGGAGACACATTTGACAGGTCTGTATATGCTCTTTAACCAGACAATCTATGCCTGGCCACCAGTACTGTTCACGAAGGCGTTGTTTTGTGCGCACAATTCCCTGGTGGCCTTCATGAGCTAACCTCACCAATGTGTGCCTCAGCGCGACAGGTACAACCAGACGTGATCCTCTGAACACATAATCGTGCTGCACACTCAGTTCATCACGTAGTTTGAAGTAAGGACGTAGCATATTATCCACAGAAGTTGAAGAGGAAGGTGAGCAATTTGTGTGCGTAATGCACTCAGTTCAGAGCACGTCGCGGAAGCAGAAGCAAACTCAGCAGGTGACAATGTCCGGGACGCAAAAGCGACAATGCGCTCAGTCTTGTTCTCATGAACTTGAGCAAGAACAGCGCCCAGACCATAGTCAGAGGCATCTGTAGATACCACCGTAGGCAAATCTGGGTCGAACAATGAAAGTGCAGGACTGTCAATGAGCAACTTTTTTACAGCATCAAAGCATTGCTGAGCTTCCTCCGACCAGACGAAATCTGAGCCCTGCCTGATGCACGCACGCAGAGGTTCAACTACAGTGGCAAAGTTAGGAATAAACTTATTGTACCACGATAGTAGCCCGATGAAAGAACGGAGTTGAGGAGCATCTTTTGGAGCTGGTGCATGAAGAATGGCAGAAAGGTGATCCTCATCAGGTTGAATTCCTTGCGCGTTCACCATATGACCCAGAAAGCGCAGACTGGTTTTGTTAAACTGACATTTGGATTGATTCAGCTTCAGTCCAGCATCTTGTAAGCGCTGAATAACGGCTTTAAGCGTGTGATCGTGTTCAGTTTGCGTCTGTCCCCAGAGAATAATATCATCAAGGTAATTGGCAACATTTGGAAGTCCCTGCAAAACTGTTGCCAACATTTTCTGAAAAGCAGAAGGTGCAGAAGCAAGTCCGTACGGTACGCGGCAAAATCTGAAAAGTCCTTTGTGAGTAATGAAGGCGGTCAGATCGCGGCTCTCCTCATGTAAGGGCAACTGAAAATAAGCACTCTCCAAATCAATAGTGGAAAATACAGACGCTCCCCTTAACAAAGACAACAATTCATCAATGTGTGGTAGTGGGTAGCTATCCGTAACTACAGCCTTGTTGGGTTCTCGCAGATCCACGCACATTCGAATTGCACCCGACTTTTTCTGTACTACCACAATCGGGGAGACCCACGGTGAAGCGTCCACTCTCTCGATAATGTCAGACTCGAGAAGGTGCTGAATTACCTCACTGACTGCGGCTCTAACAGACAACGGTAAGCGGCGAAGTTTCTGGAGCACAGGAGCAACAGTTGGAGAAGTCTTTACTTTGTGAACAAAGCCTTTTGCACATCCCAAAGCAGAAGGCGTCAACACAGACAATCGAAGCACAGGAGTTGAAGACTGCTCTGGCAAAATTTAATTGCCTTCAAACCGGAGACGAAACCCATTAATAAGATCCATGCCGAGCAGAGCTGTGCCAGATTCCACCACGAAGAATGACGTAGAGCAGGTGATGTCATCCTTAGAGACAGTGACAGGTAAGCAGCCAAGTACAGGAATCGGAGCACGAGAATATGTCACTAGTTTCAATGAAGGTGGCAGCAAAGTGTCTTCCTTGAAGTGTGTGTCATACACAATTTTCGGCAAGATAGAAACAGATGACCCAGAATCCACGATAAGCTCGATAGGCACAGACGTAGTTGCGGTTGCAATAAGAGTAGTGCACCGAATTTTATCCGTTAATGAGTCATGCATATAAAGAAACTGAACTTCAGGCAAGTCAATTTCACGCACTGAGCAAGCTTGTCCCGAACGACACACCCGCGAATAATGTCCCATCTTTTGACAGTTATTACACTGTGCCGATACAGCAGGACAACTACTATCATTTGCAAGGTGTTTCTGAGATCCACAGCGATAGCATTCACGAGAGGACGAAGCAGGTTCGTCAGTAGTTGACGAAGGCTTTGAAGAACGCTTTGTAGACGGTGGCTTAAAAGGTGGTCTACAACGGAAACGTCCAGCTGCAGGTGAAGGCTTTGCATGTATTACTTGCACAGGAACAGAACGAGTATTTGATAATAATTTGGCTTGTTCACCAGCAGCTTCTGTTTGGGTGGCAATAGTAATGGCTTTTTCCAGAGTCAAATCAGATTCCAAAAGCAGTCTCTCACGAATCCGATGACTGGACACATGGTCCACCAACTGGTCACGCAACATTTCGTCCAGAATAGCTGCAAAGTCACAAGTAACTGCTAAGTCCCGTAAAGCAGCTACGTACTGAATTATAGTTTCCCCTGGTGCCTGAACACGTTTCCTGAAAGCGTGGCGCTCAGCCACTATGTTCCCTCGGGGGGTAAAATGCGCTTCCAAGGCCGCAATCGCATCTTCCATCGAATCACCTTGATTTGGCAAGGAATAGAACAATCTTTGTCCTTCAGTCCCCAGACAATGTAGCAGTAGTGCTCGTTTGCACTCGACCGGCCATGCATCTCCAGATGCACCAACAACCAGCAAATAATTCCGGAACATCCGTAGCCACGTGCCGAAAGGAATAGTTGGTTCTCCAGGACATGGCAAAAATGGCGTGGAAATGTAGAAACAGCTGCCATCGTCAAAAAAAAAAGTACCTCGTCGCCAATTTGTTATATCCTTAGTAAGAAAGAATGAAGGAGATTCTTAAATAAGGAATTATTTAATGAACAGTATCAGTAGCAAACTAGTACAGCACAGATAGTAGCTCGTGCAACGCTTCACTTCTCTTATTCCCCTATTCTCAATATTCACATATCCTGAACCTCTACCGCCACCTACTGTCCAGTATGCACAGAAGAACACAACAATATATAAATAAATAAATAAATAAATAATAAAGTGCACACTCTGCCACAGTCATTCTCAGCCAAAATAATCACATAAGGACAAGTATACACTTAAAAACCAACATACAGTAACAAATATACTGAATGCATGATAGTTCTAACTGTAGAGAACACCTTAATATGAAGACCAAGCCTAATCCCGGACATTTTAAGACACTTTTTCAGGCCAAAAAGAGGGAAAATGGGTGTATGGTCACCCTATGTAACCATTAATCAGCAGTGTAAGGATGTTAGTTAAAAATGGGGGTTTTTTTGTCGCTAAAAAATCTTTAATGTCAAGGGTACGAATGAAAATCCCCACATTTAGTAGCTCTTTTACACATCTGCACTGCTTTGACAATTTAGTATAGAACGCAGGACTCAAGATGGTGCCGAGAATGGCTGCTTCATTGCGAGCCCCGTTACAACACTGCGGTTTATTGTTTGTTTTGTTTACAGTTCTTTGTTTTTTTTGTCTCGGATGTTGTCTGCCTTATTGTTTATGACAGCCAAATGCTTTTGGACATTGGTTCTACAATTTCACATCGAAAACCGGACTTCAAATTCCTTAATGCCGACCCGCTGTTTACAAACACGCCGGCGAAGCCCTTTGTCTGGGCTGCCCGGCTGTGGAAACGCAGAAGGAAAAGAGGAAAAAGAGCCGGCGTTCTCATCAGAGTAAGACGTCGTGCAAATCGACCCCCGCTACCCAGTGTACTACTGGCAAATGTTCTGTCTCTGGACAACAAGCTCTGCGAGCTGAGAGCGCGGATCTCTTTCCAACGAGAGACGAGAGATTGCTGTGTTATCTGCCTAACAGAAACATGGCTGGCTGTGGAGATTCCAGACTCGGCCATCGAAATCACGGGCTTCTCCGTGCACCGAGCGGACAGAGCGAAAGTCTTTCTGCTCTCCTGATCTGGAATATCTCATGCTTCTGTGTCGACCATTCTGGCTACCGAGGGAATTCACAGCGGTCATTATCACAGCTGTGTACATCCCCCCACAAGCCGACACAGACCGGGCACTCAGGGAACTGTATGGGAGTATAAGTGAGCAGGAAACCGCGCACCCTGAGGCTGCGTTCATTGTTACCGGGGACTTTAACAAAGCCAACTTCAAAACAAATCGCTCCAAAATACCACCAACACATAAAGTTCAACACATGAGGGGACCGGGTTTTAGATCATTGTTACTCTCCTTTCCGGGATGACTACAAATCCCTCCCCCGCCCCCCATTTGGCAAATCGGACCATTCTTCCGTTCTGCTTTTCCCCGCTTACAAGCAGAAGCTGAAACGGGAAGCACCCACCCTCAGAACGATCCAGTGTTGGTCGGACCAATCAGACTCTGTGCTACAAGACTGTTTTGATCACACGGACTGGGAGATGTTCCGGTCCGCCTCTGATGACGACATCGAGGTTTACGCTGACAGCATAACGTGTTTCATCAGGAAGTGCGTAGAGGATGTTGTTCCAACCAAAACAATACGGATATACCCCAACCAGAAACCATGGGTTAACGGCGAGGCGAATCAACTGGCTGGTGTTTTTACGGACATTTTCAATCTGTCCCTCTCCCTGTCTGTAGTCCCCACATGCTTCAAAACATCAACCATTGTGCCTGTACCGAAGCAAGCCACAATCACTTGCTTAAATGACTGGCTTCCAGTTGCTCTGACCCCCATCATCAGCAAATGCTTTGAAAGGTTAATCAGAGATTACATCTGCTCTGTTCTGACCCCTCTTTGGACCCATTGCAGTTTGCCTACTGCAACAACCGCTCCACTGATGATGCCATTGCATCTACACTACACACTGCTCTCTCCCATCTGGAAAAAAGGAACACATATGTGAGAATGCTGTTTGTAGACTACAGCTCAGCATTCAACACCATAGTGCCCTCCAAGCTTGATATGAAACTCCGGGCCCTGGGCTTAAACAGCTCGCTGTGCAGCTGGATCCTGGATTTCCTCTCAGGCAGACGTCAGGTGGTTAGAATGGGCAGCAACATCTCCTCATCACTGACCCTCAACACTGGAGCCCCGCAGAGCTGTGTTCTCAGCCCACTCCTGTATTCCCTATACACGCATGACTGTGTGGCAACACATAGCTCCAATGCCATCATTAAGTTTGCTGACGATACGACGGTGGTAGGTCTGATCACTGACAATGATGAAAGAGCCTACAGAGAGGAGGTGCACACTCTGACACGCTGGTGTCAGGAGCACAACCTCTCCCTCAACGTCAGTAAAACCAAGGAGCTTGTGGTGGATTTCAGGAGGAAAGATGGAGAACACAGCCCCATCACCATCAATGGAGCACCGGTGGAGAGAGTCAGCAGTTTCAAGTTCCTCGGTGTCCACATCACTGAAGAACTCACATGGTCCATCCACATTGAGGCCGATGTGAAGAAGGCTCACCAGCGCCTCTTCTTCCTGAGACGGCTGAGGAAGTTTGGAATGAACCACCACATCCTCACACGGTTCTACACCAGTACTGTAGAGAGCATCCTGACTGGCTGCATCACTGCCTGGTACGGCAATAGCACCGCTAACAACTGCAAAGCCCTGCAAAGGGTGGTGCGAACTGCCAGAAACATCATTGGAGGTGAGCTTCCCTCCCTCCAGGACATATACACTAGGCGGTGTGTGACAAAAGCTCGGAGGATCATCAGAGACTCCAGCCAGCCGAGTCATGGGCTGTTCTCACTGCTACCATCAGGCAGGCGGTATCGCAGCATCAGGACCCGCACCAGCCAACTACATGACAGCTTCTTTCCCCAAGCAGTCAGACTGTTGAACACTTGATCTATCACGATCAATAATTAGCACTGCAATTTATTCATCTATAATCTCACACTGGACTGTCAACATATTCTCCTCAATATACTACTTCATATATATATATATTTCAAATACACCTTACTTATTGTATTGTATATTGTGTATTGTATATTGTGTGTATTGTTTACTGTACATTGTATATAATTATTGTGTTGTGTAAGTATGTGTACATTTGATTTGTAAATTGTTTTGTGTAAGTATGTTGTTTACTGTAATTGGTATATGTCTCCTCACTGTCATGACTGCTATGTTGCTCGGAACTGCACACAAGAATTTCACCTACTGTTGCACTTGTGTACATGGTAGTGTGACAATAAAGTGATTTGATTTGATTGATTTGAACACCACAAACACAAGCAAAGTGATACAAACAGTAAATTGTCCCAGTGCAGATTGTGTTTAAAGCTGGTTTAAAACATTTGAAATATAATGTATTACACTACTTTTCAACTAAAAAGTAATTTGAATACAGTAACCATAGCCAAAAAAAACGTCCTGGTTACTTTTGAAACCTCTGTTCGCTGATGGAGGGAATGAGACACTGTGTTGATGTAGTGACACTAGGGGTCGCTCTTGGGAGCCCCAAACACTTCTAAACTTTGAGAAAAGGCCAATGTTAATTGTATAAAGGGATATAAAGGGGCAGTGGTGTCTCAGTGGTTGAGGCTCAGGGTTACTGACCAGAAGGTCCAGCACCACCAAGATGCCACTGTTGGGCCCTTGAGCAAGGCACATAACTCCAGGTTGCTCCGGGGGGATTGTCCCTGTAATAAGTGCACTGTAAGTCGCTTTGGATAAAAGCGTCTGCCAAATGCATAAATGTAAATGTAAATGTAAATATAAAGGGTATAAAAGGAGCTGGCTTGCAACCACTCATTCAGGTTTCAACCACTCATTCAGGTTTCAGACAGATGCCTGCAGGTCCCCTACCCTCTTGATGGACATGAGCACAGGAGGGTGGTCTTCAGAGAAACTGCCTTTAGCTCAACTGACTCCAAGTGCTCAAACGGGGCTCCCTGTAGGACCACAGGTCTAGGAGGATTCAGCCTCCTAGCGCCTCTAAGGAACCTGATGATCAGTTTGTTTTTCCCAAGAGACTTACCGTCAACTGCATCATAGTGCACCACTTTAGCAGCAACATATGGAGGGGGACAGCTGCTCCTCCAGCCTCTCCTGTAGGAAGGAATCCACTGACCCAACTGCGCATCTCTGGGGGTCTTTGCATCGGGAAGAACACCACTTAGCGAACAGATGCCACTTCAAAGCATACAGGTGCCTTGTAGAAGGTGCCCTAGCCTGAGTGATCGTGTCTACCACCGCGGGTGGTAGGCCACTTAGGTCTTCCGCATCCCGTCCAAGTGCCAGACATGGAAATTCCAGAGGTCTGGTCATGGATACCAGATGGTGCCCCATCCCTGAGAGAGGAGATCTCTCCTCAGGGGAATCGTGAGGAGGGTTAATTCCGAGAACCAAATCTGTGTGTGCCTGTAGGGTGCTACTAGGACGACCTGCTCCTTGTCTTCCCTGACCTTGCACAAGGTCTGTGCAAGTAGCCTTTCTGGCGGGAACGCATGCTTACATATGTGCCGAGGGGAACCTCAGTTATTGTGTACCAGAGCGGGCAGTGGGTGGATTCCCATGAAGTGAACAGGTCTACTTACACTTGACCAAATCGACTCCACCTAGGGGTGGAGCCTCCACTCTCCCCTGAGCGTGACCTGTCGAGACAGCGCGTCCGCCACGCTTTTGAGGTTGCCCAGGATGTGAGTAACTCGCAGCGACTTGAGTCTTGAGGGTTGATGTACGCTACTGTAGCCTTGTTGTCCGTCTGGAACAACATGTGCTTGCCCTGTATCAATAGCCGGAGCCTCCGCAGGGCGACCGACACTGCCAGCAACTTGAGGCAGTTGATATGACATTGTAGTCGTGGCCCTGTCCAGGAGCCAGAGGCTGCGTGCCTATTGTAAACTGCGCCCCAGCCACGCTTGGAGGTGTCTGTCTTAACCACGATGCGCCTGGATACCTGCACTAAGGGGACCCCTGCCTACTGAAATAAAAGGTCTGTCCAAGGGCTGAACAAGCATGGTGGTGTGATGGCCACGTGATGTGCTCAGTTTGTTATTCAGCCTTGTTTTGATTTTTTGTTTTTTACACTTCCCTTTTTCAATGCTTTACTTGGCATAGTTAATAGGGTTTTTGTTTATTTTTTATTTAATTTTTTTAACTACTTTTGCTTGCATTCAGACAAGTTTAGACTTGGTTTTTTTCTCCTTGTTTTTCTCTCCAGTCTCCCCATCTCCCAGGCTACTGGACAGTGCTTATTCCCCCGGCACCTCAGACCCATGCCCCCCTCCCCCCCACTACCATCTCCCTATGCTTCAAGAGATCACCAAGTTGGCATTTGTCATCACTCTGCTCAACGGCAAGGCTTGTTAATGGGGAACCACTGTGTGGGCAGCCAAGGCTCCATTCTGTACCTCTTTAGAGCTGTTCAAGAAGGAGATGCTGAAGGTATTCGATTGTTCATTGGCTGGTAAGGAGGCCGCTAGCCAGCTCGCCAGGTTGAGACAGGGGGACGACTCTGTGACAGATTACTGCTTCCGCACTCTTGCTGCCTTGACTGGATGGAATGAGGAAGCTTGCTGGTACCACTTCCAGGAGGGCCTTAACGACGACCTCCAGGATGAAATTGCCATTCATGACTTACTATCCTCATTCGACGGCCTGGTGGATTTGGCCCTCAGAGTGGAGACTCCTCTGTAGATATATCGTCAGAGATGCTCTGCCCGCATTCAGTGGAGAGGAACCATGTCTCCACTGGCGGTAATCAGCCATGGTCCTGAGCCTCAGTCGGAGCCCATGCAGGTGGAGCGGATGCGTCTGGCAACAAAGGAGAGACAACGCTGCATTGCCCAGGGACTCTATCTTTACTGCGGCAAACCAGGACATTTTGCAGCCCAGTGCCCATTAAAAGCCAGGGCTCACCAGTAGTTGGGTAAGTTCTGGTGAGCCTTACCCCTTTGTCTTGTTCCCCCTGCTCCCGCACCCTCCTTCCTGCCACAGTCGTTTGGGGCCCCTAGTCGAGTCATTATAGCCTTGATTTTTGCTTCTTCTTTTTTAAGAAAAGGAGGGAAGATTTGAAATACATTTTTTGGTAATCAACATTTGTATTAAACCAGAAACATTCTTTAAGTAAAAAAGTGTTTGTTCTTCATTACTATACACCTCTGCTAATGTAATTATTGTGTACACACTAGCAACACATGGAAAGGACAGTAACCACTGTCTGATATTAAGATTTAAAGATCATTGTCTCTTTTTAACATACCTGGTGACTAATTAACAAAATTTTGCACACCAAGCAGAATTGCAAAAATAGGTACCATTTTCACAAACATTCCATCCCTTACTGCACATGTACGTACATACTTGTCTACTTGATGTGTGTTTTTTTTACATCTGGAAGACATGTTTTTCATGTTTTTTGCTAATCTGCAATACATCTATAAGACCTACGTAAATTAGTACAGTATGTCTCGGATGTCAATAAGACATTCAGCAGATGTCTTTGAAATGTTTATGATTTAGATTGTTTGTAAATCGGATCTTTTTGAGATGTTTAGCAGATGTTCAGTAGATGGTGATGCTCTCCAGATGAAAAGATCTAAAACAGACATCTCTGAGATGTACGTGACCTAGGGACCTAGATCTGGGAATGTTTCTGTTAAACAAACTGGTCATGACCAAACTCATGCCATTGGTTGAGTCAATGTTGCTACTTCGGCCTGCTGAGACATATGTTCATCAAACAAACAAACAAATGCATTAGGGCATCAGAAAATGTGGGTCTTTACAATTTAATGACCAGGACAACCTCAAGCATCCAGACAAGAACAACATCTTGTCATGTTCACACAACTCTCTCGATGCTTCCAAAAACTTACAATTAAGATAAAAAATCTTGTTTCTACCATTTTATTTCCTTTGCACTGTTGACAATTACTTTCTAATGTTTTATTTGATATACATTTCTTACATTTATTCCATACAAAATACATTCAAAAAGACACTTCAGTTTTGTTCCTTTTTTAAACAGAAAGCATGTGATGCTCAAATTTGAAAGCCTTTTCAAAAATAGAGGTGATAGTCTTCTATCTTTTAAAGTCACGTAGTTCTCGTTTTGAGCATTGCAAAAATAGATATGTGTATTTACATGTATTAAATGTTATTTTTTAGGTCTCAAGCTGACAAGCAGGAAGTTACTGGTTGATGTTTAGAATTTCTGAGAGTCTCTTGCACATGTTTGCACATAAAATTCTTCACAATTAAAACTCTAAAAACAAAAATAACAATTGTGAACAATTTCTAGAGAACAGTTTACAATAGCATCCACACCATGATTCACAGTATATACTGATATTTGGGAGGAATAATATGAGGTCAAGGGAAATGGAAAGTACACATTATTTCAGTTGAGCCCTGTAACTGCTGTCATTATCTAAATTGGGACGCAAATTGTTGGAGAAGGGGTTTTTGCCTACACAGGCTCATGGTGAAATCGTAAGGATTCATATGACTTTTCTAAATTTGGCTAAATCTTATGAAATCGTACGACTTTCACTACAGCCAATGACACCGCTGGACATCATTTCCATCTAATACGTGGCAATTACTTGCTTCTGTCACACTCAACAGGTTCCTATCATGTTTACACACTCTACTGATCGGTTAAGTGTAGATAAGTGTTTGGTATGGGCATAATATTAATATGAATGTCCTTAGCGCCTTGCCCTTAAAACTCACTGCTACTTCCGCATTAGATATCCAGGCATTTGCACGTAATAGTATTGTTAAAATTTATATGAACAAACTGTGAAAAAGCCAACTCGTAAAACATGTATGGATTTTCATGAGACTGGGTTGTATTTTGCTTAATAGATAACTACATGTCAAGGAGAAAGTGGTGGAAATCTAAAATGGTCAGTCATTGTGCTATTTCAAGCAATTTACAAGAAGCCCCCATTCTCTTTATAAACACAGGATTTAAAAAAAATATTATTTCCATTGCAAAATGTTCTAAAACCTCTCTGAAATCCACAACAGATTATGTCCACACTGAATGAAGAACAGACCATGAAGGTCTTTTAAAAATAAATTTTCTGAGCAATGGAAAAAGCTATGGGCTGAAACGTCTTCTTACTGGTCAGTTTTTAGCTCACTGCACATTGCACTTTTTCACTAATCAATAAAAATATATAATTTTGATAGACCTTCTTGGTCTGTTCTTCATTCAGTGTGTGGACAGCTTCACTTGAGGATTTTGGATATTACAACTTTTTTTGCTCTATGCACCTGAGGATATATGAGTGCTATTTAGGCGCAACAATTCTCTCAACCTCACAAAACCTTACTGAAAAATCTAAAAGTAAATCATTTCAATGAAGTGTTCTAAACAGATCCAGCAGAAACAGAAGAACAATAAGGATTTTATATTGGCTGCAAATCACTGAAGGCTTGTACCAGACAATATGTCATGTTTATGAGTTGTCCATGCATTTATCTAATACTAGTGGTATAGGTTTTTGTTGTTCTTAGCTATTTCTTTAATCTGTTTCAAGAAGCACCATAACATCTGAAGGCAATGTCCAAATATTTGTGGGGACAGGAAACTGGGGTGCAGGTTTAAAACAGAAGAAATCACAATATAATCCAAATGTGACTAAAGTGCTTAAGGGATCATTGTCTTTAGATGTGGCCGAAAAGGCCGGTGTGATGTGTGTAGGGGAAACACTTGTTTCCATATACTGTAATGTCTAACTAATATTATAGAATATAAACCTTCATAGACAGCATAAATATTCATTGCCTGGGATTAAAACGTAATTTGTGATACTGAGTTAAAGGGATAGTTCCCCCAAAAATGAAAATGTTGTCATCATTTCCTAATCTTAATGTTGTTCCAGACCCTGTGCAATAATGTTGAAATAACATCCTTAGTCACCATTTACTCTCATTTTCTGTGTGCTATTTCTAACACAAACAAGGGGAACAACAATAAACATACAATTTAACATTCTAAAAAGGGGAAAAAATATTTAAAAAATAAATACTCAAAGCTGAAAGTGTGTGTCTGTTGTGAAAGGTAAAAGATGAGTATCATCTCGGCCTGTACTCCTCAGGTACACCAGGCAGTTTTCTCTTTTTGAGTGCTGCGTCTACAGTCTTAATGAGCCCATCAATGGTGGCACGCATTTCAGGTGTGTAAGGGTCATATTCCAGCTTTCTCAGCCCAGAACGTTTGAAGTTCCCGTCTTTTTGTCCTTCCACACACAGTAGACGTTCCTCTGAGACCTCCAGGCCCAAAAAGATAACCATGCCCTTTAACTGAGAGAAAAGGTCCCGCTTTAACTCCTCAAAGTGCACCACGTGAATTTTATTCCCGTGTTTTAGCCAGTCTTGTGTGTGAGATGCCCACCATGGAGCGTAGTTCTTCACAAACTCTGGCCACTCTGATTGAGAGAGAGAAAGACAGAGTTTAAAATTAAGAAGCAAATTCACTAAACAGTTGCGCCTTTTTTGCGCTTGACATTTCACCGCAAAAGCATGCATCTTATTCAGTAATCTAGTTTAAGCAGGCACAATCAGCACTGAAATTAAACTACGTTTATTTAAATTAAGTCATTGTCATTAATTCCGTGCAAACATTCCTCCTTTCTACGTAAATTAGGCTTATTATAGATTGCACTTTTTACAAAATATGCCTGCCACAATTTACTTTGCGCTATTACTGCCGAATGAAAGCAGGCGGTAACATTTTTTCTTAAAATCGTATTTGTAATAATTCCTAAAACAATGATGAAATGGAAAAAACAGCATTATAACTTTATGGGCGTGTTTGTGCCGTTGCCTAATCTGCATAATTCCATGAATCGTGAACTTAAGCAGCTCATATATTAGATGCAAATAACCAGTGTTTTTACTGGGCGCAATTCATTCTTAGTGAATTTCCCGGAAAGTGTTTCATTTCTTAGCCCCTTACATCACCAAACAGAATTGCAAAAAGTAATCACTGTTTTCCAACAGGTTTCACAAATACTCCTTCCAACAGACAATGGGAGGTCAAACAGACCAAACAAACCCCAAACAACATCCAAAATCATGCCATTGGTTAAGCCAGTGTGACTGTGTCAGGCTGGTCAGGATGCTCAAACAAACAGAGAAATGTGTTCAAAGCACCACAGAGCCACAGTGATTTCACTTTTTGTGGTGAAAATACAATTATTTAGAAACATGATGTCGCATGGTGCCAAACTTTATAAACCTTCTAATCACCCATACATGATATAAGCGCATGACAGAACACATCTGTATGAGACTGCTGAGACAACAATTTATAAATGTAACAAACATTGGCAAACACAACTTGATGGTTTTGAAAAGTCAGGAATTGTGAAAATCTTTGAACCATCACTATTAAAAACTGATTCTGCAAAAAATCTATATTTTAATAACTGAAAGCTCTTGAACTTGAAATTAAAATGTAAGTAGGAAAAGTCAAGCAGACTTTCAGCACCACTTCAGTCATGTCTGTAATGCAAGTTCATTTCCCAATCAAAAGTGGAAGAAAACATGTTTAGACTGAATATTTCTGATGTCTGGACTTTATCTGCAGGTGTCTATGATTATTCATTGAAATGGTTTGATATATACTGGTCATGGGTACCTGATATGCAAGGTTAAATTTTATGTTTTCACTAGAAATGTCACGTCTGTAATGCTGGAATTGTCGTATTAGCTCTGTGATTGGCCAAAATTATCAGTTCCACTTCTGAAAGCCTTTACTTTTCTCTATGGAACCTGGAAGCTTGACCTCTGGCCTACTTCTGTAAGATCTGAATTTCTGCATTTTGAATTTTGAATATTGAATTTCCTCTTCAGCTTTAATTTTATAATTTGAATATTTACAGCTAATTTCAGAATCAGAACACAAAATCTGCTGTTCAAAAATACAAATCTATAACTTATGCCACAAAACAATTCAATTTTCTTAAATATCACATATATAGAATTAAGATTTACGAAATTTAAATAAAAATAAATAAAATTCGTCATGGAAAATTCAATTTTGTTAAATGCCACATGCCTAAAATTCAAATTCAAATCTTTTAGTCATTATTCTAGCTCCATAAACAACAAGGAATGTGTTTTCTTAAATAAAAAGCATTGTGTTTAAAGACAGCAGTCATCATTATCCGATAAACCCAATCAAATATGAAATGAAAACAGAAAGATCATAAAGTTGTTATTTAAAAAACTAAAAACAAGACACCAAAAAGTCAAGAGCATCAAACAAAGAAAAATAAAGCAGGAGAACAAAATGCAACATTGCTTAAAACTGGATATCATTGGGGTAAATACAATTTTGCTCATCTATTTACTATAAACAAAAGTATTTTACAAACTTTTGATCAATGAAATGGGACAGAATTTTCCTTTTTGTAAAGTACGATTACATTAAGGCTCATCTGTAAAAAAACTGGCTTTAAACTATTTTAATTTCTTTGCATTATTCTTCTGTAAATGTTTTACACAAAGTTATGAAAGGAAAATATCTCATTCAAGGAAGTCATGGCTTTTTTATGAGACTGATGAGTATATACTCAAGGCTGTGGTACAGCAGCTGTGATCTGTGTGGGAAAATACAATCTGCTTAACACTAATATTCAGCGTCATGCAGAAAATATAAGTGTTTTCCAAGAAAGAGAAACAGCCTTTAAAATCTCTACAGAAGTATTCATGCAGAGTTGTAACAGAAATGTTTGTTCTAAAACACAAACAACAAATAAAAACGTTTACAAGAATATACGTACAAGATTATGATTCTTTCTTCTGTGCTAAAAAGTGAAAGTGCCACTAGATAAATGAAAAGAAAGCAATTTTATTCTGGGGACCTTTCAAGAAGTGGTCCATCTCTTTTCTCTTACCTTTCCCCCTCCAGTGAGCTTGGGAGGCGAATCCAATATGGCCACCGTATTTTCGGTTAAATTCAGCCATGAGGGCTTTGTAAGGGTTCCGCATCATAAGGATGCTGGCGTCAAAGGTCTCAATCTCCTTCCTGCCACTCTCATGAGTCTTGATACATAAAGTTCTACCACTGCGCCAGTGATCTCTCTCCCCTTTAAAACCTGTATATCCAAAGACAAACATAGAAGAAGAAAGAAATTGAGCAACCAAGACAGGAAAAGATGCCCAGAAAATTATTTAGCAGCAGTTAAGTTCACCTTTGCTATACAGTGAGCCATCAAAGTAGTAGCTCCCAGTGTAGTAGCCAGTGGCCAGTTCAATAAGGTGACGGGCCCAGGTATTCCCAGCACCTGGGAAACTTGCCAGTGCTATTAGCTGCTTGGTGCGAGTGGGTAAAAAGCGCCGGTCCATGCAGCGATTATCTGTAGAGATAAAGAAGGACTTGTTTTACATGGGCACACATTGGCACAAGTCTATATAAGACATAAAAGTGAAAAATCCTCAAAATAGACTCATTGAGAAAAAACTAATATTGAAGAATGCATTCTTTGAAAGAGAGGTGAAATGTCTCTTTGCACAAACAAGACACAAATTTAAAAATATTAGGGTGATCACAGAAGCACACATACTGTATTTGCAAATGCTCAAATGCTTCATCGGCCACTAGCAGTTATTTTTTGTTAATAGTCTTGTGAAACCATCTGTTAAAGGGATAGTTCACCCAAAAATGAAAATTCTCTCATCATTTACTCACCCTCACGCCATCCCAGATGTGTATGACTTTCTTTGTTCTGCAGAACACAACGTTTTTTAGAAGAATAACTTAACTTTGTAGGTCCTTACAATGCAAATTAATGGTGACCAGACATTTGAAACTCCAAAAATCACATAAAGGCAGCACAAAAGTAATCTATAAGACTCCAGTGGTTAAATCCATGTCTTCAAAATATGATAAGTGTGGGTGAGAAACATACCAAAATGTAAGTCCTTTTTTGCTATAAATATCCACTTTCACTTTGTAAATGTGAAGGAATGTGAAAGTGAAAGTGGAGATTTATAGTAAGGACTTAAATACTGATCTATTCCCTATCTGTCACTCACTCTAAGTTGTGTCAATGTAGTGACACTAGGGGTCACTCTTGGGAGCCCCAAACGCCACTGATTTTGAGAAATAGCCAATGGGAATTGGCGAGTGGAATTTGCATGCCTCTCTCCCGGACATATGGGTATAAAAGGAGCTGGCTCGCAATGATTCATTCAGATTTTTTCTTCGGAGCTGAGTGGTGTTGAGCAGCGAGTTCCACTACCGTTCCATTCACCTCACTGTGAAGAAGCATATGCTGTTGAATATACGGTGCATTTCAGCGGCTTTCACCCCCTCTGAGCGATTGATGCAGAGTATGTCCCTGAGCGCTAAAAGAGCGTGCACTGATGGACAGCGTCTTTTTAAAGATATCTTTCCATCTATGTATAATTCCTGGATGCAGTCATTATCTCTCCGCCTCTGATGGCCACGATCACTGCCTCACGTGTCTGAGCTGTAGTCACATTGAGGCAGCGTTCATGGATGGTTCGTTTTCTCACATGGCAATGTTGCGGTCACGGCTTTCCTTCATTCGCGGGAAAGAAGGAAACTGCTCCAGCCACTCCCTGCCCTGCACCTTCTACCTACTGGTTCGAGGCAGAGTCGGTTGGTGCTGTAGACAATTTGGAGACTCCAATAGGTGTGGCTCTGCCAGGTAATCCCCACAGACCTCTAATTCCCCAGCACGCTCGTTTGTCCAAGTCGAGCTGTCCCTAAAGCCAAAATAAAGAAAGGGTTCTACAGCCCTTACTTCATCATGCCAAAGAAAGGTGGTGGGTTGCAGCCAATCTTGAGAGGTCTGAATCGGGCCTTGCACAGACTTCCGTTCAAGATGCTGATGCATAAACGCATTTTAGCGTGCATCCAGTATCAAGATTGTTTCGCGGTTTTAGACCTGAAGGACACATACTTCCACATCTCAGTTTTACCTTGGTACAGGCCCGCTCTGCAGCTGGCCTTCGGGGACCAGGTATATCAGTACAGGGTCCTCCAATTCGGCTTGTTCCTTTCACCCCGCATCTTCACGAAAGTCGTGGAGGCAGCCCTTGCCCCGTTAAGGGAAGTGGGCATTCGCATCCTCGACAATTGGCTGATTCTAGCCCACTCTCTAAATTTGTTGTGTGTGCACAGGGACCTAGTGCTCAAGCACCTCAGCCGGTTGGGGCTTCGGATCATCTGAGAAAAGAGCAAGCTCTCCTCGGTTCAGAGAATCTCTATTCTTGGGATATCATGGAGACTGACAGACTCAGTCTCCATGATAGCGCACCTCATGAGCAAGTGTGCACAGTCGGTGCTGAACTGCCTGTCATCCAGGAGGTCCCACTGAAACAGTTTCAGAGGCTCCTGAGACTCATGACGTCCTCTGTGGCAGCCATGCCACTCGGGTTGATGCATAAGAGACTGCCCCAAAGCTGGCTTCAGATTTGAGTCAAGAGATGGACATGGTGCCGCGGCACACATTGCGTGGTCATCACGGCGATTTGCAGCCACACCCTCAGCCCTTGCATTTTTACGGACAGGGCTTCCCTTATAGCAAGCGTCTTGGCACGTTGTGGTTACAACAGACGCATCCAAGCTAGGCTGGGGTGCCATGTGAAAAGGGCACGCAACCACTGGCTTCTAGACAGGACCACGACTACGTTAGCATACCAACTGCCTGGAGATGCTGGTGGTATTGTAGACCCTGTGGAGGCTTTTGCCATTGATCCAGGGCAAGCACGTGTTACATTTACATTTATGCATTTGGCAGACGCTTTTATCCAAAGCGACTTACAGTGCACTTATTACAGGGACAATCCCCCCGGAGCAACCTGGAGTTAAGTGCCTTGCTCAAGGGCCCAACAGTGGCATCTTGGTGGTGCTGGGTCTTGAACCCCTGACCTTCTGGTCATTAACCCTGAGCCTCAACCACTGAGCCTCAACCACTGAGCCACCACTGTCCCCAGTGTTGGTCTAGACGGACAACATGGCGACGGTGGTGCATATAAACCGCAAACGACTGAGGACGGTGGTGCATATAAACCGCAAACGACTGAGGATGCTGCGGGCCACTCACATCCCAGGCAACCTCAACTGTACATCGAATGTGCTGTCGTGGCAGGTAACACTCAGGGGAGAGTGGAGGCTCCGCCCCTAGGTGGTCCAGCTGATTTGGAGTTGATTCGGCGAAGCTTCCCAGGAATCCTCCCACTGCCCGATCAGGTATTCTCCGACGGGGGCTACCCTCGGCACAAACGTACTGGCACACAGTTGCCCAAGGGGGATGTGCAAATATGCGTCCCACCCCCCCTCCCCCCAGTGACCCGGCTTGCACAGACTTTGTGCAAGACGGGAAACAGCAATGTGAGCTTTCATAAAAAACTTTATGTGTTCCATGGAAAGTCATACAGGTTTGGAACGACATGAGATTGAGTAAATGATAACAGCATTTTAGGTGACATATCCATTTAATGTCTTTGAAAAAGACATTGCATGCATTGCTTGCCATCTTTCTTCTGCCAAGTTTTTTTCTTTTCTCACAGTGAGCACCTTTGTAAGTAGGCACTCTTTTTAATAGCTACAGTATATTTGAATAACACCTTTTACATGCACTTCATATCTGTACATAAACAAGTCCTGCTGTGTTAATAAAGCTACCATGGATTTATTAGCACAGGGTAGTGAAGATCCACGCTGTTTTGACAAAGCAGTTTAGGACAATTAACACTAGTTCATGGGTGCTTAAAAAACAAACCCAAACCCTGAACTGGTACTGTGTGTACAGTGGTTGATCTGGGTTTAAGCAACAGGACAGAGGTAAACACTGTTTTGTCATGCAAAAATCACCCCGATGGCTTGTTTTTCTAACTTTGACGAAGTGAGATTTGTTGGTCTTAGAATCTGCTCTTGAAAATATCTGATTCACTCTTGTCAGATGTTTTGTTGCTTAGGTTTCAACTTTGGTTGAAACAGTACACGATGACCATACAGAATTTGAACCACAGAGCAGATGACAACTGTACCAAAATAACAGGATGAAATTAGATGAGTTTGTACACTGATTAGGGAGTGAATAAATGGATGTGATAATAAGAGAAGATGTGATAAATATTCAAATTTGATTAAAGGCATTTACTCACCTTGATGCCATCCCAGATGTGTATGATTTGGTATATTCAACAGAACACAAATGAAGATCTCAGCTCTGTAGGTCTATAAAATGCAAGGGAATGGGTACCAACATTTTGAAGCTCAAAAAAGAACATAAATGTAGCATAAAAGTAACCCATATGACTATGGTTAAATCCATAATTTCTGAAGCGATATGATACTGGAAGTATCAGTGAATGGTAAATGGTCTGCACTTATATAGTGCCTTTTTTAACCTTAGCGGTTACCAAAGCATTTTAGTGTCCCATTCACACACACACACACACACACACACACACACACACACACACACACACACACACACACACACACACACCAATGACAGCAGAGCTGCCATGCAAGGGAGCAACTTTGGTTTCAAGATGTTGGTACCCCTTAACTGACATAACATAGACCTATAGAGCTTACATATTCTTCTAAAAATCGTTTCTGTTCAGCATAAGAAAGAAAGTCATGCACATCTGGGATGGCACGAGAGTGAGTAACTGATGAGAGATTTTTCATTTTTAGTTAAACTATCCCTTTAAATGAAAAAATAACATATTGTAAGAAAGAACTCAGTTTAAGGCCATCCGTGCTGAAAATACCAGCTTCCCATGCTGGTCGAGGCTGGTTTGGTGCTGATCTAGCTGGTGGACCATGCTTTTTACTAGCTGACTGACCAACATGATCTTTATGATGAAGCTGGTTAAGCTAGTTTAAAATCCTTGTTGGGACACCAGATCACCAACATTCCATGCTGGTGGACCAGCACCTAAAACATAACATATGCTGGTGACCAGCAATGCTGGTCTTTTCAGCAGGGAGGGTGCTTAAAAATATATATTCAGTATATATGAAAAACAGCAATTCCTAAGAAGTAAACATGAATATCCCACAACATTTGACCTATGACCTATTACAAAGCATCTGAACCTTTTCCATATACAGTATAGTATAACTTAATTTGCCCATAGACCACACACACAATGCTGACCACTTATAGTACCTGTATGTTAGTTCCAACTCTGCCATTCCTCCTTTACATAATCCCTTTTGTGTATTTATCTACAGTATATTATATTTAATTTAATTCTATATGTTTTACTATTTTGTATTTTACTGTTTGTTTTATTTTTTAAGATATTTTATAATTTCCTGCATAAACCTTGTGTGTAAAGTTTTCTTAGAAAAATAATTAAATAAACATTAAAAAAAAATTCAATTGCTCCTCCCTTAAAGTGAACAGAGTGTTCTTGCTTGGTTTTGTGTATTAGACTGTATGCTTGCATTTCTGGTGAGGGTGTGGCATGCCAAGCAGGCCAGTTGCAGAAAACAAGTGTCACAATGGTGCATTTTTTAATGCATTTTTTAACCTAAAGCAAACTCTAAAGCATTCACAGTGTTTATGCTGATTTTGAAAGCAAACTTTGAGGAAGTATGGAGGAAGAGTGTATCTAGTAGCAGGGGCTCAACCTCTCAAGACAAACATTAACTGATCTGCAGCCACAAATGCTCACTCACAAATGCACGCACACACATGCACACACCCTCATAAAACCCTGAAGAGAGAAACGTCAAAGCTGCACAGAGTGAGGGATTCTTTTGTGCTTCTATGGTGACCTGAACTGTAAATACTAACAGCTATCTCAAAATATTTTTTTTTACTTAAGCTTAATTTGTTGCTATTCTTGCTAGTTATACTGCAAACGCTGTCATTAATAAAAACAAAGTGGTCCTAATAAAAATTTCATGAAATGCCACATTTTGGAATCATACTGTCATACCCTCTGTTCCCTGATGGAGGGAACGAGATGTTGAGCTGATGTAGTGACACTAGGGGTCGCTACTGGGAGCCCCAAAACACCTTAAAATCTTTGAGAAAAGGGAATCTCCATAAGGGAACAGAAGTTACAACAGTAAACGAGACGTTGCCCATCTGTCACTCCCTCAACGTTTTGTTGATGTAGTGACACTAGGAGTCCCTATAGAAAAAGCCACAACAGCTGAACCAGCTGAACTGCCGATGATGCAGGTGCAAGCAAGCTGCTGCGTGTGTAATAGCAGGTGCATCAGACTGCACGTAACCTCCCCTATGCCCCAAAAGACATCATTTAGTTCCCACATCCCTGGGAGTGGGGCAGCATAACTAGCATGGGAGCAGGCCATGCCAGCCACAGCCTTTTCTCTATATGTTTTCTCTCCACAGAGTATTAGATTCGGCTGGGGCCATATAATGCTATTATACGCATTGTGGAAGATGTTCTTTCCTATTATTTCAGGGGGAAAAGATCCCATGGAGACCACATCCTGCCCAAAAGGGGAGGTCAACATGTGGCAATACGACACATGGGCTCACCAGCCGCACATGGAAAAGGAGCACCTATCCCAGTACAGGGCATATTAGTACCCATAGTGGGTCTGGCTGTGAACTCCTCGGCCAAACTCCTCATGAGCCAAAGGGCTAGGGAGGAAGGACATCCAGGTTCTACGACTTTGTGAACTCCACTTAGGGTAAAAACACGTTTTCGCCTCAGTAGAGTGTGCTCGAACACACAAGGGGGTGGGCACAGCCTGGGTCTGGTAGGTCAATGCAATGGTGTCCACGATCCAGTGAGCAAGCCACTGTTTGGAGACAGTGTTCCCTTTACGCTGTCCACCAAAGCAGACAAAGAGCTGCTCAGAGCATCTAAAGTTCTGCGTGCTTTCCACGAAGATGCACAAAGCATGCACCGGACACAGCAACAATAAGGCTGGGTCTGCCTCCTCCTGGGGCAGCGCTTGCAAGCTCAGCACCTGATCCCTAAAAGGGGTTGTGGGAGCCTTGGCCACATAGCCCGGTCGGGGTCTCAGGACCACGTGAGAGTCTTCTGAACTCCATGCATGTTTCGCTGACAGAGAACGCTTGCAGGTCCCCGACCCTATTGATGGAAGTGAGCGTGGTTAGGAGGCCGGTCTTTAATGAGATGGCCTTTAACTCGTCTGACTCCAGGGGCTCGAACGGGGCTCTCTGAAAGCCCAGCGGGGAAAGAGGTGTGGCCTAGGAGGGTTCAGCCTCCTGGCACCTCTCAGGAACCTGATGATTAGGTCGTGCTTACCAAGGGACTTAGCTTCAACTGCATCCTGGTGCACTGCTATAGCAGCTACGTACACCCTCCAGCTACTGCTGCAAGAAGGAAATCACTGACCTGACTGCGCATCTCTGGGGGTCTTCGCTTTGGGAAGAACACCACTTAGTGAACACGAGCCAATTCAGGGAATACAGCTGCCTCGTAGAAGGAGCCCTGGCCTGAGTGATCGTGTTTACCACTGTGGACGGTAGACCCCTTAAGTCTTCCACGTCCTGTCCAGGGACCAGACGTGGAGGTTGCAGAGGTCTGGGCATGGGTGCCAGATGGTGCCCCGTCCCTGAGAGAGAAGGTCCTTCCTCAGGGGAATTTGCCAGGAAGGTGCTGTCACGAGGGCCGTGAGGTCCAAGAACCAAATCTGGGTGGGCTAATACGGCGCCACAAGGGTGACATGTTGGAAATGTTCCTCATCCTCCCTGACCTTGCACAGGGTCTGTTGGGCCAGCTGTGTGCCGGCGTGTCAGTGCTGAGGGGGGATCCCGTCACTGCATAACAGAGCGGCAGTGGGAGGATTCGCGGGAAGCAAACATGGCTACCTCTGCTTCGCCGAATCGACTCCAAATCAGTTGGACAACCTGGGGGTGGAGACTCCACCCTCCACTGAGAGCTGAGACAGCGCATCCACTGTGGCATTGAGCCTGCCCGGGATGTGAGTGGCCTGCAGCAACCTCAGCCACTGCTGACTCCAGAGGAGGAGATGGCAGGCGAGTTGCTACATGCGAGGAGAACATATGCCGCCTTGCAATTTATATACGCTACTGTCGCTGTGTTGTCGGACCAGACCAACATGTGCTTGCCCCGGATCAAGGGCAATAGCCTCTGCAGGGTGAATAGTACAGCCAGCAACTCTAGGCAGATGATGTGCCAACATAGCCGTGGTCCTGTCCAGGAACCAGCGGCTGCGTGCCCATTGCAAACGGCACTCCAGCCCGACTTGGAGGTGTCTGTGGTGACCACAACTTGTCTGGACACTTGCTGTAGGGGAACTCCTGCCCGTAGAAATGCAAGGTCTCTCCAATGGCTGAATAAGTGATGGCAGAGAGGCATAACAGCCACGCGATGTGTACCACGGTGCCATGCCCATCTCGGGACTTGAGTCTGAAGCCAGTGCTGAAGCGCTCTCATATTTATCAACCCGTGCGGCGTAACTGCTGCCGAGGATACCATATGCCAGGAGCCTCTGAAAGTGTTTCAGTGAACCACTGTCATCCACCTGAAAGAGTTCAGGCAGTTCAGCTCTGACTGCGTGCGCTTGCTTGTCATAAATCATCGACACCGAGTCTAACTCCATGCCGAACAGAGAAAAGAGATGCTGTGAACCAGGGAGAGCGTGCTCTTTTCCCAGTTGACCTGAAGCCCTAGACTGCTGAGGTTCGTGAGCACCAGGTCCCTGTGTGCACACAGCAACTCTCGAAAGTGTGCTAGGTTCAGCCAGTTGTTGAGATAGTTGAGTATGTGGATGCCCACTTCCCATTGGCCTTTTCTCAATGGGGCAAGAGCTGCCTCTACGAACTTCGTGAAGATGCGAGGGGACACCCGGCTGTCGAAAGCAAACAGTAGGAAGGGTCTGTATCAAGGTAAAACCGAGACATGAATGTACGCATTCTTCAGCAACCAATCTTGATGCCAGACGCATGCCAAAATGTGTTTCTGCATCAGCATCTTGAACGGGATTCTATGTAAAGCTCGGTTCAGAACTCGCAGGTTGAAGATTGGCTGCAAACCAACGCCTTTCTTTGGTGTAATGAAGTAAGGGCTGTAGAACCCTTTCCCCACCTCGGCTGGAGGGACAGGCTCTATCGCGTCCTTGCGTAGAAGGGTCGCGAACTCCACCCACAGGGTGGAGGCATTCTCGCCCTGCACCGAGGTGAGGTGGGCGCCTGGAGAATTTAATCGAATAGCCAAGTTGGACGGTCCTGGCCAGCCACCGCGATGGATCTTGGACAGCATCAGCCATGCGTCCAAGATCCGGGCGATGAGCACTAAGGGGACAATTGCGTCTGACGTACCTGGGTTGGGCCTAGTTGATGGGGGGGTTGCTTCGACCCGAGGTGGCTGCGCTGAGGGGGACCTCAAACGTACCCTTGTAGGGCGGGTTAATGACATTTACATTTACATTTATGCATTTGGCAGATGCTTTTATCCAAAGCGACTTACAGTGCATTACAGGGATTGCATGGCATGCATTCCCCCTGGAGCAACCTGGAGTTAAGTGCCTTGCTCAAGGACACCATGGTGGTGGCTGTGGGGCTCGAACCAGTATCCTTCTGATCACCAGATTACCAGTTATGTGCTTAGACCACTACACCACCACCACTCCTAATGACTGAGGAGGAAAGGCCAAAGTCCTCAAAGGTGTCGCCGAATAGGCAGATCTGGGAGATAGGCATGTTGAGAAAGCGAACTTTAACGCCTTGGCCTACTTGCAGGAGGGCCATGGCATGCAGGCCGGAGGCAGCCTGTCCAGCAGCACTGTAGGCTTTGGCCGCCAGAGATGACGTAGTCCTACAGGCCCTGGAGGGGAGTGCCGGATGATCCCACCAGGTGGCGGCGCTTTGGTGCACTTATCAACCTGAGGGACCTCCGTGTACCCTTGGGCTGTTGAGGGTAGAGAGAGCAGACGAACATGGAAGTCGTTTCAGGCAGCAAAAGGTGCCCTCCATGACTTCGTCAGATCATCGTGCACTTCCAGGAAGAAAGGGAGGGGGGGGGGGGGGTCGGGACATGGCCGTGAGCAGTGCCATGAACCCAGAAACCAATTATCTAGCTGCGAGCCCTCAGGGGAGGACAGAGGGTTCCAGTCCAATCCGATACACACGGTGGCCCGGGCAAGCATAGCGGTCAGCTCTGCATCGGTCTTAGACTGGGCAGGCAGACCCGAAGGTGGAGAAGACGGAAAGGCATCTTTAAAAAGACGCGTCTTTAAAATCAAACTTCAATGAGTTGCTCTAATAGAGGAAAGTATACTCTTTTCAGAAATATATAGCACTGTCGAAGCACCCGGGGCGTAATCTGCACTGATCAAACAGAAGGAGAGAAAGCCGCTGTTATGCGCCGTATATCCAACAGCAAACACTTCTTTCAGAGGTGAATGGAACAGCAGTAGTATTCAGCTCAAGAAAAAATCTGAATGAGAGTGGGCATTCCTTCTCCTTCTCCATTTGTCCAGGGGAGTGGCATGCAAATTCCACTTGCCAATTCCCATTGGCCTTTTCTCAAAGATTTGAAGGTGTTTTGTGGCTCCCAAAAGCAACCCCTAGTGTCACTACATCAACACAATGACGAGTGAGTGACAGAAGGGAAACTAACATTTCTATGTTCCTTAAATTCTTTAGCCCCAAAATACTTAAAATAAAGACATTTAATGCCAATTCAAGCTGTGGAGAACGCCTGTTTGGAAATTACGAAGACACAAAGAAGTTGTTATTAGCAATTATAGCAGGTTTTGTTTAGTTGTCCTGTAGCTGGTAGTAGTGCTTTAGTAAACTTCAGGGTCTCCAGTCATGTTGAATAAAAGCTATTTCTCTCCATACGAATGTAAATAATTGACAAAAGTACAGCTTTATGTGCACTAAGAAGTGCTCGGCATTCATAGTTTCCCTAAAAATACCAGGTGCTAAAATAGGATTATTTTTTTAAATAATTTTGATCTATTTCAATCAAAAAATATTTTTTAAAACAATGGAAACTTTAATCACAGATCTTTGAGTTTAATGTACTTATAACTAGTTAACCTTACTAAAATGGATAGGTTCACTCTGGATAAGACCATATAAGGTGAATATAGTGACACAAGTACTTACACTGAGAAAGACATGCAACCAACTTAACTTGAGCCAAATAAGTATTTTAACTTATTATTTTTTAAAGGCAATCGTTTTACATTGTTTTTTTTTGTTTTGTTTTTTTAAGTAAGGTCCACCAATGAGATTGTACAGAGTGGCATGTGACATGCTTGTTTAAAATCAAACCACTATGATGATAAGATTTTGCATGCATTCTGCCTATGGGTCAGCTTAAGTAAAATGTTTTAGTCAAAACAAGCTGACATTACCCTGCACTTGTGTCTGGTACACTACAAAGAAGTCACTGTTCCCACAGCTCTCAAAGTCTTCTCCTGCGCATCTCTGCCGACACATTTCCTCGTCCTCATGCTCGTGTAGGGTAAACAGAGGAGTGGGAAATCCACAGTGACATTTTTCCCCAGCCAACACTGCCAGAGAATATTCCTACATCAAACAGAGGAACAGACTATATAGAGTTTGACAGACTCCCCACGAATGGGGTGCAAAATAAGACCTTTTTAATTTTGGAATTTTAAACACATGACTGGGGAAAGGATGTGCTTAAAGGGATAGTTCACCCAAAAATGGAAGTTCTCTCATCATTTACTCACCCTCATGCAATGCCAGATGTGTAAGAATTTCTTTCTGCAGTAGAAAACAATATTTAAGTCCTTTTTACTCTAAATCTCCACTTCAGCATTCATTTTCAGATGTGAAAGTGAAACTAAACAGGCACCACATGTGACTGTCAGATGTAAAAGTGAAAGTGGAGATTCAGAGTAAAAAAAGGATTTAAATTTGTATCCGTTTCTCACGAGTCATATTTGATCACTTCTGAAGATATGGATTTAACCACTGGAACTTTTTGGATTACTTCTATGTTTCCTTTATGTGATCTTTGGAGCTACAAATCACAATTCACTTGAATTCTATGGACTTACAGTGCTTACATTTTTTTTTTTAAATATTTGTTTGTGTTCTGCTGATTAAGGAAAGTCAAACACATCTGGGATGCTCGGAGAATCATCAGAGACTCCAGCCTCCCTAGCATGGGCTGCTCCCACTGCTACCATCAAGCAGGTGGTATCGCAGCATCAGGACCCGCACCAGCCGACTATATGGCATCTTCTTCCCAAAAATGATCAGACATTTGAACTCTTGACCACTCACGATGCATATATATCAGCACTGCACTTTATTAGTCTCAGACTGGACTCTCACATTTTATACTTCTCTAAATAAAACACTGGCAACTGACTATCAACCGACAGCTGAATGTCAACACAACACTTGCATATTTATTTCCAACTGACAACATAGATGAGTCTTATCTTATTTTGTGTATATTGTATGCTGTATATTGTATATTATTAGGTGTATATTGTATATTGTGTTGTATATACAAGATGTGTAAATTGTGTTATGTGTAAATTAGATGTTTATTGTAATAGTCATGTCTGCTATGTTGCTTGGAACTGCACCCAAGACTTTCACCCACCGTTGCACTTGTGTATATGGTTGAGTGACAATAAAGGGATTTGATTTGATTTGAGATGACATGAGGGTGAGTAAATGATGAGAGAAAATTCATTTTTGGGTGAACTATTACCTACTTTAACCTTAAGAATATCATCAAGTTCAAGAAATCAACTAAACTAAGAAATCAGTTTTATTTTCTATTCATAATTTATTAGGTTTGTACATTTGTAAAATTTTAAGCCACTAGCCCCACTAAAGAGAATTGCAAAAGTATACATTGCATACTCACTTTTTCTGTGCACATGTCTACACACTTTTCCACTGACATGTTTTGAATGACGGCACAAACTGGCAGTGCCAGGGTCACATTCTCCGGCCTCTTGAAACATCCCTTAAAGATGGCACTCCCATCTAAAGAGCAAAAATACATACATACATACATCCTTAAAATGTGACAACAACAAATTTATTGAATTTTTGCTTGTTTAAATGTGAGAGGTTTTTGCCTGTGCAAATATACTACATGAGTGTGTGGGGGGTGTGAGTGGGATTATACAGTACAGGTCAAAAGTTTGGAGACATTAAGATTTTTAAATGTTTTTGAAAGAAGTCTCTTAATCTCACCAAGGCTGTATTTTTTTCATTAAAAAAATACAGTAAAAACAGTAATATTGTGAAACAATACACTTTGAAATAGCTGTTTTCTGTTTTAACATCATTTAAAATGTAATTTTATTTCTGTGTGTCAAAGCAGAATTTTCAACATCATTACTCCAGTCTTCAATGGTTTGTTTTTAATTTCGTTTTGGTTTTTCTTTATTTTACTTGTATTGTTTATTTGATAGATTATACTGTATATTCTTTTTTCTATTTGTAGTCTATATATGCTCTATATTGTATACTATGTGTTGGAATGACTATTCATACATTTTTTTTAATTATGGCATAATTAAAAAAAGAAAAACTCCAGTCTTCAATGTCACATGATCCTTCAGAAATCAGAGTAAAATGTTGATTTTGTGCTCAACTATTATCAATTATTATTGGTGCTCAATTATTAAGAATGGTTCTTATTTTTTATCAATGTTGAAAACCATTTTTGCATGCTTAATATTTTTGTGGAAACCATGATACATTTTTGTGTGGATTCTTTGATGAATAGAAAGATAAAAAGAATAGCATTTATTTGAAATAGATATATTTT
The DNA here is from genome assembly GCF_025860055.1 of Xyrauchen texanus. Taxonomy (NCBI): domain Eukaryota; kingdom Metazoa; phylum Chordata; class Actinopteri; order Cypriniformes; family Catostomidae; genus Xyrauchen; species Xyrauchen texanus. The sequence continues at coordinate 12,713,833 of NC_068279.1, forward strand.
TAACAATATAAATGTCTTTACTGTCTCTTTTGATCAATTTAATGCATCCTTGCAGAATAAAAGTATATATATATATATATATATATTACTTACCCAAAACCTTTGAATGGTAGTGTATCATGGTTTCCATGAAGAAGAAAAACAACTGTTTTACATTGAATAATATTTCACAATATTACTGTTTTACTGTATTTTTGATCAAATAAATACAGCCTTGGTGAGCAGAAGAGACTTCTTACAGAAACATTAAAAATGTTTTCAAACTTTTTACTATATATATATATATATATATATATATATATATATATATATATATATGTATGTATGTATGTGGAAACTCGTGACTCAATGAATTAAGAATTAAGCTAAAATGATTTTACTTTTGAAATGTAATTACTGTGTAGTATCAAACATCCACTAACACAAATAATGGATCTTTAAAAGCTTAAACTTAAAAAGACTTAATACTGACAAGCCACTATCTGTCTTTAAACCAAAAATACCACACAGAATAACAGACTTGAGTGCAAACAACATCAAGCCCGACTTCCAGAAAAGCAGATACTACTTCTCCAAACAGGAGTAGGAAAACTTCTCGGGTTACTTAAGTGTTAACCTTGTTCCCTGAAAAAAGCGGAACAAGATGCTGCGCTGGAAAAGCACTTTGGGAACAGCTTTAGGTGTGACCAGCTGTGAATATGTGTGCAACACGTCAATGAAAATTGACCGGAATTTATAGCCTCTGCCTGTGTAATCATTGGATGCACCTGCAGCTGGGCTATAAATAGATGTGTCACAGGCGCGTCGTCTGGTATTTTTTCTGAAGAGCAGTCCTGGGGCATCCCAGTGCGGCAATGAAGTGCAGCATCTCGTGAACACTTAAGTAACCCGAGATGTTCGCTTTTCAAAAAGCTACACTTCTGATGCTGCGCTGGAAAAGCGCTTTGGGAACGAGAATACCCACGCCGCCTCACTGTGGCTGTTCGGACCCCCTACGGTTGTGTAGTGTGCTCACAAGCACGTGAGAGGTCTCAGACATGAGCTTGAGATGTCGACTCAAGGACATAAGAGCCCGGAGTGGCATAAAGATCTAAACTATAAAATCTGATGTATGTGGGCGGAGAGGACCAGCCTGCCGCATCACAAACATGACTCTAAACAGGCTGGCAAAACAGACAGAGCCTGTAGGTCCCCAATTCTCTTTAGAGAGGTAATCGCCACAAGAAACCATCTTGAGAGTCAGAAGTCTGCCAGACGCTGACTCTAGAGGTTCGAAGGGGGTCTCAACCAGACCCTCAAGGGCTATTGCTAAGTCCCATGAAGAGGTCCTGTTCTTAGCAGGAGGCCACAGTCGCATGGCTCCACAAATGAAGCGAGCAAGTAGAGGATGCCTCCCAAAGGGCACCCCGTCCATCAAGGCGTGGCGAGCTGAAATGGTGGCCACATAGACCCTGAGAGTAGCGGGGCATATGCCTGCTGACAGTCTTTCCTGCAGAAAGTCCATAACTGAAACAATCTGGCAGTTAACTGGACTCAGAGAGAAGTAGTTGGGACATTGCGCTGTCTGTTAGGAGGTGAAGAGGTCCACTTCTGCTCTTGTAAAATCTCAACCAGATTTGTTCACTACCTCGGGGAGGAGTTTCCACTCCCCCGTCTGTATTTTCTGTCTGGACAGTAAATCTGCTCCCATTCAGGCATCCAGGGATATAAGCTGCTCTGATAAACAGTAGCTTGCCCTGGGCCCAAAGGAGTATCTGCCATGCTAGTCTGTTGAGCTGGCGTGAACGTAGACCTCCTTGTAGAAGCGCTGTCGAAGCGCCCAGGGGCAAAGCTGCACTGTGTGCAGAGAAGGAGAAAGCCACTGATATGCACCGTAGATCGAACTGCATACGATCCAACAGCATAAAAGAAAATTCTGAATGGACAGACGTATTTTCCCTCCCTTTATACAGAGATGCGCGAGGCTCTCAAGAGAGACCCCTAGTGTTGCTTCTTCGACAAAACGTCGAAGTGAGCAACAGACGGGGAACCGTGATCGGGATATGACCCGGGGCGCATTAGAACCTAATCTACACAAAAGTTCTTTATACTGACGTACTACCCTCAACCAGATTCCTATTTTATAAAAAACATTTACATTTGCTAAAACATATCATAAGATCTTCTAAGAATATCTTAGAGAACAATGACAGAATCAAAGACAAATATCTCTGAAATCAAATACTGTATATCATAATAAAACAAACATTTAACGCAAACCTCTGTGACCCCCCAGGAATGCATAACTGAGGGTGTTACCATGACTGTACCTGGATAGCTATTGTTTTTGCTTGAAATGTTTATCCATATGACATATTTCTGTCTGACGCACCCACACATCCTGTCACATGAAAAAAAAGCTTATTCAAGACAAAGGGATTGATTGTCACAAATCCAATATTGAAAACAATCAAACACAAGGAAAAGGGAGAAGGTTATGCCAAAAAAGATCTGTATTGTGTATGCTGTGCACGTAAGCTTGATAATATTACCAGATGCCAGGTTTACAAAATGTAATGCATGTAAACACAAAAAGAAATGAACGAGAATAGGAAATTGCAAACAAAGCACACAGACATTATCTTTCTACAATCAATGAAAGACAAACAAATCTCCCCCCAAGAGCTTAATGGTGGTGAGCCCTTTCCCCTCCATTCTCCTCTCTGTATGCTTGCTCTGATTAAGAAGCATTTTTGAAATAAACTTGATAACAAATTTCCTGTTTGGTGGTAGTCACATATGTCTTTCCATTTCCATAACAACATCAAAATGTTATGCTTGTGTGTATATCTTAGTGTGAGTCCATATGCATGCATGTAAAAGTGTGTGTGTGTGTGTGTGTGTGTGTGTGTGTGTGTGTGAGCGTGTATTTATCACTTTGTGGGGACCAAATGTCCCCATAAGGATAGTAAAACCGAAATTTTGACCTTGTGGGGACATTTTGTCGGTCCCCATGAGGAAAACAGCTTATAAATCATACTAAATTATGTTTTTTGAAAATGTAAAAATGCAGAATATTTTCTGTGAGGGTTAGGTTTAGGGGTAGGGTTAGGATTAGGGGATAGAATATAAAGTTTGTACAGTATAAAAACCATTATGTCTATGGAAAGTCCCCATAAAACATGGAAACACAACATGTGTGTGTGTGTGTGTGTGTAGAATCCTTTATTTTGGTCACACATTATACACACAGTTTTTTTTGCATATATACAGTGAAATTTATTTGTTTTCACATATCCCAGCTAAGCTGGGGTCAGAGTGCAGGGTCAGCCATGATACGGCGCCCCTGGAGCAGATAGGGTTAAGTGCCTTGCTCAAGGGCCCAACAGTGGCATCTTGTTGGTGCTGGGGCTTGAACCCCCGACCTTCTGGTCAGTAACCCTGAGCCTCAACCGCTGAGCCACCACTGCCCCCTGTGTGTGTGTGTGTGTGTGTGTGTGTGTGTGTGTGTGTGTGTGTGTGTGTGTGTGTGTGTGTGTGTGTGTGTGTGTGTGTGTGTGTGTGTGTGTGTGTGTGTGTGTGTGTGTGTGTGTGTGTGTGTGTGTGTGTGTGTGTGTGTGTGTGTGTGTGTGTGTGTGTGTGTGTGTGTGTGTGTGAGCGTGTATTTATCACTTTGTGGGGACCAAATGTCCCCATAAGGATAGTAAAACCCGAAATTTTTGACCTTGTGGGGACATTTTGTCGGTCCCCATGAGGAAAACAGCTTATAAATCATACTAAATTATGTTTTTTGAAAATGTAAAAATGCAGAAAGTTTTCTGTGAGGGTTAGGTTTAGGGGTAGGGTTAGGTTTAGGGGATAGAATATAAAGTTTGTACAGTATAAAAACCATTATGTCTATGGAAAGTCCCCATAAAACATGGAAACACTACTGTGTGTGTGTGTGTGTGTGTGTGTGTGTGTGTGTGTGTGTGTGTGTGTGTGTGTGTGTGTGTGTGTGTGTGGAAGAAGCATGCATACTTATGTGATCATAGAGTTGCCAAAAAGTGTGTATTTGTACTTTTGTACACTTAAGCCACACTTCAATATCACACTTCACATATCAAATCAAGTGACATCGTCAAAGAAGTGATGCAAAACCTTTTTTCAGAACTAACTTCACTTCACATTCTGTCACTCGCTCGATGTTGTATCGAATGTAGTGACACAAGGGGTCTTTCTTGAGAGCCTCGTGTACCTCTGAACTTTAGAAAAGGCCATTGAGAAATTGGCAGACAGAATTTGCATGTCCCACCCCCGGATATACGGGTATAAAGGGAAGCGGCGTGCATCTGCATGCTATGCAGTCCACGCCCATGGGCGCTTCGACAGCGCTTCTCTATAAAAGAGAGTTTGCCTGTTAATCAGAAGGTCGCTGGTTCGATCCCCACAGCCACCACCATTGTGTCCTTGAGCAAGACACTTAACTCCAGGTTGCTCCGGGGGAATTGTCCCTGTAATAGGGGCTCTGTAAGTCGCTTTAGATAAAAGCGTCTGCTAAATGTATAAATGTAAATGTAAATGTATAAATGCCTCCTAAAAGAGTTTACACAAAAGAGCAATATACAGCAGGTGTTGAACGTCCTTTTCAGGACGTGTCTTTTTAAAGATGTCTTTCCGCCTCTGTGTAGTTCCTGGATGCGGCTGTTTTCTCTCCTCTCCTGATTGTCATAAGCGCTGCCTTGCGTGTCTGTGCTGTGGCACTGAGGCAGCATTTATGAATGGTTTATGTTCTCATTGTGAGAACATAGCCATGGCATCGTTTGCGATCGCGGCTTTCCCTTCTGAGGGAAAGCCACTTCAGCCACCCCCCGTGCCGCGCCTTCTTCCTACGAGATTAAGGCTGGCGCAGCCGGCAATGAAGGCGATTTGGGGAGAGCAACGGGCTTGGTTTCGCCGGGTAAATCCCCACGAAACACCCACCCCCCCCCAGCACGCTCGTTTGCTCGTTCCATCTGGGTCCGATGCAAGACCGGCTCTCTTCAAGGCAGTACGTTTTCTCATTCAGACCCCGCAAGCTGGATAATGATTCTCAATGATTGCGCCGCTGCATCGGAGAGTGTCACAGCGGTGTCTGGTGCTAATGACTTGTCTGGGCTGCCACCTTTGTGTCTGCTCGCCCAGACACAAGGGTCTTTCTTGAGAGCCTCGTGTACCTCTGAACTTGAGAAAAGACCAATGAGAAATTGGCAGACAGAATTTGCATGTCCCGCCCCCAGACATACGGGTATAAAGGGAAGTGGGCGTGCGTCTGTCAGTCAGGTTTTTGCACTGAGGAGCCGAGAATGACAGGTGTCGTTTCTATGGACATTTTGGCTTGCTTGAAAAGTGTACTTGAGCTAATTATCTTTAAAGAACCACTTGGTTTGATATTTTGTTATACAATCCAAAGATATTTAAGTAGCTAAAGTGTTTTAAGGATGCTGTATGTCAGTGTAAGCATCCAGATGCATGTGTGTTTATAAGGGTGCTCACATCGGCGAGCAGACTCCTGACTCAGCTCTAGTCTATATATGGAGAGTCGATTAGGTCCTCCACAGAGGTTCATCTTCTCCCCTTTACACTCCATATTGCAGTCACTCTCTGACACATTGGGTGCCTGGATCTTGTGGCCACAATAGCACTCTGCCCCGAACTCCAGACCAGCATAGAGATACCCCCTGGTGACACACAAATGATTTATTATTAAAAATAATTACAACATAAGGGCTGTGGTCTGCTGGTTAGAACATTTGGTCAGATAACACGACAGAGTTAAATCAGACAGAGAACGTGCAGCCCTGAGATTTGGAGGAGGTGAATTCCAAAGTCTAGGGGCAGCCACACTGAAACACATTGAAGCTAGTCTTTGGACAGCCAAAAAACCAGCATCCGAGGACCTCAGAGAACATACTGGGGAATAAACCTGGAGTATCTCAGCTAGATATTGAGGCATGAGATTAGATTATTTAGAGCTTTTTATGAGAGAATGAGGATCATATACTGTATATGCAGAATGATAGGCAGCCAGAGTAGGTGCAGAAGTATAGGAGTAATGTTTGCAGTGTTATAAGACGGGATGCAGAGTTTTGTACATATTGTAAGTGTTTGAGTGTTTTTGTAGGCAAACCAAAGACAAACCAAAGACTTTCTTTCTTTCTTTTTCTTAACACAAAGCGAGAAATTGTGAAAACATTTTGTGCTCTTTGCTGTCATACAATGGCAGTTTATGGTGACCACCTTCAGAAGGACACAAAATTATAATTCAGATGTCTAATATATTATCACATGAGACTCATGATTGTAATGAAAGTATACAATGAGGTTAGGTGAGAAACAAACCAAAATCTAATGTATTATTTAGTGAAACAGTTGACAGACCATTGCTCTCCTCTGTGCGTTCATCAGACTGCATGACAGCTGCAGTCACGAAGCCCCACTGGCGAAATAGGTTGTTCAAGCAAAAAAATCATTTTGTTTATCTAAAAACATGTTCATCACAGTCATAGAAACAACACAACACAGATGCACAAACACAACACAGATGCACAAAAACCAGAGAACCGAACTTACTAAATATGTCTGATGAGAGTATGTAGTCAGAGAATAGATGCATTTCTATGCCCAGCCTGATTTGTTTGAAACAGAGTACTCAATCAAACTGAGAGAGATAGAGGAAGCGGGAATGTTTCGTCTCCATTCTGAAATGGTGAGTATTTGTGACAGACCTCAGACTGAAGAGATCGATACCTCAGCGAAAACATTCGGTAGGTGTAACATTCTCAGCCAAAATCAAGTAGTTTTTAACCGGCTAGCAAGATGCAGGCTTCAAAAAACTATCATGAGAAGTTTTCAGTGTACGGGCCCAAGGGTGCAATTATGAAAGATAGGCGCTGATGTCTTAATGAAGAGGCAGTCATATGCATATGTATTTGGTCCTCGTGATGTCACAGATTCCACAAATGCCAAACGAGACGTTTCTGCAGCTTGATTTAAATGAATGCTATTTTTCATTTCTGAAACTTACAGTTTGTTTTTATAGTACAATGACCTCTTATATGTCAAAAGATCAAGGAAACTTTGATTCCTCATGTCATAACTCCTTTAAGATTTAATGTAAATCAATGCCTGTAAAACAGTCCAAAGAAAAACACCCTTAAATAAGTCATGACATTTACATTTACATTTATTCGTTTGGCAGACGCTTTTATCCAAAGCGAATTACAAAAGAGACATGACATGCCTTTTTATTATTCTAGGGTTACTATAAGAGGTTCACTTATAATATTAGTAGACTCCACTGACCCCACTTCATCTGTCTTTATACCATGAACCACAATCTAGGACAAAATGATCAAACAATCAACATCCATGTTACAGAATCCATCATTTTAGAATGATCTGGGGCCAGTTATGGCGTCAATTTTGCCAATTTTTTTATAGTAGGGCA